>NC_079288.1:34122117-34757572 GCF_023638135.1 Falco biarmicus
TGCGGATGGAAACAGAGGTCACTCAGGCATCCACTTTCTAAAGGGCGACAGAATGTTCATTCCAAACAGAGTTCCTTTTATGTCTTGCAGTATTACATATTAGAGCTTTATTCCTAATTGCATCACCAGCGCTCCTCCTGTTGAGCCGGCTGTCGGCACAGGCAGCCTTGCTTCTCTTCAGAGCCAAGTGCTCAGCCGTAATCTCCTTTGACATCCCGTGAGAGACCATATTCTACAGCAAATGACCACGGAAAAGTTATAAAGAGGCTGTGGTAACCCATCAGGCACCAAAATAAAGCAGCTCAACCTGCAGCATTACAGTGTCCCATGAAAGATGGCCTGAGCCAGAGCACAACCTGTGGGCATCAGTCTTTTCTATTGCAACTGTGACTATGATTTAGTATTTCATGATCACTCTTTAAAAATTGACTATATTACTAATGAAATCAGCTTGCCTCCCAAAGAGGGAGCAAAACAACGTGGTGGACAATCCTGCAAATTGGTTTTGGAAGAGGAATGTGAGCCCAAATGCTATAAAATTACTAGCCAAGGAGAGGAAGACGGTGTATAGCTCTTGGGATGTCAGGTAGGAACAGCAAAAGGAGACCTGTAAATCACAGGGATGAAATCACCAAGCAAATCCGGGAGAAGAGCATGTTAGTGAGTCATTGTGACAAGAGGACTCCAAAACTAACTGAAGGTGGAGGAAGGTCATTTTTAAGAAAGCATCTCAAACATCAAACAGGTCACCTATGTTATAACACATCATGTGCTGCCTCTTTGAAAACCTTGTAGAAAATGGTAAATTGTCTGATCAATAGAAAATGCAGTTTCACTGCTATATAAAACCGTGTTTTGGCCATACCTTGGCTTCTGCGTGCAGTTTTGATCCCCTCATCTCAGACATACCACAGCCAGGAACACATCAGAGGACAACAAGAGGTCTGGAATGGCTTTTGTACGAGGAAAACTGGAGGACAAGACCCAGGCAGAGAAAAAGAGATTGACATAATGAACATATGAAAGAAATCAACAAAATCATCAGAGCCCTAAGAGGATGTGTATGTAGGGCTCAGCTTTTCATTTCTCTTCCTACAGAAGGACAAGGGGCATCAAATTAAACTAGCGGGAGTCAAGCTCAAAGCAAACAAAAAAGAGCTTATTCTTCATGCAACAGGTAATAGACTTGCTGACCTCCTTGCCAAGGAAAATTGCAACTGCTAAAACCTTGCATGAGCTCAAGGGAGACATGGGAACGGGTTTGGGGGAGAGATTCAGCAGGGGCTACTAAACACCTCAGCAAAAGCCTCAGCGTAGCAGGTTTGCATGGCAAGGTTTTCGTAGCCGGGGGCTACCGGGATGGCTTCTGTGAGAAGCTGCCAGAAGCTTCCCCTGTGTCCGATGGGGCCAATGCCAGCTGGCTGCAAGACAGATCTGCTGCTGGCCAAGGCTGAGCCCTCAGTGATGGTGGTAGTGTCCCTGGGATAAAGTGCTCAAGAAAGGGGGGGAAAAAAGGTGCAACAGCAGCTGCAGCCAGAGAGAGGAGTGAGGCTCTGTGAGAGCAACAGCCCTGCAGCCCCCCAGGTCAGCGCATGAGCGGGGCAGGAGGTGCTCCAGGCACCAGAGCAGGGATTCTCTGGCAGCCCATGATGAAGACCATGGTGAGGCAGGTTGTGCCCCTCAGCCTGTGGAGGTCCATGGTGGAGCAGATCCCCACCTGCAGCCCAGGGAGGACCCCACGCTGGGGCAGGGGAAGAAAGTGAGGAGGAAGGAGCAGCAGAGACAACGTGTGATGGAGCCCCCACTCCCCATCCCCTGCAGCACTTGGGGAGAGGAGGCAGAGAAATCGTGAATTAAGCCTGGGAACAAGGGAGGGTTGGGGGGAAGGGGTTTTTTTTCTTATTTGAATGGTAATAGATTAAACTAATTCCCCAAAGTCAAGTCTGTTTTGCCCATAATGGTAATGCCTGAGTGCTCTCCTTGTCCTTATCTTGACCCACGAGCCTTTCATTATATTTTCTCTCCCCTGTCCACCTGAGGAGGGGGTGATGGAACAGCTTGGGTGGGCACCTGGCCTCCAGCCAGGGTCAACCCACCACACTCAGAAATCTGCAAGATGCCCCCGAAGCAAGAAAATGGTCCCACCAGAGGCCTGTAGATCGTCTAAGATACCATAAGAGAAGGTCCTCATCAATAAATGTCTGTCTAAAAAGCAGAAAGCAAAGGACTGGAATAAGTGCTCAGTTTCTGGAGTGCAAGGAGGTGGCTTTTTGAAGGGATCTCTGCTTAAGGCAGGACACTTATGCACGATCTGTGAAGGAAATGGATGGAAACGTAACACAATTTGCTGAACTGAGTTACTGAAGGCAGTAAAGGCAAGGGCTGACTACAGAGACTTTCAGGGGGAGCTCATAACATTGAGAGAATGGATGACAAAATGGCAGATGAAATTCAATATAGATAAATATAAAGTGATGCACACGGGAAAAACAAATCCTAACTTCAGATGTACTATAATGGGCTCTGAAAAATTACCACTCAGGAACAAGAGCTGGTGTTATAATGTACAGTTCTGTGAAAATGTCAGTGCAGCTCTCTGAAGTGGTCAAAAAAATAAGAAAATTGAATGCTGGGAACAAATAGAGAATGAAACAGAAACCATTCTTGTAAAGCACTGAGGCTCACCTGCAAGTGGAAAATGGTAGTGTTCCCTGTCCCTTTCCCAGCTTCCAAAGGCACACGGCAAAGTCGGAGAATTTACTGAGAAGAGCAATAAGGAAGGAAAACCAGACATTACTTGATTGAGAGCTATTAAAGAGAGGTCCAGGGGGGTGTTGGATCTGAGGAGATCACATCCCTACAGGCTGATGCTGCTCCCAAAGGCTTCCCTGAGCGCTGACCACTGCAGTCACTGTGGCCCCAGGCGGGGGGCTCCAGGGCAGGACTCTGCCAGCCCACGAAACAGAGGTGTGGAGGGATAGGGGGTGTACAAGCACCAACGTGTGGATCCCCGTGGTGAGCAGGCTCTCATTTCAGGCTTTGTTCTCTTTTGTGTGCTTCACCCTTGTGTCTCCTGACGTCATCTTTTGTTGAGGATGCCCCAGCTGCATTTTGCACAAGCGCTTGCTAAGACGTACGTGTTCTGCCCCAGCGCGGGACTGTACATTTCTGTTTTCATCTCTACCTACACTTCAGTTGTGGGCCCAGCCTGGAGCCTGGGTTTTTCAAACATTATGAAGGTCAAGCCTTGTGGAGCTCATTACCGTGAAGGCTGACCTCTTCCTCCTTCCCTCTGTTTCCTAGTCTTTAACCTGATGCCCTTCTGGAAGGACCTTCCTTCTCATTGTTAAGTGAGTTCGGTGACTTTGGGTTACTTAAAGATTTCTTACAGCTCCTTTGATTAGAGAACCTGTTAAAAATCTTTAGGAAATTCAAGTAGATTATGTCAGCTGGATCCCTGAGCCCTTGCTGACTCCTTCAAAAGCTCCCAGGAGTTCCTAAGGTAGGGCTTCCATTCACAAAACCGTTGTTGAAATTCCACATAAATCACGTCTCACTTACACGCTCCCTAAATCTCCTCCATACTACAGTTTTACCTCATTTGGACATCAGTTTTAATAATCTGCTGTTCCTGGATCTGCTCAGGAGCATTTTTTAAAATCAAAGTCTTTCCGCTTTCTTTTCCTCTGATAGGGAGAAAATTTTAAGTGAGAGGTTTCACAGTAGACTTAATACAGTTAATAGTTTAGCTATTTCATCCTTGAATTCCCTCAGAGCTCTTGACTGAACACCATCCGGTACTACCAAACTGTTACCGTTTATTTTGTCAAGTTGTTTTATAACTTCATCTGCTGAAACATCACTTTGAGACACATTTTCTGACTCATCCCCCATGAAGAAGGGTTCCGGGCTGGGGACTCCTGTAAGCTCCTCTGCACGGACAGAAAACGTTTGCTCAGCTTCTCTGCTGTGGGCTTGTCCTCTTCATGCGGTGCTCCTGCATCTAGAGCGCTGGCTGGCCCCAGAGCTGTTCTCACAGGCATCCTGCTCAGGTGTCTTTAAGTAAAGAAAATGCCATTGGCACGCAACGCCTGAGATACCAGTGAGCACTGGAGGGACGACAGTGGCCCTACAGGTGCTGTGGGTGATGATATTGAGAAGCTGCCTCTCACCCCAGAAGCAGTAAACCTCATGTTTTGTAAGATACAGGTAAGCACATGCATGGCCACTGGTGGCTGCACCATCTGCCAGCTCAGGTGTGCCCACTGCGCTGGTGGGGTGCTCACAGGTTTGTCCCTCCAGCCTTCATGGGGCAGATCTGCTCCTGATAGTGTCCAGGGACCTGAAACCGTGTGGCTACCAGCCATCCTCTTCTGCTGCCAGCCCCTTCTGCAGCCCACCTTCCCCACCTGTGATACTGAGCATCACCTACAGGACAGCATGGATCCCATGGGGCACGGTAGCCAAACCTTTATGTAGGTGCAACGTGTGAGTGCCAAGGGACTGACAATCAGGCAAATATCAGAAAGGTTGTAGGGGATGCGGCATGGATAAGGTGGGCACACTCCAGCTTTGGATGCACCAGCCAGGCTCTCCAGAGCCAGAGGTGGGTAAAGCTGTGTGGTCGATGGGCAGCTGCAATGTGTGCACAGGGCACAAGGACTTGTCTGGTTCCTTGCCCCAGGGAGGGATCCATCACAGATGCCTTCCTCAAACAGGAACCTTCCTCTTCCTCTGATCCCCCTCAAAAAATGGTGTCCCCATCACCAGCCAGAACCACCTGCCCTGGGACAAAGGGCCGATCTTGGAAAGACCTCACCAAACACCAAGACATGAAGCAACCTCCACTTCAGCTTTTTCCCTCACGCCATTCCTAAACCCACCTCACTTGTCACAGGGCAGACACAGAAGGCAAAAAGTCTTCATCAGGACTGTCAGCTCCCACCTTGTCACCATCAGAAATGGGATGCGTTTCTTCCTCTAGCTCTGGGTTGGTGGTCATTGCTTCCCAGGGTCCATCTGGCCATGCCAGCATTGCTGTGTCCTGTCTCCAGCCATGCCTGCTGAGCAGCACAGAACCTTGCTCTCTGCCAGGCAGGTCCATCTTCTCCCTCTTCTCCTGCCAGAGCCTCTGTTGTGCTTCCAAAATCTCCTTCCACCTGGCCCAAGGCTGCACATTCCTCCCCAGCCCCTCACAGCTCAGAGCTGCAGCCTTCCTCAGACAGCTCTAATTCAATTACAGCCTCTTCAAATATTTCAGTTAGGCTTTGAACTGTTTGGTGGAATTTGTATCTAGCAAAAACTGGATTTGCTTCTCTATTATCGGCACTTCCTACGTATGAGAATGAGTTCCCACTGCATTAGCATTCTGGTCACCGGGGCCACATACAAAAGGTGCCACCACTTTTTTAATGCTTTCCTCTCCCTGCTCTAGAGGATGAAGCAGCCTCCAGTTTCTCTGTAGGGTGTGTTCTGCGCAGAGCCTCGCAAGCAAAACACAAGTGTCAACGAAGATTATGATTCATAACCAGAGTATTTAATGCATGATTTTTCCAGCCCCATTGTTTTACAGATGCTGCAGTCCAGGTGCACAGGAGCCAGCAATGCTGTGTGCTGCTGGAAGGCGTTGGTCCTGCCAGAGAAACATTTTCCATCTGCTTTACAAATGAGGACCGTAAAGAGTTCTGTGCAATAACTCCCCCTTCCAGCTGCTTGCTTTGACTCCAAACATACGATTGAGTCAGGTAGAAACAGCCTCTGTCCAGGCAAGAGTGGTCCAAGAGGGCAGGGTGCCAAGAAAAAGACAAGGTGAACATGAAGGAGAGGAATATGTTCTGCTCTAAAACTCCCTCGGCTCCGGTGAGGTTGGACATGTAAAACTGCTGGTTTATAGAAGAGATTTTTCTTCACATTGTTTTGGCTGCGTAGATAAAACCCATGTGAAGTTTCACAGGGGAAAAGGATGCACTTTGAGATAGGTCTCCTGCTCTGCTCAAGCCCACTTGAAATGTCGGCCAAAGCTTCTCTGCTCGCAAGCAGCCAACTGTGTGCTGATTGCAACTGGATAGAGACCTGCATGGGGAAAGATGGCAAATATTAGTGAAGGGGGGTAACTGTTTCTTACCCCTCTTTTCTGGGGTTACATATAAGCCCATAGGGGTTGGCTTTTGGGTGCTGGATCCAAGGTTTGTCTCTTAGAGATGTGGGAAGGGTCCTGTGGTATTTGGACCCTGGCAGGTGCCATTTCTCCATGTCACACCTTCATGCTCTTGCAGAGGTCAGCCAGCTCTCCAGCATCAGGTGATGATAAGAAACCCAAAGGAAATGCTTGGGAAACGGCAGTGTCCTAAAGGAAAGAAAGGCTGGTAGACTCGAGATGTGCTCAGCCACGGCTTCGTGCTGAACCGCACAGTCGGTTGTCCCAGAAGGCAGGACACATCCCCCCTGGCTAACCTGCAGCCCAATGCATCCGTCTCCAGCAAAGCCCGGCCGCACCTAGATTTACCACTTTGGCTTATAGCCTTGATGCTGCTCTATATCCTGTTGCTTCTCCAGGAGAAAAACCCCCCAAGTCTCAAGGACCCGCTGCCTTTTCATAACCCGCTTGCCGTTTCCCGAGCGCTCTGCAGATGAGCATTGCTGAGCGCGGGTCTCTCCTTGCGCAGAGCAAACTTGCCATCTAGTGGGTGAGAGCATCTCTGCAGAGGTGC
The DNA here is from genome assembly GCF_023638135.1 of Falco biarmicus. Taxonomy (NCBI): domain Eukaryota; kingdom Metazoa; phylum Chordata; class Aves; order Falconiformes; family Falconidae; genus Falco; species Falco biarmicus. Next base: position 34,128,828 of record NC_079288.1, read on the forward strand.
CTGGGCTTTGTTTGCCTCCAGCGGTCACCAGAGTGGGGTTTATGTCCAACGGGTACCATCCGAAAGGGAGAGCTGCCACCTAGCCTCGCCTCTGGGGTGAGAAGAGTACCTTGCCACAATGACTGATGCAACTGCTCCGCATCTGCTAATTGCAAAGGGACTGGATGCCCAGTATCAACCTCAGGCTTGCTTTTAGCCCGCTGATGTTAGGCAAGGTGGGTCCTATGTGCGTGGTCGCAGGACACTGTCCTGGGGGTTTCTTTTAGGCTCTGTGGCTGCAACTGGAGCTCCAGTGCAGGGTTCAGTGACTGCAACCAAGAGATTTTCTTATTGCTTGCCTGACTGCCATATTTTCCATAGTTCTAATTAAAGCGAGAACTCTGCATATTTCCAACACCCGTTAGATGCATCTCCTACAGGTAAATTGATTAAAAAAAAAAAAAAGAAAGAAAGAAAAGAAAGAAAAAAAGAAAACAAACTGTTTTCTTCTGGCAGCTCTTACAAATTAGCAGTGCATAACATGTATTTCCCTGCAGCATTATCGTGGGGCCCCTCCGTTAAAACGCCCACAAATGTGCTCAGACTATAATGTCATGGAGTGGTGGTTGTTTCACAGCTATATCTTCAGCTATATCTTCTGTTGACTAGCCCCAGTTCTGAGAAGGTTTGCAGATGCTATGATTTACTGCCCTTTCATACAGCAAGCATCTTCTCCAAGAAGAGTGGAAGCATCCTCTGAGCCCAGCAGCAGTGCGTGGGAGCGGGCTGCCTCTTCCTATCCCTGCTCCTACAGAGCATCCATGAGTTTTGGGTTGCAGAAGTGCCACGAGGCTGTAGCAAGAGCAGGATTTTATCACCCAGGGAGTTGTGCAAGATTTCCTTAGCAGTAACAATTACACAAATCAGGAGTTACTGAGCATAGAGAGGCTCTCATCTGCAAACTCAGGGGCCATTTGCGCTCCATAAAATGCAAAGGCAAGTTTGAAATGCGATGCAAAGGGGGGTAAAAGAAGTCCTCGCATTGCAAGCATGAAATACGCTGGGTGTCAGGTTATTACTGGCTTTTGCCTATCATAAAAACAACTCTTGAAAATCATTTAAACATTTTTATTAAAGTTGCTGAAAGAATGGGAAAACCAGTTAATGCACTGGAATATTAAGCGATAAGGCTCTTCATTTGATGGCAACCATTATTCTCATTCTCTTGAGCCCTAAAGAGCTTTTACGGCCAAGAACCTTCTGTTTGACAGTCTTTCAGACGTGAAACCATTAAATGTGAACCGGTTTAAAGCAGGGTTAAGAGAAACCAGAGAATTAGTACTATAAATAACCAAGCAGTGAAGGTCTGCGAAAGGTGCTTGTCCTTCTTGGGCATGGGGAGAAGAGCCTACAGACAGAGGAGGGTGGGAGATCCTGGGGTCTCTGCCTTCCTAAACCAGTGCTCTACACATGGGTTTTTTTACGGGCTGGTCCATCTTTACTCCCCCCACCACAACAGCCCTCCGGTGGGGAGGGATGTAGGATCCAGGGCTGTGTCGTAGTGATGGGATCACTGCCTCTGGTCCTCATCTCAAGCCCCTGGGCTGGTTTGCACTGGGGGTGCTGGCACAGGGGGCTGGTCCCAGGCATGAGGGGTGATGCAAGGGAAATGGATCACTTTTACTCAAGGGGTGATTCTTTTCTTATTTATATTCTTTCTCTCTTTCCCATTTTTTTGGCCATTTCCCCCCCTCCCCGGGACCTGATTTGTCATAAACTTCCTTTTACTTTTCCTCCGTTTGGTTTTTTTTTTGGTTGGTTTGTCTCATGGGGAGAAGGGGAGACATGCAGTTTTCATTATCTCACCCACCGGTGGGGAAATTGGAGGGGTTTGCCTGCATTTTTCTAGATCTCCTTTCTCCCCAGGAAGGCCAAGTAGCACCTCTTGATTTCTTTGCTTCTTCTCCATTTACTGACAGTTTCCTGTTTTGATCAAAAGCATTTAATATTTGCTTCCATTTGACATCTTTTTTTCCCTTGGATCTGCTTGATTTTTTTCATATCTAGTGAAAAAAATCCTCCTTTTCTTTTTTCTTATTTTATCCCATTTCTTGTTCTTTAGCAAAAGATCAGTTTCCATTAAATGTGGTTTTTTCCTCATCTCCACAGTTTTTCTAACTGATTCTCCAATTTTTTCCCTCACCTTCTTCATGCTTTCTCACTTTTTTCATTGAAGCATGGTTGGCTTTTCCCCCTACCCTTCCCCCTGCCCCAGATTTTCACCTCTTTTTGCTTCACTTTTTCTTTGGGGCAAAGCAAAGGGATTTTTTCCCCTTATTTCTTCCTACTGGGGTCAGAAAGCAGGTCACCTTCCCTGCACTGCTGCTCCTTGTGTGTCCACCGCCTTAAGCCCAGCAGGGCAACAACAGCTTTTCTCTCATTGCATATAATTTTTTCCCCTGATGGACAAAATGGTGGCAAACATTGTTTCTCATTTTTCTCATTTTTTTCCCATCATTTTTCATCTTTTTCTTTTCATGTGATCCCTCCAGTGGAACAATGTGGCAGTGGCTTCATCTCGTTTGTCATTTTTTCCTTTAATTTTCTATCCAGTTTCTCATGTCATCTAAGTGGCAACATGTTTTCTTTACTCTTGTTTGGGTAGGTAGCTTTTCTTTTCTTTTTTCCCCCCTCTCTTCTCTTTTCACGAGAGATGAAACAACAGCATTCCTGATGGGGGGAAAGCCATAAACAGCCCCGCCACCCCTCACACGGTCTCCTGGCAGGGGGGACCATGCCCAGCACGGAGGATCTCCTCGTCCAGAGGTTTGTTTTTAAACCCCTGCTTGCTGAAGGCCATCAGAACACATGAGAAAATGCCAAACATGCCCCAGGCAGGCATGCAGAAAACCTTCAGGTCTCTTGGGGGGATGCCTAGCGATGGGGTTGGGAATGGACAAAGCAAAGGGCAGGGTTTCTGGTTATTTGGAAGTGGCTCTCAGGGGCTGGTAGGACAGGAGTTTTGCTTTGCTCAAAGCATCTTGGGTGTTATTAAAGAAAATGATTCCGCATTTGCAACAATTAAATAAATAAGGCAAATCTGAGTAGGCTTTGCTTCCCACAGCTCCCTAGGAAGGAGAAGAGTTGCAACCCATGATCAAAAGTTGCCAACTTTTTCTACAAAAACAGGAAAGAAATCAGTAGAAAGAATAAACAGCTCTGAACACCCACCTTTTCCCAGATCCCTGAGGGACCGGCTGGACAGGGGTCTGCCAGGAAACCATCTGCAGCTCTTCAGCCTTCCCCAGGGATGTGGGGAACTGCCAACAGCAGCATGGAGATGTCTCTGTTTGACCATCATCACCTGCAGTTTCCTAGGGATGACGTGGTCTGGACAGTAAAATTGCTTCAGATTAACCAGCTTTTTCTAGATGGTGTGGGGATTAATATATCCCCAAGAACGTTCACTGCTGCAGGACCACACTTCTGCAAGAACTGGGCTACATAAGCAACACGAGCGAAAAACTCTTGTTGGCTGGTGTTCCCCACCAGCAGCAGGATTGAATTGCCATAAATCAATTGTGTCCAGTTAATTACTGCCACTTCCTCAGGAATGGCGGAAATGATGAGGAAAACACCTTTGATTAATCCCCATTGCCTAGAACTGATGGGAAATTTTCATTAAAACCCACCAATGGCTCTACTTAGTCACTGCTATCCACAATGCGCTAGGACAAGGGTTATGACCCTAGAAAAAGTATCTTCACTGAAATTCGTTAGAAAGCTGAGAAATTGCCACTACAAGGTAAGCACGGCTCATCATCGCTGTCATTGCTCAAAATTGCCTGGAATAAGGAGAGTGCCTCATCCCGAGTAACAACAGATATCCTGACCCCCTACAGAGATGATGGCATTTATCACCATAAATTATATCCATTTCCACGGCCTCAGAATAATTCACCCTTGCAGAAAGCCACTGGTCCCTCCAGCACGCCCAACCCTCAGGGCAGTCAACCAGCATAAACAAAACCAGTCACAACCGTGTCCTTACGAATGCTGGGAGATGGGTATATTAAGTTGGCTGGAATTCCTAGGGATGCTGGGAATTAATCAGTCGGTGACAAATCTGCTCCTGATCAACCATCATTAGCTCTCATTTCCCTGGGAAAGGGGGGAATTACTCACCACGTGCACAAGCTGCTGCCAATTAGCTGAGGTCGTCCGTGGAGAATGGGAACGAAGCAGCTTGAGGCAAATATGCCACCAATTGACTGCCAGTGCCCCAGCCATAAATAATAATGGAAGCTGTTGGGTATAAGTACAAAATGCATCTAATAAATCTAATTACCTACAAATTAAGAGGCTTAATGAGCATAATACAAGCCTAGCCCTGCTTAACAACAATACCAGCCATTCCACGCGCATGATCAAATTAGGCTTTACCCACAAAACACGTACCTGATGAAGCAGCACTCTTTGGGAATGGTGGGGAATAGAAAGAAGCACGCTGCTGAGCAAGTGGATTTCTCAGGGTCAAGTGGGAGTTTCTGTCACGGGACAAACAGGTCTCTTCACCACGCGGACCTGAGCCTCCTTCCAAACAGGGTTACACTCTGTGAGCAAAATACTCTTTGCTACTTGCAACTTCCAGCAGTGTTTAGTAACTGAATGTGTTAAAGCAAGTGAACAACTACAGCTCCTTCTGACCATCACAAACAGCCTAGAAATACTGGCAGAGAGCACAGGCAAAAAATGCTGCTGATTAAGTAGCAACCTACAGAAATTATTGGAATTAGATAGTAGACAGAAAATATGTCTTTAGTTAAGCACTACTGCACACTGCATTACCGTATGACACTAATAACTAACCAGGAGGAAAAAAAATGTCTTTTACAGGCTGATGTTGTCTCAGAATAGTAGAAATTAATCAGCAGATGGTAAATGTACTTCCATAAAATCACCATGCTCCACAGTCCCTATTGATTGGCTGGAGTTAGTAATGATAATCAAAAGAATATAGCTGATTAACCGGTATTGCCCAGGAATAGAGGGAATTAGTTAATTAACATGAGGTGGCTACATTTTCATTTAGTCAAAGCTGATGAGGAGCTGTGGGTATTTCTCATCATAAGCAGAAATTGTCTGCTTACCTGGCACTTCCCAGGAAACTGCTACAATCAGATGTGACTAAAATTAACTGCCACCCCCGAAAACAGCATGAGCACCAGACTGTATCAGCATAAAGCAAATACATCTTCGATTAGCCACTACCTGTAATTCATACAAATGATGGGAGTCTTTACCACAGCCCCAAATGGCTCTTGTTAACTGACATGGCTTAAGAATCAGGATAATTAACGAGTGGGAGGCAAATATATGCGACACATACAACTAAGCACCCTTATCCTCAGTTCCTTGGGACAGTTGGCTCTCCTGCTGTGCTCTTTTTCTCAGTCCAGGTGCCCAGGAGGTGACTGCAGACCAGCTGAGCCCCTTCCTCCCAGTCTCCTGGCCGGTTTGCATGGATGCTTTGAGACTACAGCATCTGCGGAGGGATGCTGGGTGGGACCGAGGTGCATTAATCTTGGTCCATGGCAGCAGCTTGCTCACTTGTGAGTCCCCATCCTGGATGGGTCGGACTCCTTCCCATCGCTGGCTCTCCAGACTTCAAGATCAGCCTTGCAAATGGCTTAGACCACCCCACTCAGAGCCTTGCACCCCTTCTTCCATCTCTGGCCAGCCCTCAGACCAACGCTGGCCAGGTCCAACCAGGCAGCCAGTCCAGCCCCAGACATGGCTGAGAAGAACTTCAGCCTTCTGCTACCTGAGCCAGGCTGTTCCTATGTGCAATTTTTTCCTATTCAACTACCTCTGGCTTTCCAACATATTTTTCTAGATTGCATTAAGTCCTTTTCCTATGGCCCTGGGGTCTCCATGCTGTTCTTAGCACGTGCTTTGACTTGTAACCTTAAGGCTCTTGCTCAGGGATGGTACCCATGGCCCCGCTGCACACACATTAACACACGCCTGCCCACAGCTAGGCGAGGAGATCCAAACAGCATCTATTAAGCACCAAGAGAAAGCACAGAGCTGTGGCTAACAGCCTGCTTGCACTTACAGGTGAGTCATTTCCCACATGCTTATGCAATAATTCCAGCTAATTACCCTCACCTGCAATTCCTGCAGAAGGATGGGGACAACTCTTTCCTTCTGACAAACACCACCGAGCACCCAGAAGTCACTGACGTGGCTGGGATGTGATTATCCTGCTACAACTGCTCCTCACTGCTCTGCTTTCCGTCTCCCTTTCAGAAAAGACGAGAACCGCTTGTATGGAACGAGGATACCACCAATTACTCTGCGTTTCTCAGAGGGGGGAATTTAATTACCGCAAAGCAAATATATCAGCCGTGAACCACGAGTATCCACAATCCCCAGGCATTAGGAGATGCTCTCCATAAGTAAATATCTCTAATGGGTGAGTGCTCTCCATAAAAACATACAAAATTACTCAACAAGAAGACAAGTGATCTTTCAGCTAAGCAGCACTGCTGCGGGTGGGTGGCTCTGTAAACAGTAGAAAATACCAAATTCCAAATCTCCATCTGGCCTTGATTAACTTCATGCAAGCATGAGGTGGGGAGCATCTTCATCTTCAGCCCCTCAGAGGCCCAAGGCCACCACAGACACTAGGGCTGGGGAGCTCCCAGCAAATGTCCTGAGCCTTCATGGTTCAACACACCCATTTCACCACCTTGGTTAGGATAGTTCCTCCTTTTTTCCCTGGCAAAGCATGCTCCACGTTCCTTACAATCACAGAGAGCCAGTCCCCAGAGCCATCAGCCAACCTCCCCGCTCTGCCAGGCAGAAACCTCCTCTCTCTGCAAACCCCCAGAGATGTCAAAGCTGCCCCCCTGACCTGCGTGGAGCTGGAGAGATACTCTATTATTATATTATTACGTTATGTTATGTCATATCAGTCTGCATATTAACACACCAGATTTATTAATTGCATTATATTACGTTATATTACTGGATCGAGACAACCATTTCTGTGTTTCAGGCCACACACCCTTTGCTTGGCGTAAGAGTCTCCCAGTACCACCCACAGCCCTTTATGGCTACCAAGAATACCCAGTAACTCTAGCGGCTATTTTTTTATACCTTTGCAAAATCATATTCAGATACAAATAAGCATTTATTTCCAGATCACGTGTCATACCTCACCATTTCCAGGAGTTCAAGAGTTTCTAGGATGCTGTCGCTCACTCCCAGTGCCAAAAGAAAAGGCTTTGGGATGGGGATGGCGGCATATTCCAGCGCTGAACGAATGCAGGCAGGCAGAGGGGACCATGCACAGTCCTGCCTTCCTGTTCTCCGTTTTCTTCATTTGACTGGCCACAAGCTGCAGTTTTAAGGTGAAAAGAGCTGGAGTTTCACAGGCAGCTGCTGATTTAGAGACTCCCATTTCCTGGGTAGCAATTACATCTGTAAGCAGGATAACACTGGCTGCCAAGGGAAACAGAGTTCAGCACAGTCCTGCAAAGAAACACTCTGAAAACCTAAACAAAACCAAACAAAATAAAAAAAAAAAAAAAAAAAAAAAAACAACCAAGAATGCCAACATGTAACTTAATCACTCCCATACGCACCCAGTTACCTAACCACTTGCTAACGTACACCAGCCACAGAGCAAACACAAAGTGATGATAACATTGAAAGATACTTTGATACTTAACAGGTTTTTGTCTGTAGAAATAGAAGATTTTCTCTGTTCTGCTGCCTCTATTTCTTAACAGGGGAAAAGGCTTGTGAGATAGAACTTCAATCTGCAGTCCTTTCAAAGGCCACATTATTACAGAAGACTTTAAAATAGCCAGGCAAATTATAAATATATATGAGCTATATTAGAGGAACCTTTTATAACACCCAGAAGTTACTTCCTAGGCAATCTCAGTGACAGGGAATGGTGAAGAAAACAAGTCCTTGCAGCACGTGAGCCCTACCACAGGCATCCCTGCATCTCTGCCACGTGTACCCCACCAGCAGTGACGAGGGACTCCAGTGCACCGTCAGGCCACTGGAAAGATGGAGATCTGGAGCCCAGTTAGCAGAAATAATATAGTTGAGCAGAAAGTTCTGTACAGGTAACTATGGCTATAGGATCGCAGCTGCCTGTTCGAGGGCTGTGGCAGGAAGTGCTGTCCCGTTCTGGAGGGTTTTTTCAGCAAAGAAAAACCCAAAAGCTGAGGCCTGCTGGTGGCACTGGCTGGTTAACCGGAGCTGAACCATCAGCTGAACTGAACCATTAACTGACATGTCAAACCCTTGACTAGGGGCAAGATAACAGCTGGTCTGATAACCAGAACAGGTGCACAGGGTTTAAGAGATCCCATTTCTACCTGGATTTTTCACTCTGTGCAAATATGGAAGTGTTTTCTTTTTAAACCTCCTATTTTTATAAGCAAACCGAACCAAAAGAGCACGCCCCAAAAAAACCCAGCTGAGATCTGGAGTCCTTCTAGGCTTCACTTAGGTCAGGTTTTCCCTGCCACCATGAGAACTGGAAGCTTAACATTTGGGGTATTTTTTAAAAATAGAAAAATATTGACTCACCTATAAGGGTCAGCCCCAAGCATCCCTGGCAAGGGGAAAAGCTGGATCCACACACCCATGGTGACCATTATCACAGTAAAAATAGTGACAGCTGCTGGAATTAGCTTCCCTGGTTACAAATACCGGGTTTCCTTGGGGTTCTCCTTGTGCTACAGGGCTTCTCCCTTGTGCTTTATTTTCTCTTTGTATATAAGGCAGAGGTGAACGTTTGTGGCGTGTGTTTTCATATATTACTCCTTGCATCTGACAGAGAGGTTTGCATTTTCAGCTCACCAGAGGGCACGTGGAAACCATGTACCAGGCAGTTCACCAGCGAGAGGCAGCCCAGACCCCATCCTGGGTCACCATTAAGAGACTGGCAACATGAAGATCACAAAAGAAATTATCAGTTCAGGTCACCCCCATGATTAAAATGAGTTACGCCACAAAAGAGGAAGATTTGATGCCATTCTGTAGCAGGCACCAGGAGAGAGTGATGGGCAGCTTTCACCCAGGGATTTTTAAATAGAGGGCTTTCATTCCTAGCAGCTTTTCTACAGCAATTTCTGTTAAACTACTTCTCCTCCTGAATAAAAGGCTTTTTGTTACCCAGACCATTTTATCTCTGAAAGCTCCTCCTTACACCTCCCTCATAACCCAGCCCCCACACACACACCCCAATAAGAATTCACCGCCAGTGCTGGTAGCAAGCGCCTTCCCAAGTTGTGCTCTTTGCACCCAGCAGGTTTCAACGTGGGGCAGCTTTGGAAACCTTTAACTAAAAATATGTGATTGAAAACGTCGGCCAAGCGCAGGCAGTGAAGGGTCCAGCAGGGCTGGAGTCACCGGCTTTAATGGCACAGCCCCGCTGTGCTCACGGTTCACCCTGGATCAAGCTCTCCTCAGTCCTCCACAGACTGTCCACTGTTACAGCTGCACAGAACACTATAAAATAGGAATTGTCAGCTCATATTTTCTTATAGAGGACATTTTCTATAGCATTACAAGTTACACATTGCTCTGTCAGAACTTTCCAGAGTCTTTCTAAACACATCTTATTTTTCTTTTTTTTTTTTTTTTTTCCTGCGTGACAGTTCATCATTTCTGGTGCAGAGCATTGACTTTCAGTATTTCATCCAGCTTTCAACTGGAGTTTGGTTATCCTAAATTAAAAATAACAGCTGCTTTCAGATTCTTGCACTGCCTTCCACAGGGACACGTTCTGTACCAGATGCTGTCCAGGTTGCACTGGTGTCCCAGAGCTGCGCTGCCTGATGGACCTTCAAGCGTGAGTCAAGGCAGAAGCATCAGGTGTTATGGCTTCTAATGAAACCGGTTGAAACGGCATGGCCTGTCCCCCCTAGGATCCCCCGTACACCACGCAGTTCTTCCTGCACATATCTCTCTCTGTTCCTTCACGTCTGTCTCCTCAGCATTTTTATTTCTCACCACTTTGTGCATTTCACAACCAAATGCATTTGCTGCACCTCACTATTTTTTTCCACTCTGCATTTCAACCAAAATCTGGGTTTCTGCAGCTCACGCCACGTCCCCATTTTAACACCCCCCTGCACACTCCCCTTTTTGCTTCTCATCACCAAACTGTCGGCATCACGCCGTGCCCCCGTCTCACCACATTTCCATTTTCAGTCTCCTTACGTCTTCTGCATTACACATACGTCAACATTGGCTTCTCAATGACAACACTTAGAGCTAAGCAGGCAGGCTCCACCGGCTCCCTTCCCTAGCGCTGCCCTCCTGTAACGAGAGCATCTCATCCTCGTGTCTTTAGCCCCAAAAGCCAGGGAAAGGGCCTCCTGGTTACTGTCAAGCAGGAGCCGAGGCTGGGGTGCATCACCTCTGCTCCCAGCCATTCCTCCCAGCTCAGGGGACCTGCACATCTCCAGGAAAACCAGGTGCAAAAGTGAGCAACCGCTTCAGACTCCGGCGGGTATGAGCATCTGCACTCGGAGCTGCGTCAGGTCCTAACAGACCCCTTGCCCCCAGGGCACCGGGGCGCATCCCACCGCTGTAAGTCCCATTTCCATGGTGTGCTCCAGCCAACCGGGGGGACTTTGTCCACCCATGGGACCTGGGAATAGCCTCAGCCATCTCAGCCCGGCGCCTCCTTCGCAAAGGCTGCCAAGAAGCTGCCTCCAGAGTGCAGCCTTAGCCACGGCTTCATCTTGTGCTGCGCAGGGGCAGGAGGCGTGTGGGGCTGCTGCGGATCTGTCATCTCAGATGTTTGTCTCTGCAGTGAAAATATGGCCCAACAGACCCACAGGACAACCCTCAGCATAGTTAAATCTCCATGATAAGTTACTCTTTTGCAGACAGAACAGCTCTGGTAACAAATGAGTGGGCTGTGACCTGCAATGTAGGAGTAAGGGGAATTACTGAGCATTTTAAGGAGATTCATCATTTCCCCGCACATTGGTAGGTGTCAGCTTTGAAATATATATATTTTTCCCCCTTCTGTAAATGATCTCTTTCTGGCAGAGTAAACTCTACCTTGCCAGAGAGCAACACAGTTCTTTACTGATGCTGCTGCAGACAAACAGACCAAAGCCACATCCACAGCAGGAGGGTTGTGCCTTTCAGCTGCATAACAGCGCGCTCACTCCAACTTCAGCCACAGCACCTACACTTCATTTTGGCTGCACAGCTACAGTCTGGGAGGCAGCAGAGCACGAGCCTGCTTATTAATCTTAATTAAGATTAAGGAATCTTAATCAGCAGCAAAGCTGGAACTGACCTGCAGGACATGGCCAAGCCCTAGCACCTTTTAGATGTGTCAGGAAAGCACTGATGCATAACACTGTTCCTAAAATTGCAGAGACTTGCTCTTTACTATTTAGTTTTAAAGCCACATTGCAACTCATCCAGCAGGCAGTTTAACCCATGGCACAGGAGCTGAATGCAGCACCGGGACATCGCAGGGTTTCCCACCTTCACAGCTATGATGGTTGTAGGACATGTTCCCAGACCTGCATCTCCTACCACCTCATGCCTGCCAGTTCTCCTGGGTGAGACTCCTCCAGGCACTAATAAATGCAAGTTAGACCATACGTTTTCCCCATCCCCTCCTCCTCCTGGCCACTGTGGGTGAGAGGCTTCTCCGCAGTGAAGTGCAGAGAAGGCATTTCCCTCCCGCACAGGCGAGGTTATCCCCGTACCTTCACAGGGTCCCTGCTCCGGTGAGCAGCACTGTTCAGGGGCTTACTGGAGGAGTCCTCCTTGCCTTGAGGATCTGCCCAGCTCACCCTCCCACCCTCCCAGGCCCCTTGCTCTCCATCTGGAGGACACATAACACTCAGGGGTTATGTCGGGATCTTCCTGCCAAGGAGGATGCTGTCCCCCTTTGCATCCCCTGACTTGCTGGAACAAAATGCAAATCCAGACCTTACATGAACATGCAAAAGATCTTGGACATGCAAACGTGACATAAGGAACCAAAGCTGTTTTGAGGACAGGAGTGTAAAGTACTTTACACACTTTAAAAGCAGCAGTAATGCTTACCTGCTTCCCTTCCCATGGGTCAGCCATGCCACCGTCAATACCGAGGCCAAAAAGGGTCTATGAGCCCTAAACCCAGTGAAATACTCTTTGTGCCCTCTGAGCTCACCCTGCAGCGGGGTCTCTGCAGGTCTCACCCTTGTACCCACCAGTGGAGGTGGCTGGAGAGGGCTCCCCATCAGCCCCTTAGGCACGGTCACGTGGACACTGATGGGTTCCAAGGCAGCAGGGTCTTTTAGAGGGAAAATGAAGTCTTCTGCAGAGCAGAAAGGACAAAGCTGGCCCAAGAAAAAGGAGGAGAAAGGGACAGTTTGTGCTGGATCCCAGACAGTGGCAGCGAAGCTCTGGAGATGCTCTACCAGAGGAGAAATGGGAGCACAGACAAAAGGGTTGTGTTTGCATCCAGCAGCACCACACAGCATTGGTACAGGTGACCTGTACCTTTCCAGCTTTATTCCCAGCACAAATGTTTTTCCTATAGAAGAGGAGAGGTGCAAAACCATCAAAATCCAAGAGCACTGTGACACCAGCCGTGCTCTGACGACGACTCCTGACATCTTCCAAGGAGTTCCTCTCCTCCTCCAAGAAACTGCCAACATCCTCAAACATTGCAGGGGCATGAAACAGAAACCAAGGACCCGAGCATGCCAAACAGGAACACCCAGGCCGCTCCTCAAGCCCGAGGTTGGGATTTGCCTCCACAAGCCATCAAAACAAGGCAGACGTGGGTACGGGGAGCTATCAGCATTGCATGAACAGAGTAGTCCGGTTTCAGGGCTGCCTGGAAAGCGTGTGGTGACAAATCAGCTCCCATCCTCAGCTATTCTTCCTGGTCTTTGACAACAAAGCATCTTCTCCCTACAGTCCTCTGGATGGCTCCAGAGCAAAGCAATAGGCCTCGCAGCAGCAGGCGAGGGGGCAGAGGCAGCGCTGACAGCACCAGCTTCCACCCAGCCGGAGCAGGAGGTGCAGGTCAGTGCTGAGCAGGTGCCCACCTGCACCCCAGCATTAAAAAAAAATGGTCAAACCTGGAAAAAAGTGAATGCATGAACATTTCAAAACGCAGAAGTGCTACGGTCTAGCTCCATCCACTGCCTTATACCGTTCTTTAAAGGCTTCTCCCAGGCAAGTGTAAAATTGACTCCAAAAGCCCAACGTGACCACAGGACTGGGAGCACCAAGGCTTCAAGTAAAATTCCATTGCAAGAGCACTCCCAGCTCAGTTCCCATTTAAAAGGGGACATCCCACTCCAGAATCAAATACAAGAGACCTCAATTAGATCACCTAGTTTTCCATTTTTATTTTTTTCCCTGTGAAAAACCTGCAAGTTATCCCAGCCACAGGCAGCCTCCAACCAAACTGAAATGTTTCAGCAGGAGTGAGACCAGACTGGGAAGCTCCCAGACAAGGGTCATTTACCTGAACCATCTCCATCTGTGTATTAAAAGTAGAATAACAGCGTTTGCAGTTAATAACAGCTCAGAAGGGGCTGCCTGGTTCTGCAGGGAGGTGACAGGTTCATGCATGGTGTGTGTCAGACTGAGATGCTCAGCGCCAGACACCTCCTGAGCAGCCGTCCTCCCCAGGACATCGCCACTGCACCAGTAGCCAGAGGAACATCTGATCCTCGCTGCAGCAGCAGCAGATTTCACGTATGGACACTTTCAATGCCAGTTTAACCTAAAGCAAAGCCTAGGTGCTCTGCCTGAAAGACTTTCCCCCAGCCTCGCACCCAAACCTTGCACCAAAGCTGGGTCCTGCCTTCCTCTTCTGCGCAGGGGGATGCAGCAGGCTGCTCCCAGCCCCATCCTCCAGGCTCAGCTCTGCTGTACCTGCATCCCTGCATCACCTGCATCACCAGCAGTTCCCCATGCACATGCAGCCCGGAGCTTTGCACCCAGGAGATTGCAGCCAGCACCCTGCACCAGGTCTCTGCACCCAGAGCCTTGCACTCAGTCTCCACACGCAGCAGCCAGCACCCTGCACCCATACACGAGTATCTGGGACCCTGCACCCTATGACCTCAGGCTGTGCACCCAGACCATGCACCCCAACAGGGCGCACCCAGCACCTGGGATGCTGCACCACAGAACCTGACAGCAGGCACCTCGCACTCGGGGCTCTGCGCCCAGATCATGCACCCCATCAAGGTGCAGCACACCAGCATCCCCGCACACACCACCTGTAAGCCCTCCTCATCCCTACCCCCACCACTCTGAACCCCACAGCACCCTCCTGCATCAGCTTACACACCCAATACAAAGCCCAAAAGCAAAAAGGTTTGTCACCATTGACTTAAAGAGAGGAGCTATCTGGTTTGCTTTGCCCACACAGCACATGGCAAACCCACGCAGACAGGGACGTCACAGTGGTGGTCATCTGCAACATTTCCAGAGGAAAGATGAAGATCAAGCAGAACATGGCTGAGGCCCTTCAACAAGACCCATCTCACCCCTCAGCCTGAGCTTATAACCCATGGCCACGTCCAAAGAGGAAGAAGAGGCCCCTCTGTAGGACAAATTAGATGTGGAGACGTGTCCAAGAAAACCATATTAAAACTTTGTCTGCATTATGCAGCCACAGGAACATGCCAATTCACTGGAGCAGCTGTTCCCCACCCCAGCAATCAGATGGGTCCCCATCAGGCCATGACCCACCCGATTCTTCAGGACTAACCTTGACAACCTTGATTTGTCTGGAAGGTCCCATGCAGACAAGCAGTTCCAACAAAGAAAACGTTTAACTTGTGCTACAAGGGACAATATTTCTATACATCAAATTGGCAGCATAGAAGTCCAGGTCCCTCTGTTACTAATAAACACGTAACGCTCTGCTCTGGAGAACCTTCTCTCTTCTGTATCTCCAGGAACACCAGTTTGACTGTAGCCCAGCAGACGCTGCCTCTGATCCTGCCAAAGCTCTTCTTTGGAGTTTTTCCCTGGTGAATATGGTGACGCTGGATGAACTGCAGGCTACGGCTGAAGCTTTTCTCTTTTCCTGGCATTTGGAGGGCTTCTGCAAGAGCATCCTCTGGTGAGCAGCGACTGCTGAGCCCTGCAGAAGCTCATCTCACACCTCTGCATGGCTGGGGTCTCTTCCCCAGGAAGGTTCACTGGTGCTGCAGAAGCCGTGACTGGTGAGCAAAGCTTTTGGCATGTCTCAAAATGTTCCTGGGGTGATTTTCCTGCTGATGGTCCCTCTCATCTTCCACACTGCTCCTTCACCTGCTGGGCCGAAATAAGAATCCAGGTGTCTGTGCAGTGGAGATCATGGGAGACATGGAAGCAGATGCACAGGAGCAAATGCAGAGTCACTGCATGAGACACTGCGAAAACAGAGGCATGGCTTCATCCCAAGCTGCAGAACAACAAGAAAAACAAGCAAAGACAGAAACAGATGCTTCAGCTCACACTGAGCAGGGAGAAATAAAAAAAAGGTGGTAGGAGGGAGGAGGTGCAGTCCAGCCAGAAACACCACTGGCTGCAACGTGCTGTCCTTGGGGATCAAAGCACCTGTGATAACGGAGGGTGATGCAAGTTCCTCCACCTGAAGACTTTTTGTAGCTCGCAGTAGGGAAGGAACAGCACTTCTGTATTACTTTTAATTTTCCTTCTCATTCTGTGCAGGCTTATATCACTTTCTGAGCGGTCCCGATATGCTGAGCAAACATCTTCCCCAGTCTATAAATAAATCCATATAAAAATGGGTGGGAGGGCAAAGAGGGTTCCTCTCTAGCCCAGCCGGCAATCTCTAGCCCCAGCCTGAGAGCACAGGAGGCAGCTCCAGGGAGAGGAGGACCTCATCCTAACCTGCTGCCTGTGTTGCTTTTCCTATCGCTCTGCATCGTCCTCTGAATGGCAGCTGGACTGCAATGGCCACACTCAGAAACTGTGTTGCAGGAGTTTGGGAATAAACTGGAGTTAAGCCATACACGGAGGAATGTCATAAAATTTCTGTTATTCCTCAGTTACCAAAGGCAAACTGGTGAACACAAAATGCTTTCCTTGTTTCTGTTATAGCATCCCTGCTCCAGCACCTGGAATAGACTTTCTTGTGCATGAAACACAGCAGCAGCTGACTTCGGACGTGGGATGATTTAGAGATAAAAGTGTGAGCAAAGAGTGGTTGAATTTCCATTGCCCAAAGCTCTTTCTTTACACCAACAGATCCTCCAAAGTGAGAAACAAAACGACACCTAAGATCTGAATCTCCCCTGAGCATCCTGTAAATTCACACACCCTCTTCCAACAGTTCTTACCATGCCACCTCAAAGCCTCCTAGTCATCCTTCACCGTTTCCATCAGTCATCCCCAACTCCTCCCAGCCCTTGTTTGGAAAGCAAATGGTGACAACCCAACCCCAACGCTTCCGTGAATTGTTGAAGAACCAGCAAGTTCTGTTATGAAAGTCCATCACTAAAGCAAAGTTAACCACGGTCGATCTTCCACTTACTGTGCCTTCAGCTTCCTCCAGAACCAAAACCTTCATGCACATAATGAAGAGGGAAGGACTGAGACTCAGACAAGGAACCCCACAGGTGAAATTCCAGTGATGAAAACATTGCTGTGATCATCCAGAGATTCAGGAGCCATTTCTGTGTCAACCTTCTGCTAAAGCACCAGTTCGATCTTTCCTAGTATCACTCATACGACCAGGGACCTCAGCTGGCTGTTTGCAAAGACATTCATGGAGTCTTGCAATCATTCGGGTTTTAATTAAAAGTTCTTCAGGAAAAAAATGTTGCCTGCCCCACAGTTCTCTCTGTGAAACTTAAAGGGGAAAAAAAAAAAAAAAGAAATGCAAGAACTTCAACAAGGGAACGGCTGTGCAACATAAGTAATTTCAGAGACCTCCCCAATCCAACACGGCAGAAAAACATAATGAAAAACACTTTTATTTTAATCGGAAAGAAAGCATACAGATATTTCAACTCTCATCCCCTCCCTTCCCCTGGAAGGAGGTGTAGTAATAAAGTGCTACCAGAAATTCTCATTTCCCCCCCTGCACATGGAGGAACTCTCCTTGGATGCTGTCCTGTAAATTAAAACCAGCATTCGCTCCAATGAGATGCATCAAGACTGAGAATGAGGTTTGTCCTTTTCAAAATTAAAATCAAAGCATCTGAACAGAACAATTCCCCATTGATTGGGGTTTTTTTCTTTTTTATTGACCCTTTCTGCCTGAAGCCATCCCAGGGTCAGTGCTCCCAGCTCAGCTGAGGGGCCGGATCCTGCTCACCTCGGGGCACTTGGCACCTTCCAGAGCCATCGCAGCAGCAGGTATTTGCAGGAGCTTTGCCATTGCATTCATGGCACATTCATGCAACCCTGTAACTGCAACACCTGGGCTTCAGCGCAGCCCCTGCGGAGGCCTCGGTGTGCGGGAAGGGAAGGATGCTCATGAGATGGCACGTGGGGAAAGGAGTGCTCCCATCCCATGAAACGGCCCAACGACCCCTGAATGCAAGTGGCCCAGCTACCTGCAGCAGCAGGACTCTGGGGAGGGTGAGCAAGAGCTGAATTGTCAGAAACTGGTTCTGTTTCTGCTAGGGGGGCTGTGTCAGCCCCCAGCCACCATCTCCACGCGGTATCCCCATCCTTTCGCTGTGCTCCTGCCCACTCCCTGGCACTTGTTCAGACACCTCATAAAGCAAACTTAGTAACAGCCTAAATGGGCTTGCCAGCTTTCTGTGAAACCTTCATCCCGCAGAATTTTCTCCCAGAGTGGACAGATAATTGCAGCAAGGAGCGTGCAGCTGAAGAGAGAAGAGGAAGGGGATAGCAGAGGACCAGGACCTCTTCTTTTCTGGGACAGCTATTTTCGAAATTACCTTGAGCATCCCTAGATAACTGTACCCTCACACTGAGCTAGGATGAGTCCTCTAAGTCACCAAGAGCAGGTTTCTGCTGGGTGAATGAGCTGAATTATATCAGCGAAGTTCTGCTTGGTGCTGAGGACAGGCAAGAGGGTGCCCAAAGCCCTCCCAGCAGCTCTACTGCCCAGAATAACTTCACCCTCTGAGGGTAAAATCCTGACCCAGTGAAGGAGTCAGTGGCAAGCAGCTCCCAAGCCTCCCTGCGTCTTTTCTGGGGGTGAGGCAAGCTGAACTCCTGGGCTGGGGCCCCACGACAGCGTGGCTTGTAAAATTGCAAAGCCAGGAGCCCTGAGTGTGAGCATCATTCCCTCACCAGAGGTCTGGTCTAGGGGATTCCTGCCTCGCTGCTCCCAGCCCAGGGGTGGGAGGGATGGAGGGACAGAGGGAGGGATGGAGGGACAGAGGGAGGGATGGAGGGACAGAGGGAGGGATGGAGGGACGGAGGAAGGGATGAAGGGATGGAGGGATGGAGGGGTGGAGGGATGGATGCCGACAGGGCAAGAGCCACCAAAGCCCCCAGCACCCGGCTGGGTGGCACAGGCAGAGGGCACAGCTCGAGGAGCCAGGGCCAGACACCACTGGTCAGAGCTCACCCTGGCTCAATGGCTGCGCAGGGCGAGACCCTCCTCCCCGGCCCCAAATCACCTTCTTCCTCTGGCTGATGGGTCCCTGGGCTCCCTCTGCAGCTCCCTGAGGTGATACTGGATTTGCTCTTGGAGGTCACACAGGACACGGAGTGAGTGGCTGGGAGAGAGCAGAGACGAGCTGGAGGAGATGGGCCACAGGCAGAGAGGGAGAGCCGGCATGCCCAACAGCACCGCACGGCATCTCTAGAGGATGCCCCGTGTTGCTGGGCACAGGAGCCCACATCATCCATGTATGAAGCACCTGCGGTTGCAGGACTCACCTGACCACTGCTGGCAAAGAGGCCTGCCCCACGGCACTGTTGGGGAGCGGGTTGTGTTGGCACGGGCACACTGAGGGGGTCCCCACGGCCAGGGAGCGCCCAGCCTGCCCCGGCACCACCGGCTGCCCTGGGTGGCTCAGGAGATGCTCCAGCTGCTGCAGCCGTGCCCACAGCCGGGCGCTCCTGCCAGCCCTTCCCTGGGGGAGCAGTCACAGGGCAAGAGGCAGGTCAGAACGGCACCTGCACCACCCAGACCTGCCCCCCATGTCACTTAGTATAAAAACAGCCCTGCAGCCGGGTCAGAGCTTCTAGGAAAGACCTGGCGCCACCTCACACACCCAGGGCTGAGCAGGAGAGGTTGGCGTGTGCAGGTCAAGCGTGGAGGCACCCAGGGGGGCAGCTGTGCCCTCCCAAGGCATCCCCAGCTCGGTGCAGAGTCCTTGCCCCTGTCAGGCAAGCTGCTGAACTTGCCGCCCAATGTGCCCAGCAGACCCCACCATCCCTGCACAGTCCCCCTCGTGAGCAGGACAAAACACTTGGGTGACCTCAGGGAGCAGCACATCTGGGCTGCTGTGCTCGCCAGCAGTGCTCCCCCTCCCTGAACGAGCCCCAGCCCCTGGCCAGCTGAGTGGAGCCAGCACTTTTGCTGTGGTTGGATGTGACCAGCCATGGTGTGTCCGGTTCTCCCTTTCCCAACCTGCTCCAGGGTCTCCTGGCACCACCGAAGGGTGTCCAGCTTCTCCTTCTGGAGCAGCACGGTGAGCTGGTGCAGGGCTTCCCGCCTCTGCTGCAGGAGGGAGCAGGTATGATGCTCCAGCTCCCGGAGCCTCTGCAAGAGAAGCTGGGGTAGTCACCCCTTTTGGCAGCCCACAGCCACCCTCCAGGTCCAGGCAGGCTCTTCCCAAGGGCAGGCTCCCTGCGGGATGCCCCAGTCCCCCCTGGCCGGGGCGGCACCCCTCAGGCTGCTCTGGCACAGGGCTCGATGACACACCCGGCAAGAGCTGAGGTTTGATGGGGAAATGTCATCAGCACAGGGATCGCCACCCCAGCATCGAGCCCTGCCTGCACCCAAGCTGCCAGCTCTCCCTGCTTCTGCTGGGACTCTCCAGGGACCTTCTGACCTGCAGACCAATAACCCCAGTCTGCGTACAGCCACAAGAGTGGTTTCCCCAACAAATTCTTCTCTTAAAAGCTCCAGCTCCTCAATAAAACCTTCCTGCAGATAAATCTAGTTTGGCTTTTCAGGAATTTGGGCAACAGCAAACGCTTCCCATGGGACACGTGCATGCCTGGGTAAGGGGCTCATCCTCTGACAGGGAATGTGGTGTGCTCCTTCCCAGGGTCCCTCCACTGCAACCCTGGCCCCACTGGAAAGCCAGGAGGACACTGACCTTCTGTAGCTCCAGTTTCTCTTCTTGCAAAGCCGATGTTCTCCTTTTCTCCTTCTCCAGCCCCTCCTGGCAGTCCACACAGGCTCTCTCCTCCTGCCAAGTCTGGAAAATCCCCCTTGTCCACCTCCTAAGTCTTCATCTTTCCCAGGAGCCAGCTCTAGCCCAGGCACCATACACAGGAGCAGCACTGCCTTTCCCTCCCAAAGCAGAGCTGGTGGCCATGGCCAGCACAGCTGCCTGCAGCCTGGTGTCCCCCAGGCCACCAAAGGTAACCCAGGCCACACGCCTGAAGACCCCCCAACCTATCTCTGCCACTTGCAGCGCTGCCTGGCCAGCTCCCGCTCTGGCAGCCTCACCATCCTCGCCAGGTCCACCGGGTCCCCACAGCAGGCATCCTGGGTGGGTGCCAGCAGCGCCAGGCCAGCCCTGTGGCAGGGACACCGTCATCCACATCCCTGCCCACACCGCTCCCTGGCTCTGCAGGCAGAGACCCCACAGGATGTCCACCCAGTGACCAGGGGTCCAGGACCCTCTTGGGCTTCCAGTGCCACCATCTTCTGCTCCCGGGGCACTGGCAGGCACCTGTGGGCAGGCCTGAGCTGAGTCTCCAGCCTCAGTGTGGGATCCGTCCTCGACACCTCCGGCATACCTGGCTCTGTCCCCTTTGCTCCAAGTCCCCTTCGCACGAGATCTCAGCTCTCGCTTCCCCTCCTGGCTCCTCTGCAGGGACCAACACAGTGACACCAGCTACACCAGTGGCAGCCAGGAGTGGGGCTACAAACCCATTTGCTCCTTTCCCTGTGCATTCCCTTGGCCATCACGTGGGACCCAAGGACTGTGGCCAGGCTTGATGTCCTGGTCACAATCCCTCTGGTCTCCACACCCGGGCAGAAGGCAGAGCCAGCAGTTGTCCCCTCATCCAGCACTGGCCACCTGGTGCACCCTGCCACAGCCAGGGCTGTCCCCTTGGAGCAGTAACACCCACCCTGCTGTACCCCACAGCAGGGCACAGCCAGCCCAGGGGTGTACCTTGCAGGGCAGCATGGCTTTCTGCTTCCCACACTGCCACCAGGACGCAGCCGCTTGTCCTGGCCGGGGTGACAGATCTGTCCTGGTTCCGCATCGCCCAGGGGGTCCCGCTGCAGGAAAAATGGCATTTTGGGGGGAGAGCTCACACCCCCCAGACAAACCCCACGAGCAACTGGGGCTGGTCCCTGCCTCCATGCCCTGCACACAGCTCACTGCACCTGCCCAGAGAGAGGGTCCCTGGCCCAGCCGTGCCCCTTCCCCCTGCTTGGTCCCCGTTCTCCATCCTCCTCCAGCCCTGCGCCAGCACCGCGCAGCCAGCCCGGACTCCTGATGAGCTGAGCAGCGAGCTCTCCTCCACCTGCTGCCTGCACCTTCCTTCTCCATGTCATCCACAGCCAGGGTGACAGCCCCTCCATGCTGTCCCTGGAGAGCAGGTGGCTCCTGCCATCTTGAGCCCAGGGGCTTGCTGGTGAGATGTCCCCTGGTCCCAGCTCTGCTGGCCCCTGGCAAACTGCCATGGGCAGAGCCCCTCCTTGCCCCAGCCGTGCCCCTGCCAGCAGAGACACCTCTCTGAGGATGCCCAGCAGCCAGGTCTTCACCATGCAAGGCGATGGCCAACGTATCTTCCCTGGAGCGTGGACTCCCATGGGCAGAGCCCCGCACACCCAGGGCCAGTTGCTTGGAGGGGTCTGGCCAGGGACCCCCCAGGCCATCCCCAAAGCATTGCTCTGGCTTAGTCTGGATATCCTCTCTCCTAGAGACTCCAGGCTCTCCCTTCCCATCAGAGGTGGAGACCTGCCCTGCAAAAGAGATCTGGCCGGCTCCATCGCCAACTGTTGCTGGACATCCAGTCTTCTCCCTGCAGGGAACAAGGACTTATCCTGCCCAGGGTCGTCTCCCTCAGTAGGGACACCCCCAGCAGGCTCATCTTCCTCCTCGGACAGCAGGGACTCCACCATGACCTCCCCAAACCTGGCAGCAAAGTCTTCTGTGCAGATAGAGCTGGAGCTGCTCCGGTCCCCCGGGCTGCGCTGGGAGCCCAGGAGCTGAGCCAGCCTGCAGCAGCGCTCCTCCCATGGGACAGGGCTGGCGTCACCCCGGGGACACCTGGAACGGTGTCCTTCCAGCTCTGCATGGGAAAGCAGAGCCCTGAGCCTCTCCTGCACCCAGGCAGGGAGGGGAAGGAGCCATCCCATCCAGCTGGATCTGAACCAGCTTGGAGGTACCGGCGTTGCCTGTTCTCACCAGGAAGCATTTGGTGTGCGCCTAAGCACAAACACTGAAGGCATCCCACCCCCTCCAGCAAGATCCTCAACCTCAACTGCTTCCGAAAGAAAAAAACACAATATAATCCTTTTTTTTTTTTGTAAACTAGGGTAATTTTTCACCCTGACGGATGCTCCCAGGCATTGCCGTGGCAGCACAGCCCAGCAGCAGCTGCAGCACAAAGGCTGGCCGGCGCAGCGGGGCACAGGGGTGGGATGCTGCTAGCTTTTCCATCACAAAAAATGGGAAGCTGCTACCTGATGGTCCCGAAACTGCCCTTTGCACCTTTGCAAAAGCCCCTCTGACATTTCCCCGGGTACAGCTTTGCTCTCTAGCACTTGCTATTTCGGTCTCTGTGGTGCGCTGTTGTTTTATTTAAGTAGCTCTAGCTGCAAAATCCTCTTCCCCAGCACCAGGTCACCTGCTGGGCCCCAGCCAGGCACCCTCTGCAGCAGGGTTTGGGGCTGGCAGGCTCAGGGGGGCAAAGCAGAGCCCAGAAAGTACCAAAGTGCCCTGTCCCTACTCACCAGCCATCCAAGAGCCATCAAGAAAGGTGTCAGGAGAGATGTCACCATCCCTGGCGCCAGTGGTGCCCCGCACAGCCACCCCATGCCGCCGCAGAGGGGAGCGCGGGGCACGGGGCACCGCTGGCCACCCGTCTTCAGACAACTTCAGTGCACCAGGCTGTGGGACAAGGCAGGAGCACCCTGGTGTTGGGGCTGCATCGTCCCCTGGGTGGTCCCACTGCACCCCCATGATGTGACCCCCCCTTCCCACGCCCCACACCTGGCTGAGCCGGGCATCAGCGGGGTGCAGCCCACAATCCCAGTGTTCCCTTGCCCGAGATCCTGCAAAACCCAGCTGCTTCCCTGGGTCCAGGTCTGCAGAGAGGAGGAAAGAGGCGATGCTGTTCAGGACAGAGCAGCAAGTCTTAAAGCCTGGGGGGGGGCTGGGATAGGCCGGGGGGGGCACTCCAGTGGGGACAGGCAGGGAGGGCAGCAGGCAGCAGCCCTGGCTTCTTGCACCCGGGGCTTGCAAACCGCTCTGCTATGGAGTGGATGGGACAAGCCCCCCCCGCCGCCCCCCCAGAAACACGGCAGGGTGTTGGTCTGGGGCCGGGGGAGAGCCAGGGACCCCCATGCCCCAGGTGCAGCGCCAGGCACCTGTGTGAGCCTTACTGAGTTTCTGCCCTTTGAAGACAGCCTCCTCCAGCTCCATGCCTGGCACCCAGGCCTGCAACACAAGGCAAGGTGTGGGTGAGCCTCTAGGAGCTCTAGGAGCCCCCTGTGAACTCATTAGGCTTCAGGGTGAACACGCCGAGACCAACACAGAGCTCAGCCCGCTCACCTCCCAGAGCTGTGGCGCCAGGCTGAGGGCCACGCCGCAGGGGTGGTGGGTGGGTGGATTTGCAGGTGCTGTAGGGTGCAGAGGTTTGCCTTTCGTTAAAGTCAAGGTGCCGGCGCACTTGCTGCACCCAGGAACTGTGTGCCCGGTGCCCCGCTGCCTGCACCCAGAGCAGGCACGGAGGTTCCTCCCCACCACCAGGCAGGCTCCCAGTGCCCAGTCCCCCACCCCAGACCCAACTCGTGCTCACCTGGCCAAGCTGGGCTGGGGCAGGCAGGCAGGCAGGGCAGGCAGGCAGGGCTGTGTGTGTCTGTCGCCTGGTAACGCTGCAGCAGCCGGCCAGTCTCTGCCCACTCCAGGCTTCCCCTGCCCAGATCCCCTGGGCCTCAACTTTTGGCCACTGCGTGTCCCAGACAACGTCCCTGAAGCCATCTCCTTCCCACCATCCCTAGAGGAAACTCCTTACCTGGGCACCTTCCCCTGGGCCACCATCTTCTCCCTTGGCCGAACTCCACCGGGACATCTCCCATGGATGGTCTCCTCCCCTGGCTCTCCTTCCTTCTTGGGCAACCCCCTTCCCTCATCCTCCTTCTCTAAGCTATCTTTCCCGGAGCACCTCCTTCCACGGGTACCACCCCTGGGCTGCATCTCATGTTCTGGCCTTCCTGGACCTCCTCCCCTGGGCAACCTGCCCATGGACAGACACCTCCTGCCTTGGACAATCTCTGCTGGGCCACATCCTCTCCTGGCCCTCCTCTCCCACCCCAGTCACCTTCCCTGACCATCTCCTCCCCTGGCCAACCTCCCCCTGATCTTTCTCCCTCACTGAACCACTTTCCTGGACCTCCTTGTCGTCTGAGCCACCTCCCACAGCCCCCCTCCGCTGAGCAACCTCCTCTCAACAACCCTCCCTGGGTCATCTCCTCCCCTGGGCCACCCCCTCTGGTCCCTTTCCTGGCCACCTCACCCACCATCCACCACATGCCCAGGCCCCCACGCGCACCCCAGCGCTCACCCGCCTCGGGGCTCCTCCAGGACCCCCACCTGCAGCCTTGGGCAGCGAGTGACCATCTCAGCACTGTGGCTTTTAAAACTCCCGAATCCAAGTTTTATTACCATGTAGGAGAAGAGGGGATCACTCACAATATATTGTTCCAAAAGAAATACATTCAACAGCATTTACAGTGGAATGACATTAAAATCCTCTGGGGGGAATAGAAAGACCAGGAGATGGTGCTCTGATTAAGTGCTGCTGCTAGATGATCACTGGAAGATAGAGCAACTTTTAAAATTAACCTAAAAAACGGGGGACTTCTGTTGTGGAGGGTGCTCCTCGCGCTCCCCCGAGCTCTGCTAAGCTGTGCAGGGTCCGTGATGGCGATTTCTAGGCAGGCGCAGAGATGGGAGGTACGTCAGAGAGGACCCCTCAGGGTCCCAGAGCCCAGCAGGACCCTTGGTGCCAGCACTTACTGAGCAACATCTCGCTCCCACTCCGCTGCAGGAACACTCGGCTCCTGGTTTGGGGACAGCCCGTGCAGGAGTTTCTCACCTCTCCAAGTTCTCAGGCAACACTTGCATTGACAAAGCAAACAAGGAAAATAAGGCATTTTGAAGAGCTCTATTTCTAGCCCATTTTACAAAACCAATTCGGGCCTCGAGTGGGATAAAATCCCCTGGGCAGCTTTGGTTGCCACCACAAACTGAGCCAGCAGCATCAAGGTTTAGTGTGGAGCATCCTCTGCTCTCCCAGGTAGGCGAAAGCCCATCTCCAAAGGATATATGCACATCCTGGGGCTGGGACATCCGGCAGCTCTCCGCAGGCTGCATTCAACAGCTAACGCAGAAGTCTGGATCATTTAAGAGCTGCACCAGAGCCACAAGCAAACCTCCAGGAAGGCTCTGGAAGCAGCAAACATGCCAGACCGGCTGCTGTAACACCCAGAGAGCTGGGAAGTGGCTCGGAGCATCCCACTTCTGAACACGGAGGATACCAAATGCCACCCTTCAAACCCCAAATGCATCATTTCCAGAAGGGAATGTCTTTCTAACACCTTTTAAATGCTATCACATCCAGCTCTGGAGCAAAACGTTGCTTCTCTACTTTGGGAATTACTCCATCACCATCACCCCTACAACCCTACCTTCCGGACAAGCCTAGGGAAATCGTACTCATGCTACAAAAACTCAGACAGACACTTCTGTCTTCATTATTTTTCTTCTATTGTGTACCATAGAAATTTAAGCAAAATAATTTTATATATATTTATATATATATATAAATTAGAAGCAAATAAATAAGATTAAAGGGTACATTGAAATCAGTGGGTGTTGCCACTCCAATAGCCACTCACTACTGTTACGCCGTACAAGGTCTATATATACTGTACACGTAGGTTTGCTGTAAGTAACAGGTATGGAGGTGGTGGAAGAGAAGCTGACCAGGAGGAGACTGATGGTTGAGGAACCTGATTGCATAAATGTCCCATGTGCAGCCTGGGTATTCCAGTTACCATTGCCTCAAAGTTTATTATTGCTAATTATCTTCCAATGTGGATGTGACAGTCCGGCTAGGGCTGGCCTCTCACCCCGGGAGGCAGCAGTCTGTGATATGATGAAGACCCAGAGAAGATGACATCAAAAATGAGATCCAACGGGGCAAACGTGGGTGTCCAGGCCTCCCCGATACTCTCTGGCCCAGCAGATCCCATCTTCAGGGCCCTGCCACCCCCATCCTCCCCTGTGCTGCTGGGGACCAGCGGTACCTGCCTGCGTGGCTGGCGCCCAAGCACCGCTGGCTCCTGCTCCGTGCCGATGGCTGGCAGGGCTTGCTCCGCTTCTTCCAGCAGGTCCAGGGCTGCAGCAAGGCGATGGCACACAGGAGGGGTGAGCAGGGGACATGGGGTTCCCCCCGCCCTGTGCTCAGGCTGCTTTAGTGATGACCTGAAACTGCTCCTGGGCGAGACCAGCCACGAGGGAGAAGGCACGGAGCCGGGCACCGGGCTGTGGGTGTCCTCCAGGCTCAGCCTGTGACCCCCAGTGCCAGGGAACTGTGGATCAGACCCATCTGGCTTAATGGGGAAGACACAGGGACAGGAGACCCAGGAGCAAGGCTGCATCCCAGCGGCACCACAGCATCTCTTCCCTCCCCTCCCGCTTGCATCAGGCAGAGCTCAGCAGGGAGATGCTGCCTGCAAACCTGGCACCGAGGTCCAGGCTCCTGCCAACCCCTGGGCTGCAGCTGTATGGAGTGAGAGGGAGCTGGTACTGGAACCCCCGAGCATCGCTGGCCTGCAGACCTCCTCTGTGTGTCTACCAGGCATTCCCAGCCTCAGCGAGGCCGTTTTCCCCTTTGGATGTGGTTGCAGGAAAACCAAACCAAACCTCACTCAAATCACTCTCACAAAGCATCATGTTAGAGACAGTCCTAAGCCTTGACTAAACACGGCAGACTGCGGGGAATCTGCTCAAACACTTCTTTAAAAAAAAAAAAAAAAAGAAAAAAAAAAGAAAAGTAAAGAAAAAAAATATCCTGATTGGTGCTACTGGGATGACTGGGCACTGTGAGAACCACCTAGAGCCTCGAGGATCAAGTGCCACAGCCCCTGGAGACACTTTCTGAGCAGGATGCAGGCTAGTTCACGTCTGTTTTTGAAGGAACCTGAACCAGAAGCAGATTATTAATTTTTTTTAAATAATTCTATAAAGTCACACACAAATGGGGAAAAAAAATACCAAAGAAAAGAGCTCACACAAATGCACAGCATCCCCACAATGCGAGCATCTTTGGAAGTTGACGTCTCAGCTGATAAAGCTGAGGCGCTGAAAGATATAGGCAGCAACTCCTGATAGCAATAAATATGCTAGGCTAAAAACGAACCAGATTCACGTGTTCTCGTTCCTAATTAGTCGCTGAAAAAGCCATCATTAAAAAGAAAAGGATGCTATTTATTAGTGCGTAAAAAAATAGGTTTGGAATCCCTGTTTAGATTTGCTTTTCAAATTTCTGTATGTATTGACTCTGTGTATTCGCACTGTTAACTGCCGGCGGGACGGTGCCAGCGTGTCCTCACTGTCCCTCTGTTTGTCCCGGTGAACCGAGGCGCAGGGCCGGCCACCCCGGTGCCAGCAGAGTGGCTCAGAAGATGTCAGGGCACGTACTCCAGTCCTGCTTGTCCTTGGCCTCCCAGTAGCCGCCCTTATAAACACAGATCAGCTCCCCCGTCACAGCATCCAGCTTGCGCTCAAACCACAGTGGGATGTAGCCTTCGTAGTCCTTGCCTGTCCAGGGAGAAACAGGGGCTAAGGGCTGCTTGTCCTGAAAGCCGGCAACTCCCGCGCTTCCCCCAGCCCCCAAATAGCTGCAGGGTCCTTCCTTCATCCCGCAAAGCCGGTGGGCTTTCTTCGCCACATCCCCCTCCTGCAGCGAGGGGCGGGCAGTCCCCGCCTGCCAGCATCCCAGAACATCTTACCTTCCTCCAGGGCTTCCACAGCCTCGGCCTCTCGCCGCCGGCGCACAGCTCGCTGCTTCTCCTCCAGCCGCTGCTTCTCCACGTTGGCCTCATCCCAGCGGCCGCTCTCCATCAGCCGCTGGTCGGGTCTCAGCCGGCTGTCCGTGGGGGCCACTCGCTCCTCAGGCTCGTTCAAGGTGAGGGCCAGGTCAGAGAAGAAATACATGTTCTCGGCGTTCTCCCTGCAGGCGGAGAGCCCTGATCAGGTGGTGGAGACGGTGCCTACCGTGAGCGGAGCTCCCCCGGCCCTCTGCGTCCTTGCATCTCACCCCAGCCCCACTGACGCTTCTCCTGCTACCCCAAACCAGATACACAGAGGTTATTTAGGGAGCCCTGCCTCCCACCCTCTAAGTGGAGATGCCAATGACACCTCAATGGTGTCCTGGAGGGGAGCAGACCCCTCCTCTGTTGGCTCCATATAGGGAAGCTAAAAGCCAAGCCTGGCTGCTGCGCTGCACCACTGAGACATGAAACTGCTTCACCCGAGAGCTGCTGGATCCCCGACTGCAGAACCAGTGGCACCAAGCGGAGGGTGCTTTCCACGGGGGACCATTCCCACAGAGCACCTCCAAAGCTGGGACCGGCCATTGGTGCTGCTGAAGGCTGGAGACAGAGCAGCCCCACCGTGGGTAAGAGTCTCAAGAGAGGACCGGTCTCCAGAGGGCTAAAGCAACCAGTGGGACAAGATGGCCAGGGACGCAGCAGCAAGGCAGAAAGCCGACACACCTCCCCACTATAGCCAGCAGCCCAAAAAAACCTAAACAGTACCCTCACCTGCCCAAAACCTACCTGCAACGGATCCCCCCAAAAGCCACCCTCCTCTCGCAGGGACCTGCTCTCTCCTGCCGTGTGCTCACATCGAAAAAGCCAAACCAGCCACTCAAGTCCTGGTCCCCTTCCCATGTCCTCACAACTAGGCACACAAGCCCCCTCCCCCCCACGGGACTCAGGGTGATGCCATTAATCCCCATCCGGCTGTTGAACCCCCAAGCACAGCACCCCACGCCGAGGAGGGGACTCACGGGAGGGGGTACTTCTTCCACAGGACCTTTGGAGACAGCGTCTGGTAGACTGTCTTCTGCTTGCCCTCCATGCTGGTGCTGCCGTGGCTGCTATGCACTATCTTGGAGCACTCCATCTTCTCATCCCATGTGCCAGACATTACGTAGTGGGCTTTACCATCAGCATCACTCACCACCCCTGTCACCTGGCAGAAGGAGATGGCTCTGGTAGCATTTGGAAACATCCA
This sequence comes from Falco biarmicus, assembly GCF_023638135.1. NCBI lineage: Eukaryota > Metazoa > Chordata > Aves > Falconiformes > Falconidae > Falco > Falco biarmicus. The sequence goes on from NC_079288.1 coordinate 34,158,488, forward strand.
GAGCACAGGGAGAGGCACAGGAGGGCAGAACACCTTCCAGGTGCCCCAACAAGAACAGGTGGACCTGGCACTGCATGTCCTCAGATATCAGCTGTGCCCAGCACAGGGGGAACGCTGGCCCATTCTGACCACACAGGTGGGTCTCCAGCCCACCAAACCCTTTCCAGTCTCTGTGGCAGCTCCAGCACCTGGAGAGCCAAAACAGTGGCTATGCTTGGAGGTCCCTCCCCCCAGACCTCCCTGGTGACCCACATCAGAGGTGCCAGTGTGGCTCCTTGGCCCCGTGCTGGGGCTCATCCCAGCTGCGACACTGGGATCCTGTGAGCCCAGCTTAGAGGTAAGAGTCAGGTCTCATCCCACACAAGGCTGCTAGAAGGAGCAGGGAGATGGATGGCTACGTACCTTTCGGGGGACATCTCTGGAGAAGTAGCTGTAGGGGGTAAATTTCAGCTGGCATTTATCTTTTGACTTATGGTTAACAATCTCTATTTCACCAGACTAGATAAAAGACACAGAACCACAGCGAGTGAGAGACTTTGCAAGGAGACAAATCAGGTGTTAGTTGTAGTGCAGGTACAGATCAACACCAGCTGCAGCATTACTTCTGGCTGTAGCCACCACAGCGACCACCCCCACGAGCCCTGTGGCTCGCCAGCAGCACAGTAGAACCCACCACGCATATGACCACCCTGCTGCATGGAGCTGCTGGCCTTGGGAAGAGCCATTAGGAGCTCCCAAGAAGCCTCCCCCCTCATCCCTGCCAGGAAAGCACACCTTCCTATCATGGCAGGAGTATGGTGGGGACACCAGGCAGCACTGGCATACACCCCAGGAGGGAGGGCAATGTCCTTCCAGCCCCCCTGCCCCTTCCCTGGAGCCCGGTGAGGCCAGGCAGGACCCATCACCTTGGACCCATAGCCACCGACCTGATCAATCCAGAGTTTGCCCACAATGATGTTGTGAACGGTGGAGGTGACTTTCCTCCAGACATAGTGATTCCCGCTGGAGTGAAACTCAAGGTGGATGGCACCTGCAGACAGAGGGGTGCCTGGGCTCAGCAAGGGCAGATGGCTGGGCAGGGCTGCAGGCACGCTCCCCTGGAGCACCCCAGCACCATGCCTGTCCCCAGAGCCAACCTGGCCTCTCTACCTGCATCCCCCACCATCAGCTCCCAACCAGCGCCGGGTCTGGATTCACCCCTCCCTTGCTGCATGCTCTGTGGGCTGCTGCAGCAAGAGAGCTGCAAGGCCCTCTGCCCTCTTCCCACCCCCTCAAAAGCACTAATTTTAAAAACAGGTCAGAAACAAGCTGCCTGGTTGATTCTCAGTGCCACGAGACCAGCCAGGCACCACCACAGCTCTGGGACCAGCCCCAGGTGTGCTGCCCAGCCTGGCGACAGGCAGAAGACAAACAGAACACTGGAAGCAGGCAGCTTAGTGCATCTGCCTGCCAGGGAGAGGATTAAAACAGGGAGTAAGCTAACCTTTATATATCATTTGAGAAGAAATCAATTAATGGGCAGGCAAGATACTTCCAAACCACTATGGTGCTAGCAGCAAGCAAAGCAGTCTCCCTTTGCAGCTGGTGTAATTTCCATTTCCAGGGCAGACGAGTTATTGTCGGGTTGTCTGTGATCAGGAGCACAAATCTGTGCTCTCTGCATTGCTTGGGGTAGAATTCACTGAGCCCTGGGAGAGCCCAAGGGACTGGCATGTTACTTTAACCTTTGAGTATTGCATGAGCAGTGCAGGGAAAAAAGCAAGCCCCAATCCTGTCGGTGTAAGTCACCTACCCAGTGGCATGATGGAGAGGTATTTGCCCCTGAACTTGCTGGCGATGGTGATTTCCTGCCACAACGTCCACCCTCGCTTGGAGTAGACGTGATGGGCAGCTGCCGGGGGGTGGTGGCTCACCTGGAGGAAAGGAGAAACAGCCCGTAAGATCACAGCCACCAGCACCGGAGAGCCCTGGCGAGTCTCACAGCGTGACTCCTAGGAGAGGCAATAGCCGCACACCAGCTTTAGCCCTCAGGCTGCTCTGCTGTGCTGACCTGAACACTCCGGTCTCCTCCTGAACATCAGGGTGACCTCCCATGAAGTACCCTGGCAGCAAACAGAGATGCACCGAGCTCCTGCCAGGATTTTCTAAGGCACATTATTTGAAGCATTATCAATAAAATGTTAATTTAATCAACTATCGTTGTGAAACAATGCTGTACTGTGACCCCAGGACACGACCCCACTCTTCAGGGGTCCTGACTGAGAAACGGTGATGTGCCAACATCCAGCCTAGATCCCCAGTAATCCCAGTGTAACAGCACCTCTCCTACCAGCAGCGGCTCCCACTGCTCTGCCTGGGAATTCCCGGGGGATGCAAGTCTCCAGGTTGTCTGAGACACACGGACCTGCTCAGCCAAGACTTTGGCTTTGCCCCTACAGACACACTGGGCTGGAAAGGTGGATAACAATATCCTCTGTCCTGGGCATGACTTGTAAAAGGACATTACTCACATTCCCTTGCACTGGAAAAGCTGCCCAAGAGCAAAGTGGGAGCAGGACACCCCAACAAGAGGGCTCTGCCTTCACAGGGTCTCACACAGCCGACCCAGCATGCACCACCCACCACTGGGAACCCACTAACCACCAAGCTCCGACAGCTGCACTGCTGAGATCAGAGATTATTTGCACCAACATAATTACAGGCTGAGCGCCCCAAGCTACTGGATTACAAACATGAGCAGAGCAAAGACCTCTCCATTAAATCTCACTGTCACCAGCAGGAGAAAATCCTATTTGGATAACTGGATTTCAGGCACGAGATGATCAATGCTTCGCTCAGTGTGTTGGTGGGCTAAGCAGCGCATGCAGCATCCGAGGAAAGTTCAGAGCAGCAGGAAGGGTGTCTGTCTACCCCACGCTGCCCGCACTGACAGCAGCACCGGGGCAAGATGCGCTGACAACGCTGCATCAGCACAAAGCTACTGTCACTGAAACGTGCCCTTTTGAGGTGGGTCCAGGAGGGAGATTTAGAGGCTCCGCTCATAAACCGAAGGCTCCAGAGCGCTGCAAGGGAGCGGGTTTGTTCCAAGTTACAGTAAACCTATTTTCAAATGAAGCTCATGTGCTGTGCCAGCGAGGGAAGGACTCAAGGACCAGACAGGAGGGTGCACCCAGGGTTCAGGCCAGCCTGCAGCTCAGCTAACATCGAGGTGTCAGAAACAGCAGATTTGGGTACAGATGCAGGAAAACTGGGACCAACCAGAGAAAGCAATTCAGAGCAGGTCATTTATTTGGGATGGAACAGGAATGGAGGAAGGAGGGTGGTGAAACGGAGGGTGAAGGAATGAGACAAGGGATGGCAAGGTGTGGGAGTGATGTGGTCAGCGCTGTCCAGCAGCACCTGACAGGCAGCACCGGGCTTCATCACCACAGCCCAAATGAGGATATAAACCCAGCCTCCTGTTCCGGCTGGACCCTGGAGGGATGAGGGGTGTTGCTGGCTAAGGGATGGACTGAGCATCCTGATAAGGAACCACCCACTTCCTATAGTACTGGGATGAGCAGGGTGACAGCACAGGGAGACGGGGCACCAGGGAGGTGTTGGAGAACAGAGACTCCTAATTTCTCTCTGCTGTGCCTAAAGCCAGCTGGGGAATTTGGCTGTGTGGCAGGACAGGGGAATCACTGCTGCGCAAGGGGAGGTGAAGGTGTGATGCTGCAGCCTCTGACCTGCCTCCTGGGAGCAGGCAAGGGGCTGGGCAGAGCAGGAACAGGAGGCACATTCGCAGTTGTAGCTCATTACACTCTGGTCAGCAGTGTCCTGGCTCACTGCAGCCAAGGGCATGAGCTCCCAAGACTGGGACAGACCATGTGGGCATCGCTGGGGACGATCAAAGCTGGCTGACATCGGGCATGCAGCTCTGGATGGTGCAAAGGGACAGCAGAGACACGAATCTTGGAGATATCTACTGAAGGACCTTTCCTTTTGTCATGAGCAAGGGCTCACATTTCCAGGAGACCCCACAGAGTCTGTCACTGCCTGGAGTAGCGCAGCCGAGAGAAGGGATGTGACAGAAGCTGCTATCCTGCCTCAGGCCAGAGCTTTCCAAGTTTGTCGAGCTTGGGCACCCATTATCACAGAGGGGTTTTGTACGTGCCTGTGTCCCCTGCTGATGGCAGAGCATGGCACCTGCTACAGTGACTGCTCCAGACTTGGGTACAAAGGGCCATGACTTGGAGAAGATGAGGAGGAGGACAGAGACGAGCTGAACAATGTCAGGGGGACACAGGGATGCCGGTGCAAGCCTGAGCCTCCTTCACTGCATATTCTCAGTACGTCCTGTCCACATGTCTGACATCTGCTGTAAACATCATACAGCACAGCATGGCATGTCCAGGTTAGCAGTAAGACCCTTCTCCCATGCAATGCCCCTCCAAAAATCCTATGAGTCTCAGGGCATGGTCTGCTGAACAGCTCTGCAGGTCCTGGACCTGCATCAGACTCTGCAGAGTGACAGAGGTTTGTGATTTTGTTTGATGCTTCTGAACACTGAAAAGACGTGGTGGTTGCTCAGTCCCCAAGATGGCACAGCCACCTCCTGAAGAACAGAGAGGCCCCACCAAAGCGATGTCCCCCCTGAAAGGGGTGATAAATGGCCCCATCTCTCCCCAGGAACCCAGGCCGAACCAGCCAAGTGTGCTAAATATTAAACAGTTCATTTTCTTCACAGGTCACAACTCACTAAGCACTCCAGGTTTTTAATTAAGACCTGATGTTTAACTGATGCATGCCAGATGCACTCTGTGGGTAGAGCATGGGGCTGTCAGAGGTTCTCAGGTTGCTCCCAAGCTCTGAAACTAAAATTCTGCAGTCCAACAAGAAACAAGACCTTATGACACCCTCTGGCCCAAAGACATCCCAAAACCATTTGGGGCATCACTTTATAGCTACAAAGGAGCTCGGGTAAGGAGAGCTTCTTCCTTTCTGCTCAAGGTTTGAGATGTGACAACAACCCCAGCTCCAGAACGGCTGCCAGGAGACCTGGCAGGGTGATAGGGCACCTTTCTCCTCTCCTTCTTCCCCACCTCCTGCTCTGCAACACTGGAGTGGGCACACTTGGCTTCTGAAGAATGGCTTGGGCTGCACGTGCAGCTGCTTCTGCCAGCGCCAATAGCAACGCACTGGCTGTCTTGGCCAGGAGGAAGGCTCAGTGCGAGGAGATGCCCGGTCTCCTTCAGGGAAGGGCTGCTTTGGCTGGACATGAGCAGCAGGGAAGGTACGCAGAGCCCCTACATAGACCAGCTCACCTGCTCGCACAGGGAACGGAATCCAAACTCCTCCAGCCGGTCGAGCTCATAGGTCTCCCCCAGCAGAGGGTTGAATGGCTTTGCGGTGCGGTGGACAGTTGTTGAGTAGGAAGACACTGAAAATGCAGCGACAAAGCACATCTGCTCCGTGGAGCTCTCGCACTTGACTGCTTTGTCCAGCAGCTCGTGGTACTCCAGGTCCTCTGTCAGCCTCTGCAGCATGGAGAGTGGCTCGTTGAAGTTTACCTGGAGGGGAACAAGTAAGAGTTAGCAGAGCAGGAGAGATGCCAAGCCAGGCACTTCATCCTTTGCCTTTTTCCCCCAGCACTGTGCCCTGCTAACCACTGGCATCCCACACATTTGGCTCTCCAAGCACGCTGCTACGCACTCCAAGAGCCAAGGATCCAGGCAGATGGGAACTGCTGAACCGAAGCAGCAGCCCCACAGGGCAGCTGACAGCGTGGGGCTGGATGTGCCAAGGCACGCTGGGCACACACTGCTTCTGCAGCATCACTCAAATGTTAAATCAAGGCAAGAAATATGTGCTCTGCTCTGCTCCCTGAACCATACCACAAAAGCATGAAGGCTTTGAAGTTTCCAGCTGAGAAGAGGTGGGCCAGGGAGCCGGCAGCCCAGTGAACTACGCAGGTATCACCTTGCTCCAGTGATGGAGCAGCAGTGACCCCCAAAACGAGCCTCAGCAGCGAGATCAGGTCCCTCCTGTCTCCTGGCCAGCATCCCACCAGCCACGAGCATCCAGCAACGTGGGGCAGAGATGTGCTGCTCCCCAGGCTGCCCTCCATCACCTCGTGGCAAAGCCACCCCCATGCCAGGCCGCAGCCGAGTTGCTCAGGAAACCTTGAAAAGCTCCATTTCAGGGTCTCCCTGCTCCTGGGGACTGCAGCCCCATGACAGCACCCAAACTGCATGTGTGAGCTACAGGCAGTGGCAGCAGCCATGCCCCATGGAGTAGAGAGCAGAGGGGAAGCCCTGTCCTGGAAGACCCCAAAAGTGTTGTACTTATACCCCCAAGTCATTGCTTTATCAATTAGAAAACTTTGCCGTAAATTGCAAGGTTGGACAGGCTGCAAACATCTCTGGGGAAAAAAAAAACAAAGGGTTGATTTTAGCAGTAATTTTTGTTCTGAAAAGAATCGAAATAAAAAAAAATAATTGAAAGGAAGATGGAGATACTTCTTCTCAAAAGGTCTTCTGCCTCAAAATGATGTGAAATTTACATTTACTTTCAGTTCAGAACAAAGAAATCTATTTTAGAAGAAGCAGATGGTTAAGGATGGGAGAATGACTTCTATAAGCCAAGTTATGTATTTAATACTGAAGAAAACAAACTCCAGACTGTTCCACTTGGGGATTTAGCCTGTAAGCCCTATAAGCAGCAGGGAACTTACAGCATCCCAGAAAGAAAGAGCTGTGTAGAAAGGGCAGCATCACATCCACACACAAAAAATCAAATCACTGCCGGCTTGAGACAACTCTCAGGAGAGATGCAGGCGGCATGAGAACAAAGCCGGCAGCTGCATCCTCTCCACCAGCACTGCTCTGGCAACAGCAAAGCAAAACCCTTCCATGGAGGAAGGAAAATGAACCCACCCGAAACACAAAATCCCTAAACCTGTTTTCTTCATTTTCAATGCTGCAGATTTGTTCATTCAGAGGAAAATTTAAGGCGGATGCTGTTTGTACAGAGAGGTTTTTCAGTCCATCGTATCCCTCAGGAAGGGGACCAGGTCTCAGAAATGCTCGTAATTTGCCAAGAGTCAGCTGAAGCACACGGAAAGAGAAACTCCCATCACTGGGTGCACACAACATGCTCATTAACAGTTTGTACTATAATTAACCACGTTTCCAAACAGCCCTCCCTGAGCCGGCTGCTCCGCTTCCTTCTGTTCCTCCTCCTTCACTCCATTTACCACAACGTCAGCTTGAAAGCCCTCACTCAGCAGCTCCGTTTCAATTCACAGAGCTGCTGCCTTCTCCTGTGCTCCAAGCACACTTACTATGGAAGGAGAACTTAAAATATCTGTTGAAAGGAGATTAAATTGCACCCTGTTGTCTTCCCACAGGCTGCTTGTTCTTGGGGTGAATGCCCCAGCAAGGAAATGCCGTGTTGGGCTGAGCCTGTGAGGTGCAAAGCATCTTCCTTCCTCTGTATCTGTACAGATATCCAGAGAGGAACTGACAGTGAGTGAGCACTTGATGCTGGGCTGAGCCCCTTCTTTACAGCCCATAGCTCTGCTGAACAGGTTACTGAGACAGCAATGCTGGGAAATCGGATCCACTTGCCCCAGGGAGGGATGGAGTAATTACATCCCCTGAGCCACATCAGGGGGCTGCTGTTCGAGCAGAACATATTGCCCTCAGCTTCAGACTCAGCTTTAGCAGATCCCAGAATGATTTTATTGATAGGGAAGGTATAAATTTCCTCTCTCCAGACACCAGCAGCTGCTGGTATTTCACATTCTGAGCTTATTTCTGTACCCATCACACCTTCATCTGATACTGATGCTGCTGCAGAAACACTAATGGACAGCACGGGGCTGTATATCTCATCTGGAAATAGCACAAGGAAGAGACACGCGTCACTCTCAGTTGGAGAGCGTCAGGCACTGCTTTAGGAAGAGACAGAAATACAATCAATTCAGCATCCAAGCCTCTGTAACATGCTCCTCCCCTTTACCCAGCAAAGGAAGGACCCTGAACACAGTGCCAGGGCTATGGACCACACTTTGCTGGGCTACTTCCACACCAGTCAGCACCACAAAAAACCCTAGTCACCCCCAGCTGGTTTACAACTCTCCCACAGTGCTTCTGGGTTTTGGGGAAATGGGATTCCTTACAATGGCACCTAGTCCCACCCATGCTGCTTACTGGGGTGGTGAAGACCTGCTCGAGAAGCAGCAGCCTGAAAAGGGCTGGTTTGCTTTGAAAAGAAGGGCTGTAGGTTTTTTTTCTTCCAGCTCCTGCTTGAAACACTTGAATCCTCAGGGATTCAAGGTGTCCTGGTTCCCTCCTTGCCTCTGCAACAGTTGGATTTGCAGAGAACACCTGGGCAACATCCCCTCTGCTCCAGCTCACTCTGGGACTCATGTGAGCAAGCTGCCAGGGCTCTCCACAGCTGGCACAGGAGAATGGATCAGTCCCAAAGAAAGAGCCAACCCAACTCAAACAGTCCCTAATGTAACAGCCACGACACCAGAGCTATTTACCACAAAGCAATTAGCACTACAGCTCCGAGCCGCTGAGCACAGCCTCCTCCTGCCTGGCGGGTTTAGTTTTCTGGCTGTGCTGGCTCTCTGGCAGCAGACGGATGATTTCAAGGGATAAATAAATTGCCGGTAAAAATGCAGGGCTTAGAGTCAGCAGAGCTGAGCAGGGAGGACACACTGATGGGTGCTGCAGAGCAGGGCTGGGGAAATGAGTGAGGTGGTTTCAGAGGGCTCTGCCAGTGCAGGACTGGGCTGGAAACTGATGACATGCTCCTGTCCCGCTCAAGGCTGCTGTGCTACCACAGCACCTGACCAGACCACCCGGAGCCATAATCCAAATCCTTTGCACAGCCAGGAGCCATGTCCAAATCAAACCCTCAATGCTGGCATCACAGCAGCACCCTTTCGGCCTGCCCTCAGCACCTGGGACATGCTCACTTACAGGCATGGGGATCTTGGATAGTTCTTTGCCGATGCAGTTTTTCATGATGCTCCAGAGGTTAAGGCTGTAGTTGGGTTTGTCAGGGATGCGAGTCCGTCTCCTTTTCTTTGGCAGGAGATCTTTGCAAGTGGACTCATTGCAGCTGCTTTGATTTGAGCTTTCAAAGACCTGTGGAAGCAACAGGAGAAACGCGTGTCTAAGCTGGACCAGCCCAGCATGACCCAACTGGACCTGACAGCTCCCAGGAGCAGCAACCACAGCTCAGGACATACTGTGTGCACTTGTGCTGGGAAGCATCGCTGGAAGCCTGTCTTCCACAGCACAGGGGAAACAACGGTAACAATGGTGACACTGCCCTGCAACACTTTCCTGCTTCCCTCAAGATGGTGTCTGGGGTGCTGCTGTAAGGCTGCTGACATTTGTCCCCTGCCCATAGCTCACAGAGCAACCAGTTCTGCTCCATCCTGGTGGCACAGGAGGGATCCAGATGGACAGTCCCTCCAACAACCTCCTCTCCTTCTCCTGTCCCCTGGTCTCATCCCACTGGGACTGTCCCACCCACTCTGCCCGGCCAACTCACACTGTCCTCCAGGTTCCAGTCCTCGGGGTGGCCCTCGCTGGCCCCACTCAGGTTACTGCCTGAACGCCTGTGGGGAAGAAAGTACTAGCTGGTAAACACCAGAAAGAGCAGAGAAGGGGAGAGAAGAACTGGAGGTGGTGCAGCATAGCCAACATCACCTGGAGCACCTCCCTGCACCACCCCAGGGTGCTGCCTCGAAGGCAACAAGGTGATGGAGGCCATGCACAGGCATTGAGAGGGAATGCTCAGCGCCTATGTCCCAGCATGGGTGCAGAGCCTCTGCTTTTGCCAGTGAGCCCAGCAATGTGACCATGGCTCAGACCACAGGTACCTCCAGACCAGACAGATGCCCAGGGAGGCATCACAGCAGGTCAAGGCAGACAAAGGCAAGATACTCCCTGCTTCTGCCCAATGCTCCGAGAGATCTCCCTCCAAGTCCCTACCCAGGCTTCCCTCGAGCTCACATCAGCTGTTGGGGCAGAGGACTCAGCTTTCCACAGCACAGGTTTGATGCTTGCCTTCTTCACTACAGCTGGGACCATCCTCAGCCTCACTTGCTCCAGGAATGCAAGAGCAGACAGGCGTAGCACAGAGCCCTGGGCAGAGACAGCCCGTTTGCTGGGGGACATGCACCCAGAGTAGCCCCACGGGAGAGGATGCTGCCCTCAAGCCCAAGCACACCACCAGGCAACCAGTGCTCCCTCTGCACTGACAGCAGGTTTCACCAGGTTGCACCGTGCAACGCATGGCTCTGGGGCAGGGGCTTTTACCTGTGGTGCTTGGGGTCTGCGGTTACAGTGATAAAAGCTGGCGCATCCTCCATGGCATCAAAATACTCCGTCTCTTCATCTTCATCACTGGCCTCTCCTTTTGCAGACTGCACACTCCCTGTTGGCACAAAGGGTTTGAGATGTTCAGGTGCTGCTGGTCCCTTTCAGAATCCGTCAAGCACGAGCCTGTGCCCAGAGCCCACCCTCCTCCTGTCCCCACCAGCGCTGGTTCCCTTTACAGCTTTTCCCCCTCCTCTCCATCCCACTCCGCAAAAGGATGCCATACCAATTTCCAGCTCCTAAAAGCAAGGATGCGCCCTGGAAGCCTGTGTCCTGCTCTGCAATCCAGGCATACAAGGCTTCCCTGCCGTGTTCAGGAACACTTCCAAAAATGCCACCAGGCTGCCCGAGCCAGACACATGCGCGTGACTCGCACACCCAACCACTAACGCGGCTGCCACCCCAGCACCGCCCTGTCTACCAGGCAATCTGGTTTGGATTAAAACAGGGGGGGGGAGGGGGGAAAGAAAAAAAAAAATAAAGTCACATGTTTCAGGTGATGCTCAGAGAGATTTCCTGGCCCTCAGATTTTCCAGCCCTGCACTTATAAACTTCTCTCTTCTCTGCTGTGGTGGGAGGGATCACTACAAAGCCAGGAGCAGACTTTAATAGCAGTGACTTTTGAGACCCGGTGCAGCTCCCCTGCTCCTGTCCTTGCTGCACTGCTCCCTGGGTGCAGGCTCACTATGCACTTCACACCAAGCAGTCAAGCAACCTCACCAATGCAGGGCACACGGGCAGAGCTGGTCACCTCTCTCAAGACCTCTGGGCAGTACTGCTGCTCTGGTGATGGTGATGTCGCAGGCATCTGGCACAGCACTGCCGAGGCCATGTGGAGGGACCAGAAGAGTCACCCCAGATGAAGCCACCTTGCTACAGTGACCCGTCCAGCTCAGCAGCTGGTTCAGCTCCCCAGCAGCAACCTCCTTCCCTGCATCATTCCCACACTCCTCCAAAGGAGCAGGGTCACCCCCTGCAATGGGGTCGGGCTGGAATTGTGCCTGTGTCCTGGTTTCAGCTGGAACGGAGTTGATTTTCTTCTTAGTAGCTGGTGCAGTGCTGCGGTTTGGATTTGGGGCAAGAACAACCCTGACAGCGCACTGATGGTCCCAGCTGTTGCTGGGGGATGTTTATACCAAGTCGAGGACTTCTCAGTTTCTCAGGCCCTGCCGGCGGGAGGGCTGGAGGGGCACGGGACACTGGGAGGGGACACAACCGGGACAGCTGACCCCAACTAGCCAAAGGGGTGTTCCACACCATGGCATGTCACGCTGAGTGTATAACCTGGAGGGCAGGGGGGTTGGCCAGGGCCAGGGGATCATCGCTCGGGGACTGGCTGGGCACCAGTCAGCGGGTGGTGAGCAATTTTACTGTGCACCTCTTGTTTTCTTTTCTCTCTTCCCCTTGGATTTCATTCCTCTCTCCCTCTCCCTCCTTTTCATTATAACTGTTAGAATCATTATTACTCTTTTTATTTTATTTCAATTATTAAATTGTTCTTATCTCAACCCTTCAGTTTTACATTCCTTTCAGATTCTCCTCCCTACCCCTTTGAGGGGGAGTGAGCAAGCGGCTGCATGACACTTCGTTACCAGCTGGGGTTCAACCACAAGAGCCTGGTGCTACAGCAGTTTCCCCCCTGCCTTCCCCAGCGGCGCCACAGAACCACAGAATCACTTAGGCTGGAAAAGATCAAGTCCAGCCATTAACTCAGGACTGCCAAATCCATCACTAAACCACATCCCTAAGCACCATGTCTACATGTCTTCTAAACACCCTCAGGGATGGTGACTCCACCACCTCCCTGGTCAGCTTGTGCCAATGCTTGACCACCCCTTCAGGGAAGAAATTTTTACTAATATCCAATCTAAACATCCCCTGGCACAACTTGAGGCCATTTCCTTGAGGCCATACAAGAACAAGGGCAGTGCCTGGCACTGCCACCACCCCCTGTAACAGCCGCTATTCTGTCCCTTGAGTCTATATATCCTTTAAAAATCAGACAAGGCACTATTTACAGTTTTTGGCTACCCAGCTGTAGGCTAATGCCTCCCACAGGGAAGGAGATCTGGCACGAATATGCAAAGCTGTTAGATTTTATTGCCCAGTAACTCCTGTGAGCAGCAAATGAGCCCTGGCTGTGCCATCGCCACCCCACGCAGCTGGGAACTCCACAGTGCCAGGGCAGCCTGGGCTACCTCCAAGCACCATAGCTGCCCTCGAGCAGCCAGAGGTGTGCCCACCGGTGAGGGTTAAGGCTACCAAAATAGTCTGGAATAGCATGAACAAGCTGGGGACACAGCCCTCTTCCACATCTGTATCTTGGGAACATCCAAGTCCCCAAGAAAGGAGCAGCAGGACAATTATGGTGCAATGGGATTTGTTAAAAAAAAAAAAAACAACCTCAGGGGACACACAGGGTATTGCCTTGTGCATCCTTCCCATCTCTGCCGACTTGCTGGGAACAACCGAGCAGAAAGTCCCCGTTAATCCTAGGGCTTCCCACAGGGCTCTGCCCTGTAACAGCCCCAGCCCCACTGTCTGGCCTGCCGGTGCTCACCCTTGGCCGTGCTGGTGATGCCAGTGCTGCTGGCGGACAGGCCAGGGGCCCCACGGCAGGCTCGCTCCAAGCTGTTGTGCTGCTTGGCTAACTGCTCGATGGTCTCCTCCAGCCGGATCCTCTGCTCCCGCTCATACTGCAGTGCCCGTTGCCATTTTCGGCTGTGAGTTTCAGCTAAGTCCAGGAAATCGCGGCAAGCCTGGAGGGGAGGAAGGGACATGTCAGCACCCAGCGTAGCCTGGAAACTTGTCATGGAGCCAGCACTAGCACGTGGTGAGTCCAGAGCTGACTCCCCACCACTACCCCCCTCCTCCTCTCCCAAGACCCTGGTTTTATGAAATACAGTCCCAGAGCTTTGCACAATCCCCCATACCCACGGGGCTAAGGACAGTGCAACTCTGACCATCCAAACCTGAATCATCTCCAAGGAGATGGCTGCAACACTGACAACTTCCCCAAGTCCACGAAGCCTTCGTGATGCCCCACCTCCCATGACAGCCTGGCTTGCCATGCCCCAGCCCCATAGCCCATTTCTGTCCCTGACCCTATCGCTGGTCCCTGGGAGCCCAGGCTGGGCTCTCACAAACCTCAGCCAAGCCCAGCCTTTTGCAGTTGCCCTAAGATCTTGAGCAGCCACCTCCATCTCCAACCCTGCAGACAGGACAGTGGTCCCCAGGGTAACAGCCACAGACAGGAGAGGATGCTCAAATCTGGGAGCCAGCAAGGCCTTTGCTCCGAGAAGGCAGAGAGGAAGGATGCCCAGCTCCTGCCCAGAGCCACAGAGCTCAGCAGACACCAAAAGGCCCGGCCTGGCACCCATAACACATTCACCATGGCCAGAAGCCCTCTTCTCTCCACAACAGACCCTCGGGACCCACCAGCCACAGGGACACACGCAGACACACAGGGGAAGGAGGGCTCACAGGATGCACTCTAAGTGACGCCTTGCAGAATGCACAGCGCTCCTGTCCTGTGCCACCAGGGAAGGGACAGCTGGGACACCACAACCTAGGCTGACAGGAGAACCCCTCGATGCCATAAACCACTACCACAGCCCCCAGACCCCCCCTCAGTATCGCCATGGCTGCAGCATCACCCATTCCCACGTGTGCCAGACACCCAGTAGGACATTTCCTGGTGCAGGATGTCCGCTCGGGGATGGGACACTGCCAGGTCACGCAAGCTGCTTTTCTATTGTCTGATGAGAGAAAGCCAGCCCTCAGAACTCTATTTTTAGGTTATTTTTCACATTAGACTGAAACACCTTGGCTTTGCTGCTTCCTTTGCCATCAACACCCAACCCCACATGAAGCTGAACACAGAGGCAGGGCTGTAACACCTCCTCCCTCCCTTAAATCTCTGCAAGTTGGAATGCACTAAATTTTTTCTTATGTTTAAAAGTAGGATAATATGATTTTTATGGAAATTATATAGGAGTTTGGAGGCAGGCTGTCAACTTACAGGCCAATTTACTGTGCTTGTGCTTCACTAGCTCCAACCCATCGTCATACCAAGGGAGGTCCTCTGTAGATAAATGCTGGCCTGAAAAACTCAAAGCTATCCAAAAGGCTTAAAATGAGAGAGTTTTGAATGTCTTAACAGGCTTCTAACAATCCCCAGGACTTAGTTATTTTCTTTGTTTCCATCTACATGGATTTCACATGTGATTTATTCAGCCCTTGGCAGGTTACTCTAGATTTGGGCTGCAGGTGGCACCTGGATATCAAGGTCTCTCTGGTTCAAGCAACAGGGTCAGGGCTTCAGCTTCCATGACCTGGCCTGATATTACCAGGATTTGCACAACAAAAGCTCCAATTTATCAATTCTTCATCAAACCTCTCCTTTGGATAGGAGCAGGATCAGAGTCTCATCCAGGGAAGGTAAGTTTTTCCTTTAACAACATCAGAAAAAAAAACCACCAGGGAAGTGACACAAAGCATCAGGTGTTCATATTTTAGGTGAAGAAGCACAAAGCAGAGAGAATGAATATCGCATCACAAGGAAGAAAAATGCAGGGGGCAAGCACACGTGCCTTTGGTGACATCCTGAATACAGCCACATCCCCTGGGTGCTCACCACTGCCCCCAGTCCCACCTCACGGAGCCCCCTCATTGCAGGAAGAGGCAGGAACAAAACTCAGATCAAATGATGAACAAACACAGCAAGTTTGACTCTGTCCTTTGGGAAGAAAAAAAAATAAATATATAGAATCAGTGCTACCCATCAGATTTAAAAAGATGTTCTGCTTTGTATTCATGTCTGCTCTCTCCCACTCCCCAGGAAGTGCAGCATGGAAGAACCTGATCCTGCATTTGTGTTATCTCCATCCCCAACTGCTCCTGCCTGCTCTCACCACAGATTCCAGTTCACAGGTGGATTTCTGCAGGATCAGCCCCAGCACCAAACTGGCTGGGGCGAAATTAAATCCATAAACCACAATGCAAGTGTCCCAAGGGCGAGCTCCATCATACATCCATCTTCAGCATCATGAAGGCGCTCCAATGATACACAATCACATGCAGTTTTGCTAGGCAGAAATAATTCAGCCCAAAAGTGTTTGCAAGCTCTGAACATGGGTTTGTCCTACAGCGTCAGCCTCTCAGCCTCTGGATTTCTATTTGTGGCCATCAGCAACTCCAGGAAGCAACTCAGCAGTGCTGTCACACCAATGGAGATGCCCACCCGCCTGAGCTCAACAACTATTCCCCTGCAAGCACCACACTGCAAGGGCATTAAGACTATCATTAGCCAGGAGAAAGGGTGGAAATGCCCCCAGGAAAGGCGAAGAGCAGAGCCCTTTGCACATCCTCAGCGCCACGATGGGCAACGTGGGTCCTGCAAGCTTGGAGCAATGCAGCAGGTCCCCCCGCTTTGCTCTTTCTCTGATTGCAGGCAGGGAGGTGTCAGGATCCTGTCCCTGTCCCATCCTGCATCCTCCCAGCCTGACAGGGACCACCCAGCTCCTCCTCACAAGAGACATGGACCCCGCAGGGATGGGCACAGGGAGATGCGAGACCAAACCGCAGATTTTCAGGGCGCTTCGCACCACGTTTTCACCTCATTCTCTGGAAACAGCTCAGCTCCTCTCCCTATCCCAAAAAGTCCCACTGGCAGCCACGCATGGCCACAGAGCCCACGGGCAGACCCTGCCCTGATGCCTCCGTACCCAGCTTCAAGCTGAAGCCTCCTGCCAGTTAGAACAAACCCATGCCCCGAGCTGGCCTGCTGGCTTCTTTTATTACGCTGATGCCTTGCAATAAGAGGATGAAACCATAAGGGCAAGTAATGAGATAGTGGCTGTGACCTTCCCAGCCCAGCAAAGCTCATTATCTGCTCCAAAGGTCCCTCTCACATACAGCGGGCACAGAAACACCCATTTTGGCGCAGCTTGCTGGCACTGAGGATGGAAATTGCTGGCTGTCCCTGGCTCAGCGGGTTGAGCGCTTTAAAACGATGCGCTAGGAGATCGCCTGTAATTATCACGCTGCAATTAAACACAGTTTGTAAGGTATAATGGTAAATTAGGAGAAAAGGAGGTCATTATAGAGAAGCCACACAAAGCCAGCCCTCCAGTGTGTCACCAGGCTGCAGAGAGCAGCAGGATGTGGAGGAGAAATTGCTTGATCAGTTGACAGGAATCAAAGTCCTAAATAAAAATCGCAGCATATCAAACCTCGGGTCCTCCCATCCCAAGGCTGCTAAGCTCCATGGACCTATGCTGTACTCCAAAGGGAAATCTGCACTGACAGGCTTCATTTACAGCCATTAAAAAAATTTAAAAATCCAAGTGATGGAGAAGTGGCTGCTGGCTTTGCAGACCTCCTCCACCAAGTGTGGGGAGGTTTTGGGAAGATGACCAAGATGGCCCTCATGGGGCCTCAGACCCCACCAGCAGCAGTGGTACCTCCACATAGCTGGTCCTTGTTCCTGGCAGCGCTCCACAACTTGTGTCCATGTGGATTTAGGAGCTGGCTGGGGTACGTATGCACAGGATTTATTCTCTGTTTTTGAAAGACTGTAAGGCCACCTTTCTCTGTAATTCAGACACTGGCACGAGCGCCGTCCCCATGGTCTGATCCAAACCTTTATACTCATGAAGCATCTGGATCCAACACAAAAGAGCACCACATTTGCTTGTTGGAAGAGAAGCGATGCTGAGGGTGGCAACATGAGAACATCCTGCCAGAAAGATCCCCCAAACCCAGCTCAGCAGCTGCCAGCAGCAGCCAAGCAAATTAAAAGTTACTAATTTGCTTTTGTAACTCCTACAGCCAGACAGTGCCGAGTTTCACAGGGATGCTTGCCAGAGGCGAGAGTAGCACTGAACAGGGCTGAGGGTGTATTTTATCACCACAGTCTCCATTCAAGAGAGCTCATTCCTGAGCCAAAATACACCCCAGAACCCCCGCGTGGAGAGCTGGGGCAGCCCCACAGCACCAGCCCATGAGCTCCCCGGGGCTGCAGGGAGCTGAGCATGAGCAGCTCAGACACGAGCATCTCCCCCACAAAGGTCAATATTGAAGGGAAATGAACCCCAGCCCTTATCTCGGGCTTGGCTGTCAGGTTTTCTCAACCCCCATGGCTGCTCACATGGTCCATGAGGAGCCAGGTCTCAGCCACGTCTCGGCTCCATCCTGGCTCACCACCCAACAGCCCCACTCCCTTCAGCAGCTCAAACCAACTCCCACCTTGGATAAGCCTGTTTTGGCTGTCCCCAACTTTAGCAATAACAAACCCAAGATCAGTAGTTGTTGCATTACGGTATTTGCTTACACAGCACCAGCTCAAGCAAGGAGCCATGATGACCCTTCCCCAAGACAAACAGGCACATGAAATGCAGCCACAGCCTGACATCCTCTGGGGCCACATCGTCCCCAGCTGTCAGCAGCAGTAATTAAAATGCCGCTGGCTGCTGCCGTCCACTGAAGGACATGACATGACTTACTTCTGGTCACAGCCACAAAATCCCAGAGAGCTGCAGCATCCCCTTGGACACACGTTCCTCTTCCAGCGAAACCCCTTGCTGCACACTGTCCCCATCCCCCTGAGATGCAGGATGAAGCCCCTGGACACACTGCACCAGAGCTGGCATGCCAGCGTGGCGCTGCTGCTCGGTGTGGGGACACACATCGAGGAGGCCAGCCCGATGCTTCCAAAGGAAACAAATCCGGAAGGAAACCAGTCACGAGGCTCCTCCGGGACTGCTCAGCCAGGTCTTCTGTTCCAGGCTGGGACAGCTTTGCCACCGCTCTCTGTGACATCCATCACCAAGATGCTTTTTCCAGCTGGCTGAGCACCACCAGCTCCCAGGGCTGTTTGGTGCCACTGCAGAGCAAGGAAATGTAGCTAGGAAAACGGTCCTGGAGGAGAGGGGAGTGAAGGCAAATGGGAGACAAAGTTGGAAAGGGGAATGTCTTGCGGGGCGTGGATCTGGGGCATGACGGTGAGAACCTGAGCAGCAAGCGACCATCATGCAGGAAAGGGAGGAAAGAAGAGCGACATTCACTGCGCACAACAACCAGAGCAGGAGGCAGCACCTCGGTGGGATGCTCTCCACATGCCTTCCCTCAGGCAGAGCCACAGATAATCAGAGATGCTGTGCACAGGGACACATAGCTTACCCTGCTGCCACCACTCCAACCACACCAGCAGTGCCCTGGAACCCTCACACTCCAGCCATACCCAAAGAAGCATCAAGAATGATGCTCCCACACCTCGACCCACTGGGGCAGCCAAGGAGGACCAGCTGCAGCAGGAGATGGCATGACAAGGTCCCAGGACAAGCTTGGACCCAGGGAAGGAGACAATCCCTTCATGCCCCCACTCTGCCAAATCCTGACTTCAGGCAGGTTTGGCTCACTGCTCTGCACCATGCTGGGATGACTCCTGACTCCGCTCCCCTCCTGGGCCACTGCCCCTGTCACAACAGCCCAGCCACTGGTCAGGACCTAGGCTGAAAGCACCCACAAGCTGCTCACCCTCATTGTCCTCCTGCCTGCTCTTGTTTCAAGTGAAGCCAGAGGTAAAGGGTCCAGGAGCCACCCACTGTTTCCTTAGTACCCATCTTACCTCAAACAGAAGCTGGGAACATCCGTGGGGGAACCTGGACCTTCTGCTTCATCGCTCGCACGCATCGCTGCTTCCCACCTCCATCAGTGGGTTGTGTCACATCGTCCCCAACAGCAACACCTCTTACAAGCCACACAGGATAAAGGCAGACAACCACTTTTGGTGGCAGCAATCCTTCCTCTGAGGGAAGCTGAGGAGCAAAGGGAAGACCCCACCAGCAATCCCGGAGGGATGCAACCAGCTGCCTCGGACCAGTCCTGGTGCAGATTAAGGTGAGGGCAAGGGACACAAACCTGCCCCAAACTCCAGCATCCCAGGTCACCACTCATTCACTTCATTAACCCCTGGCTTGGTGATTCAAAGGTGCAAACAACTGCAACAGCCAAGCAGAGCAACACCTCGAAATCCAGCTTATAAAACCCTTATGGAGTGGCAGCTAAATTTAGTTACAGCTGAACCTGATCTGGGTGGTAAGCAAGAGACAGCCACAAATCCACATTACGCTGGTGCAGGGACACAGGCCATCCTCACAAAGGTCAGCAGGCAAGAGCCTGCTTTATGAATGTACCACAAAGGAGAACATAGCCCCCAGTTTGCAGGATGAAAGCAAAAGAAAAGCAATTTCCTAGTGAGCTATATGGCTGGGGTGTCGAGGCAATGCACATCTAAAGATACAGCCTTCATACAGATATCTCCATCATCATCTGCAGTTTACTCACCCTACAGCTCTCCTGCAGCACCAGGAAGACCAAGTCATACCCCATACACCCACATCCCCGCAAGCCATCACTACCGTGAAGCAGCTGTATTTAAGCAGTGCCTGGATGCAGGTGGGGTTCGGACAGCACCAACATTTGCTCCACTCCTGCAGAACAGGGCAGCTCCTACCCCCAGCCCAGCCAGGCAGGGACAGGGCACAGCAGTGCTGTGCATGCAGGGCTTTCAGGGAGCCACCTGCTAACACCCCGGAGCAGGGTCTATCACGAGGGAAGTCACCTGCTTTCAGTGCCTCCTAGAGAAAAAGGTGATTTCTTCCTCCCATTCTACTGCACCTACACAAACTTTATCTGCTGCCCTCCTCAAAAGTCTCCTCATGAGCAAGGAGAGGGACCGGCAGAGGATGCTGCGCCCATCCCCACCCAGCATCCCATCCCAGCAGAAGAATGCTTTTAATCCTCCAGCACCCTAGCTGATGCCTCCTCACATACAGGGGAGATGGCAGGGTACAGGAGGTGGCACAACATGCCCCAACTTTTGCCACAGGGCCAGAGCTGGATAGAGTCCCAAAGTCCAACTGCCAGCCTTGCAGCCCAGAGGCCGTACCATTCCTCAGCATCATCAGGGTCAGAGAGCAGTGGCCAAGATGTTCTCCTTCGCCACAAGCAAGCCTGCTTGAAAACAATCAAGACGAAGGTAAGGGTAGGAAGCAGGGCTGCTTAGTCACCCCTGAATGTCCCAAACAGTGCTTACCCCTCGTCATCTTGGCAATTCTGGCAGGTCACCAATGACTGAAGATAAAAGCAAGTTCCATCCATCTGCAGTACAGGTCCAAGGTCCCAGAGGAGTCCAGCATTACCTGCAACCAGGTGGCAGGAGGGACAGAGGTGGCTTCTCTTTCTCCCAGTTGCTGGAACAAGTTGTAGCAGGTCCTAATTCAGTGTTGGATGATGGTGCTGTAAATCACTTGTCAAGACAAGGAGGCACGGCCAAGGTGGTCAAAAGAGCATGTTTTCATGGAAAAACACCATTGAGACTCCTCCAAATTCCCATGGAGGAAGAGGCAAGGTGCCATCAAGATCCTGCTGGGCAGCAGGAGGCGAGATGTGGTGCCACCAGCTCTGTGGTCTGTCCCCATGCTCAGCAGCCGCTGCCATGATGGGCAAATTTAGCACTTTTCACACATTTGTCATGGCAAATATACCAGATTTCACAGCTTGCTGCAGGCTAACAGGAACACTGTTAACAGTCCGTGGATTATCTATGCTGCTGAAAATGATCACCTGAGGTCACCCGCACCCTGCCAAGGTGGTGATGGTGTCACACACCTGTGGGCACCTCTGCAGAGCAGCAGTGCTTCTGGGTTCCTCAACGAGAGCAGTCAAAAATAGGTATAAGGGATAAAGAAATTAGGTTAATTAGCTTGAAAGTGTAAATGGTCACATCAAGGTATGCCAGATTTCTGCGCAGGGGTCTGAACCACAGGGGATGACAACTTCTCAGGAGGCCTAGCAAGGCTAAGCATTTTACCACCTCCAGCACGATGCTGATGGATGCCGAGAGAACGTGCTCAAACCTGTAGTCCCACCTGCCCTGAGCATCCCGAAGGAACAGCTCTGCAAATCTAACCTTGGGGAGGAAAAAACCTACCAGGAAGTGCCTGCTGTTCTGGGAGTGACATCTCCTGCTCCTCAACCAGACCCTTCCTTTGCCTGCATGGGACAAGGAGCACTTCATCACCCAGGAGTGACATGAGAGAAGGCAACTGCCAGATGCATTCAATCATCTCTTTTTCAACAGTGAATTATGCAGCAAGAGGCATCACTTCATTCATGAGGGGAAATAGTGCCTTGCCTTTTTGCATGCATCTGGTGCCTCAGAGATAAGTGCTCCCTTCCTTCCTGGAGTCATCAAAACCCTGGGACACATCTGTGCTGCTGCTTACTGCATAACAGCTCCCCCAGGGAAGGGCAATTTCTGATCCTCTTTTTAGCTCTGACCGCATTCACACCGTGTCAGCAATCCAGGTGCATGGCACGGCATAAAAATGAGTTGTTTGGATTCAAAGCGGTGAGATACACAGAGCGTTTGGACCGAGACAGGGTTAATTTGTCCTTACACTCCACCAAAATACTCTTGAGCAGAAAGCAAAAGGGAAAACACAAGGATGAAGCTGACCTGAATCCCAAATCATCTCACACCAACAGTCAGATCGCAACAAGACGTGGTTTTGAGCATAGTCATCTGCCGCAACAGCGAAGGTACCCACAGACGTGCCGGTGGCCCAAGGCCAGGCTGGCTGGACACCACCAAAGCAGCAGCACAGGGAAACATCCAGATCAACACAGACAGCTTAAATAATGGCAAATCTGTCCCAAATTCTTGGAGTGACCCTCAGCTGGCTCAAGATCATCCCAGCTGTCTGAAGCAGGAGGATGCAGACACACCAAGAGCTGCTTCTCCCTGGGGCAGGGCTGAGGAGAGCCTGAAAGAAGGTGTTGAGCTGAGCCTCATCAGGTCACACCACCACAAAAAAAAAAAAAATAAAGTGGCATTCCATAAAAACCTGTGAGGGCAGCAGATGTGAGTTCAACACAGAAAATCATCCTACTCCTTACTGCCTTTCTTTCCATATTTAAGTGTTACATTGGAAGGAGCTTTACATCCAGGCAAAAACGGGTGCTACAGAAATGCATGGATATAGAAAAGCCCGTTAGTGCCCCAAGGGGGAGTGGGAAGATGCCAGAGCAGAGCAGGCTCCAGCCCACCTCTTGGTGACCTGCTGCTCACACTGCACGTCGCCAATGCCAGCATCTCAGCAAGACCTCCAACGCTCACCCAAGGTGCTCACAAAACCACTGATGATCCTGTTCCAGGTGGCACCGTGCACCCCAGCAGCACCGGTTTCTCTCTGGGGACTGTGGATTCCCTCAGAGTCAGAGATGTCCAAGATGGAGATGTCCATACTCAGGTGGGAGTCGGATCTGGTCTCCTCGTCACATCTCTGGGAGTTTTACTACCTTATGTTATTATGGGCCATCTGCCTAAATGATACAAAGACACCAGCATTTTCCTCCATGAAGCAGGTTCAGCACTGCTTAGCCAGCCACACACACCTTGCCCTGGGTGTAGTTCCTCAAAAGAGGACCTCACCCAAGGGTCCAAAGCAGCAGAGGCAGTCCGGGGCCCACGCTGGCACCACGGCCAGACTGATTGCAGCAAGCACCATTACAGACATGTAATCCACCTCACGCAACAAAGAAAGGATCAGTGTTAAACAGTGGCAAATCTGCCAGCCCAGCTATGTTAACAGGTTCTAATCCCGTACCCATGCAGCCTTTACGTAGGCGACTGAATCTGCAACCATCGCATACTTGGCACGATAAAAGGAAATTTTCATTGTGGCTCTGAGAAGCAGAATAAACCAACGCTGCCCGTGGGTTACAGACCAAAGTGATGCCAGCCAGGAGCTGTGGGCCAGCAAACACACAGGGTCTGGTTTCCAAAGCATCGCTCCCTGGTGGAAAAACAACTGAGGCATTTGCTGGATGCTTCGGCATTCGGTACTACCCCTTCCACCCCAAGCCTCGCTGAGCAGCACACAGCAGCCTCCGCTGGCCATGCCAGAGGGTTTGTCAGGGCACCACAGCATGCCAAGGATGCACCAGGACCAGCATAGAAGATGCAGCTGGAGCTGAGGTGGGGAGCTGAGACTTCATGCTGGGACCTCCTGCTGTAGAGCAGCCAGCCCAGGATCGTGCACTTTCACTGGTCTCCTTCGGCAATGCTTAACATCTTCAGCTTTTCCTTTTAATGCTCTTGCCCACCCAGCCAGCAGCAGGGCCTCTCTCCTTGCACCAAAAATCAGCTCCCAGGGAAGCTCCCAGCATCAGCTCTTCCCCGGCCAGGAGGTATCTCCAAAGTGGCTGCTGTAGTTCCATCCTTCCTCTTCGCTTGCCCAAACCACCAAAACCCACTACAGCAGTGTGGGGACCCTGGCAAAGCAGAAGAGCCAACACCAAGAGAGCAGCCAGCCCCTGCTTTTAGCACACCTGGAGGCCTGACCCTGGCTCTGGTGGGCTTGGAGAGCTCTGTCCTGCAAACGGCTCTCATAAAGAGACATTTATGAGGCTCTCGCTGGCAGCTTCATTTCTCATCTGCCCAATGGAGCGAACTCCAGGCTGGAAGAGCATCTGTCCCCAATCGCATGGCAGGCGGCCGCAGTGGCAGCGAGCAGCTGGCATTGCCCACGGGCAGCTCCAGCCCTGGGACATGGAGGAAGCTGCTTCGGTTTGTACCTCAATTTCAGCCTCATGCAATGCCTCTGCAGCCCGCTCTGCTGTACAAAAGGTGGTGCAGGAGCAGTGGCTGCCATCAGCAGCTTCTCTGCAGGCAGCACCTCTCTATTCCACCAGTCTCCCAGTGCCATAACTTCCTCTGGGTAAATCCACAGAAAAGCCGTGCTGCCATTTCAATGTCTTCTCCTTCAACAGACACTGGAGGAAGAAGCTGGAGAGAAGCACCTTGGTGCATCAGCCCAAGTAAAAGGCGAACACAACCCTTACGATACCAGGAGCAGAACTCCACAAGGGATTAACCAAGCGACACTTTGCTGTGTGCCCTCCCCAGGTCCCCATCCTGCCCCAACGCACCAGTAACCACCAGGCACAGACACGTGGCAGCTACCCGTGTGCTGTGGGCAACTGCCAGAGGATCACACAAGGTATGGGCAGGGCTCACCCGGTGACAGCACAGTGTTTTAACATCAGAGGCAATGCCTGGCTGGGCTGTCTCACGGTTCAGCAGAGCTGCTGATCAACATCAGGCACTGCTGACAGTGCAATCCCCATCTACAACGTGCTAAGCCCACCAACATGCAGCCCTGCTGATCCAGCAGCCGCCTGAGCAAAAATGCTGGAAAGTCTCCACTGAAAGCTGCAACAGAGAAGTTATCGCACTCAGCCAAAAAAACAGGAGGACAGAGCTGTGAGAGACATCATCAGGTACTGGTAACGGATACGTCCCCCTTCCTCTTGCACAAGGCTCCGAGGGGAGCCCCAGCAGAGAGTCTGAAGCCTTCTGAGGGTCAGATGAACACTATGAGGAGGAAGAGGAGGAGGAGGGGGAGAAGGAAAAGTGAGAAGCCCCAAGACATGGTGAGGATAAAGCAAGTTGTCTGCAGGAGCACCAGCTGAAAGCCCTGGCCAGCATGGAGGTCCCATAGACGCACGTGAGGTCTAAGCAGCCACACACATAATATAATCTGGCTGGAAGGACTCAGCAACCATGGGGAATGATGATGAAGGGAGCTGGAGGAAGGCGCCGCCTGTCTGGATGAATCTGATCAGAGATACCCTCACACCTCTAAATTTAAAAAAGCAATAAAGGATGCTCCAAAGAAAGTCACAGCAGCTTTGAGCACAGGGGCCAGGCTCTGCATCTAAACAACCCCTGGACCCCAGTCCCACTCTAACAGCTGTGCAGGCAGGGACAGAACCCAGGGTGACACCCACCACCTTCCACCACCTCCCCTGGGTAACAGCAAGCACCCACCAGTTACTTATTCATCAGCGCAGTGCATCCACAGCAAAACCACCCCAGGACATGCAGACCCCTCGCTGCAGCCTTCTCATCTGACAAGGATTAGGGCTGGGTTAAAGATTTAATCCCAAGGCTGGGGGTTTTCTGGGTCAGTGACATCGTTTGCAATGCACTGATTAGTGTGCATGTTGTTAGCATAGCACAGATAATTAACACGGGCTGCATTACCTGCAAGAACAAGCTCCCTCTTCACAATCACCATTGCAATAGTCACAGGGAAGAGAAAGCCAGCCCCGCTGCAGGGTTTTGCTCTGATTTGAGGCAATAGAGCATCTGCCTGGGGCCATCGAGGGCAGTGGCGGGAGGCAATCCCTGCCACTAACAACGTAAATCCGGAGGCTGAAGCTGGAGCTTGTTTGGTGCATTGCCTGAATTAGCCCCTGTAGTATAAGGATGCACAGGGTGGAGGCTCCTCCAGCCCCACTGGCTGTATTGGGAGCAGCCCCGCGGGCTGCTGTTCTCTCCCTGCCCCAGCTGCCTGGAGTACTATGAAGAAGAGTTCGGGTCAGTCAGCCTCCCTGTGTCGTGATGGGTTTGGGGGACCCTGAGGGACAGCATTGCACGCCCACCCTGTGCCAGCAGCTGGCTCTGCGCTGGGACCTGGCCAGGTTTGCACAGGCAGCATCACCCCCAACCATGCGGTCGCCCCAGGGAAGAGATCCCGGGGACTCAGTTTCCTACCAGCTTTAAGCAGTTTTGCAAGCACACACAGACACATACGGCAGTTAACCTATCACTAAAATAAACCATTAGAAATCACACACTGGGCTGGAGGCTGCTCTGGTGAACCTGATGCTGCTCAGAGCACATACTCAACATCAGTCCGGTTTAACATGGCAACAATTTCAGGAGTACGGATTAATCACAGCAGCATCCCTATGGGAGACTCGGCACTTCACAAAAAGAGCAGTGAAACTGGGCCCTGGGAGGGCAGAGGAATGGCTCTGGGGAAGCACATCTTGCTCCAGCACAGGCACCCAGGAGGTCTCCAAATAAATAATTGAGCAGCTGTAATCACCCCAGCTCCAGCACTCAGACCTTCTACAACTCACCCAGGAGTGGATGCCTCCACTGGGCAAATGCCACTCAGTCTCCAGGAGCCACGCATGGCCACAGGGAGAAGCTGGCTACTCCTCAAGCCACCAGCTCATGGTACAGGGCCACCCCATAACTACTGCTGAGCCAGAGCACAGCCCCAGAGGGCTCCACAGACAGAAATGCTGCCAGGGCTGGAGGATAGAGCCTCTGGAATGCGGCTGGGCATCCCGGAGAGGCTTAAACAAACAACCCACAGCCACCTTCCCCAGGGATGAAGCAGCACATATCATTATCGATCTCGCTTCTGGTTCCAGCACTGTGTTGCACATACTTAAAACCCCTCCCTACAGGTTCAGAGGGGCGAAGGATGCTCTTTGCTGGTGTGTTGGGATGCCAGTACTCCAAATGGATCTGTTCCCACAGGAAAGGAAAACGTGGGTGGGGAAGTCAGCCTGCCTCAAAGTGGGTGCCAGCATCCTCTGTATGACAGGCTTGGGTGGCCACCAGCACAGTGGCCTCTCATAAGAGCAGTCATGGAGTCCTTCATGTCCCTGAAACGGCCTGCTCCTTGCCAGCCTGTGCAGGGCTCCCTTCTCGCAAAACCTTGCCTGCTCAGTATCTCCCACCTCGCACCACACCTCTGCCCTGGCTGCCTCTCTCATCCCTCCTTGCCTGGGCTGCACCACCCAGCAGAGTCTTCTTCCACCTCCGCTCCTCATAAACTTCTAGGGAAAATGCCGACTAACCCAGGAACAACAAACCAAGCCCAAGCCCTGCTGCTCTCCTAGCTCACATCCCTTAAGGGAGCACAAAGCAAGCCAGGAGAACAGCTACTGCACGCTCGCATACAGTTTGGCTGCCTCTGAGCTTCACTGTAGCAAACCCCATTCCCATTAAAAAACCATTTCTAGCACCACCCACAGCCCTGTGAGCTCTTCCTGACGCCCAAACTGGCTTCCTCAGCATATCCACATGGCCTTCCTGCCTGCTGTCTGCTGCTAAATTATGAGACAGGAGCCTTCCCTGCTCTTTGGATGAGTCTACGCAATACAGCGCAGCGCTCTTCATCTCTCTTCCTCTAATTACCCCCTTAATTTGTGGCTTCTTGTTTTCACACACCTCCCACTCCTCCCCCATGGCAGACTGACTTGCTTTTTTGTGTCTCCCCCTCGTTGCTCCTCACAGCCCCACTGACACCAGGCATCTTGGTCCCAGCAAGGCCGAACTCTGCCACGAGTCTCACCTGGCATGGTGTTACATGAGATCTCCAGGCACAGATGGGGGCAGAGCAAACAGGTGGCTCGCAGAGGTCTGGCCCTAAATTTAAGCCCTGCAGCAGTCAGCACCTCTGTATTTTAGATCCTCACCTGTAATGCAAAGGTCCAGCATATCCCACTATGTCTCGGCCAAAACATTCCTCCATCATTCTGAGCATCACCAGCCCAGGGACAGCCCGAGCCACTTTCTCCTCCCAATCTCCAGAGGAGAAGCACCCAGAGCATTCAGCAAGGAGGTCACCTTTGCAGTGAAGCTCTTTCATTTACATATATATTTATTTATTTCTACTTGCTTGTAGCCACTCCTCAGACATTTACATAATTGGATCACACACAGCTGGACAAAAACCACAAGCACTGGCCCTGGAGCATCCATCCCTTCACACTGCAGGCAGCAAAGCCCAGCCCTGCCCTGTCCCTTGCCTGCCAGCTGGGGAACACCAGCCACACAGATCCCAGCAGCCAGAAGCAAGACCTAAGCACATAGCCCCAGGCTGCTCCTGTGAGCCCAGCACTGCTCAGTAAAAGGGCAGTAAAAAAAAAAAAAAAAATAAAAATCAAAAAGGGCAGACAGCTCCTGGGGGTTTGTTGTAGCTGGCGGGTCACAGGTCCAAACCCCCCTAAATCGCTCCAGCATGCAACTGAAAAAGAAGTGAACGCAGCGCAATCTCGGCAACAATCGAGCAGCACTGCATGTCACCATCCTCAGCCAGCCAAGGCATGGACGTGAGCCACAGCGTCTCCTGCAAAAGCCAATCTCTGCTGCCCCAGCAGAGGCGATGCCCTGGGAGGCAGGATTTGGCTGTGCTGGGTGGAGCGGATCAGCAAGGTTTGGTGCTACAGCCAGGGCAGAGCGTGGACATGCAGTATCCACATGCCGGCAACAGCCTGTCACTGCTAGCTCAGTCCTCTCTGGGGAATAGCTGGCAAATAAGGGTGGTTTAATTGCTCCTGCAAGGCACTACCAGCACCTCAAAATCACCTTGTGCTCCCGTGAGATGTGTGGCCCTGAGAAGCCTGCAGGGATCGCGGTGGGCAGGGGCAGGGGCAGGGTGTATTTTCACCTACTGCCAGGAGATGGCTTGACTCCATGTGCTTCCCTGTAGCGATGTTTTGTCTTTCAATACGGGAGATTTTGGGACCTTTGCATTGCACAGAGCAACCCCCCCACTCCACGAGACTCCCTGGGCAGGGTGCACGCAGCAGTTGCAGAAGGCATCACCCCATACTGAAAAAGGTAAATCAAGGTGCAAAAATCTGTGCAGGAAAAGGCGACAGCAGAGCTGGGAGCACCACCCCACCATGATGGGGTCGTCAGGCTGTCGGACCCCTTCCCTCCTGGTCCCCCAGACCTGTTCACCATCCTCTTGCCTTTCTAATCCATCCCCTGCAAAGTATCGCTGCTTCCTTCGGTGTCAGCATCCCCTGCCCACAGTTCTATCTGAAACGACAGGCTCAGCAGGAAGCTGTGACAGCCGTAACCAAACCCCTGGAGCTGCCACTCTGCTCCCATCCTGCTTCTTCCATGTTTCAGCCCTTCCCCTTCAGACATCTCCTCAAGATGCTCAGCCACAAGCTGAAGTACAAAAGGATGCTATTAAAAACAGACCTTTGACACCCACCTGAAAACAAAGGCTTCACTCCCTCCTTGGCCCCTCTCACCTGCTCAGTGTTTTGGACAAACCACCTTTCTACCATTTTTTCCCTGCACAACAGTTTTCATGCTATTTTCCACCATCCAGACAGCCTAGCTGAAGCTTTCATCATGTCACAACCACCACAACCTCCTCCTCTCTGGGCTGGACATAGCCAATATTGCTCTGCTCATCTCTTCCCAAAAGGCTGCCAGAGAAATCCTCTCCCCAGCAATTCCTTGCCCACATCCCATCACTAGTCTGCCTCCTAACAGCAAACCTTGGCAGCACTGAGGGCTCCACCATCACCTCCCACCGCTCGCAACACTGCCATCCCCACTCCAAAAACTTTGACAAACTCTCCACGGGGAGTGTGCTGCACGGGCACCCCCAAAGCTGCTCCAAAACACAAAACACCGTCTCAGGAAACCCTTTCCCCCCATGGCTACAAAATCCTGAGTGGAGACTGGGAGGATGCTGCAACCTCAGGGCTCCCAAGTACCCTCCAGCTCCCATTGAAGATGATTATTATTTTTTTAAAAGCCCACATAAAAGAACACACGACCTCCTTTTGCCCAGGGCTGGAACAGCACAACGACAGCACTGCTCCATTCACAATTCCCCGAGCTCTGCCTTCACATATGATTCCAGCTCTGTTAGGTTTTTGGGCTGTTGTTGTTTGTTGGGGTTGCGTTTTTTTTGCTTTAAATATTTCACTTAGTTTTCCTCTCTCTTCCCCTCCCCAGAGAATATAAGGCTCCCCAAGAAGGGTCATCTCCCTGCGATGGAGGCAGATTCACCCCACAAACAGAAGCTGTCCAAAAAATAATCAGAAAGCATCATCACACTGCACAAGGCAGGGAGCAGCGTTGGTGCCAGTACACGCTTCACAACGTCTAACCAGCCGGGCTGGAAGAACACAGCCAGCACGAGACAGCTCTCGGACCCCGCCAGGGTTAAATTCCCCCATCGTGTAAAACACAAGCAGCTTTACAGAACTCAGTGAGGATGTGGGTCTGCCTCTGCAGCAGGCAATGGGCTCCGAATTGCTGTGCCAGTCACAAAACCACCCCCAGGAACAGCAGAAAGCCCCTCTGCACTCCAAACCGCCTCATTACCCAGCTTTACATCCAAAACATCCTATTTTGGAGCAGAAAGCACACTATAAAATGTAACAGACCTATATCTCAGGTCTCCCTCACGCGCGCCCATGCCCGCTTCCCAGGCTGCAGCTTCCCAACTTCCCACCCCCACGCCGTGGTGCTGAGCCGGCACCGAGCCCCAAGCCGTGCCCCAGCCCCGTGAGCCAACACACAGCTCCTGCAGAGAGCCGGTGCACAGGGAGTAAACGGGGCCGTGCCAGGGGGAAGAAGGACAATGGAGGAAGAGGAGGAGAAAACACACTTCTCCCTCTGCCTCTTCAAAACCGCGGTGCCTCAGCCGGCAGCACTTACGTTGATCATAGCATTGGAGGTGATGCGGAAGAGCGTGGCTCGTTCATTCACCGCCTTGATCTTCTCACCGCTCTCGGCTGGCAGCTTCAGGTTCTCCAGCTCGCTGAGCGAGCGCTGCAGGGCCGCCCCATGCTTCGCGATCAGGTCATTGCAAGTGCTCAGATCCTCCAGCTTACTCGAAAGGGTTTTCAGCGTGCCATGCAGCTCGCTCTTGTCTGACTGCGAGGCGGGCTCCTCATCGCCCGAGTCATCTGCAAAGGGAGGGATGGAGAAAAAACAGTTTCCATGGTTACCCCCGGACCGTACTAACCACCATGGCAGCGGGCAGGGGGACCTCCTGCCTCCTCCCGCACGCAGGCAGCTCTGTCAGGGCTGGGGGTCATGGCCACCACGCTCCCCAGGAGCAGAGCATGGTGTGGAGCGGCAATGTGGGAGCACCACCCTGAGCCCCAAGGCATCTGAAGGACTCCTGTGGCTGTCACCAGGATTTGGTTCAGGGCTACTAAGGCTGAGTGATAGGGG
Source organism: Falco biarmicus (assembly GCF_023638135.1). Lineage (NCBI taxonomy): Eukaryota > Metazoa > Chordata > Aves > Falconiformes > Falconidae > Falco > Falco biarmicus. The sequence continues at coordinate 34,189,745 of NC_079288.1, forward strand.
GTGGCATGGGGGGTGGCGTGCTGGTGCTACTGGCAAGGGTCACATGCCAAACCTCCCTTTTCCACAGTGTCAACTCACCCTGCACCAGAAGTGAAACTCACAGGAGCTCTGCAAGGTCTGCTTTGGGCAGGATAAACTATTTCACCCAAGGGAAAGGTCACAAAGACACAGGGGGGAGTAATAGCCTTTATCCAAAACCATCATCACATCTTCAGAAAGCAGAAAACTCCGTGATCAGCATCTCAGGTACAGCAGAAATGGTTATTCCTGCAATTTCAGAACACCTGGATGTCTTAAAACCAGAAAACCAACTGAAAACCAACCAAAAACCAAGTGAGTATAAAGCAGCATTTCTTCTCATCATCCCACCACTCCCCCAGGGAAGGCAGAGGAGGTGAATCGCTCTGAGGGGCAGCATTGCCCCAAGTAAATACAAAACACAAGAGCAGAGCAGGTCCTGCACAGCACCTGCACCCCATCCTTAGGTTTAAATTTTATCAAAGGTTTCTCCAGGTACACCCCAAAACCACCAAGGCAGCAGAGCAGGGAGCAGCCCCTTAATTTCCCCTCCCTCAAACATCAGTCTCTGGATTAAAAAGAGATGGGGACCAGCAAAACTTGCCTGGCAGCTTCTGGGTGAACCAGGGCAGGTATGAGGATCTCCTCCAAGTCAGCCAGGCTGAAAGACATTGCAATGCTGCAAAGCACAGACCTCGGGGATGCCTCACTTACAATGGGGTGCAGCACATCCCCTTTCTGGGCTGCAAGGAAAGGAGAAAAGCCCATAGTTCACTGTTGTGTGGGTGCTTGGGTTTTATTCCTGGCTCATTTATAAGACCTTTGGAAATGCTCTAGATACAGAGAGTGATGTTCAGCCATCACACTTGTGGCTATGAAGCTACCCAGAAAGTATCTCATGGGACAAAGAAGTGTAGCCCGGGGATAAGATTTATCCTACACAGCAGGATCTACCCCAGCTGCCCTGCTGGGGCAATCAAAGCCCTGCTGGGAAACAGGGCACAGAGCAGAATGCAAGTGGCTCATGAAGCACCAGGGCGTCTCCTCCCAACACAACCATTTGGTCTGTCCACCACCCAGCCCCAAGCATCCACAGCACACAAATCTCTGACAAACACAAGGAGCTGCTGTTAAAGCCAGGAGACAATACAGTTTGTGGCCACCAAGGACAAAGGACTATCAGAGCCAGCATTCTCAGCACCCATGGGAAACCAACCAAGACCTTCCTGAGGAAGATGAACAGCCGGCCAAGGTGCTGGGAGCAGGGCCGGCTCCCATCAACAGCCTGGGGAGCTACTGAGCGAGCTGCATGGCTGGTGGACCAGCACTTTGGAAACACACGCCACCAGGGAAGTCTCTGGCACAGGTGGAGAGGACAGGTAGGGGGAAGAAAATGGGAGCATGCAGGTTTCAAAGGGCTCTGTCCCAGGAGGATGCACAGAGGTACCATGACAACAGGCATGGTCTTACACCACAGGCATCCTGTACATGCCATCTGCAAAAGGTCTAGCAAGAAAATTTAAGCCACTTATCCACCAGCAAGTAAAGTAACCAAAACCTCCCTAAGGTCCACTTTCTGTTTCAAGTATTTCCATAGTGCGTTTCATCTTGGGGCACACAAAGGCGCTCTGAATCCCTGGCAGTGTATACACATCCTCCTGAGCTTTGACTATTGTCTTTGTACCTGCCCTGAGCTGGTGCATCTGCAGGACACAGCACACTGTACCCTGCAGTGCCCAGACGCTCACTGGGAGATGGACATGGTGCTGCTACTGCTGCTTAGAGCCACCCCCACAAGGCTTTCCAGGGCAATCTTGGTCAGAGGTGTGAATCCTCCTTTCACGGTCTCCCATGCAACTTTCCTCTGCCATCAAATACCGCATGGGCTTTCAGCAGACCTACTGCACAGCAACACAAGTTCCACCTTGCAAGACTCCATTCACAGCTATCGCCTCTGATCAGGCTGTTAACCTGCTCCACTTGAGCTGCAAGGTCCATGTGCTGGTCCAGGAGCTCCATCCTGGGGCACTGCCCTCAGGCCATGACACCACACACCCCAGCAGCATCTCCACAGGCATGGATCCAAACACAGCCCAGATCTCAGGGGTGCAAACTGCACACAGGGTGGAAACAGGATGGGGGTGGCGTTTACACAGCTCAGCCCAGCCACAGCCACCCATTTCCAGTCCAAGAGCCCCTTGCTCTCTCCAGACACCCACCTACGCTCTCCCCATGAGCATCCCAGCAGCCCCTCCTGGGCTGTGCAAGCTGCCTGTGCTCCAGAATGCAGATAGGAACTACCCTCCATAGCATCCAGGATCCGATCACTAATGATGCCAGTCTTTAACAGCCAATTTATAATATATTATAGTGTTTTATAACAGTACCAGATGCAGAAGTCAAACATGCTAGCTCAGCTTTCATTGCAAACACAAGTCAGGCATGTACCACCACTAATTATGTCAAAAAACACCATTAACTCTGTGGGACTCAAGGGGACAAACCAAATTCGCAATACTTCTGTTTGCAGATATTGGTAATACTTTCCAACGATGTTTTTATCTGTTAAAAAACTGCAAAAATTGTGCCAAGCAGGAAGAAGCATCTCTTTGCCTGTCCTGAGGCAGTATTTAACCCCAAAATCTCTCAGTCTCACTTCTTCCCCCTTTTCTCCTTACATAAAATGCTTTTTCCCACCCAGAGAAGTGCCACAGGGCCACCCTGAAGCCCCGGCTCCCATGGGCTGTTGATGCTCCATGCTTCCCAGAGCGGATCCTGGATCACCTTTCCCAAATGCAATCCCAGATCACAGCCTGAGGATTTCCGCCCATCATTAAAACGCTCTGACACAGGGACAGCACTGCATGGCGACAGACGGGCTCCATCCTTTGCCAGGGCATTACTTCCTGCCTGTCACTGCCCGTTTACCGAGGCTGCAGTAATGATCCCTGCCTCTATGCTCAGCTTGAGGCAGGAGGCGCGAACACAAGCGTGGCCCATTTATTTTTTTTTTTTAATCACTGTGCAGAATTACATAAATGCTTCAAAACCCAGGAAAAAGGGGAAAGGCACCTGAGTCAGACCACGCGAGTCATGATGCTGCTTATCCAGGCTGAGCTAGTTGAGCTGAACATCCCTCGCTGGCTGCCCCAGTTGCCCCAAAACTGCCTGCACTGCTCTGCCGGGATGCTGATGGGGTGGGCAGCAGGATCCCACCTTCCCCCTCTTGCCTGTGCAAATGGAGGAACAGGGTGTCAGACCCTCTGCTGAGGCTGCAGGCTTCAAACAGGATCTTAAGGCTAGAGGGTCATGGTGTACCCATGGGGAGCAATATGCAACGCTGCCACGGGAGCGAAATCACAGCCAACGCAAAGGACAGAAACCTCATAACCTCCACCTGTCCCCAGTAAGCACATCCCCATAACCAGCACTGCCTCTGCACCCAGGACACACAGAGACCTGGACCAATTTATGCTTCTGTGACTCACAGTAAAATAAAAATATCTCAAGTAACGTAATTTGCTGTAATTACCTCAAATCAAAGCACAGGAAGAAGGAAACACGAATGTCACAGCTACAATCAAGCCAGAGCAAGTTAAAGCAGAAACGATCATGCAAAGCACCCAGACAACTGCACGGCCACCCCACCAGGGTGAAGCACTGACACCAGTTCTGAGGATGGGTTTCCAAACCATGATCAATACCAAAACACCCCCCAGCACTGAAATACTCTGCCTCTTACCACCCTTGAGGCACCAGCACAGGCCAAGCACAATCAACCAAGTTCCCTGAAACTACTCATCCCTCACTTTGCTACCTGGGTTTTTTCTGACTGTAAAGATAGTCACTAGTGAAATCCTGGCTCTGGAAAAGCCAGGAGGTCGAATGAGGTCTTGGCTTCACCTACAGATGCAGCACCAGAAAAAGCATCCTAAAAAAGGGCCAGGAAAACACAAACTGCAGCCCCACAGGGACCACTAGCACGAGCAGAAGAGCAGTGTGTGCACTTACAATTATTTTTTTTAAGTTATCCTCATGTTTCCCCCGCTCCATCCTTCTGCACCTGCTCCACACACAGTGCTCACCAGAGACTTTAGCATCCTCCAGTGCCAGGCTGCCAGCAGCACACTACTCTCCAGCCCCAGGAAGGGAGGTGGGAGGACCAGTGCTGCTGTACTTCTTTCTTCTAGAAGCTCGGGAGAAGGCTGACCAAAGCCAAAATACACAGGAACACATATCCTTCTGTTTCCTCAAGCAACCAGCAGCCTCTCAGATCCATCAGCTTGTGGCTAAGAGCTGCCCCAGATCCAGGCAGAAGAGCCCTGCTTCCACGCGACTTCCACCCAGCTTTTGGTTTCTTGGTACCACCAGGACAACCACCACAACAAGAACTCTCCTGCCTGTCCCTGTGGCACAGTCGAGAGGGTAGAGGACAGGGTTGTCCAGGGTCTGGACAGCCCCTTGTTTCCCCATTTAGCAGAGGATGGTTGCAGGGATGCCACTTTGTTGTGGCAGCACAAGACCCACGAACTCTTACAGTTACTGCTGGAGGTTATCTGTAAAGTGCTGGAGGAGAGAGGAGCAGCAACATTTGTTCTTATTGCTGAGGATAAAGAATTCACTCATCCAGAGAGGTGAAACAGCCGCAAGCCATTGCCCGGAGGTCTTTGCTTGGAGCATGGCCAAATGCCACAGCATTGGGGATCCTTCCCTTATTCAAGCTTTTGTATCAATTCAGCGAGGAAAAAAACCTGCATTTTGCTTTGCTAAGGCTGGTAAAAACCCTGAAGGTCAGAGAGTACCCACAGAGAGGGAGGGAGGCTCCGTCCAGGACTCCTCATCTGAGGATAAAGACAGCAGGCGATTTGCAGAAGCGAATCTGCAATGGGCCCAGCAAAGTCACACCACTTGGTGCGAGAGCCATCCAAATGGGGAGTTTCCTAACCGCAGTGATTCAAGATCGCAAAACATCCTGGAAGTTGAAGAAACTTATATTCCTAAATGCTTAGAAGCTAGGGAGGAAGCAAAAATGACTCCCAGCTGTTTTTTCCATCCCTGGCAATGGCTGATAGGTTCAACTTGGAAGAGACCTGACAAAGGAAAAACTGTTCTTCACCAAGGCCACTGCAATGCACGAGATGCCAAGCCAACGCAGGGCAGCATCCCTCACTGGCCCAGCACGGCTCCACCACAATGGGAGAGCTGGCAGAGCAAGGACTGCACGAGGGTGATGGTGAGGAACACTCAGATGCCCAGGCGCTACCCAACAGACTCCCGTTGCAAAACTGTCCAGCACAGCAAGTGCATCCCAACCCAAAATGAGTTTTCATGATGGCTTTGAAGGGGGTTTCCAACACAAGCAGGGTATGAGCAGGAACCAGAACCAGGGCCGTGAGAACTTGCTGAGATGGAAGATGCTCTGTGTTCATTGCCTCTGGATGCTGCCCTCACACCTTTCACCAGTTTGGCCCTTTTGGATCCTCAGCTCCAAGCCCAGGCTGCTCCCAGCAGCTCCTAACTCAAATTAAACCTCAAACCCACATCCACTAGTGGGGCAGGGCCAGGGTGTACAGGGGGCTGCGTGCTGCAACCGGCAAAAAGCCTGGAGGCTCTGCAGAAGCCAGGAAGGCACCCCTGCTCCCTTCACACAGGGAAGATCCTTCAAGGACACAAATACTATTTTAATACATGGTTTCCAACCACGTCACCCTCCAATGCAGCCCACAGCACACCCTGCCCCTGCAGAGGGAAGGGGCTCTGCAACGGATCCCCCTCCTTTGGCGAAGGAGGACAGTGGTGTTTCGACCTGACCCTCGTCCCTCTCTCTCTGTGCCAGGCGCCAGCTGGTGCTGCCAGCAGCAGCTCTGCCATCTGCTCTCCACAGAAGAAAGATCCTCCCTAAAGCAGCAAACCTCCAGTGGGTTGGCAGGGGGGCTGCCCAGCCTGGGACTCCCCATCCGTGCTGATGTGCAGGTGCCCCTGGACACCCTCAGGGAGCAGCACACCCCCAGCTCGTGAGCTTCACCTTGGCTCACCCTGCTCCTCGATACAAGCCAGGTTTGTAACGAAAGACAGACATTTAGCAAGAACTCATGTCACTCTTCTACAGCAAACAAAAGCTACCCAAGGAAATAAACATGAAAGGCTAGCAGCAAATATTTGACAACAAATTGCAAGGTTCCTCTCAGTCCTGTGCCTTGGATGAGTCAGCACAGCTTCCATGGCATCATCCCAGGCCTCCCTGCCCTCCCGAAGCTCAAGTGTCCCCTGGAGACCTCCCCATGCCCCAGTAGCACATAGGGACAACCAACAATTTGAATCCATCCCCGTCTCCCTCCTGCAGTCAAGCTTTGCACCAACCACGGACTGCCCATGACAGGGCCCACCGCTCGGTACCAGCATCTCTGGAGGCGACGCCTGCTGGGACCCTGAGCCAGAGGTGGCCCTGAGGTGGAGGTTTCGGGCTGAGCCAGCATGCAAGGTATCATCAGCCACGTGGGAGCACAACCCAAGCCCAAAACCGCTGCTTTTGCCCTCTGCCTGCAGCACTGGGCAGGGCTACCATGACGTGCAAGCATGGCAGAGCAGGGCTAGCCCCAGGCAGCACAGTAACCCACATAACAGCTACCAAACTTTGCAAAATCCTCCTCTCCCTCTCGCACCAGGAAGATTTTACAAATGCAGTTGCTGCTTTACAATCTTACAATGCACACAGGAAAGATCTGCAATCAAAGCCTCTAACACAAGAGACACAGATCACCATTAACAGCAGCTTTTAATCAATCTCCTCTCCAGGAACATGCACCTCGTGTTTTGCACACACTATGCACGCTAAAAACATGCGCCGCTGCAAGCCGAGTCCCTTCATTCCCCATCTCATACTTTGTTTTGACTTGTGAACCAACTTAAAGGCAATCTGTTGTGATTTGTATTTGTAGGGCACTGGCATGAAGCAGTTGCTATAGGAACAGCCAGCCTCACAGTAAGCTGGGAAGATTATTTTTGGAGCTGTGATGCTATTTAATCTATGTAAAATGGATCGGCAGCTATCAGTCGTAAGCCTCTTCGGGCTTGTTTCTCAGCTCAGAGAGCAACACGAAACCTCAGCGCCCAGAGCAGCGTCTCACAAGGAGGCCATTAAGTCAGAAGTTCCCTTTACGCCTCCGTGTTCTGTCTCTTAAAACTTCCCTCGGTTAACTATTTCCCATGGCTTACAATTTCTCCAGAGCTGGTGGAAAAGCTGCTGGCTGGAAGCACAATGCAGGCACTTCCCCATGCTGGCGACACACCAGGGCTTTGCATCGCAGCCCACGACAAAACCCCGTGACACGGTGCCCACCGAAGGCACTGCCACACAGCACACCCACCCCAAATCATCGGGGAGACCTGGAGCAACCCCAGGGTGCTGCTGCTCAAGGCTGGGCTGAGTGCTGTCGCCAGGAGCAGAGCTGGGAAGAGCCTTTTGACAGGATAAACCAGGAGAAGGCAAAGAGATTGAAGGGTTCAGCTTTAAGGCCTTTTATTGCAGAATTCTCAAACTGTACCTGCAGTCTGGCTGTGACATCTCCATCCCAAAGCACCACAGCTACACGGCACCCCATCACAGCTAGGGGGTGCAGTTAATCCCTGCTTACCTTCCTCTCCAGGTCCAGCACAGATGCTCTCCTTTTCCTACATCCCACACCTTCCTTCTTTGCCCTGTGAGTGGAAAACTTTCTCTTCCCAAATATCCTTGCTTTCAGAAAAACACCTCACCCTTCCTACATCAGCTCGAAACTTCTCCTCTAGCCTCCTGCAACCCTGAGCTGCCCACACCCCACTTTGTCACAGCCTCTGGAGCCTCTCAAAGGCTGGGGCTGGCCCTCTGCAAGAAATTAAATCTTTCTGCTGGTAGCAAAGGATAACAAGCAGACAAGGAGGTGAAAGTGTGGGATTAATATTGCAGGAGCAAAGGCAAGTCAGACTGGCTCCTGCACCACAGAGGTGCAGAGCTTTGCAATGCCCAGCACCTACCAAGGAGCCCCGTACAACCCAAAAGTAAACTCCGCGCTGCACGCTGTCCTCTGCATCCTGTAGGTATACAGGGGAAAAGAGACCACCAACTCCTGTCCACAGGTAAAACCATAATAGAATAGAAGGAGCACTGATGACTTTATTACTCCTGGGCTCCCCCAAAGCCACCAGCAGCCACAGCAGTGAACACAGGGCATCTCAGAGTGCTGCTGAAGCAACTGGTGGAGCAGCATCAGTGGTTTTAATAAACCTCACAGTGCTAACAAGCTTCTCTCAAAGTGAGAACCAGGAGAGCCCAGGCCTGTTGCTGCCATACTCTCCCAGGTCTGACAGGCAGCATATTTAGAGGTTGTTTTCCCCATCCCTACGGAAATGCTGCAGCACATGTCCTTCCTATCACGCACTGCCATGTGGTGACTCTGGGACATGATTTTGCCCATCTGGGGACAGCAGGCTGCCCACAGCCAGCCCAGGCAGCACGCACAGGCTGTAATAAGCACCAGCGATTCAGGAGCTTCCCTACCACTACAGTTTCCAAGGGGAAAGTCAGCAATGGCCATGCCCCACCTTGTCCGAGCTTTCTCTCCATAGTTGTCACCAGAGATCTATTGGAAAGTCCAAAGAGCCCTTCATCATCCGAGACACATCCCCTGGAAACCTCCCCAGTCCATAGCTCAGAGGATTACAGAAACAGGTGACTCAAAGCTCTTCTTCCACCTCCTTGTCTTTAGGAGTTGATCCAACTCAACTTGTTTCTGATGTTTCCAGAGCACCAGCATGTGAATCTCGTCACAGATAATAAGGCTTCCTACCAGAAAAGCAGAGCTTTATCTTTACCAAAAAACAAGTCTAGGCCGGGTTCTCATGTCAGCATTTATCACCACTTCAGGTCACTGCAAACACTCAGCGCCCAAATTTATTTGCAACGCTTAAAAGGAGGTTGTGTTCCAATGCCTACACACTTCTCTCACCTGATTTTGGGGGTCTCAACAGCAGACCTATCCCCCAGCTCTCACTGCCCACAAGGAAGCTGCTGGGAAAGGAGCAGGCTCCGGAGCCACTGCCCACTCCTCTGGCGATCCAGACAGCTCACATACCTGACTTTCAGATGTCTGATGCAGGCTAAATTAATCTCTGCTGAAGTCTTACTTCCTTCTTCCCTTTCCACGGGGAATAAGAAAGTGCTGGACATCAAATTGCTGCCCTGCAGGGGATGGTACCTGTCCTGGCTGCCTGGAGGAAACCTCAGCCAGGAGGACAGGGAAGGACTGCACAGGTCCAAGGATGCTCAGGGTGATGCAGCGTGACACGCAGACCCCAGGCCAAGACCGTCCCCTGGCTGAGCCGCTTGAGGTGGGTCACAGACTCTGCCTCCCCCCTGCCTCAGCTTCCCTCCTGCTGCCACCCAGAGCCAGTGTCTGGGAATCATGGTACATCTGCGGGGTTTGGAGAAGATGAAAGGAAACACAGAGTCGGACAGATGCGATGAACAGGACAAAACCTAACTGCAAAATACCACGGTGAAAGAGCAATTTTTCCCCCTCAACCTCTTTTTTCCTCAGTTCTACCTCTAGTGCACTTTCTCTTGCCTTTTCTGTTACCTGTCTAGGAGTTTTGTATCTGAACATATGAAAAATATCACTCGTTTGGTAAATGACTTTTTTCCTCCAGCAGGCAGAATGTAGGAGGTCCATGAGGACAAGCAAGCATCAAAGCCAACCTCTGCTGTGGCACTCCCAAACAAAACTCCAAGCCCTTGATCCTCACAGGCGCTTCCCCAAGCAAATACCACGGAAACCCATCCCACCTCCTTAGCAGACTCCCTATTTATCCGAACATCAACTAGTCTCCCTGCTGATAACCAGGGGTTTGGTTCAGAAATGTCAGCCCTTCCGGCCTGGGATTATCCAGATCTCTTCGAAACGTTTATCACCCATCATTTCTCCACAAGAGCAATTTCCATGTTGGCTCTAGAAGATGCATCTGCTTTCATCACTTTTAATAGCTATGAATATTAAATAGAAATGGGTATCTATATTTAATAGTTGGGCTTGGCTGCCAAAAGATTTTTACAGCATCTGCAGATGCAGGCACAGGCAGTACTTTTGTGGTTATAAAGAATTACGCTGGAAATTAATCATCAAAATAGTACAACGAATAATCATTCATACATCATTCCAAATCTGGGTGATCACTTAGCAATTATCACCAACCTGGCAGGGCTATTTCTTCTCCCTGCTAATGCAAACGGAAGGCTGTTCAAGCAAATAGAGGCCTAAAAATACCAAACACTGGCTGCTTGTGACAAGCTGTGATATTTCCTGAAGTCACATTCAGTGGAAGCAGGTGGTGGGCACGAGTCAAGGGAGGATGACCCCAACCCAGCGATGGGGGTCCACAGAACAAATCCACAGCTCAAATACCAATGCTTCTAGCAAAACACCCCATCAAATTTGCCTGACATCTGTAAGCACCACAGAGAGAAGCGAAATTAATAAATTCTGCAGAAATTTAAGCTTAAAGACTTCAGCGGCGTGATTTAGATTGGCCCAAGGTTGCCCAGGGGGCTGGACCAGAGACCTCCAGACTAAGTTACTCCCCAACTCTATACTTAGTTGTACTTTGTCACTTGTAGTAATTGCTTTTGGTTAACAAATTGGATGTAACACTAAGTTGCAATAACAAGGGAAATACACTATATGTATCTGGTTAAAAATGAATAGGTAAAATAAGTAGGATACAAAAACAGGCTTAATTTTTGCAGCCTTTCTTTGGCTGATAGCTTGGACAATACAGCATCCTTCTTCCACTAGGACATGCTGAAATAAAGAAGGTAAGCAACTTCTTTTGTTTTGATTTAAAACATTTTACTACCATCTCTTGATTTCTGTAATTCTCATTTCCTTAATACTTTGATGCAGCTGGTTGGAGTCACACCTAAGGGGAGAAGTGATGCTTTAATGTGGCCCTAGTGCTTGATTTTTTGGTAAGCGAACACTACAATGACACAAGGACTGAAAATACTCTGAACACGAGACCAAAGGGATAAAAAGCAGCTGGGGTTAATCTCTCTGACTCGCAACCAGGATAAATTACAGCTTACATGGAAAGTAATCAGGCAAATACACACCGTTACAGCAGGGAACATGTCCAAGGGAGCCAGAACCCCAGAACAAAGGTACCAAGGCTGATCCCATGAAGATGCCTCCTTGGAAGGAACAATGCTCCTGAGAGGAGGCTGCTCAAGCAATTTTTTTCCAAGGCATCAGAAAGCTGATTCAAACAAGGAGGCCAACTGAAATATTGATAGGTCTTGACCTGCTCTGGCACCAGCCCTTCACCATTTTCCTGTGACTGAGTCTTCTGCACTGAAGACGACCAGTTTCAAGGAGTGAGCAGTCAGCCCCATCCTGCCTGTTGCACACCTACCCACCCCAGCCATCAGCCTGAAGCAAAATCCACTTTGTAACAGGAGCTGCCTTGGGACCACAGCCTCAGCACAGCGCAGGCACCCACCCACCTGTGTGAAAAAACTGCTTGCTTCAGTACAAGCAGACCCTACACAAAACTTTTCGTCCATGCTGCGGGAATAGCAGAGGACCACATTTCAAAGAAAAACGCACACCAAGTTTCATTTTCAAGGTTCGATTGGCAAGAAACCAGCATTTGCCCCATTACAGCACAGGACCATACAGGAGACCTAAACCCATCAATTTCTTTTGGCAAAGCTATCCTTGCCATAAGGGTCTTGAAACCAATGAAGTCACACAAGGGATGAATTTTGACCCATCTTATGGTGACAGCTTCCTTTCCTATGAAAAGCATATTAAAATACAAGCCTGAATGGACAGTAGACATACCAGTCCATTAATGCATGTAAAGGACTTCTTGTTTCTTGAAAGAAAAGCAGTGGGAAAGCACAAAGTATTTTTATTATAATTACTGCAGCATTCCCAGTCCAGCTATTGAACATTTTATTGCTGCAATTAGAAAATGATGATGCTACCAGTCAATAAGCCTCAGCAGTAAATGCTGCACTTTATCTGGATTGCAGTCATTCTCTCTTTCCGGCACATTTTCCGATTACCCAATTGCCTGAAGAACTCCAATAAGCTGGTAAATTGGGCTACAAAGACATACGGATGGGTTTAAAACACACCGAAAGGCAGGGTTTAACCTCAAAATAAGATGGACACATTGGAGAAATGGAGACTGAAACATGGGACATAACAAATGCAAGACACCACACTATATCAGCAGGGAGAAACAACGCAACAGATATTGGGCAACTGCCTGGTTAGCAGAAAAGGAGCCAAAAATCATGGCTTATTATAAATCCGATACAAATTACAACAGAATTTCTAAAAGCAAGCTACAAAAGCAAATAAATTCAGGGTTATAGGCATAGAAAAGTCACATCTGAGATATAATTTCCAGTAAGTCCCCAGCAGCCTACAGCCGGTTTGGGATACTGCACTGCTCAGACAGATGCGCACCATAAAAAGACACCCATGAGGACAACATTGGGGCTGGAAAACACATCCTGCAGGGGGAGACCGAATGGAAGGACAGTGTTAAGTACAAGCGAGAGAAAAATCAACAGGAGACATGCTAACAGTCCACAAATAACAACTTTTATAAAGTATAGAAGGGACTGATCTGTTCTCCATGTCCGTAACAGATGAGAGAAGCAGCAGCCACAAGCTTCAGTGGTTGCAAAGACTCTGATATTTGGGACAACTGCCTGAGCCCAGGGCCAGGGATGCTGGCGAGGCTCCGGACAGGGACCAGAGTACTCTGGGGACAGAACAGCAACCACCTGTGAGCATCACTCTGATGGAGCTTATCCTGCCTTGGGCAGAGAGGGGAATTCAACAGGCTTCTTCCAGCCTCGTTTTGCATGATTCTGTGATTTGACGGGGGTTAGGGGGGTAGGCTAGAGATCACTCAGGAAGCAAACTTGCAAAAAGCAGCAACTACAGAGGTCAGCTACAGCATGAGCCAAACCTGGATCCTGCCAAGGTGAAGAGGACTCACCCTTGCCTTTAGACATATAGATAGATTTGAAATAGGATGAAACATAGGCAGGCATCAGCGCTGCTTCCACAAGTCTTTCAAGTGGATTTCTTCAAAAGCTTTCCAAAACTCTTCTCAGGAGCAGCCAGGAGGACTTTGCAAGGAGATTCTGGTTTGCTGGTTTTTGGAGAAGGTGGAAGGGGTTGGGTTTGTTTGTTTTTTTCCTCTGTCCTTTGACTACACTATTCTGCTCTTCATTTCCATTGGAATAAAAAGTTTGGCAGCCACCAGAACTACAGAGCCAGACCTCAAGCCTGCTAAAGTGGAGTCACAGGGCCCGAAGAGCAGAGTTGGCAGGGAATACAAGTGGAGATAAAAACGAGCCCAGCTGATGCTTTTGTGAAAATGCTGGAGAACCAAAGTTAGCCCTGCAGGATGCGGCCAAATGTCCCCTCCTGTCCCCTGCAGAGAACTCTAAATAGCAATGGAAAAAAAAAATTGGTGGTGAAGGTGTGATTATAGGGAAATAACCGCTCATTATCAAATAATTGGTGGCTCATGCTGCGCATCTCATCACCAGAAAAGAATTTATTTTTTTTTTAAAGTTTAAAAGGCCTGATAAAAATAGAAACTTTTTCATTATATGCTTAGAACAGCAATGACACACAAAGTACTGACCTCCCAGTAACAGCTTGGGGTGCAAAGCTCTGCTTTGCTGCCAGCATGTGTTAACACCTGCCTCCTGGATTACAAGCACAGCTAATTGTGGGCCCCAGGGACAGCGACTTTGCTTTTCATACCTGCAAAACTGGCCAGACTGCTTCTTTGTGAGGGGATCCTTGTAAAGCCTGGATTAGCCTCATGGTGGGATGCAAGCATACAACCCAGGCGCCTGCAGCATCACCTCCCCGCTCCTCAGCTACTCTGCAAGGCCAGTAATGGTCCAGGGATCCCAGCACCTCCAGCTGGAGAGTCTGGAGATATCAGTGGGAGGCCCGGCACACCTCCAAGGGATGATTCCACATTTCAGTGGATCAAATCTTTATGGAGCAACTAACACCAGGGAAGGGGAAAAAAAACCAACTGTTTATGGCCACGCCATGCTGAGCAAGGTTCAGTATCAGAAACCGTGATGGAGAAGGTCTTTGCTGAGAGCACATGCAGACACACTGCACTGCTACAGTCTTCGATGTACCGAGCCCATTCATCAGGACATCAGCTTCCCAGTGCATCCCTGACAGCTCTGAAGATGCTTGCAAGCCTGAAGAACGGTTTGGGGTTGGGTCTGACCAGCACACATGCGGGCAACAGCCTGCCTGTTTCTCAGAGCAGATACTCTGCAGTAGCAAAGGGTTTCTGCCACCCAGACTCCCATAACGCTCCTACCTCCCCTTCCCCAGGGATTGAAACTGCAGATGACATCCTCTTTTATAATCATAGAATGGTTTGGGATGAAGGGGACATTAAAGACCATCTAGTCCAATCCCCCTGCCATAAGCAGGGACATCTTCAACTCGACCAGGTTACTCAGAGCCCCAGCCAACCTGACCTTGAATGCTTCCAGGGATGGGGCATCTTACCACCTCTTTGGGTTACCAGTGCCAGTTTTTCCACCACCTTCATCATAAAACATTTCTTCCTTACATCTAGTCTGAGGCTGTCTCATCTGCAGAGGGAACCTGTTCCCTCTTTGCACCTTTAACAACCACAAGTTTTCATGCCAGAATTTCATTCACAAATCACTTGCTGAGCACGGAGGAGACCTTCCAAGCTGTTAGAAGATCAAAACCGCATGTTGCACACTAGGATCACTCTGTCAGCTCCCTGGGTACTGCTCTACATTGAGTTACATCAAAGCAGACATTGTAGGACACTGCCCAGAGAGAAGCTCAAGGCTTGCTACGGAAGCCAACCACCAATCAGGCTGTGTGTGCCACCCAGCAAGCCTCAAAGCTCAGCTGCACCTCTTCTGCAAATTTCAAGAAAGACAGAACAATGTCAATGCTGCAGAGCAAGTCCCCAGCCCACGTCTGGTACCCAGTTCCCCTCTCAACAGAACCGCCGCCACACGAGTTAGACGGTAACATTGAGATCATCCCCTGGGGTATCCTGGGGTCATTAAATTACTCAGCAGATGGAACAGAGATCAACAAATCCATAGTCAGGCAGCCCTGATAATGCTTGCATTTAAAAATATCCCAAGTCAGATTGCTGTGGCAGGTATCAGGTTCAGCCCCAGAAACCTCTTTAGGGGGAACAGATCCACCCTGGGGCTGCCAGCTCCACTGCAGACTATTATTTCATATTCTTCTCTTCCACGGGGTTCACAGTCCACCAGACAGAAAGCAGGGGGATAAGGAAGCCTCCAGGCAGGCAAACCCTTGGTGATGAGGGTCTTCTGGGAGCTGGTTGGCATATGGTGAGTTTGCAGGAGGCCCCGTCTCCTCCCAGCATCACTCTGAAATTTTGTACAGAGACGCTGGACATCTGGTTACTCACCCCACCAAACCCCACATAAAACTGCTTGATAAAGCGTTTATCATCTTTGGATATATCCATATCAGCAATACAGACACAAAAACCTCTGTGACCCATTCCGACTCTCCAGGACCAAAGAGATCCACATCCAGATGAACATTACAAATACGCACTTTAATAAACCATCCCTCCTGCTATATGTATGTACACGCCGAATTCACAGCCAGCACACAATCCAAGACAACTGCAGGGAGGACTTGCACTACCTACAACTTCAGGACTACCTCCAAGTAGACCAGGAAATATTTAGCCCCAAGGGTACAAGTGCCATCATAAATAAGTCATTTGTTCTTGCTTAACAGATGAACAAAGCACATGAAAAATATGTACAAAAATTGTTACTTAATTGTGCCTGTCTGTCTATTCACTACATCCTTTAGTATCCAGAGATTACTATGAATTTGCACTGTTCCCCTGCGCTGAAATGGAGAAGCCACTACAGTTTGGCAGCACCACGAGCCGGGGAACAAGAAGTCCCCGTGTCTCTGCAAGGGCAGCAGGGCAGGGCTGGGCATGAACAGCTTGTTTAGCCTGAAACAAGCCAGAAGAAAGGCAAAATGGCATAAAACTCAAATGTCAAGATATTTTGGAAGAAATTAGTTTTCTTCAGAGCAGAAGCTCACAGAAGTGACCACCATCACGGATGTGGGGTGACACCCCCTTCTTTCACAGACAACAGCAACAGCACTCTGGCACACAGCTACTGAAAACCACCGAAGGTCTTGGATGTCTTCTTAAGTGCGTCACTGAACATACATTTTTAATGATGCTCAAACATTTTCCAGCCTCGGGTCTATCTACTATTTCAGCAGTATGAGGGGGGGACCTCACATATGGGTTGGCCTCTCTTCCTGACATCCATCAGCCAAAGGCAGCTGCACGGCCGGTGGCACAGCTGGCACTCGGGAACCAGACAGCATCTGAGAGGTACATCAGCTAATGCCATGCTCCCATCCTCCGCAGGATAAAGTCATCCTTGGTGTAAGTGGGAGCACTCCCAGGGGGTTCACCAAGGATGAACCTGGCCCATGATTTTTTAATTTTGTTTTTTTTACTAATAGCGTCTTTTTTTTCCTGAAAGTCTCCCACATCAGCAGGCAACACACAACTTGCCCCAGGCTTCCTCATCCTCGCTGAAACCAGTGGGAGATGTACAAAGGACACTCGTACATTCCTGGCAGCACTCTCTTTTCTCACTAACCAGAGATGACAAGGGACCCTGTTCCCAGGGAGGGGGAGCAGCGTCACAAACAGAGGCAGGGAAGGGACTGCAGGGCTGCAATAGCATCATCCCCACCAAACTTGCAGCCACCACAGAACCACACACGCGACAGCAGAATTCCCAGGTTTAGGATGGCTAGCACCAGTGCAACAGCAGTGGAGGTCTGCTGGGATACAGGCTCAGCTCCCACAGCCACACCAGGGCAGCCCATCACAAAATTTCTGCTGCTGTAATGCTGCCCAGAGCAGCTCAGGGGAGGGCATGCTGCAGCCTCCCTTCTCCCAAACCCACCAGCTAACGCACTCCTCACTCTTCAGACCCGGGGGTTACACACAGCAACATCCCTACAGGCTTATAAGCTCAGCTCACCCACGGTTCTGGAGGAAGAGCCATCCAGGCTAAGCTGCATACTGTGGACACCCTCCCATTAAGTCATCTGCCTAAGCCACCTGAGCTCAGCTTACTCACATGTAAGAGGATCAGGGTGGGTGTAAGCTACCTACCTTCCTCCAATTCCCCAAGGGTCAGGACAAGCCAGCAGCAAGGGAGGGATGCTGCAGGATCTGGAAGTCTCCCAGCCCCTTTGCTCTGCCGCCCAGCCTGTAATTGAGAGCCCCAGGCATGGCGAAGGTGAAAGCAGGTCACAAGCAGCCCCAAAAAGGCACCTGACTTACAGCCCCTTCCCACCGCTTTTGCCTTCAAATTTAAATTCTGCTCCTTCAGTACTCACACACAGGCAAAGCCCCGGAGCGCACACACCACCAACCTCCTCCTGAGCACCAGCCATCCAGCAGGGCTGGGACAGGCTCGTTAAGGGTTTGAACTGGAAGGAAAGGCAAACCTTCTGTCAGCCCCTTTGTAGGGAAGATTTTTCTAACTGAGAGCAAGAGCAAAGATTCGGTGAAACACAGAACCTACCTAAAAGTGAGAGACTTCAAGTGAAACCTGCACCAGGACAAGCAAACACCATCGAGGGCACAGCTCTGGGGACATCACTGCAGACTGGAGGGCTCACAGGCAGATGCGGTGACAGATCCAAACCCAAGTTAACTGGAAGCATGCCTTTACAAACTAACAACTGCTAACACGGCTTCAGTAATTACTAGTAATCTTCCCCCGGGTAAGGCGGGATGAATGCCTGCACAACAAAATGTATATTTTCCTGGACTGAGTGTTCATTAATTAAAAGCTGCGGTTTATCAGCACCATTCAAGCCACTTTAATTCACAATGAACAGCAAAGCCACAGATACTAATTAGTGGGCTGCACAGTATTACATCCAGCTTGCTGCTAAGCTGCCAGCATGGGTCCTGGTCTGACACCAGCTCAGCACAAGATGCCCAATAGCAGGAGCACATGGGGGAAGCACCTATTTTCTCCACATCTGCAAAATACTGTTGAGAGGCCTGAATGCTGCATGTCAAGAGATGCTACGGCATGGCATAGCACACAGACATGCCAGTCCTTGCATTGGAGGCGGGCTGGCACCATGGCACTGGTCACAACTGCCTATGGAGACACCCTTCCCTTATCCTTTTCCCTCCTTCCTTCCACTCACTGAGCAGCAAGACTTTCCCAACATGCCAGAACAGACAAACAACAAAGCACTATTCTCTGCAAGGGGGGCAAAAGAGAAATCATTAATGGGCAAACAGCCCTAACAACCCATTTCCTACAAATGGAAAGGTAATTTAATCAGTTCTACTCAGTGACAGATCGGCCCATCACACAGTCCACAGTCCAGGTTTAGTTGGGGAACAGCACAGACAGGGAGAAGGGCAGTCACTCTGATGCAGCAGCATCTCCCCTAGAAGTGCTGCACCGGCTGTCAGCACAGCCTAGTCAGTAAAGAAGGGAAAAAAAATAATAATCTATTTCTGCTGTACATAGAGCCTCTATTTGCAGACCCATTCGGATGGAGCTGGGAGTTCATCTCCTTTCCCATTCTATAAATGCATTTCTGGTCTCTAATTACACCATCAGGTGGTCAAGATGGCCACTTCCTCCCTAATTACTCTGCTTTGTATTTAAGACACAGCTAATAAGCCCATGTTGTTAGTGATTGCTGCCTATTAGCTCCATGGAGGAGAGCATCTCCGGCCTTGTGCTGAGCTACTCTGGCACCGATCCTGTGCCATGAGTTCCCAAGCAGCACATTCACTTCCATCAGCACCTATCAGCAATGTGTCCAAGACTTTTGGCTGATTGCAAATTTGAAGTCAACCATAAAAAAGTTACTGTATTTTAAATGCATACGTATCCTCGTCCAACTGAGCCACACAGGCACATGGTCAGGAACCCACCTCCATGATTGCTAGAAATAAAGGGAAAAGGGGCAGAGAGGGCACCATTCACAAAGAAAACTAACAGTCCCTGGCATCAGCACACAGTTTTGCTACCTTGCTGAACTCTGAGGGCTCCTTACTGCAAAGGAGGCAATGCAATGATCCCTGTTTGCAAAGCAGGACCTCCCATCAGATGCTCGCTGCCCTACAAGCTCTTCCTAACAAGCCTTGCAGGGCTGCAGAGGCTGCATAAACCACTGCTGGTGCCTTGTCACGTGCATGCAAATACCTGCACGTCCAGCTCCACTGGCCATGGGGGTCAAGGACAGCTGGGGGGGTGGTTCCTCCCTTGCTCCTGCAAGCAAACATCCCAGCCGCTTCTCCTTTTGTTCATGCTGATTAAAACAAGAGAGGATTTCCACAACACGAAACATCTCTAACCATCCCCACGGACACCCCTGTGGCTAGTAAAACCTTCTAGAGCAACGTACGTTAATATATACATAATATAAAGTATACACCTTACATAATACATGATAGGTGTACAGCGTTCAGTCTGTATTTTAAAAAAAGATGAATCCAACAGCCCTGGCCACAAACTTTAAGCACTTTCACAAAGTGAGAACAGCAGCCACAGGCTGTTCAACTGCTGAAGTCAGAACAGAACTACAGCTCTCCAGCAGGCTCAAGCCAGGCACAAAAGCCCAGGGTAAACTACAGATATCTTTTAACCCTGACAGCAGCCAATTTGGCAACAACCTAGGAACTAGAGGATTTAGCATCTCTCCATTCTTTTACAACTCAGCAAGATGCCTTTCTAACTGACCTACTTTCCAGGGGAACTACATCACTAAACAGTAGAGGACGTACCTGTGGGTTTCACGGGACAGGTATTAGGTATTACTTTCTATTTCACGCTTCCTCTGGATGGCTGTGCCAAGGAAGGAGATGTCAAAACTTCCAGGCAAGAGCCCCTTAGGAGATTTTTAAGTAAATCTGGAAAGAGGCTGAATCAACACTTCTACTTTTGGACAGACTACTCAACAGTACAGCAGCCACTCATGCCTGGTCCCTCCTCAAATTTTAATCCAATATTTGTTACATAGCAGGGATGGCCTGTACATCAACTTTAAAACATTCATTCAAATGGTTTCTAGCTGGGCCATAAAATAAATACACACTGCTATTATGTAACTATAGGAATGTATTTATTCACCTATTTTATAGCCCAGCTATAAACTACTACCACACGTGTGCACCTTGGTGCAGATGCCACAAGCCCAATGCACTGATGACCCAACCCAGGGAACCCTGGTCACTGCTAAGTGACAGCCCAGGATTTGACTTTCATTAGATGATTATCATCCATATTACCATCAAATATTAATGACATTATATTTGCTGAGTAGGGAACACCATAAGAAACCCAGGCCTTAGCACCAAATGCACTAAGTGGACCTCCCAAGGGATACTTCTGTTGCAAATTTCCTCTGCAAGCAGGAGCACCTTTACTCCTACTGGAAAAAGCTTTCATAGCCTCAAAATTAACTAAAGACAAACTCATTATCTTTATCTGTCAGACCTTTTATGCACAGTAACTGTGGTCTTTGTATTCCTGCTAGCCAGCACTCCCAGTGCATAAGGCAGGCAGCTGTAACCTGTTATCATAATGCAGAATACCTCACTCTAAAAAGGCGGCTTTCAACACCTCAGTCCTTCCTTAATTTGGCCGATGTCAATGAACCCAATATACAAGATCCCATCAGCTCTAACCAAAGCAGATCAGGCCTTCAACATACAAACACAGAAGAATGCAAAACATCTCCTTAATTCCATGTTCACCTTTTTCTCTCACTGTCTAATCACAAGGTCTGCATTGGTTTCATCTTACAAGCACAAAAAAACCTATTAAAAGTAACCCCAAGCCTCCAGGCTAAGCACTTCTCTCCGCAAGGAATCTCCTGCCAAGCAAAAAGCCAGGGCCAGCTTTTCCCTGGGCTGCTCATTAAAAGTGATCCTTATTTTAAGCATACCTCAAACAGCTCCTTTTTGGTGAGGTAAGTGGATTTAAGGCCAAAATTTTTGTAGAAAACAACTATTACAGTGTGAGGATTTCTAAATGAAAAGCAAAGCGCCCTTGGGAAGTATTTTCACTTCCAAAGTATTCCCCATTTCCAGCGGGGAATGGGCTTGCCAGAGAGACTTCTAGCACATCACATTTTTTACAGTAAACTGATTTTAAAAGCCAATGTTTTCACAGCTTTGGGGTTCAGTTTGTTGCTTAAACATCAGAAGTATCTGCTCGTCACATCCCAGGACTAACAACCCTCTGGGCTTGCCGAATATGCTCCACATGTGGCATATGGACATGCCCCCTTGCCGTACAGGGAAAGCTTAATAGATGTCAATGCAAAGCTTCCTCAAAAAGCATCACTTGCCCACCAGAAAATGCTTTGGGGGCAGCAAATGACCAGTCCAGACAGAAAAACCACTCCCACCTTATCCTGCCAGCGTGAAGCACCATCACAGAGCCACCGGAAGCTTCTGCATCAAGAGATGCATCAAAAAGAGCCTGATAAACACAATATTCACTGAAATGGAGGGGGAAAAAAATCAGGCTGTGATTTGAGATGTCCACTCCAAGAGGGCTGCGTGCTGCCTTCAGCCCTTGTCGTGAGTCACTCCCTTTGCCCAGGGCTGTGGAGATCAGGTGGGGTATCTTCATTCATAGGAAAGGCTTATGAAGGACACCTGTAACTATTAAAAGCACATAGATACTGCACACATACAGTACACTAGAGCTTACATTTCACACATGCAGCCCCATGATAAATGCATTCAATGTGCCCAGGAAAAGAAGTGCACACATCTGTGGTGGCTGCAAGCAACCACAATCATTTTGTCAGCACTAGGCAGAACAACAGCTGAACAACTCAACAGTTGGGCAAGATGACAAGGAACAGCACAGGCAGAACTACAAGAAACCCTGAGAATATTTGAATTTTTAAGTTGATAAAAAAAAAAGAAAAAGTGCTTTGTGCTCTCTATCACTCCCGTTGCAAAGATGCCAAAGCCACCTAACACCTTCCCAGTATCAAACCAGAAATAATCTGACTTCAGACACCCTTGGAAGAGATCTCCCTAGGTTTGTTCCTTGTGGTCACCAAGGTCTCCCTGAAGCCCCAGTCACCGCTTCTCTTGTGCTTAACACTCACCACCTTCCCCTCAATTTTCATGCATCAAGAATCAGGATGGCTTCAGCTTTTTGTGAGAATAATTCTGGTTTGGGGCATTTTATTCTCCACTGAAGCCTAGTTATATAAACTGCTGTGCATGCATGTGCAGATCTCCTGTTACTCACATGTCCTTACATCACCCAGCTAGAAAAATGGCTCAAGAAGAAAACCAATGGAAAGCAGACAATCTGGATTTGATAAAAAGAGCACTTTTTTTCTCTGTCATCTGAAGCCTGCTGTAAATCCTTAATTGCTTTCATTTTTATTTGACCTATTTGCATTTCTTCTTTCCTTGCATTTTTCTAGGGGAAAGAAATTACATTTAGATAAAATAGCTTATTGTGAAGTGATGCTTGAGAGCAGGATGGAGATGCACGTCCACGTGGACTGTACCATGACCAGATCAAGCAGCGGCTGATGCTCACACACCGTTCTGCAGAGGCAGCTTCACACCACACACTAATGAAAATAAAATAGGACCAGTGTTTGGAAGTTGCAACTTTAAACACCTATATCTAAAGAAGATGGGATGACTCATCTCACCTTTGGACAGCCAGAAATGGAAAGCCCAAATCTGAGCAGGTCCATCCCCAGGCTTTCCTCAGGGTCAGTGGGCAACCTATTTTGGGACGAAACAAACAGCTCTCGGAGGTGCCCAGCTCTCTACTGACAACCCTGGGTAAGGGATCAGGCTTCAGCTTTTAAATTGGATATAGTATGATCTCAACTTCAGTGAGGTGAGATGAAACCCACACAGGAGATGGTGACATGATTCCTAATGAATCTTTGCAGGAGGAGATTAGTGACTTGGCTCCCGATTAATTTTTTGTTAGGATTTGCCCCTTTTCCTCCCATAAACCTATTAATTATCTCAAACTCCATCAAAGCAGCAACAGTTGGATGTGACCACCAAGGAAGTCTCAGCGCCACCAACTCCCAGCAGGTACAGACCCTCTGGGCAGCGCAGAAATGTAAAGAAAATACAGTAAGCAATGAGTTGTCAGTGCCCAGGATCAAAAGAGCCTTCAGTGGTCTGAAAGGAAAGTTAAGAGCATCCTGCAAACCCTCCTTTCTCACCACCACCCCTTTTCCTTTGCTGTGAGAAGCCTGGTTTTGCTTGGCCCCTCCACCAATGAAGCAATATAGAAGTTGTCCAAAATGAAAGGCAGGACCCCCCATGGCAGACTTGTTCTGCTTCATCGCAGGATCCCACCCAGAAAAAGCACACCAAAATTGTTTGGTAGCACTCACAAAACAGGGATTTCTGCCCTAAACCAGCACGGATTTGGGCAGAGTATCACTTGCCCCACAAAGAACAGTGCTCCTGCACACCCACCACTGAGCTCTCCTGAGACTGGCAGTGGGAAATACCTGGAGTAACCTCAGGAGCAGTAACTATTTGGAGATTATAGCGCGCAGCCTTAAATTCCAGCTCACCACCACCCAGTTGCTCCTGGAGAACATCTCTGTCTCCTGCAGTATGTTAGACCAAAGCAGGGGCAAGGCGGATTACAGTACACACACGCACTCATTTTGTCTCAAATGCAAAGTGGTTTGGCTTATAAAAAAAAAAAAAAAAAAAACAAACCACACCACACAAAAACCAAAAACACCAAACTATCTCATTTACTGAAACCAAGTAACAGGTCTGATAATTTACCCTTTACAAGCAAACCAATTCTTTGTGACATTGAAGATGCACAAAAAGAACAAACTATAATAAAATTTAACCTTCTCCACAGTAAAACTTTGTAAATCTGAACCACGGGTGATTTACCGTATTTTTTAAACACCTGATAAAGTGCAAAGACCAAGGTGCCACACATTTTACAAATCTCAAACCAAACCTAGAAAGGACATAGCACATGAAGCCCAAGAGTCCTGTCTGTAGGCAAGATGACACGCTGTCACACAAACACCACCAACGGACCTGCACAGAGTATTTTTTGTATTTCTCTGTCTCCCAGGGCTCCTGCATGAGGTTAAAAACACACATACACCCATCCCCAGAAGGCTCCTGACTAGCTGAAGCAGCCCCTCCATTGCTCCCCAGGATGCTAAGGGAGCACATGCTGGGCTGGATCCGTCCGGCAGCGACAGCAGGAGTACGCCGGGAAGGCCACTAACCCTTGTGAAATTTATTCAGACAGCCGGCGTTGCAGAAGGAACGGATGGATCCAGTCTCCCAGCAGCCCCTACCCTTCATCCCCACCGTGGGATCTCTCTCGCAGAGGCTACGCACTACATGGCTGTCAGCTTTAGGATGGAAAATAAAGAAAAAAAGAAAATGTCCTTATTCAGCAGTCAGCCAGATGGCTGCATCGCTGCACTTACAGTTCCACATTTCACATAAGAAATTCTTGCCACATGCTGTTAGCAGAGCACTACGGCACCCAGCACACAGCAACCATCAAATCACCCTCTTACCAGCATGCACTACGGAGCAACCTTAACCCCATCTCTGCCAGAAACCGGCATCATCCTGCCAAAAAAAAAAGGGGTAGGGGAGGAGGGAAAACAATGCCAGGTCCTGCTAAGGGGAGGTTTCGCTGGAGCCATCTCCAAAGTGATGCTGAACCGGCTGCTGGATATTCAGCCCAAAATTCAAAGGGATGCTCTTTTTGGGAGAAAAGATGGTATTTGGAAGCATGTCCCTTTAAATGCTGCTGAGGTTATTTTTAGGACACTTGTTTAAAATACGCATCAGAATTTCTTTGGTTTTATCAGAAACATCATTATATATTTTACTTGTGCAGCTACTTTTCACATCTCCCCAACAGCTCAATAACAAAACCTCTGATGTTTCACAACCGCACACCCTCCTGATGTCTATTTTCTCACCCCTCCATTGTGGGACAAGTGGATTTTCCCAGCCTTTAATATTTCACTGGTCTCAGGGGAACCAGCAAGTCCGGAGGAAAAATGCAGCATGAAACACAATTCGATGTAAGATGAGCAGCTGCAGCCAAGGTGCTACTGCATGATGTGCAGCTGAATACACAATCAGGGCTCAGGGAACTGGAGATGAGACCACTGTCAAGTATTTACAAGTATTAATAGTTTATATGCAATACTTTTCTCCCACTTTAGCTGGATTGCAAGGCTTTTATAGCAATGAAGGAAAGGTTCATCATCCACCTTTTAAACTGCAATTACTCTCTGTGTATACCTATTTTAAAAAAGACGGAGGGACTTTTCAAGCATTCTGGGTGGGAAAAGGACAAATTCTGAAAAGTCAAGCTATCACCACGCTACATACTTGAGGCAGGGAAAACTAATGCTGGCAATGCACATGCATGTAAAAATGTTATTAACTTGGTTGCATATATACTCATGCTTTGGGTAGGAACCAGCATTTTTTCAAGGGAAAAAAAAACCACAAATACCACAAGAACAGCAATTTTTAATTGGCGGGGAAGGCCTCAACAGGATTCAGCTCAAAACAAGCACTTCCATTTCTGCTAGCAGATCCAAGAACCAGATGGAGCCAAGATCTGTGTTTTGACACCAATATCAGAGCCAATACATACATACATCTATATATCAGTCTATGTATACATACATACCAAGAGGGATAGACATACACACACTCACACATATGTATCTCATATACTCATCTTCCACATACAAATTACTCAAAGCTCGTGTGCACGCCTATGACCTGCAGAGCTGTGACTTCCTACAATCACTCCATTTCCCTGAAAATCAGACCACTTATGATCCGTTCAGGAGCAGCTTCCAGTCCAGGCCCCTGTAGATGACATCAGGCTGACATAACCAATGCCTTTTTCTTCTCTGGGCCAGCTTTGCCTCCCAAGCTTCAAGCACAGCCTGCCACTTGCCAAGGACAGACAGCAAGAGGGGGTTTAAGGGTGACTTGCAAGAACCTTCCACTTGGGTTTGGAAGGTAGAACAGCAAGAGGAGTGCAGCATGGAGACAACCACTTGAGCCTTGCAGGAGTCTGCAGGGAGCGAAGGTCAACTAGGCAGGACAAGCAAGGCTGAGCTAATAACCTGCTGCGTATGAACACAGCGATACAGGGTCTTGGTCAAATACAGAATGATTATCTCAAGTTGGAAGGGACCCACAATGTTCATCCAAGTTCAACTCCCTGCACCACCCCTGTGAAGTCTCCCCACTCACCAGACAAACCCGTGGCATGTAACTCAGTGATCTCTCCCAGTTAACTATAGGAAAATGCATTTAATGGCTGTCTAAATCACCAGGAAAAAGGTTTTTTTCCACCAAGATACTCTTTGTTTTGCTCTTCTAAGCAACTTCCTTATTCTGGTGGTGGCTTGAACACAAGTTAGCTATCTCCTATTGCAGCAACGCAAGGAAGGGTCACAGAAAGCAAAGCTAAGACCCTCCTGATGAACCTGATGTTCACAAACGGCTGTAACTAGCTCTGAATCTCTTCTGCCAGCTGCCATGAACCTCCTCCTGCCAATATTTAAGTCACAGCTGCAGTAACTCATCTAAATGCTTGGAGGACTAGTCCTAAATTTCCCTTTTAAAAACAGATTGCAGACTTATCCCTGAACAAAAACATGAGTTACCTTGGTCACAGGAAGAGTTACCTTGGTCACAGGATCAGCAAAAGGTACCTGGGAAATGCCACCTGCCATGTCACTTTATGTCACAATGAAATTTCTTCTTGCTTGCTTTCTACAAGAAATACTCCCATCATGACGTTACTTCTTGCTGAGCAACACAAAATCAGTCAGTGAGACAAAGGTGGGAACGGGTGTGGGGGTGTGGGTCATGCAGGGCTGACTGAGGGGGGCCAGGAAAAGACCAGGATAAAAATGATGAATGAGGGGAGCCAGAAGGAGAACATTCATCTCCCCGTGGCACACCCAGCATCCCCACAGACATGCACCACCTCCTGGATCACCAGCTCTACCTTCAGGCTCCGTTTGGCAATATCAAAACTGCATCAGATTTTAAAAACAGACCCCTCCCTTGCAAATTCTACCCTCCAAATACTTCATGTGGAAGAAAAGGAGGCAGGAAGGTTAGGGTGACGATTGTAGTTTGGTTTTAATCTGACTTCTTTGTCCAAGTTTGATGAAATTCTAAAACAAAGTGGAGACACTTCCAAGTATTTTCTGTTTTCCCATTCCTGAGTGCGACCACTAACACACAGACCCACCAGAAGTCCAAGGGCTACACACTTTGGCAGGACATTTCCTTTTCTCATCATTATTATTCAACTGCTCTTGAAAGCATCCATAGTCCTTCATTTTCTAACATCTTTATAGTTGTGCCACATCCATCTCTAAAACCAACTGATAAAACATTAGAAGAATTTTAAAAATCCAGAGCTCTAATAGGAGTAGTGGTACTGCAACTACTCAAACCCCAGCTCATCCATTAAAAAAAAAAAATATATATATATATATCTCGATCAGAAGTACTTCATTTGTAGCAGCTGAAATAATGTCTCCCTGATTCAGCTGCAGAAAGCAGCACTGCATACGGTCAGTAGGAAGGGCTGCCCTATGCAAGGACCCACTGCATCTCTACAAGCTCTAGAGACCACTCACATATGGGGGGAGTCATCACTTCATGAACTTACACATTAGTTTAAGACAACTAACTTCAAGGTCTCTTTCAAATACGTGCATTGCATTACACACCCCGAAAGGAGCACAACCCAAGCTGCAAAACCCAGCACTCAAAAGCACCAATATTTCGGTGGCCCACACGTGCCAAACACAGCCCACCTCCTGGTTCGTTATAGTCTATATTAATGCAACTACATACTGTGCTTTCCACAGCACCTCTTCCTCATCCAGTGCTCAGCAGGGGCTCAGCTCAGTGAAGCAGGGAGGTGTGGAGGGAGATCACAGCTGTAAGGCTCCGACCGAAGGCGATCTTTCCCCCGGGATGCTCTCCACAGGCTCCATATTCTTTCTTCCCTTCACCTCTCTTCTCTGCAGCTCTCATCCCCCTGCACTCAGGGCTGGAGATACCTCCTCCTCCTCTCCCTGCATCCACCACGTGCAGGCACTGCCTGCCCTGCCACAGCACACAGGAGGAAAGAACCCGGCTCAGAAAAAACAGAAACTTCGGAGATGTCAGCTGTTCGGGTTTAAAAGGTTTCTAACAGAAAAGCGCAAAATCAGCCCCTTTTCGGAGGCCGCCGCTTGAGCACAGGGGGGCAGATCCGCATCTCAAGAGCGACAACAGCTACACAAAGACAGGCTCCTCGCCAAATTTCAGGTCCTCACTTCAAGCCATATGGGAGGCAGCACAACAAAATTGCCTTAAAATAATTCTGAGGACTTCTGCCTGCACTGAAATACTGTATAATACACTAATTATAATAACTATAATAATATATAGTACTGCCTTGAAACAGCCCTTCTAGAAATGCCCAAATATTCCAAAAAAAAAAAAAAAAACCAACACAAAAAAAACCCACAAAACCCAGCCATATGAATACAGTCAGGACCCAAAGAAACAGAACAAATAGGTAAAGTTTAATACAACTACAAGAAAATGGAGAATCTTACAAAGAAAAGCATTTCACACAGCTATCAGCGAAAGGTGTCTCCAACATTCACAGCAGCAACACAGGGCTGGAAGGGATATCGAGAAACACTGAGGCAACATCCAGAGTACCCATACCACCTCTGACACCGACTTGCCAAACCTTGTCTTGAAAAGTGTATTTTGTAAGCAGACTTATTCTCAACACCCAAGTTATTTTCCAGCTCCAAACTGAAGGGATTGCCTCTGCCCCCTGCAGACACAGGGAAGAAACAGTCACCTTCTTTCTGTGCAAAAAACTTCAGCATATCAGAAGCAACTGTCGTATCTTCATAATCTGCTTCCTTTTTAAAAAAAAAGTAGTAAAATTAGATTCTTTCATGCTTCCTAGATTGCCGGGTGTTCCTCACAACTCTCCAAATACCTTCTGCCTTTTTAAAGCATGATGCCCTAAAACAAAGCACATATTTACCTGCACAAGCATGAAATAAAAGGTATCTTGAACAAAATACCTGCCTTAAAACAGCCAAACACAATAGTGATTTCCCCCCACACCCCACAGTACTTCACACCTGGCTTTATTAAATTTCATCTTACAGATATCAGACCACTCACCAATTTCCAATCCTCTCTCGTTGCTCTCCTCCCTTCCAGGAAAAGCCATTCACACTGTGCCAACACAGCAAGAAAACTCTCAAGACTTTCAAAAGGAAAACACATTTAGCATCTTAAACCTTCTCCTGCCAGCTAGGTAACTTCTCTATTGTTCTGTGCATCAAAGAAAGAATTATTTAAGGGGTAAAAAGTAAAGAAAAGAAGTAAAACATAATAGTATCTTTACTTCTCTGGGCTTCCTCATGCTTCTCCCTGCAAGGAATTAATTTTGCTGTAAACACTTAAACACAACTGAACCAAGGCACAACAATCAACAATATCTCGAATCCTCTCTCCATGCTCCCTTCTGCTGCACTGAGTTTGCCACCATCATCAGCAGTAAGTCAGCACCAGCCTGGCAGCACACCTCCGTGGAGCAAAGCCCCTCAGCCCCATCTTGTCCATGTGGGGTTTTTGTTTGTTTGGGTTTGTTTTTTGTTTTTTTTTTTTGTTTTGTTTTTTTTACAGTCAAACTGTCCATGAGCAGAGTCAGACAATCCAGAGCCGAAACCTTCCCCTGCAGACAAAATGCCATTTGGGGAAAGACACACTCACTGCTCCCTCTGACCTGCCAGCCCCACCGTGCATGCCTACCACACAGCAAAAGAGCAAAATTACAGCCGGCTATTACTGCTTCTTTCTGTCTTCCTAATTGAAAAGAATTTCAACCTCTAGATATTACCAGGAAAACAACACGTGCAGGTCCAGAGCAGTTTCAGACCCATCTCACTCCCCACAGACCACAAATCTTAAACCACAGATGCCCAGAATCAAAACCATGTAACTTGTCCAAGGTCATGCAGAAAGGTTGTCTCCAGAGAAACAGATCCCTGACAGCTTTTCATTAGCTTTGTCCAACACTTAGCTTTTTCTTTACATTTTGCTGCTGCCTTCATTTATTTTGTGGAAAGAGAGAAAACACTCACAGGCTCCAGCATGTTTACACTTATTCCCACAGTGGGCTTGCGTACTATGAAAATCTTTGATTAATGAAGAATATGCAATGCACCCTTGAGATGAAAATAAATGGAAAAATCAAAATAACCATTTTTTCTAGTGTAAACAGGCAGTTGAAAGAGATAACGCATGGATCTTTCATTAACACACTGACAGTTCTGCTCACGGACAGCTTGACCAAGGCTGCTCTTTGGCACTGTAGGTCACAGCATCCCTTGTTAGGCACTCAAAACTGTTAAAAAATGCATTTTAATCACAACCCGCCTGTATTTCTGTTTGTTTAGCTGGATTTTGACCTTTGTACTGATGAAGAAACAACTCGCATAGAAAGAGAGCTCAACAGAAGGAATTCAATGTGCAAAAAAGAGCTACCAAAAAAAAGGACAAAGTCTGAGCTATTACATTGCCATTTCTCCTTCACAATGTGAAAACCTAACAAAAAAATTGTCTTGTATCATATCAAGCCAAAAGACTTCGACATATTCCAAAATCTACCAGATTCTGGATGACATGAGGCTACACTGTTCCACGTATATCAGTACCCATCAACACCACACATTATGATTTACCAGCTTCTGGAAATATGTCAAGTGTATTTTTTTTCCACATTAATTTTAAATTTGACATCACAAAGCACGCCACTCTGGGAACACCACAGTCATCTCCACCTTTCACTACAGCATCAAACTTACCACATATCTGACAAGAAACAAAACAAAAACATTGTAATTTGCTTTTAAACAACCTGTCCCACAAGGAATAGTGCAACCAAGACAATTCAGGTTTAATAGAACTCAATGTTTAATCACACATTTATTGCTCTTTGCTCTTAAATCTCTTATCAGGAAAACACACCTTGCTATTAGCAGATAAACAAGGAGTAAAAACACTTACAATCAACTTTGTGGGTTGTTTCCTTTGGTTGTTTTTTTTTTTTTTTAAATCTGGCCCCTCATTAATATAGACCTACACGTCCCATAGTTAATGACATAGCAATGCAATATCTCTTTTTACCTCATTTGCAATCATCTACCAAAGCAGAGCATCATCAGGCCTCAGAAATACTGAAATTAAGTATCAAATGTGCTTGGAAAAAAATCAAGTCTAAGGGACAAGGCCAAGCAGGAGGTTTTCTGCAGCTGGCAGCTCCATCGTGGTTCCAACCAGCTCCTGAACGCCAGAGCAGTCATGAAGCCAAAAACAACCTGAAAAGCCAATTACAGCTGCCCAAGCCCACCCTGTAAACCACAGCTGTCTCTGGTGGGTTGTGCTGGCTGGCACAGACACAGCATTCAGGTGGAAATCCCTTGGGAGCTGGCACATCTTAGTGCCTGTGGGGTCACACTTGGTGGCCCCTTTGCGCAGCTCTGACTGCCAGCCATCCCTGCCATCCCCTCAGCACCTCGGGGTCACCTGGTCCCACAGCAATGGTGGGACCCCAAGGCCTTATGTGGGGGTCTGAAACACCACATGCAGCGTGTCAGCCCTCCAACCACACTGTGCCAAGGTCCCACCATCACGCTGTGCCATTGTTGCTTACTCAGCAGAGCAGTGTCTTTCCTCTTGGACCACTCTCCGGAGCCACACAGCCCACCTCCATGCTCGGCATGACAGTCAAACAGAAATTAAGCATCATCAAGCTTTAGTAATACCCAGAGCTTCTCATTTTCCCCATTTTTCAGACAGGTTCAGTCTCCATCACCCACATCAGCAGCTAACGCAACATATCCAACCATTCAAGCATTTTAGGATCTAGAAAGCCTGAAGAAGTGTTATGAGGCTTAGGCAGGAGCTCAAAGATATGGTCCGCTGCCACAGCTCCTTTTTTGCAGTATTACGCACAATGAAAAAGAAAATACATTATGTATGTATGCTAAAAAGTGCTGGAACATTTGCAGTGTCTTGAATGCCATCAGGAGGCAGGGGAAAAACACATTAAATGTTTTAATTTATTAAATTAAATGTTTTAATTAAATGATTTAAATAAGCCCTCTCTGACAGGCCCCACAGAGGGTAACTTCTCACCCCCACATCCTGAAAGACGTGCAAACAGTGGCCCGGGGTGGACAAGGTGTTAGCTTCCAGCCCACGCTAGGTAAGAGTCCACACACAGATTCTGCACATTGCTGGCCGTGACCTCTGTAGCCAGAATCCTTCAGGCAAACACTGCCACTCACCTCATGTAGAAAGATTTGGTCTTGATTATAAACCTTCCAGTCAGAGATTTAGAAAGAAGGGAATAAGGCATTGTTGAGACAAGCATCTTTATACTGACACAACTCACACACAGGGGAAGCTGAAGCATATAAATAAATGCACTGGATAAAAATAACACAATGAACATCAGCACCAACCTTGGTCAGTGGCCAAGACTTGCTGGAAAACCATCTCAGCCATGCAAATTGCCATCTCTGGTCTCCTGTGAGCACTTCTGATCGATAACTTTGTGGCTGATGCTATTATTCCACTACTTTTCCAATGTACTGGAATTCCCCCTTTGAGCGGGCCCGAATCTCTAGCAGTAGAAAAAAAAAGACCTTTTTCAAAACTAAAGGGACTTTCTCAACATGAGATGAAACAAAGGTATACATCCATTTTTTTGTTCCTGCAGCTTGATTAATTTCTTTTAATCACTTCCTTGGCATAATTATTCTGCAGGTTTCTTAACTGCCTGTCAAAAAACATCAGCAGGTCCTTTCCGGCTCTGCTGCCAGGTCTGATCGTGCCATCTACTCAAATGGAGACTTCAGTTCTCCACCTTCTCACCCCTGTGCCCATCAGAAACAAATGCCCTGAGGCACAGGTGAGGAACCGCCTGCAGACAGTCCCAAGAGACTGACAAGCCTCAGCCGTGTCTGGCTGCACCATCTGGACACGTTGGGCCACCTTGCTCTCGCCAAAGAAGCTGGTTCATCCAGGAGCATACCAGTCCTGCAGCTGGGTGCTGGAGAGCAGAGGCAGAAGGCAGGGGAACAACTTGATTTCTTTTTTTTTCCCCCCCTTCCTTTTTTCAAGCAATGCTAATCCTCCAGTATCTCTTGTTGTGCTGCTTATTAACAAGATGCTAAGCAGTGAAAGAGAGCAGGAAATGCCTCTCTGGGTCAAGACTTCCCAAGTTCATGCAGTGCAGGCAGGGAAGGAAGAATCCACTTGCTGAACTGACTTAAAATCAAAGAGCTAGAAAAGGGAGTAGGACAGAGGTGCCTTAGCTGGGAACCGGCTCAGGCAGATGCAGCACCACTGAAAATGAAACCCCCTAGTTCTGTGGAATCACAAGAGTCAGAAGGAATACTATCCAGCTTCAGAGCCATTCACAAGTAGATTAACAGGGATAAAATATCCAGCTGGTCCCCACAGAGTCTACCATTCCCTATGATCTGCAAGAATTAGATTTGGGCAGGAGACCTCTTCCAATCCTCCCAACGTTGCATCCACATAACTGGGTGCCTTGTGTCTAACATGCCCCTGGGACCAGCAGGATTTCCTGCTCCATCTCACCCACCATGGGAATAAGCTGTACTCTTCCAGGGGGGAAACCCTGTCAGTAGCTGCCAGAAAAGAAGTACAATCTGCACCATTTCTGGGAAGAAGAAACAACTGCCCGATGGCTGTGGTTACTGACTGGCAGACAGCCTGGCTGCAGGTTAACAGCTCTGAATCTCGGTAGCATGACCAGTAGTGCCCAAAAGAATAAGCAGCCTCCAGCACTTTTCACGAAAGGAGGATGATAAACCTACCCCTGTAGTTTGGAAACCTCCTGCAGCACTAAGGAGCCTATTTAGAAAGCCTTACAGCTTTTCTATCCCCTCCATCCTCTTCGAAGTCAGTGTCAGCATCTTATGCCATCAGGCCCTTCTCTTCTCCACCGTGCTGCTGCTGCTTGCACCTCTGCTTAAGTCCAAGGGCTCTCTGCACAGCCTTTCCGTCCTTACTTATGTCAGAAGCCGAATGATTACCTATGTCTGGTGTGCCAAGTCACCGCTGTGCTCCCATGCTGCTAAATATAACACCTACCACTTCCCTTGATAAGACTCTGTCAGCAATTTAAGCTCCTATCAGTACATTTCAGGGAGAATCATAAACTGGATTTTTATCATCCTGTCATGCATTCATTCCTCCTTGTTTTCCCATAACAGCTTGTCCAGCTTTAGCTGTAAATGAATATTTAAGTTTCTAGTGAATGGGTTACTGCCAGAGGGAAAGCGTCTCCCTGAAGAGATTACTTTAAAATTGGCAAGACTCCTTAAAGCTGAATTTTTAGTTGAAGCTACAAATCTAATAACTGAGGTCAAAAACCACCCATTATTCACCTCCATGAACAGCATTCCCCACCAACGGTAAGTTATTACAGTACCACGAGAAATCATTTTACACAGAAAAAGGCAGGCTTCAGTGCGGCATTCCTCTTGCAGAAGCCTCTCTGCACCCCACACTAGTAGTTTAGCCCCTTGTAGTTTAATTTTTAATTTCTTGCTCCATCCTAAACTGCAGTTGAACGGTCTTACGATACTTGCAGCAGCTGTATTTCAGTGACAGGGGCAATACCTCGTTGTCTCACCTCTGTGGTGGACTGTAAAGTGCCCCAAGGAGGAAGGTAAGGGCAGCAACACCTCTGCAGCATGCATGAGCTACAACACCTTCAGTCACAGCAGGACGCTGCCCAGCACATGTGGCTTCACCTCCTTTTAACTGGAGAAATTCTGGTCCTTAACAAGGGGTTTCTTGCAGGAACATCTGCACAGCTCATTCATTCTGATCACTTTATCAGTCTGATAATCAGACCCACCGCGACTGCAGCAAAACATGCTCCGGCTGAAGACCTTGGGAATTTCTCCAGCACCCATCCCAAAATACTGACATGTAACTGGGTGTTATAGAGGAAATGAACTCTTACCAGAAGCTAGCAGTGACATGGCGTTCAGCAGCATGACAAAGAAACCCTTTCCAGTGACAGGGGTCTCTGCATGCCAGTTTGGTCAAGCTACGTGCCTCCCTCCTTGGCAGCCAGGCAGGAGGGGGTTCCTAGAAACCTGACTCTGCCCTGGTGCCCCCAAATGCTTTTTCAGACCTTTTAAAGATGACATCAGAAAACAAAAGCAGAGAGTTGGAAAGCATTTGCAAAAAAAACTAAAAGAAAAGCTAAGGAAGCCATACCTGCTGCTTGCTTTTGTACTGTTCATAAGCCAGACACCTTTAAAAGGCAAACAGAACAAAAAGCAATTAACATCTGTTCCTTTCGGTAAACTTTATCAGACAGATGCAGCTGGTCTCCTCCAATGACCCACACACCATCCAGACTAATAAAATCTGGTTACGCAAGGACACATGGACCTTCCTTCCCTAGGCAAGGCAAAAGCCATCACTCTCCCCAACAGCAAATATTCCTGGCTTGGCTCAGCGCGGCAGCCATTCCCTCCCCGCTGGCATGCAGATTCACCGGCTGAGCTGACATCTCACAATCACGCTCGCTTCAGAAGTTTTTATTTTAAATAGAATAACAAGTAGGTTGTTACCTACCATGAGGCTACCTGCAAGAAATTCTGTTGCAAAAATCAAACACCTGAAGTAAGGAGACAGGGTCAGCATCAACTATGCAGTTACACCTGCCCTCCCCAGCTCACTCACCAGGAGGCAGCTACCAGCATCCACAGGAGCCATCTCCTGCCATGTGTGCGTTTAAACACAGAGTACACATGTCAGGGTCCCTGCACATCCCAGGGGACATGGGTCCAACCCTGCGCACCAATTCGCAGGTCCCATCTCCCTTCCCTAGCACCAAGCTGCGTTGGGTTTTTGTCCTGCTGCCATCTGTCTGCGGTCAGGCAACAGCAAGACCAGGGAGGTCACAGCCCCAGAGCCAGCAGCCACCTCCTGCCATCCACCGGTGGTGGACACATGGTGGGTCAACACCACAAACCCCTGCAGAGCACAGAGCCTTACGCCATGGGTTGATGCACAGCACCACAGTGCCAACTGCACTTGGCAAAGAGGCAGGGAAAGGAGAGTTACAGACTGTAGCTATTAAGAGAAACAACTTGCAATCAACTAGAGCTATGCAAATGAAGCTGCTGGGATTTCTAATTGCAGATAAAGCCCTTCCTGGGACTGCATGACCTCCAGAGGTGCCAACCAACCCCAGCTTCCATGTAGCTTCACGCCTCTTCCCTCCCTGCAGGACTGAAGCCACCTGTGAAGGACTCTGCATCCTGCAAAGCTCTCAAGCAACTTACCCAGCCCGACCACCCCATCGCCTGCTCCATCCTCAGGCTCTGCTGCTGCACAGACATGCAGAGCCAGCTCGCTGCTCTGCCCCCACCTTCCCACACCATACACCAGCGCATCTCGGGCTGCAGAGCTCCCGGCACTTCTGAGCTGTCCCATCTACAGGGTCACTCCACAATTACCTCAGCTAAAGCTCCAAGTCCTGCCACTCCTGACACCCTTCCTGACCAGGAGGACCCTGGACCCTTCCCAAGGGACTGGGATGCAGTATGGTCAAGCCCAGTGGGGCCGAGACCCCCAGCAGGAGCAGCACTCCATGCATGCCACCTCTCACCAATGGAGCAGGCCACAAGTTAACATTCAAGACAGATTTCCTTGAAATAAGATAAAAAGCTGAACAGAATTAAAAGCAACATTATATCCTCTTGAAGTTGATCTTTACTTCCAAGTGTGACCCTTCTAACTTAAAAATTCCTAAACTCAACAAAAATTATAAATTTCCCAGGCTGGACCCAGGGAAATATCCCAAAGGTGCATCTGTCAGCGCCAAAGGCTATTTCAGTGCTGGAAGGAGACAAGGTGCTGCAAGATACCAGCACAGGCTGGTCGGATGAGCCATTTCTGCCCTGGCATCTCAGTGTGGCAGATGTTTTGGGGTCCCCATGGGGCACCACGAGATGAGAGCAGCCTGAAGCATGCCTGGGCCCAGGCAAAAAGCTGAAATGCTGGAGAAAGGAGCAGGAGTTTTTCCTATAGTAGCCTCACCAGAAGAGCTGACTCTCCTGTCCCACTGGAGAGTGTCTGAGCAAGGTTTAGCTGCTAAATGCTGTTCTTTTAAGTCATCCTTTAAAGGCCAGCTGCAAAGTCAAATACAGGCAAGCAAACACCTTCAGCATCTTTGACGCCAGACGCTCTGCAGAGACATTTCTTATGAAAGAGCTGGGGAGCCTCACGGCAAATCCTGCCGAGCACCACAGGGAGCCAGGGGTTCATGGAACGAGCGTGCCAGGAGAGGGCAACCTGCTCCTGCTGCATCGCCTCAGCTCAGAGCGGAGAGCAAACCACCAACAACCTGCAGCCGGTGCCCTGAATCACAGCATCCCTCAGCTACTGCTTCGGACAGCAAGGTGACACTCAGGAATAAATTACCACCACAGCCCTCAGTAGGCAGTTTAAGAAAACCAGGAACATGTCGTTTCTGTGGATTTTTTGCATTCCCTTGAGGCTGACAAACCATTTGGCAGTGCTGGGTGAAATGCTCTGTAGGGACCCAAATGACTGTAGCACGCTCAGATATCCTGATATCCCCTTTACCTCATCCCAAAGGATGCTGGACACCCCACAGCGATGGGAAGCCACACATGGCTCTACTGGTACACTGATGCCATCAGTCCTCCTGAGCCTGGAGTCCCACCAATTCACTGACCTCTGAATAACAAACACAACCATTGCATCCGATCTGAAAAAAATACAAATTAATTTAGCCACGGGAAGAAACACAGAGGGACACATCATGCCCTGCAAGGGTGGCACAGGTCACTTGTACCCAACCTCAAGCTCAAATCCATGTCTCTGTTCTGTAGATGGGGAGTAGAAGCTGGCTTACTTTATTAGACACAAATCACACATGAGAAGGGCTTCCTTCCAGTCATTGACTCCTTACTATAGAACAGCTCTGCCACCTACACCACTGCCTCAGCCCAGCCACCAAAAAGATATCTTCAGACTTTTTGAAGGGATCAACTTTCATTTAATTACTCATTTCTAATTATTAAGAATTACTATTTTCAGAGTTCAAAACTAATTTTTCTCCAACAGCCTTTTCCATGTCAGTTAAATTAAATTTTAAATGCCTAAAAATAACAAAGAAATACACTGAATCAATTCCATGAGCTGGAAATGCTCCCCTCAGTGCTCCCAACCATATGAAAATCCCTGTTACATTACTGAAAACTGTATTAAAACCTACTAACAGGTGAAACGTGCTTGGCTTAAAAATCTAAGTGACAGGCATCCGTTTTCAGCACTTAGCAAGAGTTCAAGGCATGAGACCCAGCAAGAGCCAGGACATACAAGGACCCAGCCGCAGGGTTTTGCCCTTCTTCGCTGCAGATGCTCTCCTGCACACACAGCTTCGCATATCAGCATCCCCAGGAGGAAACCGTGCCTTTGACCCACACCAGGAAGCCTCCTGTGATGCAACTGTGCGGAGCAGAAAAGCCTACATGCCTCCAAGTGTGAGATTTCAGCATCTCCAGATATGCCAGCAGAGCCACTCTCTGCCATTGAGCCCAGCCTGGGGCTGTGGGCACTTGGTGCAAGCGGTACCCACGGCACAAGGCAGCATCACCTGGCAGTGAGGGCAGGGGAGGTAACACCATGCCAACTGCCTGTTTCCCCTGCCAAAGCAGTTCTGCTTCCTCTGCCACTGCTCCCTGGTGCGAACCAGCCATCACATGCTGCAGCCAAGTGCCAGCAGCAGCTGTGGGAAATCCCACCAGAGGCCTCATTGGGTGGCTACAGGGTCTGAAGTCAGGATCTGACCAGATGTCCTCACTTGAGAGTCAGCTTGTTCATCAGACAAGTGCCACAAACGGCTGGGGCCGAGAGGTCCCCCATGCAGCCCAGCAGCCTGTTGATGGGCTCCCCACTGCCTTCAGCATGAGTTATTGGCCATTTGCTTTGTTTCTCATTACAGACACAGGCTCCCTCCCTGTCTGTGTCAACTCTAAAGGAGCATGCAGCTCGTTTGTAGTATCCTCACGTTCAGGATACACTCAGTGAAATGCTGGGCCCAACCTTACACAGCTCCAGGTTCACGAACAAGCTGCTGTAAAGCCACAGACATCAACCCCGAAGACCCAGAAATACAACAGCAAGTTAAAATTCAACACAAGCAGAAAA
Source organism: Falco biarmicus (assembly GCF_023638135.1). Taxonomy (NCBI): domain Eukaryota; kingdom Metazoa; phylum Chordata; class Aves; order Falconiformes; family Falconidae; genus Falco; species Falco biarmicus. The sequence goes on from NC_079288.1 coordinate 34,229,309, forward strand.
TTAAAATTAGCAATTCGCCACTGGTGGTCAGTAAGAAGGTCAGTAAGTAGTGTTGACTTGCATGCCAACTCCAGTTATAACCATTACCAAAATGACAGACCAAGCTAATATTAGCAGGTGCAGCAGAGAAGTAATGACACAGCTCACCCTTCCCACTTCTGCCACCCACACGGGAACAGGGATTTTTAAGATTGCAGGGAATGTACGCTGCACACCTGGCACAAGCCAAGAAGTGACCTGCCCTATGACAAGCTAGGACTCACCGGCTGTTTTAGCTGCATCTGCTCTCCAAAAGACAAGCCAAACAGCAGGATCAGCGCAAGGCTGGCTTACCAAGGCCGGCAAAGACACAAGCTGCTCCAATACAACCTGCGTGGATGTAGAGCTGCTCACACATATCCAATTATTTCACTGAGTGACATGGTTGTCTGCTTGTTGAATTAACGAGGAAAGTAGGAGTTTAACAGCTGGTTGAACCCGTAACACAGCAACTCCCCACACCAGTGGTTTTCAGTCACTAACTGGAAAGAGACCGGCTAAAGGAATAAACCAGATTGGGCACTTAAGCAAGTCTTGAGCACTAGCTGCTCCCAGACTGTGCTTCGCTGCACCCAAACCACGGCTAAAAGGACCTGAAGAAACCCTGGCAAAAGACACGGCACTGCTTGCCCCAGGCACTGCTACGTCTGGTGGCACATCCCGCTGCACAGCTGAAGCCTTGGCTCAGCAAAGGTGCTCCCAACCAGTGCAAAGCAGGGATACCCCTACATCCAGTCAGGCTATTCCCAGTCAGAGCTCAATAGCTCCTGAAAGCTTCTTTTAAGGCAAAAAGCATCCTGCCTGCCCAGTCCCAGCCCCATCACTGGAAGGGCAGAGAACTGGTGACAGCCAGTGTTTGGCCAAGAGGAGCACTGCCGACCATAAGAAATCCTGGGGGCTTTTTGCTTGCTCCCCAGGGTTTCCAACTACTGGGCCAGGTGGTCAGGAATGGGATGTGCATCAGCCACTGCTGCATCCCAGCCCACCATCAGTCTGCTCCAGAATTTACATCTTTGCTTTGCTTTTGCTTAAGGATAATTCTGCCCCCAAAAGCAGCCAGCATGATAAAGGTATAGAAAGCCAACCACACGCCAGCTCTGTAGCAAAGCCGTGACCCACACCACAAGCCAGGCAGAAGGCTTGAGAATGGCCAGGTTGGAGCTTCCCTTTTTCCAATGGGAAAGACAGCCAGCTTCTGCTGCAGCAGCCTGAGGCCACCCCGCCTCTGGCCACCCCACGCAGCACCATGCACCAGACCAGCAGCACCAGGCTCAACCTGGAAACAAACACCCTTGCAACATGAGCCCCTCCGAAGTCCATCAGAGCAGTGATCCCACCCACAGCACGAACAACCACCGACGGAGCCCAAATTCACCCACCCACATGATGGCTGCACAGAGCACGGTGCCACCTGCCCCTTGGTCCCAGCTGCCAGGGGCTGGCTCACTTCGTACTGAGAGCGGCTTCGCCTGCAGGCGATGGAAATTGGTCACCAAGGGTGTGTTTTATTAAAATGAACCCAGGACTACTTCAAAACAGCTTGCAGGCATGCAAGTTATAAAGGCAAAGGACCATAGGTTTCCATCCCATTTCTCAGGACACACAGCCATCCCACCCTGGAGGGACAAAGGGCACAAATGACAAGGCAAGAACTTATCATGCGTATACACATCAAGAGAAAAAGGTAGAGGGAAAATAAAAATTTTAAAATATAATCAAGAATTTACACAGGCAAATCACTCCTCCATCTGTCCAAAGCAGTCCCATACGCTGGTACAAACAAAAAGATATGGAACCTGGGTTGGGGACAGAAGACGAACAGCTCTTTCCTGCTGCCTTGGAGGAAGGGAGAAGGGGCAGCAAGGGGTACAGGGCTGCGCAGGAAGGCATCTACTCAAAGCGTTTTTACCTCTGCAGAGAGCAGAATCTTCAGTTGCATCCGCAGCCCTGAGGTGAAACCTCAGGATGGGATCTGGGCAGGGCCCAAGCCCTGCCACCCACAAGCATTTGTGTCCTGCTTCGCTCAGGGCATCGGAGCTGGTAGCCTCCCAGGGAAGTCCCATGCTGCACAAAGCCACTACCAAAGGCAGAGGATTTGCTTCACCAGGTGGAAAGGGCTGGTGCTTCTGGACTGTGGCCATGGCACAGGACGTGGGCTCACTCCAGGGCCCATGCCATGATCCCCCAGCAAAAGGGAAGCAGGTTTAACTCATTTGTCTTGCAAATACATCTGCTAACAGAGGCAGGCATCAGCCCAACAGTGTCTACCATAGCATAGCAAGCAACAGCAGCCCTCTGCTTCCCACTACCAATACCAAACTTCTCTGACGACCCTGGTGCACCAAGGTCTGCAAACCAGCCACTGACAAGTCCTCATTCAAAAGGATTACTAAAACCAACATTAATGCAAACTGAAGCTGCTGCCTCCATTCTTCCACCATTACTGCTTAAAAACAGCCAACATCATACAGACCAAAGCTGGAGGGATCAGGCGATTAATCCCCCCCACAAAGAGGCACAGGATTCAACCCAAGCCTCAGGCAGCCACTCATTGCTCTTTCTGGGTTTCAGCATTTACAAGAGCAGCCAGTGCTGGCTCCTGAGGTCTGCTCTGGTCTCTGCCCACCCAGCTCTTTACAGGGATTAATGCAGAGCCAACAGCTCCTTGTTTCCTTCGTAGGCTCAAAACGACACAGGGAAAGGGACTGGACACACAGATAAAGCAAAACTTTGTCCACTGCAAGCAAAGGATGGGACCCTATGAAGGCTATTTCAAACCCTGGTGAAGTAACCAAGTGCCACTTGTCATTCTCCAAGTGAAATAATTAAACATGAGTTAAAGGAAAACATGTGCAGAGCTTCCCAGGTTTTACTGATCTTTGCTTTGCAGCCTTGCACAGCTTTTGTCACAAAAAAATGCATGGAAGTGATGAAATCATACAGAAGCAACAAAAAGGCCACCAACCATTAGACATAGGAAACACTTATTTAATCACAGCTGAAAACCATGAAATGATGGAAATAACACTTAAGCCATGCACTCACTCACAGCGAATACTGGCCTTTGTCCAGAGTGCAGGGCAAGAGGTTGATAAATAATGAAATGAGGAAAAAACACAGATTTTAAAGAAACACAGAAGCCAGGGACAGGAGAAAAATAAAAAATAAAAAAAAACCAACATGATACACAGCACTTAAGTACAGGAAGAAATTTGTAGTAAATACAGACATGGCAAGACAGAAAGCATTCTGTCTCCATTTTTCCTTTATATTTATCAAGTCAAGGAGTAGCACAATCCTCACCACAGATCTTTATCGCCCTCCCATTTTTGCTGGTGAAGCATTTATTCAACTCACCAAGGAGAAAACAGGACTGACTGCTATTGCTACAACGGGCTACTTTAGACCCCTAATTTTGCCTTATCTCCCAGCTCCTACAGCCACAATGCAGGACCAAGTAAGGACTAAGAAGGGTTTTTTTCTCTCTGTATACTTGCTCCAAACTCCTACCATTAGCTCAGCCAAAAGAGAGCCTTTTCCTTCACTGTACACGTCCCAGGTCCGCTTTGCACAACCCTGCCAGCTTTGCAGATGAAAGAAGGGGCCTAGACAGCTGGTGCAGCTCCACACAGCGCAGCTGTGCCAGACTTCAGTGGACTCAAATATTTGCAAGTCACCAAAGCAGCATCCCTCACCCCAATGCCAGCTGCAGGCAGAGGGCATTCTGCACAGAGCCACAGTGGCATTAACAGATTCGTAGCCTAAGTAGTAATTAAGTGGGCTATAATTTAACAGCAATGCTTGTTCTATACTTGGGGAATAAAAATAATCAAAGCTTTCCTTTAAGATCACCACGAAAACAACTTTTCACTCAAAAATTCTATAAATCACAGCATCAATGACATCTTGCAGACCCAAAGTTTGCTGTGTTCACACTCAACATCTCAGGCCTTTGTCATCAGCTGATATCCTCGTGCAGCACATGCCATCCCCCCTCCTCCAGGAGGAGCATCTTTCTGAGCACCAGCGTGGGAGCAGAGGCTCCTGCCCACTGCTGCACTGCTCCTGCTGCGGCAGCAGTTAACAAAACCCTCGCCCCCTTCACTCCTCTGCACAGTCACGGTTCAATTATTTATTTTCTGGGGATTTATTAATGCAGCCATACCTGTAACACTGAGTACACAGGAGGCCATCAAGTTCCAACAAGCAGCTGGAGCAGGCTCTGTCACTGCCACAGAGCACAGCTCACCACACACAGCCTACTTCACTGCACTGATTTCTGCAGTTGTATTTTAGGAGCCCTAAAATGTGCTTCACGAGTTCGTGCCACAAGTCTGCCAACAGCATAGAAGTGCAGGACAACTGCCTGGAAAGTGAAGTGCCACTACCCCCTTCCTCCTGCTCCCCAGGGCAGCAGCACACACCAGCAGAGGCGGTGGGGATGTACCTGTGCTGTCATGCAGGTGTAAGAGGACGTCCTGCAGAAGCGGTGGGGAACGCCATGAGCTGGGACATCATTTTCCATCCTACTTCTGAATCCTGCTGGTACACCACATGTCTGCAATGCTAATGTGTACTGCTTCCCCAACACCACTCCATGCCTCATAGCAGGTTTTGTGTTTTCTTTAAAAAGAAAATTTATAAGATCATCTTGGAGCGTTTTGCCAGTCTTTCTCTTGCCTTTAGCTGCTGCTGTTGCACAATAAACCCTTTTCCATCGACACCACAGCAGCAATGAACGGAGCAGCCACACGGCACATGCAGCAGCAGCACAGCTCCTTCACTCACTCCAGAGGACGAGGCTGCAGCAGCCGAGATGGCCTATATACTGCAGCCTCTGCTGAGCTCCCTGTTGTAATGCTTAATTTGTGATGTTACATAAGCACCATTTTCTGTGTTCCTTTGCTATAAATTATCATCATGGATTACATCTACAATAGAATAATAGTTAACATAGTATTGCACCTGGGAAACAAGGGAAAGATCAGCATCAAACCAAGGAGGTCAGCGTATTTCAGGGGTAACTATCTCAACACGTAAGTGGAAAACAGTTACAAGAGAATTAAAACAGATTAGCAAAAAAAAAAAAAGGGGGGGGGGGGGGGGGGGGGGGAGTGGGGAGGGACAGTTCCTGGCTTGTGACATAGGAAAATCCTAAAGATTCCCCCCATCCTCCTCATGTTTGCATTGCCAGGCAGCAGCCTGAGAAAGGGAGCAGCTGGAAGCTGTGCAAATCTCTGACTGTTTACAGCCCATTTCAGCTGAATGTCCATCCATCAGGATCTCATCAGCTGCAGATATTCAGACAACCTGATTAAGTACTCACCCCCCTGGGCCTCCCATGGCAAGGCCTGGAAACTTGACAGGTTGAGAAAAATCCCCAACCTCATCAGACACACTAAGACCAACAAAAATGAGAATTCACTTACTTTTTCCGCTTGCCACTTGAATTTCCTAGAACATGCCAGATATGTATTCAGATCCCTCATTTTAACCACCTGGACTTAAAAAGAAGTTTTAAATTTAAAATTTATATTTTTCTAAATTTTAAAAATGCTCTATAACCCTCCATGTTTAAGGCAACTGCCAATAGTCCCATCACCTGAGAATCCCCAAGCATACAGCTGCAGCAGATGTGGAGGACCACAGCCATCTTCCGCACCTCCAATCCCCAAAGCCCTTCCATTCCTTGCACGGTGCCCAGGAACTTCATCCCATCACACTGGATGATAGCTAGGGATGGATCTTGTCCCACACACTTCCAGCACGTCTGTGGCAAAGCAAAGGCTTGCAAAACAAGGAAGGGAGTTGCAGGAGACTGTGCCTGCACCATGCCACCAGGATGTGGCTTTGCCAGCAAAGCCTGTGGGTACACCACCAGCCTGATTATGGAGAGCTGGAGAAAAGAGGATTGCTTTACACAGCCTCTTCGCTAAGGTCAGGTATTCAGTAGTGAAGGCAAAAGCCAGGGAGATCAAAAGCAGCAGCCCAGAGAGCACAGAGGACTGGAGAAGTCCCCCAAACCCACTTGAGATGGCTCCTGTAGCTCACTGGCACCATTTCCACAGCAGCCAGCAGGAAGCTTCATGCTCCGATATCCTCCAAACATCCTACATCCAACCCTGGGTGTCAGGCCCCATCCGACAGGCAAGGCTGGTAACTAGCACAATTATTCCTAAATAAGCCTAACCTAATATAACCTTATTACACGGAGAATAAACACTCAGAAATCAGATCAGTATCAAGCCTTGCAATTCCATTAGTGACATACACAGCTAGAGCAGGGTTACCCCCAAGAAAGGGCTGAACCAGCCAGCAGGATTACAGTTTTTCTAGACACCACTAGTCAAAAAGAACCAACAAGGACTCTTCAGAGCATATATAAAAAAACCAAACATATATGGAAAAACCCCAAGGCCAAGTACCATTGTGATACCCTCATAGAAATCTTGCCGTTTTTGAAAGAGGACTGGCTGAATCTCTGAAGTTTGAAAACTTCCATGTTGACATAGTAATAAACCCCTTCCATGGTACCTAAGAGCAGGCATGGCTCCAGCTGTCTCTCCTCCACACCGCCTTGACTTACAGGGGGTTCACACACCACACACCCATGGTGCATCACAGCACATCCCTCTGGCCGCAACAGGAGAAGCTGAAGTGTTGACTACGGCTCACCAGTCATGGCTGAGATGGAACAATCTGTCCCAGTCGCAGCTTAACAGGGAAACAGGAGAGGCAGAGCATCCTGCCAACTGCAGAAGGGAACACAAGTGAGAAGCAGAAGGCACTGAACAGAGACAGGAATCATTAGAAGTGGCAAATCCAAGCAAACGGCTCCATCTCAGCAGCACTGTCAATTATATTTTTCCATGGCAGCAGCTCCTGGCACAGTTAATGGCTGCCACCTATCCCTGGAAAATCAAGACTCCAAGGATCAAAAAGACAATTAGAAGAGCAAGGTAACGGAGTGCTGGCAGCCAGTGCCTCTCCAGGCACAAGCCCTACGAACGGGGGAAAATAGATGGCAGTGTAATGAAGAAACATCACAAGGAGGATGGGAAAAGAGAGCGCTTTTGTAAAAAGAGCTGGAAATAGCAAGGACTATTATAGCAAGCAATGAGCTGGTGTCAACAGCATATGGACAACAATGACGCAGATTGTCTGGTCCTGCCACAACCAGAGCAGAAGCACAAACCACGGCCACCTGGCCAGGAGCTTGCTGCAAGGAAAGAGGGGGGGGGGCAACAACAGGATAATTCACAGAGCAGGGCAAAGAAGGTTGCAGATGCTTTGCAGTATCACATTCCCAAGTCAAAATGCCTTCTGCAAACAAATCCCTTACTTGGAAAGAGGAAAAGAACAGCCAAAATACATCAAGCAACAAAACTGGCTTTATCACTAGAGCAATTAAAGGAAAGCCGAACTAATTATGGATCCTTTCTAATACTACTACAAAGGCACTATGACTGGATCTGGCATGCAGAAGCAGAACTACTTTCTGGCAGCCTGCTTGGGTGAGCTGCAACCTTGAGAGCTGCACCTTGGCTCTCACCAAACCGCACACCTAACCTGTGGTGGGATCACCAGCCTCTGTGGCAGCAGTGTTCCTCTCCAGAGTTTTATTCTCCCTTTACACTCTGCTACAGCAGAAACTGATCCCAGTAGCCTGCCTGAGTAGAAGGCATCACCAGCACTAAAAACCCTCCTCCTCCCGCTTCGCACCACTCAAAGCTGCTGCTCTCCTACAGCCTACAAACAAGCCCTTATAATGCTGCTTTTAATCACTCCCTTTTTGCTAAGAAAACAGCTGATTAAAGTAGTAAGAATAACCAGACAACCCAAGCAGTCAACCCACTACCCCAAATCCCAGACCCACACCACACACAGTCATGGCCAGGGTGTTGGTCTCAAAGTGAATCCTCCCCCAGATGTCACAAACCCAAGAGCCTGAAAATGCCACATGCAGGCAGACAGGCACAACCGAGATATTTTGGGGAGCATTGTTTCAGTGGCAGCCTTGCCAGGATGGTCACACAAGGTCAGCCCAAACACCCAGGCAGCTTCATCTCTTCTCTAGCAAGCAAACTGTAATTAGTACTTAAGAAACAGGATAAAGGGACAGGGCACATGCAGGAGTTTTTCTGGGCACAGCTGGTAAGCTTTTAGTACTGTGCTGCTTAAGGACCTCCTGGTTTGCATTTTGTATACAGAAAGTTACAGCTTATATCCACGAGTGATAAAACTATGCCCAGATCTGTTCAATCTCTCTTGATTTTCTAACTTCCCACAGCAAGTGCCACCACTTAATTTTGTGTTGTATGAAATACTAATTATTCCTGCTTCATTTAAACCTATGACCTGATAATTTCCTCCTTGTTATAAGCAATTGTCCCCATCTATTCCTGCAGCATTTACTATCTTACACACACACCTCCAGCTGTCATTCTTCCAGATGGAAAGTAAATTTTTCCATCCACCTTCCCTTGGTGGAGGAGGTTTTATTTGTCTGGTTAATCTTGTGCCTGTTCGGGTTTTAGGGTTCTGCTTAAGTTTGCTGAAAACTTTCTGAGCTAGTGTGATGAGAGCCAGGGCCTCTCCAGGGGACAAGCATCACAGCTGCTTGCGAAGCAAACCTGTATTTTCTCTTTTGCTCTTTTCTCAGTGTTCCCAGCTTTGTTGCCACACTGACATCTCTTGAGCCCTGACCCCAGTGTGAGGCACCAGATGCATTTGAGGGGAGTTGGCAGATGAGTTGGTCATGGCACAGATATGAGCCCTGACACCTATCCAGTTAACTCCTGGGTTTTTTAGTATCATGAACACCAAAAGTGCCTTCAGTCAACCCAAAATCTGCACTGGTTCAGTCAATGACCTGAATCACAGTGTGGATTTCATCTTCCCTCCTCCCAGGAACCACCGAGCAGGGGGTCAAAAGAAGTCACCAACCCCTCACATCTCTAATCAATCACCAAGCAGCCCAAGTTCATTTTGCAGAGCTCTCCCAACACAATACCTAGTGTTTAAAATACCAGTCACAGATTTCTACCCTCCTCTTGTAGGCTTTTCCAAAGACTCTCCTCATCACATAGCCAAGAAAATAATTCTCACCATTCACACAATCAATTCTTGTATCTCATGATACTGCCCTAAAAAGAAAGAATATTTCTACTGCCATAAAAAAAGGTATGTTAACCGCAGCCATCAAATACTTTTAAGTTTGCATCCTCCAAGCCACAAGAGCAGACAGAAAAGCGAATATAAGCAGCAGATAAAAGCACTTCTTTGCTGCTGCCAGTCTACAAAGTTGGAGCTGTCAAGAGGCCAATGCACAAACTGACAAAAATTCAAGGGGTGATGCAGATACAATATGGTGAGTGGAGAAGGTTGGAATTATTCAAGAGCTTATAGTCATGTGAACAGAGGGCAATTACAGAAATCTGATTTTCAGGACAGATAAACAGCACAGGCCCACACCAAGCACCGACACCATGGGGTGATGGAGCTGGGTACTGTGGGCAAATCAAGTTTACTAGGACTTCACCAACACTTTATAAATCCAACTAGAAAATGGAATGCCAAATTTGGCTGAGCAGCAGCTAAAGGTGAGCCATCCAGCCAGGTCTGGGCCCCTTCTGTCCTAATGCTACGCTACACATTGATTTTAGAGGAATTAAGCACCACATGGTAATTGAGAACGCCAAGACAACAACCCAGCTCTACTCTCGCTTTCTGCCACTAATACACCCTGTATCACTAGGCGTGTTTCTCACCAGTGAGGCAGGATGAGGACAGTGAGCTTTCTCAGGTGACATCTATCAGTACTTACTCATGTCCAGGCTCACAGCTCATTACCAAAATAGTACCAGCTACACACTGGGTAGAGGGGAAACCAGAGCTCCTTCAGTTACACACAAGAGGGAACAGCAAAGTCTCCTATCTCATACTTTGTTTGGGTACAGGTTTTGCTATTTCTTAAAAATAGAAATGAAAAACAGTCCTGTGAAAATGGCATCTCCGCGCACAGCTTGAGCTAGCTAGTACTCCAAGTTAAAAACGCTTCTGTATCTGGTTTTTTAGGTAACTACTGGGGGAAAAAGATTTCTCATCCACCCCAAAATAATCTCCCAGTAGTCTAGGTATTTGCAGAGTTGACCTGGTTTGCTGGTCCAGCACCCCATCACATCCCAACTGCCAGTAAAACAGGGAGAGACCACTGATTTCTGCAGAAACACAAATTAGTGGAGAACTCCAGCTTACACTTGAGCATGTTTTATTTTCAGCAGCGACTCAAGTGTGGCTCATCTTTAAAACATGTCCAAAAAGAGGACAGGCTTTTTGGTTTTTTTTAAATTAATTAATTCCACACTAACACATTGCTGCTTTTTGGATGCAAGGAGAGGACGATTCCAACGGACCTCAGAGCACCATGAAGGACACCCCCTCCCCTCTCCTGGGTGCTCCTCACCTGCTGAAAACTGTAGAGCTGAAAAGCTGCTCCACACATGAGACCGCCCCAGCACTCATTAGCTGCAGACATCTCAGAAACAGCCAACAAACCCAGCCGTCTCCTCCCCAGACATGCCACCTCCAGAGCCCCCACATTCCTGAGCGCCAGCAGGCAACGCCAAAGATGGGTTCCTGCTGCATCCCCTGCAGTGGGCAGGGCAGCAGGCAGGGCCTGTGAGATCACCACAAGGATGGCTTCTCGTGTTCCTCCGCAGAAGGGCAGGCAGTGTTAGATACTAACCTGCTTCTCTGTCCTCCTCACCTGCCTCCTGCAACACTCGCCCAGTCTTCTGGCCTCCCAGAACCATCAATGTTCCCTCCCAGTTGGCACATGTTCATTCTTTACATTAATTAAAAGATCTCTAAGTGGGACAAAACACCATCAGCCAGGTGAACAAGCTATAAAGTAATTCACCAACATCCTCAGCTCTAACTCCACAGCACAAGGTTTCAGCACCCATTTACAGAGTGTCTTATTCCCTTGGATCAGATCAGAAAAGCCTGGAAAAACAAGAGTTTGGTTTAGTTTTTTTCTCCCATCAGCTCCCTGGCCTGAACCACAGCATTGCCCTGCAAACAGCTGAGTCAGCACAACTGTGAGGCAGCTCAGAAACGAGCATCCGCAGCCAAATCAGCACTGCTGCTGCACTGTCCTTACCCTGAATGGCCTGAGCTCGCTGGAGTTAGGAAGTCAGCATGTCCAGAGCCTTAAGACAGGAAGTCTCTGCATTTGCTATTTTTGTGTAAAGACACAAACCAAAATAACTGTGCATGACTCCAGAGGCAACATCACTGACATCCTCCTGCAGCCCCTGGCTAGGCGGGAGCTCAGCAGCCAGCTGCCTGTGCCGCTCCCCGCCTGCCCCAGCACTGCCCACAGCCTGACGCTCAAAAAAGTAAAGGTAAAGGCACACACCAGCTTCTCTCACATGCAAGATCCTTCTCCAAACACCCACCCAGCTAGAGGACTCACTTCCCACTATGGGATGTTCAGAGGACCAATAGCCATCACACCCAGCTCACCACAGCTGTGACCTGGCACAATGTCACACTCTGCCAGGCAAAACAAGGGTCCCTAGAAACTTCCATCTTCTCTTCAGTCAGCTGTATTCTCCATCAGTATTCACATACATACCGCAGCTGAAATATTAAGGGACAGAGAGTTCACAATACTTTATGTAATTAAATCCATAGATGCTAGTGCCCCAGAACACAGCATACTTAAACAATTATGGGAATTGGTAAATGGCTCACACACTAATCAACTTCTGTATGACCTTGTGGGATGGCTAATTATACAAAAGTCAGACCACATTAGTCCAGGACCAGGGCTTTATTCTCCTGCAAGTCAAACCACTGGCACTCTGGCATTCTGCTGCTCTCTATAAACCATTATATTAAGCACAGACTCTGCCCGCACAGTGCCTCTGGCAGCCAGCCTCCCAAACAACCCACCCACTGGTGCACACATGAAAATATTAATGCGCTCCCTTCTGAAAGTGTGGTTACACTAATTTTATGTTGACTGCGTGTTTTCATAAGCCAGCAGCATTAGACAGAGAGCTGCACCCCGCAGTCACACCGTGGCACACTGTGGTTTTGGTGTGCACACAGCAGCATTTCCCCTGGGGAAGCAGAGGATGCACTGAAGCAACCACAACCTTCCTCGGTGGTGACTCTGAGAGATAAGCTTCACAAACATTCTACCTACAGATGCATATTCTCTGTAGTTGATAGCACAGAACAGCACCTGCAGCTGCCCCAGAGCCCAAACCTGGACCAGGACAGCAAGATGCTATACAAGCACTGCACCAAAACAGCCCAGGCTATGTATGCAACAAGTACCACAGCTTTCCTCTGTCTAACCCTCACACACACCATTTCTGAAGTACTCGGTGCATTTTCTGAAGCTACATTTTCTTTTTAAGCAGAGCATTATAAAATCAGGCGCTTGCTAACTCTTTTATCTTGTATAAGGCCTGATTTCCAGCATTCAAAGTAAGATCTGGCAGTGGTTTTATTTTAGGACAGAGGCGATAACCAGTTTTTTAATACATTCATGGATTTTGCTCTCTGCAACTTGAAGCCATGCTTGTTTGTGGAAGAAAACCAAACATTAATCCCAAGAATTATGAACATTGAAATATTTCTAAAATACTCTGTTTGTTAAGCACCTAACTGATCCATTACACAATGGAACAGTAAAAATGACACTGTGGACTGCATAACAGGCATGGCTCTCTGACAGCTTTATAGCTTTATATTAATGCAGTTGCCCCAAAGGTATACTAATAAACACCACACCATAGCTTAGTGAGTGTAGGGGGCAGAAGGAGAAGTATGTATGGAGAGAGACAGCTCGGCTAAATATATGGGTCATTCATCTACCAAACTATCCTAAGCTATGGGTGAATCAGAAAGACACAGCTCCAGCACTGTGTTGTGAACCGGTGTTCCCTATAGTGCCACTGACCACTGCACTCAGTGCCTCTTACAGCACTCTCTGTCCACAAGGACCAATACAAAGTCTCCAGGACAAAGGCGCATACATCCTGCCTTCCAGAAGAAGCATCATTAGCTCATTTTTACCAGCTCGCTATAATTTACAGTCACTACCAGGGGCTTTAAAGACCTGCTCAATGCTGCATGACCAGATGAGATTATGTTTGGTACGCACAGTATTGTTTAAAACCCTTTGTGTCTCTGTGAAACCACCAGCTATTTTTAATTGCATATGAAATAGTATCTGCCAGGGTTTCTGCACAATTTAGCTAGCACAGAAGAGCTCGTTTACAAGGAGCTTTTAAAAAGGATCCAGTTGCAGATTCGCACACTAAGACACACTCTACCTGACTGGTTGTTCCTCATGCGGATGGCTTTTGCTTTGGCCAGCTCCAGGGCTGTGACCCAGCGCTGCCTCTCCACTTCCGAGTTTGCCTTTAAGTGGTACGTCCTTCCCCCGTTCGAAAGCACTATGTTACAAGAGTCCTCTGTATCGATATGAGCCGTGGACAGGTTGATGGTCCCGCGACATGTATGGGCCATTTCTGCCTGCGTCCTGCAGGGGAACAGAGGGAAAAAGAAGTATCAGTCTCCCTGCACCCAGCCTGTCCCCAAAATCCCACCAAAACTCCCTCCCGCTCAGCGGAGACCTGTGGAAACGTCCCAAGCAGGCAGCAAGCCCATCAAAGCCACCAAAGCTAGGCAAGCTCCTCGAACAGAAAAACAAGGATGGGATGTAGCACATAGATCGAGCTTGTTCCCTTGTACAAACATCACCCCCATCATTTAGCCTGCTGGTTTCACATCCTGCTGTGCTGACTGCTTCTGGTTGCCCTAAAAGTAAAACTACCAAGTGCACACCACTGGCCTTTCTCATCTCATTTGCATTGCTGCTTTTCTCCCTTCTCCCTGCTATCCCACCTCCAGCATCTAGTATTTTGTGGCTCTTTATATCCTCTCCTTTCAATCACTATTTTTTCTCCAGTTGTGGTAAGATCTCACATGCAAAGATCTCCACTTGTAAGGCAAATTAAAGCAGCACAATTCTTTTTCAGCTGTTAAAGCACCTTTACTACTGGCAAAATTGCTTAGCACTTCTTGAACTTCAGTAGGCTCACCCACATGAGCAGAAAGCATTCCTGGGGCTCACCTCCCAAAGAACCAGTCCTCCTTCCACCCCAGCTGGACATCCCAGGGAGAACCCACCCTTACCCACAACGATCCCACTGCTGACAGCTGCATCCAGGACTTCATGTCCAGGGGCCAAAGCCCCCCAGCCCATACACAACCCTGCCTCATGCCACAGCCCCAGCCAAGGACAAAGCACAGCAGGTTGCTTCAAAGCAACAGCCCGTGCAGCATCCACAATAGCTGCTGCTCTATCATGAAAATATTTCCACATCTTCAGACATTATTACCTCTCCATGGGCTTTTAGCTTTAAAGCTGAAACGACTACTTATTATTTATTAGTTTTCCTCTTTCCCCTCACCAGCTCTTGGGCCCCAGGAGAGCGGCCAGTCCCATGCTGCCAGTACCACACCAGCCAAGAGCCGCCTTCTTGTGCACAGAGATGCCTTGTCTTTTCAGAGCATGCAAGCTGTGGAAGAGCCACATAGAAACCGACAGCCACTTCTTAAAACATGACTTAACAGTGTTTTCAGAAGCAACTGAAGCAATTTTTTAAAAAATAGTTACAAAGACTAGGTTTTTTAAGGCACTTGGGTACAAAGATAAAGGCTGAAATAGTCCCAAAACTGCCTCCACACCCACTGCTGCATTGCAGATGCCTAAAATAGCTCTACAAGCATTAAGCCAGTAAGTCCTCAAGGTTTCCCACCAGCCCAGCAGACACACTCAGAGCAGCCAGCACAGGCACAGCCGACAGCATCACTAACACCACACAAACCCCAGCAAGACCAGGGCAAACACGGCAGCCACTGGCCTCCACTGCCCTGCTCCCACCCCAGGGGCTGCATGTTCTCCAGCCTGGGGTATAGAGGCTGCAACCCCCATGTCCCTCCAGCCAGGAAGGGCTGAGCAGCACCTGGAAGCGAGGACCTTTGGACAGGAGGAAACATGAGAATTTTCCTTGATCCTCATTGTATTTTTCCATCTTTTACCATCCACCTTTTACTTTAGTTCATTAATTTTTTTTTACTTTGAAATGGGAAAGGGGATGGACAAAATCAATCAGCTGTGCTGCATGCATACCCACTCCCAATCCTCATTCCTCATCCACCCTGACAACCTTCCCACTGCCCAGTGCCTTCTCCCCCTGCCACACTGCCTATTCCCTCCCTGAAAGTGGGACTACAATAAACACATTTGGCATTAGACCACTTCTAGATCCACAGCCATCCCCTGTTCCCCCCAGCACCCACAAGCCACTTACCACCTTGCATTTACACTGCACAGCAAGGCGGGATCCTTCCCAGCTTGTCCACACTCCTGACCTTGTTAAACAGCTGATGTAGAACAGCCATCATTAACACTTTGAAAATTCAGTTCCCCTTTTCCTCCCTTCTGCTGCCAGCTATCACTTCCCATAGCAGTTCAATCTTCCTCAGCGTGTTCACCATTTTTACCCACATAACTAGTCAAAGGTCCGAGGAGAGTTTTCAAGACTGTAAATTCCCTTAAGTCCAGGTGACCATGCTGGGGGAAAGAGATGGGAGCAGGACAATGCTATCATAGGACAAATATGCCTTGTATACTTTTAAATGCTCTTGTCTGAGTCATTTCCAGAGTCCTCTCTCCTACCCTTTTCCTAACATTATGACATGCTGGAATTCAGCAGATGTCAGGCAATCATTGCAAGGATTTTGCTAGTATTTCAGCAAAATACATTACTACACAGTTGCTCACCGACTTGCAATAGCAGGAGGAATTGCAGTCACTTGTAGAATTACATGCCCCTTTCCTCCCCCCCAAGCCTAGCAGCACAGTCCTCACCCAGGAACATTGCCCCATCAGTTCTGGATGGAGGCCTGTCTGAAATGCCCTGGGGGTACTGAAGGAGCCACCAGATCCAGAGGCAGGACAGGCTCTTGCCTCATCAGCCTTGACAATTTATAGAACAGTTTGCATCAGCCACAGGCAGCTGGTGTGAGCACCGTGGGTGAGGATGAACTATTTGCTCAGGGCAGCAAAGTAACTCAGAGCACAAGGTCTAGAGAAGAACTGGTGCTCCTCACACACCTGACTGCTTTTTAAAGTTCAGCCTTGTTACCTGAAGTTATTTTCCAAACAGCACACTTATTTCCAACTAGTTTTGAAGGCTTGAAAGCTATTCGTGCATGATAAAGCACCTAACAGTGAGAAGACCTCACCCCAGCTGTACAAGACTACTTCAGACTCCAGAAGCAGCGAACAACTCTTGCTTCGCAGCTTTGAACCCTCAGTTATGTAGCTCTGCTTTAAGTCCCATATCTGTCTGTTTTTCCATCAGCCTTCTGCTATTTTTCTCCACTTCTTCCTTGTTCCTTTACCCTACATGTCTTAACCCAGCTATTTGCTCCTAAAACTACAATACCCCCAGGCCCAGAAGGTCTTTGCTGATCCTCACAGGCCAATGCCAAGTCTCTCCCTCTGCCTCTGATTTCCCTCTACACAGAGTCCTCCTCATCTCCATTCAGGGCATCCAGTTACTCCTTTTTTCCACTGCGAACAGCCTTCCTCCACCCCAACAGCAGCCACCCTGATGCACAGCTCCCAGATCATTAATAACACCTCCACAAACGTACTGAAGTCCAAAAGTGATCACTGGCCACTGCTTTTTCAAAATTTTAAAATCAATTCACATCTTTAAAGGTAGGAGCTGAACAAGTCATCAGCTGCTGAGTGCTGGAAGCTTTCATGAAGGCACACATCACCAGCTCGGCAAGTAGACCATTCCCACCACTGCCAGGAGCATCTCCCCTTACTCCTGAAAGACTCAAGGCAGTTTGCACATTGCTTCCTTCTCTGTGGCCTGGAGCACAGTGACAGCCCCATCACATCACACGAGCAGCGGTATGGCAAATATCTGATTTTCAACACTGTTCACACGCAGCATCTGTAAAAGCCACCACATGTTGGTGATGAGCTTCCTACACCTTCTGGCCCTGCTCCACATGCTGATACAGCAGGAGAGCCAAATTTTGGCTGCACTTTGCTCCCCAAGGAACACATCACAAATAGGAGTCTCTAGGTCTCTTTAGGGAGGTTTTACAGGCATAGCCTTGAATTACTCTCAGATAGTGTTGGCAATGGAGTTCATTATGGGATGGAGATACGGTTCCTACCAGGGGAGAACAGGCAGCAATCCAGAGATACTCACTACCAACCTTATTGCTGGGATTGCATGTTACGCAGAAAGAAGCCATTCTGGCTGAACACGAATTCAAATCCCCAAGCCCCACAACCCTAACTACAGCATCCTGAGGACTTCTCTTGCCTGCCCAGCCCCGACGCTGTTTTGCAGAACAGATTTAACCTAGGGTCACATCCAAGCTCAACATGCAGACACAGAAGCCGTGCAGAAATGAAAGCATCTTGGTACCTCCCAAGGACCTACGGTTCATGTCTCACAGCACCACAGGGTAAGTTCAAACTCAGTCTACAGTGTGGTAACGTTTGCTTGCAGTGGGGGTGAACTGGCTCCAAATGAAATCAAGCACTGAATTTCATTTCCAAAGTCATTCTCTTCATGATGCAGTACATACCGGTGGGTTCTCAGAAGGGATTACTTCCCACCTGGAGAGAACTGCAAAAATTATTTTCTCTTCTACACAAAAAGGTGACTTCACTATATCAGTTTAAGTCATGTTAAACAGCCTTGCTCTCCCACTCAAGACGACTGTTAAGCTACCTTCCCATGCCAATCTGCATGGGAAATCAAATCCTACCAATCAGCACCCACACACGAGGCAAGCACCTGACTCAGCCCCAAGCCAACAAGCAAGCAATCTCCTCTATCCACATGCAAGGGGGAGGGGAAAAAAGAAAAAAAAAAAGGTGCCCTTCAGAAGCACTCGTGGTCAGCTGGATCTGCTTATTCACCACTAACAGCTCAACTATTGCATAACATGATCCAGGCAGATTTTCTGATTCTCAACTTTCTGCAATAATCTGAGCACTGCACATATGGGAGAGCACCTGGGCAGGCTGCAAAAA
Organism: Falco biarmicus; assembly: GCF_023638135.1. Lineage (NCBI taxonomy): Eukaryota > Metazoa > Chordata > Aves > Falconiformes > Falconidae > Falco > Falco biarmicus. Next base: position 34,247,511 of record NC_079288.1, read on the forward strand.
AGCCAAAGGGAGTGTAAACATGGACATAGACCACACAGAGCTGGACAGAGATTAATACCTAGGATTCTTCTGCTGCTCCCTCTCAAAGCTAATGATGGGACTCTCCTTCAGAGATACAAAATTACAGCTGCACGTGGGAGATGGAAGAGGACTGCTTGCATACAGCCCTTGCCAATATACACAGTGAGAGGGGCTAAAACAATTTTAAAAAACAATACCTGCAGGTGTTAAAAACCAGGGAGGACTTAAGCATCCATCCGGCAAGGGGAAAACTTAACATCCTGGGTGAATATAACCCCTTACCCCCCAGAGCACAGCAGCAAGATCCTCAAAGCACCAGGGCAAGCTCCATGCAAGTCTTGAGCTATTAACCAAGCCATAGGCTACATGGCCCTGCCAGGGCTGCCCAGCTCCAGCATGTGGCTCCAGACAAAAAAGGCCAGGAATTGTGGAGGCAGATCTCATGGCTTATTCCCAAATTCATTCTTGTAGCAACAACGGTGCTGCCCATAGATGCACTAGGATCATCAGAAAGGAGTTTTCTTACTCTAAAAGCACGAACATACTTTCTCATGATGCCAGCAGGTCTCTACTTCAACTGTCAAACCTACTCTGGATACACAGGTCCCAGTTCCTGCACAGATTCTGTCAAAGCTAGCAGAAGATGCTGTTCTGAATATGGCCACATTTGCGTTTTTTATTTTGACAGTGTGTAGGACACAAATTTCAGACTGGCATCATCACTCAGGCACCCTACCACAAGTACAGCAAAGCTCTTGCATCACAGCAATTTCCAGAATGCTGGATTTTGCAAAAACCTTCAAAGACCTTGTTATTAAAATATTATTTGCAGCATTTCTCTCTCTTTTTTTTTTTTGTGGGGGGAGGGGTGCTGGAAAATCTGCTTCAGCTACTTTAATACCACAAATCTAAACATACAGAGCTTGACAACTTATCAGCATCAGTTACTTAAAAAGGCCTTCAGTATAAGACTCCTGGAGTCTAAATTTTAGCAACTCATTCTGCAGCCTGTCAGATCAGCTACATGCCGTACTGCAATAAAAGAACAACAAATCATGATTTAAAGACCTGCTTTCCAGTTCTGAATGAATACTTGAGCTACACTAGGCTTCCGAGTATGCCAGTGCTATACAAGAGAAAGATGTTCCTACTTTTCAACAACTGTAAGAAATCTTACTATATATGAAATGATGAAATTCCTTTGTAAGAGCTCAGAAGACAGATTTACCAACAGCGGAGGTGAAAAAGTAGATCATCTACTAGCTCCACAGCTCTGGTTTCAGTGGTATCATAACAGCCAGAGATTTAGCCTCAGATGCTGGTAAGGTGTTGCTTATACGGGTTTTGTAATAACTGCATGGCTCTGCTGGAAGTTAATAAGACGCAGCAAGCAATAAACAGCTCCAGCTCACGCTGCTCCTAAACACACCATTCACTTAAAGCAAGCAAGCATGACAGATGCTCACAGAATTTCTCTGCTAAGATTTCCTTTCCACCAGCAAGGCTCAACACCATTTCTGGGCAGCCTCATCTGTCCTGAAACTCGATCACTCCTTTTCTCACAGCTCAGACAGGATCAGGCAAAGAACTCCAGCAGGGAACAGAGATTGCTCTGCACAGGACCCACTTTCCAGGTGGCCAGCAGTATTTCAGCGTGCTTTATAGCTTGAGCACCAACAAGGAGGTCAAGGAGAGCACAGCAGCCCAACTTTGAGACCAGAGCACACACCTGCAACCCTGGCAGCTCAAAAGCTCAGTTCAGCTAAGCACAGTGGGTATGACACATGTACGGATCTTGTTACACCCTAGCTAGGAGCATCCAGCATCACAAGGGCGCTAAAAATGCTCAGGCTAGTGACTGTGCAGCTCTCCAAAGCGGCTAATCCACAAAAAACTCAGCAGGAAGCTACGAAAAGACTGACCTGAGGCTTCTCTCCTAAGCTGGGAGGGCCAATACTGCTTGCTCGTGGGTTCCCAACACCACTCCATACCACTCGGCATGTTCACAGGAAAATCCAAACACAAATTAAGTTATACCCCAAAAAATAACCTCCTGAAATACGCACTCACTTGCTTCCTAGAGATCCTTCTCCTACTATCTCAAAACCTTGCCATAAGCCTCAGTAACCAGCACACCTGATTCTACATTTTAAATACTTAATTCCCATCTTATCACTCCTACAGTCGTTCTGTTTTCTGGTATAAATGTAGGTTACTGCAGGGCTCAAACTTGTCCCCATGCTGAGAGCCACAGCCACCTCCCTGGAACAAACTCAGAGAGGCACAAGGTGAGCAGCATTTAAACAGTCACATATTCTTGTCTTTCCTATTCCAGCATGTCCTTCCCCTTGGGGTTTCACTCACCACAGTTATGCCACAACAAGTAAAATTTGGGCACATACGTTAGAGGCTGCTGCATCTGAACCTCCAAGTGTCTGACCACACATTTCAAAAAATTCATCCCCAGTGTAAGCAAGGATGCGAACGCCAGCACAGCTCATAAGCAGCCATCTGAGTCATTCTTCCCTTGGGAAAGCAGCACTGAGTGTTTATACAGAAATCTGCTGTGAGCTACAGCCCTGGCAACAGGCAAGAGGTACTAGCAGACACACTAGACCATTTGCCAGGTTATCACTCAGCTGCTTGGTCACTATTTACCAACGAGGAAATATTTCCTAATTTAAATAACTTTTACAGGAAAATCTACTGATGTTGCCATGCAATCTCCTTTGGTCTTTTTTCCTTCTCTCAAAGATTACTTGAGCTGTAACAGCTCATAATGTGTGGCTGAAGTTTTACAAGGAAGCTTTACTGTTCACGTTTGAGTTTTGATTGTAGGTCCAGAAACAGCCTCCCCAGCACCACTGGCATCACCGTGACAGCTGGCTCCTGCAGGTCACACGCTTCAGCTGAGATGATGAACACAGCACAGGGACAGATCCAAGCGGTTCACCACCATCAGGGACGTTTCTGACTTGTACTCTGGAACCCTTACGAAGGATTCAGGGAGAAAACAAGGGACACATGAAGCGTCTGAAAAGGAAAAGTTACAGACTGTCATAGAAAAGAGTGAAACTATGGGGGCAGGCGGTTTGAGTCGTGGAAGTGAGATACAGAGACCTTACAGCAACATTACCACTACACATATGGCATGAAGCTGTACACAAATCCCAGGTCCATTTCTGGAGCTAGAAAACACACACCTCAAGGAGCTTCCTCTGTGAGCTCCACCACCACACTGTATTTCAAGAGCTAGATGCTCAGAAACACTTTTTGGCTGCCATATCTCAACAAAATTACAAATCTAGGCTTCTGCACCGGTGCTGCAGATCACACCCAAAAACCAATGCAACACAGCCAGAAGTAAACACTGCATCCTTGCAGCACAAACCCAGCATCTCAGCATACCCTCCAACATACCAGGAGACCTGGAAAGGACAGGACTGATAAACATGTTGGTCTGGAGATGCCGGTGCACATCTGGTGTCAAAGCAGCTCAAGGACCCAAATGACAACTCACAGCCCAAGAACTGAAGAGCGCTGTAGCAAGATGACTGTTGTCAACCATCCCTGAACACCTCCAGCCTGGCTGCCCTGGCCACTCTACCAAATTCAGCCAGCTCAGCACCACCTTACAGCTAGGTTTACAGTTTAGCACTCACACGCTGCCAGACAAACACCACCAGGGTTTGTATCTGTTCCCCGGTTTTCTCAACAAGATGACAAGGATAAACATTTTCATCCTGATCTATCAAGAAGAGAACAAGGCAAAGGAAACTTGTAGTGTAGCAGATGGACTGCAAAGTAACACATCCAGGAGGTACTTCCCCAATTAGAGAGAGGGAGTCCTGTTCCTGCATCTGCTCAGGGCTCCCTGACAGCATATTCCCTCCCACAGGAAGAAGGTAAGTCCCCAGCACTTGCAACTCGGGAGCAGCAGTTCAGCACATCCCAGTCCCAGGGAGATCAGAGGGTTTCTCTGCAGAGGGTTGTGGAAGAGCATCAGCCCCTGCAAAGCACAGTGGTCCAAGACACAGATCATTGTGCATCGCATGACCACGGATATATAGGTATACAGGAAACAGGGCAGGTATTCTTATAACTACCACAAAAAAAGGCAAATGCGCATTGAAGTTCATTTAAGTGTGGGCGTTCTGACAGAGAAGCAGAGTACATCACCAGAAACAGGCAGGAATCCCAACTATAAATGGCTGCGAAGCATCCCTCTGGCTGAGTCTGCTAATTGCTACTACTTCTTACCAGTATTTCAAAACACAGACATTTAATAGAGAAATTGTGCAGACCTCTCATCGCTTGCGTTTGTGCAACAAGATTATTTCACTTCTGTTAACATTACACACATGAAGACCATTCTCTGGTGGTGAAAGTGTAGATGTTTGACCCCTCATCACTCCACATCTGATTACACTGGGACCATACTAATCTCTGCCTTTGCTTTCTCCACTATATGGCAACCTGGAAACATTCAGAAGTTCAGACAGAAAACCACTTTTTAAATCCTGTTTACCCTGGAAAAGAGAGGAACTGGAAAGCCTTGCTGCTTCTTACACCACTGACCTCTCCCAACTTGCCAATGCATCTTCCATGGATTAAGTTGAAACCAGTTTATTCATTTCATTTTCCCATCCCCCTGAAAAGTATCATATGATTAACTAAGTTAAGGGCTCTGCAGCCATAGAGAAATATTTGTACCAGCTGCATAACTGGGAAATGCCCTTTAGAGTAAGCTGCAGAGCCTAATGCAGGCAGAGGCAAGAACAAAAATCAAGGACCAGGAAACAAGCAAAATTGGGCAATGCAATAGATCGGGACAGAAAAGAGGTGATACCGAATGGATTTATACTCTGCCTGGCTCACAGTATAAGCAATGCATTGAAATACTTTCAGCACCTTTTCTTTTTTTTTTCCCTAAGATGATGGAGAACAATCACCACAGTCCACAAGGGTAATCAGGCTGATCCTTCTCTTAATTAATTGCAGATGGAAATTTCTCTCAAGAGATTTTGTTTCATTACTAGAGTGGGGAGCAGCACAAAAGGCAATGCAGTCACAAGCACTCAGGGTGCAGGAAAGGCCATTTGTGCCCATCTGCCACACGGTTCAGCAGCAAGCCTCCCACTTCCCACAGGATGCTGCTCTCTGCTTGCGTTCCACAAAGCACGAACCAACTCTGGACAATGCACAAGGATTTCCATATAGAATTCATAGTCTAACAACTATCTGGATTAGGTCAAGCTCTCTGATCCTTCAGTGACCCCACCAGCACTGCCATACAGTGCAGGGACAGGAGCTGCGCACTCCCCATCTCACCCTGACAACAAAAGGCTGTTGTGCCACCACCGCCTCCTCAACGTCGCCTGTGCCGGCCAGTGGCTCCCTCCCCACCTTGGCACCAGCCTCCAGTCCTATGCCACTGCCACTTCGGCATCCTCTGAGTCCAAGCAGTTAATCTGCACTGAAATCTGGTGCCCAGTTTCACAGTCACCGGCATCCCATTGTCAATACGAGAACCTTTAAAACATTTCAGGCAGAGCAGCCCCATAACTGGGTTACAGAAACCTGCAAGTGCTTCCCGGCACATTTCCTAATAAATTGAGGTTTTGCACGTCCTTTGTTCAGAATAATTGGGGGTATAAAGCCAGTGAAATCTCTGCATTCTCCTTTATGCATGAGAAATTCCAAAAAGCACCTTAAAACTGGTTTTATTTTGAGGCCAAAAGCTCACGTGCCTGAAATTAGGGGATGTAAGTGTGGACACCAAACCTCTTGGGGTTATTGTTCTCCCTTGGTTGAAGGAAAAAGGATTTTTGTGATGACTCAGTTCCACAACACAAATGCCAAGAGAAAGCAGGCGCGTGGCTCAGGAGGTATTTCCCCCAGCTCACACAGTAAGCAGTATTCACGTTCAGCACATCACAAGCTGGTTCAGCACAGCTCTCACAAACCGCAAGCTCCACATGACAAATAGCTCAGATTATTTTTTTCCTTCCTCTTTTTGCCTTCACCAAACCTACCAAATCACAAACAAGCCCCAAACAAGCATATGGTAAGCGTTGTCCTGAGATTTCTGTAAAAAAAATGCGATTTACTTCTATTTAAAGGCCGATTAATCTGCAACTGGCTGCAGTCAGGATGGGCACAGATTAGCAACGATCGGGTTTAAAGGAAAGCCTGCAATCCGGGCTGCAATCCTCACCAGCCGGAGGGATGCCCGCAGATCAGGCACCCTCCACAGATCACAAGAATATTCCCACCCATCCCTGACCTGTCCAGCAGCTTCCCAACCTGACTTCTGGGCCAAGCCCCTACCCACACCTGGGACCCAACACCAATGAGCCTCAGCCAACACTGCACAAGCAAGGATTTAGGGCTGACTTGACTGTAAACCTCTGTGGTAAATAAATGGATGCAGTGAAGCAATCTGGGTTTCACACTCCTTTCTCTAGTGCTTTGCCACTTTAGTTTGGCTGCAACACCTGTGCCAGTGCAGGGCAAGCCTCTGCAAGGAAAAACCCCAAAGACACTTCTGCTTTGCATCATGTACAAATAGAACTTGGTTCTCCATGCTTCACAAAGAAAAAAAAAAAACACCACAAAAACTACAAGGGAGCTTGGGGAAAGTAATCTGTCAGAAACATTCTCACCCACCCCGCGGCAGTGTAGGACAAGGCACTGCACCCACCCCTGACACTGTGTGCCATAAAGGTTTAATGCAAAATCTCACAAGTGCATTAAGCAAACGTTAGCACTTCCAGGTCAGAGGCATCTTCGATGTAACTGAGTGTCAGAAAATTCACTACTGGAGAAGCACACAGGTTTAATAGATGGTCGGGTCAAGAAAATCAACAGCATTGCCCAGCTGAAACATCTCTGAAAACACCCAGGCCTCCCCCCTGCTTCTTTTCTTAAACAAAAGTGTGGCAGACCTGCTGGCTAGATGGCTGAACAGCGCAGCTAGCCCTATTTGGCTTGTCAACAGGCAATCTCCTCCAAATATATAACATATCCAAGCAGAGAGCCAAGCACCCAGCCTCTTGTTTCCCCAAAAAACACTGTGTAAAGCCTGTATAAATGCACACAAACTGAGAAATGCTTTTACTGCTAACATCAGAACCACATCAAAACACATAGATGTACCCCAGCTCCCTTCCCCTCATTCCCCAAAGAGGAGATGTTCTGCTCCTACAGTGCTCCCACAAACAAGATTTCCACCCCAAATAAAAGGATACTCTAAAAGCAATCTACCTAGATTCATGTTCTTCAGGATTAGCTTTTATAACACATTTATGACTCTCCCATGTGCACAGTGCAAGTTTTCTGCCAGGAAAGCTCAGCAGTGATCAGGAGGGGGGAAAAAGGTAAGCCACTGAGCAGGTATCAGCAAGTGTAAGACAGGGTCTGGCAAAGGGATTTTGCATTGGGTTTTTTTATGAAAAAAATGAAGAAATAAAACAAATGATTAAAAAAAAGTTCCCAGTAAGCTTCCCCACTCCTCCCACCATGTCATGCTATCTCCTGTCTGCCTCTGGAGGGGCTGGTGGTGGCCCCAGCTGATAAGGCTATCAGCCCTGTAGACCAGGGCACCCAGAAAGAGCTCTTCAAGCCACTGGTTCGGGTGAGTGGCTTCACCTGCTCCCCAGGGTGAACCTTCACCTTCTTCTGTAGGACAAGAAAAGCTCTCCATGCTGGTGTGGCACTGCACAACCACAGCTTTGCTCCAACGCAACACTGCTGCAACCTCCCAAAAAGGGCTTTTACTCCTCCCTTTCCAGCAGAAGCAGAATGACAGGCTGCAAAGGAGCTCAGCACAGGGAAAGCAAAGCAAAGTGTATCTGGTTGGGAAAATACCCTAGTACTCGGCCAAAAGGAAACCCCATAAGAGTATATCAGAGTACTAAGTGTCCCATTTACAGCAATTAGCCCACAGCTGATACAATAGATGTGACACACAGTTGCCCATCTCAGCTGAGAAACCCAAACCATGAGGTCAGCATCTTTAGCAAAGCCATTAGTGTACAGCTGGGCAGGGGGAAGGCTGCAGCAAGCCGGGCTCTGCATAAGGAGCTGCATCTCCTGCAACAACATTGCCAATGACTGTAACAACACTAGGCACAACAACAAAAAGCTTCTGGGCAAAAGACACAGGCACACCTGTATCACCCTCGGCACTCCCTCACCTGTATTTTGAATGCACTGGCTTTCCTCCCATTTAGGCTCCCCTCTGACTAGTTGCCTAGATGTAGTTCCCTATGATAAAAGCTCAGTTCAGGGGTATGTTCAGGTAACTACAAACACATATGAAAAAGTGCCAAACTGCAACTGCTGGACAGAGCCTGGAGCTTGCAGCCCAGCAGCAACACCAGCAGCTTCGCAGGAGGCAGGCACACGCTCAGTGTTCAAGAGAACCCTGCTAGAAACCCTGTTCGCCTCTTCTAAAAATGCCACAGGAAGCACAGCAGTTCACCATTTTCGTTACTTTCCAAGCAAAAATGCTAAAGATCTAGAGGGGAAAAAACCCACCAAGATTTGTGGGTAGTAGTGCTGCCACATTTAATGCATTAATTAGAAGTTTATGGAAGGTCTGGTCCAGATGCCATCATCTCCACAGAAGTTAGTATAAACTAAGACCTGGGCAACACATGACTTACATGCATGGAGGCCCATTTTTAAGCAAGAACAAACAACAAATGGCGATACAGAACGTTAATTTGACAAATACTGTTACTACACAAGAACACTGAAATAAATGCAATACCAGCAGATGAGAGTCTCAAGCAGTAATTTTTCTTGTTACAGCCTCTGCTTTTAAGTTTTTACTGGTCCTTCAGCCCTTGGGAACTTATATGATTACTTGCGTAATAATCAAAATAAAGATCAGCCATAGTCTGCTCATGTTTGTATTTTCTCACCATCATGGAATCGTATCATAGAACCACAGAATGGTTTGGGTTGGAAAAGACCTTAAGGATCATCTAGTTCCAGCCCCCTGCCACAGGCAGGGACACCCTCCACCACGTCCAAGAGCGTAGAGCACAGAAGGCACAGCACAGTCAATATTAAGATCAGACTTTTATTCCTATCCTGCTGATGTGCCTTCATACTTACAGTATTCAGAATGGTAAAAATATCTTGGTTTTCCAGACTATAGAGTTTAGGGGTGTATCTGCTCTGAGCACAAGACTTACCTAGCCTTTCTGAGACCAAGTGTGGGTTGAAGAGCTTGCTTTCAAGGATTTTTCCATAGCTGCAAGCAGCTCTCTTCGTGCTAGTTACCATCAACGTTAATGTTTTCAGTACCAAACAAATTTTCTTCAGAGACGCTGCCTCTGACCTTGAACATCACTTTTTAAGTCATCGCACTTGTGACTACTTTCAAACAATGCTAAAATTACAGCACAGAATTTCTTTCAGTGTGAAATATTTCTTACAGCTAGATATCTAGATGCAAAGCCCACATGGTTGCACAGACATACTTCTTCCTCTGTTTTAAGGCCTTGGCACAAGAAGACAAAGCTAAAGACCTCACATTTAACACCTCACCTAACTGTTGCCTCTCAGCCCTTGACTGTGAACAAGTTCAGCAACTGCCTTGCTACAGGTTTATCTACTGTACAGCATAAAGGCTGGCTTCTAGGTGGGTGCCAGCACAGATTTGGAAAGCTGTTCATTCAATTGCTTTTTCTCACCAAACACAACAAACAGATGCTTCTGCTCAAGGCAAAAACTCTACATCAGTGGACAACAGCAGTTTCTGAGGCCTCCTGCAACCCAGAAATTTTATTCCATGACCAAAAAAAAGTGTTCAGCTCTACAATCAGCATAACCTACTTTTGGTAGCAATTACCTCTTCTTTGCAGAGATATCAGACACAGCTACCTGTCTTTCAGAACCACTTCAAGTTGCTGGGTAGCGGGCATAACATTGCTACTCAAGTCTCAGCAGAAGAAGGGAACATGAAAACTGAATGAGACACTTGGGTATTTAAGGTACCTCCACAATCTCCATTACCTATGAAATAAGATTATCCTTTGGGGACACACTCCTGAGGAGCACAGGAGGTAGCAATCCAATGAACAGCATTTTTTTCTCCATAAGAACTGATGAAACAGAGAGGGGAAAACGCAAGCAGGATATTAAAACATGTCTGCAATGTGAGTGCATGGGACAGTGTGACACAACATAAGACCTTTCCCATTCCTTATGACACTACCCAAAAAATAAAGAAATTTTGGCAGCTGGCTTTTCAGTCACTAGAGGTGCCAAGAGCTTTTATTAAGATAGAAACTGAGTTAACTGCTTACTGGCCCACGATTCAGATTGGCAGATATCTTCGATCAAACCCTGCAGATGCCTAAGTGACCTTGTCCAACCACTTCTGGACAGACCTGACATCTCGACTGCTTCACCTGCAAGACTGAATGCCCAAAACAGGTATTTCAGTGTTAGCACCTCAAGACCTCCTCCTGAACAGTCACATTTTCATTAGCATCAGCCTCCTTAGATGAACACTGCTCAGCAGGGTCAATCAAGCCAACCAAGGATGAAGAATGGAAAAAAGTTACAACAGTTAGGGCCAGGTATTAAATTTAGGATTTATGTACATATACAATTTATATATATATGTGTGTGATATAATTAATTCATACTGTATCATATATATAGTATTGTGCCATATATTGTGTATTATCAGTAATATATTGTATTATTATATATAAATTATACTGTATCATATAATCTGTCCAAAACTCCAAAATGACAAGCAAGCACTGGGCGACACTGTGTTGGTATATCTACCTTCACCAAGTAAATGCCAGGAAGACAGTTGGACTGCTCCAGTGCTAGGGACACCACATTCCCTCCAGGAGAACACATGCAGGAATACACAGCTGTACGACGTATGTACAGGTATTTTCAGAAATTTATCTTGGGGATTCAAGTCATGCCAATACTCTACATTGGGATCAGTGTCTTCCTGAAAAATCCTATGGATATTGCCTGCGGATTACCAGGAACAGAAGAGTTAAACATACAGCGAAGAGGGAAGGCAAAGTCAGTGACCTTCACAAGGGACTGCTCTCATGCATAGACAAGAATGAATTACAGCTTTAAGCGAATTTCCCAACTGCTCAAACCAGACTTTCAGTGTTATTTTAGTATACTGTGTTACAAGGAAACTTCAGTGGTGCAATAAGATGCTTGGGGTTTTTTAAGGCAGAAATACTGGAGCTGCTTTGGCACAGAGAGAGTCCTGCCCTCTGTTCTCACCAGCTTCATGCTCCTCTGGTTACAGTCAAGTCTAGGTGCTAGTCTCCTAAGCAGCACTTCACAGGACATTTTCACACCTTCTCAAGAAGAATCAGCTGCCATCCCACCTGTCTCCTCCACAAAGTCAAGGTTCACATCCACAAAAGCAGCATCAGCACTTTATTCAAAGTCACTATATTTCATTTCAGAAGCCACTTTCAGAAGCCAAGGGACTTCCAAAGAATCCCACCTTACATGTATTACAAAAGCGAACAATGACAGGCGCTCTGCTCAGCCAGGCGACCCGACCCAGCCCACCCAGCTGCTCAGGCTCTTGGGAAGCAGAAGGATTTTGCCAGCAGGTCCCAAAGCCCCACTGCAGGTCCAGGCCCTGGTGCTTCATAAAGGGGCATTAACAACCTGTCTTGCTGAGTGCCCGAGAGCTTGTGCCCAGCAGTTCCCATCAAAAGGACAGGGCTGGGAACAGTTTATTTTTAGACTTCAGCCTCAGCAACTTTCATTTCCATAGGAGACGCATGAAACGCTTACCTTCTTTAAATGCCTGCCTCCTCTGCCTCCCCAACAATTTCAAAATTATACTGCTTGAGACAGAATAGAGATTTCTCTTTGCTAATGAGAACAATTTCAACAGGATGAAGCAAGCAAAGAGCTAACATACACAGGGGCAACAGCTGGTTACTTTGCCAGCGCAGAAAAAACCAGAAGTGATAACCGGAAAAGCAGAAAGGTATTTGCCACATGCCTTAACCAGCTATCAGTGTATTGATACACACTACCCCAATATGGTATGAGATATAGATACACCTCTGAAAACAAACATTGACAAAGACAGCTCAGCACCAGAAGGAAACCAGTTCTCTGTATCTTTTTCACAGCTTTACATCTTATCCAGCCAACAGAAGAGAGATGAATTCTGTTGCATAGCTTTGTAGTATATCGAAGAACAAACTTCTATACGAGAGCATTAAGGCAGGTCACAGATAAGAATGGCCAAAATTGGTCTAAAAGCCACCCTCTGCATACACGTGCTCCTCCATTTAAGCACATCTAAGAAGGTCCCATGTCTTTCTAGCAGCCACCAGGAAGGACAACGAGCCCCAGGGATCTCACCCTAGCAGGTTCAGCTGCTGGAACTTTACCACCAAAGGAGCCCAAAGTACTGCAGGGAGGACATGGCAAGTGTCCTCAGGGGAGGAGAAAGACCCCAGCTGAGCTGCAGAAGAAAGCAGCCTACTGCTTAGCTAGTATTCAGAGCGTAACTTCATACAGGTGAAAAAAAGCTGTGTTCATCCTCCTCCTTTCTTCCCAGGATACACCAAAGTACTTTTACGCATGAAAATTCACTTTTTAATCTTCTTTCCCCGTTTTTATTTCTTCAGTCTTGTAAGGAGATGCAGGAAAAAAAAGCAGGTTTAAACCCTGAATTGTATCAACATCTTAAGAACTACACACCAGTGAAAAAGTAGTAAAACGCTCTTTTTCCCAAGTAAACGAGCTAGATCACATCATATTCATGCTTGCTTAAAACTAAACTAATCTGCTCAGACTACAGTACTTGCACATGGGAGCAGATTCTCTTTATAGAGATCTGCTGCAGCAGAAAGTTACTCTTGAGGTTCTATTAAAGAGATAAAAGGCGCACTTCACACCATGTACTCTAAAGTGCCTTCACTAATTTCAATCACAAGAGCACACTGAAACCAGACAGTGATTTTAAGCATTTCTGCTAGCTTTACACCCCTCAGGCTATAAATCCACCCTCAACATACCATACATTACCACTGTTGTCTTTGGTTTAGTCCTGTACAAAGCCAACAAAACTCCCCATATTTTCTCCCATTAGCAAGTACAGTAAAAACATTTAGGGTGAAAGACAGCTTTGCAACTCCAGGCAAAGCTCATCACCCCAAAGCCCATCACACCTCAACTGGCAGGTCCACAACAACAAGTTCGGGTCTTGCATTTTGTACTTGTTCTCCTCCCATCCGAGGAAGATATACTCAGCATAGAGGGGGGGGGGGCGGGGCGGGGAAAAGCAGTGGTCCCAGACACATGCTACAAACTAAGTATCAACAATTCACATGCAACTCTTGCATGTCCTCTAAATGCTCCTTGAAAAGCCAAATTTTTTTTTTGATGCAAGATCTGATGCACTGTGGCTTTTCTTAAAGCAATTCCTACCAGGGAACCTCTATCGATGTGGCAGCAGGGGGGAGGCCCAAGCTCACCTACAACACACTCTCCATCAAGTCTTGTGCACATCTTAGGCTCCAACCCCAGCAAGACGATATGGGACCAGCAGCCACGCACACCCTGCTGCCAACCACAACGCAAGGTATTGATCCCAGGTTTGGGCAACACAAAAGTCTGATCAACAAAACCTTATCCCATAGTCTTGTATGGGCAGGGAATACTTTTAAAGATATTTACTGTGAGAGTGGTGAGGCCCTGGCACAGGTTGCCCAGAGCAGCTGTGGGTGCCTCATCCTTGGAGGTGCTCAACGCCGGGCTGGACGGGGCTTGGAACAACCTGGTCTGGTGGAAGATGTCCCTGCCCAGGGCAGGGGGCTAGAACTAGATGGTCTTTAAGGTCCCTTCCAACCCAAACCATCATATGATTCTATGATTCCTGCTGGCAGTATGTGGGTTTACCGTAACATATACCTGCCATGGGTTATTAACACTTGGTTAGTTGTATGAAAAAATCAACAGCACAGGTAAACCAGCAGTACCATAAATAAACCACAATTTTTAAATTAAAAATACACTTAATGCTAACAGCAGAGTTTACTTACATGACACATGGGACAAAAAGCTTGCTAGATTTAACTTATTTCCTTTACAAGGCAAATGAAAAACAGCAAAAATATCTAAAGAATGGTGTATTGAATGTGACACAAAAATGTAATTCCCCTCCATAGCTGTGATGATGCCCAGCTTCAGGGCAATGCCTGCTATGATTAGAAGCAAGCTTACTACTGACATTGAAGCTAATTACTTCACAAATTCTTCCTTCCTAGAACTACAGATGCCTCGGACCAAGTTCACAACAATATTAAAACCACACTGTGTCAAAGACTACAGAGCTCCTACTCCCATTACAACAATCCAGCCTTACCCTGTGAAACCCAGAGCATAGCACAGCAGTCACCTTACAGAGGAAATCTCCACTGGCAAGCTCGCAGTGCTTCACTACAAACAAATGTCACTGCTTCCCTGCAGCATCCATAGGGATGTTCCCCTAAAGCTCTCAGTGCCCCATCTACACTAACGGCAGAACTTGACTCTCACAATCACCAAGCTTGTTACAGGTATTGCACATTTGGAAATCAAATGTAAAAATCATGATTAAATCAGTCTTTTTCCCATGGCACATGCTTTATGCTGTCTCTAAAGCAGGGGATGACAGGTAATACATTAACCTGTAACGTCCCCAAAACAGAGAATATTGGATATGGGCAGCCAGAGAGATATTTCATTACTGTACTGTAAAGGCAGCTTAGGGCTGCAGATGTGAAGTAGAATTCAATCCAATCCGGTAATTACAGACCTTATCTGTGCTGAGACACAGTGCTGCATCATCTAAAGGTACTCAGAAGTGACAATTCAGGGCTGGATGCCTACAGGCTGTAAGGAGGAAAAAACTGGCTTACTACAGGGCAACAAAAGACAACTTGCTAGACCTCTGCAAGTCAACTTCCAAATTTAAAACTAAACTTCCAAGGAGTTTGCATTCACAGGTTTTCCATTTCAAAGCAGAAGTCTTTACTGCTTTTCTTGTGGTGTAAAAGAAAGGGACAGAGAGGAAGAGGTAGATATGCCTCACCCAGTGCATACTCAAAGTTCACCTACATAAAAATGCGGCTCGTCGGAAAACAGTTCAAGGGCAGCACCACAGCTACAACTTCCAGAGACTACACAAGCAAAAGTGAACAGGTAAGAAAACACATTTCTGTTTCAGCTTCTAAGCAAATCCTACTCCTAAAGGGATCAGAAACCCAACCAGGTCTTTACCTACCTAAGCAAGCCAGCAAAACACTGTATTTATTATAAGCTTTAACCAATAAAACCATGATATACCAGTAAAACACAGTCTAATCACATCATAAATCTCAGACATGCATTTATATTAGCTTGCCAATCCTCAGGCTGTCCCAGTGTCAGGCAGCAGCCCTTCCCTCAACTGAGGGCCCAACTTAACAACTTTAGAGAATAAAATTGTACTGATTTTTTAAAAGAAGTACTACAACCACAAGCAGTGCAGGAATGGAGAGCTGGAAGGGCTGGATGAGTAACGCTAGCTTTTACAAAGCCGAACTCTCAGTACTATTAAAAAAATCAACTTTAGAACAGCACAGAGTGCATGGTGAGATTGCATTGTTCAAGCTATACTGAAAGCACCAGTGTCCCGATTCTTGAACAAAGCGGCTTTTCAGTTTTCTAAGTGCATCCTGCTCACTTCCAAATGCAAGGCATAGCAGAGCTCCAGACCACAGGGGACATACCTGCAGCTCCTCCCTTCCCACTCCCCCAGCTGTGACATGACTCTCACCTGTGAAACGAGCAGAGCAGGTACAACACAAGGACCAGAAGGATGCAGTAAACCACTGGTTATCAGTACACACCCAATGCTCTGTAAGCCCTGATCAGATCTCCTCACTTCACATTTAGAGACCTCCCCACACAGCTCTTGCCACCAGGCACTTCGCTGACGCAGCTCTCTTGCCCTCCCAAAAGCCAGCACCCAGCTACAGCTATCTGTCCCTGATACTGGCAGCGGAACATGAATCAGCGAGAGAGAGGGGAAAAAAAAAAAAAAAAAAAAAAAAAAAAAAAGAGTAAGTGAAGGGTGCCATGGAAGTGGGAAATTCTATGAAACAGCCTAAAGCATCCAGGCACAGGTGCTCCTCCGGCACAATGGGCAAGCCACAGACATGACATGGCTTTTCTTCATCCTCCTTCAAGTATCTGGAGAGCTGAAGGCAAACTTACCAAGTTTTAAGCATCAGAAACCAAATAATGAAGAATAGTACATTAACTGAGTTTGACAGGCAACTCAGGAGGCCTCAGGTCCAATCTTCTGCTGTGAGCAGAAGCAACCAGATCAGGTTGCTCGGGACTTTGTCTAGCCACAGCTTGAATATAGTCAAGAGCCTCCTCCACCTCTCCAAACACCTATCCCAGTATTCAGCCCTCACTCCCCATTAAAACTTGTTTCCTTGTGACCACGTAGGATTTCCCATCCTCTGGTACCAGCCCATTGCCTCATTCTGTCACGAGCAGAGCCAGGCTCTGTCCTCCCTGCAGCTCCCACCACATAGCTGTGAGCAGCTATAAGATCTCCCCTTTTCCTCCTCCGCTCCAGGCTGAGCACACCCACATCCCTTCACCACTGCAGCCTTGTGCTGGTGACCCCCAAACTGGACCCACAGCCGAGATGGGCCTCCCCAGTGCTGAGCAGAGGGCATGATCCCTTCCCTCGACATTCTGGGTGCATCCTGCTAGTGCAGCCAAAGAGACAGCTGACCTCTGATGACTCCTAATCATCTTGTTCCCCTTTGCTGAACATCATGAGGTTCCCATCATCCTGTTCCTCCAGTCTGCCACGAAATCATGGATTTCAGAAGAAATGCAGAAGGATCCAGACCTGCCTTCTGACATGGCAACCTCTCTGCTCCATTTAGTATCATCCACAGACTGGCTGTGAGTGCATTCATCCATTAATAAAGACATTACAAAGCAAATACTAGGACTAATGTGATGTAATCTTATAACATCTACAAAAAAAATAATCAAATTACATTGTTCAAACACTACACGCTAGTACCAAGCCACATAGTACTCCTAATCAGTCCTTGGCAGGATATGGCCACTGTGAACATCAACACCACACCAGCTTCAAAAGGGGATCCTACAGGTTTTCTCAAGACAATGGAAGTTGTGTCTATCAGCAATGTGCGCTGATAGCGCACCTTGCATGCCCAATACAAATTACACAGTATTAAGAGGATTATCACCTTCTGTACCATCGCAAAACAACTTTGGGTTTGAGTATTCTCTTCCCTCCTGCTTATAAAAATTACATCCCAAGAGAGATTTAAAGATGGAGAGCCTGCAGCAGTCTCTCACCAACACACGCCACAAGAGACCCAACTGACAAGGGAAGGAAAAAACTGTTTGGATATAATTAAGTCATATGTCATTTTCACCTGACCACACACCATAAACCTGTAGTGCTTTTTGCTCCACAAGCTCTGCTGGGCAACATCTCAGTGGTAACTTGGGAATAATAAACGGTATGTAAACAGCATCCAACATCAGTAACGCACACACTTGGAAACAGCAAAGCTGGAAGGTCTCAGACTTTTAAAAATAAAAGAATGGGGCTTCTGAAGTACACAGCCCTGACACCTAGCCAGGCAGCACCACCCCAGCTCACATCCACATGCCTCCAAAACAGACTTCAAACCAAAGGCTAGAACTTAACTTCATCAACTCTTAACAAGCTGCAGGCACAGGTGACACCTCCACCTGCTGCGTATCATCTCCACATTTTTAAGACAAAAAGGTGCTTATTTAATCACATAATCTCCACTCATGCACAATCCATCTGGGGATAAAGGGGCATGTCTCCATCCTACTGGCATAAGCACATCTCAGTCACCCATGCCCATTCTGCAGCCAAATCACCCAAACTCACCCCATCTTCCGAACTGGGACCGGTGTATTTTTCACACGTTTCCAAGAAGAGCCATCACTCCTTACAGTTGCAGAAGACCTGAAAAAAAAAGTTTGTGGAACCACCCCTGTGCATTTCACAAAGAAAGAGAAACTTCAAAAATCATGAAGATTCACAGAACTGGCAAATTAGTTGCCATGGATATTTTCTGCTGTGATAAATAATTCTCTGTTCGGATGAGTGACAGGCACAAAGCACCAAGTCAGCTGGGAAGTGCCCAGCACCACACTTCTGAGAACAGACTTCTGAGAACGTGGCTGCACTTACAGCCCAACTTCACAGAACGCCACAGGGAGCATCCCTAAAGAAACTAAGCAAGTAATCTGAACGTATGCCCTGGCAACAGGAGGTCAAGTGTCTTCCCAAAGCAGCTTTGCTGCCCATCCAAGGTTACTACTACAAGGCCCTGTTATCACATCTGACAGCTGTGCCATGGGAAGCAGTTCGCTGTTCTTTAAAAACCCACACAGCTGCAGTGTTTAGGTATCCATATCAATCAACAAGCCTGAAATAAGATGAACTTACACATACAGCAGTACCATAAAAGCAGTGGGTGCGAAGGACAACATTTTCCTACTCTGTTTCTTACAAAGGCCTTAGCAAAAACCTGCTCTAGCTATTAATAACAGATTAAGAATGACTGCTTTGTGTTAAAGAAGGAAAAGAGAAAAGCACAGACTCCCACTTCACGATATTTATCTTCACATGCACTGCAGAAGCTGCTTTAAACTGCTACGCGTGCCTATACAGTGCTCTTCATCTAGAAAGATTTGGAGAATTAAGACTATTTTTAGGGAATGAAGGACCTCCTTCTGAGACACTGTAGGGACATACATGTATCTGGTCGTGATTTCAAAGCAGAAATATCCTTGAAGAGTTGGATAAAAGATTTTTAAAAAAACAGCAAAGTTGATAAAAATACAGTTTGGCCCAAATTAGAGTAAAAGAAAGGACTGCTGGACACAGGGCAAACACACACAACTTGTTCCTAAGACAGGCATGCAAGCCCATCAGTATGGCTTACACTGCAAAAATTTCATCGCTGCCCATATAAGCCCTGTGAACTGCACGACATGACTTGCAAGCAGCAACAAACCCAACAGTGCAGCAACGTCATACAGTTATGAGCAACATCACCTGGTGACAGCAGGAGGCGGGGATGACAGAGAGCAACAAGCCACATTTCAAAACATTACGCCCAGAAGCCTGTGCTTGCAAAGGTGAAGCAAATTGTAGAAGTGCCTGGAATGGGATCAAGCAAGAAATTTGTTCTGCTTTTATCCCCGTGCTGCCACTAACAATCAAATCATGGCACTGGCCTATAGTACCATGCTTTCAATTTGCATTTTTAATTCTGAAGTAGATTCGTACATAGCCTGAAGGCTGACAGCTCAGCACTGGTCCTGGAACACATGCCTGTGTGAGTCAGCAATCGCTGACCCAACTGCAACAAGCACATGCAGCTTTGCTGTCCTCCAGCTTTAACTCTGCCCAGCCTGCAGCCATCAGACACAGGAATAGTCAGTAATTAACTATTAAAGAAGCTTTTTGATCAAAACCAAACAAAGGCTGACATAACATGTAGAAAGGTCTCTGCCAAGGTACCATAGGAACAATTAAAGTAATTGAATAGTATAATGGGGAAGGGAAGTTTAACACCTCTAGTTAGCCCAGGTTTTGAAGCACTACCCTATTTAGGGGACAAATCTCCAGGATGTTACAGCATGGCGAGCTGCCCGCCACCCAAACAGCCGGCTGGCACAGCTCACATTTCAGGGTGACGTCCCCAGTTGTTGGCCATCAGCACTAGATCTGAAGAGACCTACAAGAAGCAAAGGGCTCTGATAGCACTGCACGCTTAAGTTACCTAAAATTCCTCAAGTTACCTAGCTGCAATGCAATCTATATATAAGCACAAAACAATACAGAAAATAAGCTCAATAGTCTGACTTGCTGCAACATAAAAATCAACCTACAGATAATGAGTGTCCAAGTCATTCAGAAGCTCTAAACACTGCACACTGCACTGATTGAAAACTCTTTGGGAGGAAATCAGGTAAGTTAAAAGGGATACTGTAAGGAAAAACACAGCAGGTTTCTCACATTACCTCTAACAAGAAAGATCAGCTCCTTCACCAGTGACTCACTGTGGGTACAGAGGATGACAGACCATGCAAGCAAATTTAAACCTGTAATTGGAGCAAGCCAAGTCAGAGCTGAATATGTATCACTCTGGAAAAAGGCAGGCATGGGAGCTACAGTCAAAAGGCAGGTGATGCCCATCATCTCTGTGCACCTGGACCAGAAGAGACCAGCCATATTGCTCCTCGAGTGTGCCCAGCAGCACACACCAACATAAGACCAACCCAAATGCTGACAATTTCTGAGAGGTGAGCAAAGCCACTGTTGTCATGAAGCAGCAGCCTGCCCACACAAGCCTTAAGCTGCAAAAGGCAGAGCTGAGCAGCAGCTACCAGCAATGTAGGGAGAAATGCAGGACTGTAGCAATGACCTTCCCTTGCCTTTGCAGAGGACAACGGAGGAAGGCTACAGCAAAGGCGTAACTACACCTACGTGTTCTCCAGCCACAAAAGTTGGAACAATTGAGACCAGAAATGGGTGAAGGGCTCCCCTAAGTATCCAAGCCGCTGAGCCCATAAACATGCTTCATACCTGCAAACAGCTCCAGGAGCTAAAAATGCAGTGAGAGCAACGCTACCTGAAAGTTCACCATACAATCAACCTTGAGACAGAAATATAGGTTGCAGTTGTTCCACACAAAACCAGAATGCATTCCCCCTCTCAAAATTTTAGTTCTGCACAAGAGAAACCAGTTACTTCAGCTACAATTTCATCAAATGAAGCATTTGGGTCAGCATACTCCATTTAAGATTATATGAGTAGAAATAAAGCATCAATAGTTCGTAACTCTCATTGGCAGTTTGCAACCAGCAAAGAGAACCAGGCAGAATAATACAACTGAAGGAACAAATATAAGACTCCTCATACACTGCTAATAAATCCAGCCATGATCAAGACACCCTTAAGGACTAAGATCTGTGTCTCATGCTCTCCTGCAGTGTCAGCAGCAGTTACTGTTTGGAGCCAAGTAAGCCCAGCTCCCCCACCACAGCACTAAAGCAGAAGCGGAGCAATCAAGCCTGCAACAAGCAGCACAGCAAAGAGCATCGCTCATATCACACCGTGGCAGCACTTCAGTGTTGCTCTGGTGTGCTGTGCCTTGATGGAGCTGTGCAAGCACCGTGTCCCCAGCTACAAAGCACCGAAGCAGAGCTTCCTCAAAAATGGGCAAATGATGAACAATGATCAACAGCAAAGTGCCATACGGATAAAGCGAGCATCCTGTGAAAACAAGACGACTGGGCACACAAATTATTTAAAAGCTGTTCAAAAACAAGTAGCTCAAAGTCACCCCACAGCTAAAGGGCTGTCCTTGAAACCTGCGTGCTCCAGCACCCTCAGGATGACAGTCAGAGACATTCAGCTACTCCTATGTCTGTGAAGTCTGACAAGGTGTTACAAAAATCATTCTACGAAAGTATGTATAAGCTAAATATAAGGAAACATTCCCCTCCCCACACACACACCCCCTAAAGCTGGTCCAACACTGGAAGAGGGGGCCAGAGAGGCCTCAGAGACATTCAAACTTTCAAACTTCAGCAGCTCAAGGTCCTGAGCAACCTCACTGGGTGGCCCCGTATTGAGTGGGCACTGGATCAGAGGCTCTCAGTCTCTTCTGAAAGTCCTCAGTTCCTCCATGCCTCTATTATCAGCAGTGGTTTTCAAGCTCCTTCCTGAACTCACCACCTCAGCTTTCAGCTGCAGTGTCAGCACATGAATGAAGCAGAGAAAAAAACCCTCTGGGTTGTACTCAAGGCCTTACAAAGCTAATCAAGAGTTAACTGCTGGATAAACAAAGCTAGTGAGGAATGCTGCTCTGGGAAACAGTTTTTCCAAAGAACTGAGCTTCCCATGTCCTCCACCTTAGCAGGATAATGCAGACGAGGCAGCTTAACTGCCCCAGGCACCCATCATTCCTCTTAAGAGCAGACCCAGCAAAAGGAGCTGAGGTTGCTTTCTGGTGAGAAGCCTTTCAACTTTACAATGATCAAATCACACACAGCATGAAATGTTTTTACCTTCTCCGTTTGGCCTTGCTTTAACTGGTACATACTGTGACCACAGAAAGTACTTGCTGAAGGCTCTGCAGACACCTAATCCACAAATAACAGGCTATGAACCAAACCCACAGAGGAGACAACACAAAACTTGTGAGCTCTTCGAAATAGGAGAAAGCTGCTTGGAGAAGACAACACTCATCTGGAGCATCAATCACGAGCTAACACCAATCTTTGATGAATTAATACTTACCTAAAGATCCTCTCTAATCTCCTTGAAAACACTTATCTGTTCAAGGTGATTAGATTCTCCTGTACAGACATGCTAATTATAGATAATGACAAATCTGTAAGTGGCAGCCTGCCAGAGCAGTTTAGAAGAGTTTTGATCATTATCAAGTCAAGTAGGCTAGTTGTGCCATGCTTAAACCACCTTCCAACACAGGCATCACCTCTGCACTGTAGATTTCCAAGTCAGCCAGAAAACTTTGTCAAAAAAAAACCTAAGAGAGACAATCAAGGGCAATTAAAATGATCCAACTGTTACTGTGCAACTCCTAAAAGTTCCTAAATCCACACACCTCACTCCAGAGGAGGGTACCACAGAGGAAATCTTCAAGAACTACTCAGCTATTATCATTTTCCAAAGGGTCAGAGTTGGGAATACGAAGCAAAAGCACATGACCTGAAGGGAAGCTTTGCTGGCAGTAAGACTTGATGTCTTCATAGCTTTAGCAAAGATACAGGTGGCTTCAAACACTCCATTTGGAAAGAATACTCTAATTACAAGCTTTAATTCAGCAAACTGTCCCTGTGAAACCAACCGGGTAGAAAACAGACGTTGCACCTGGCTGCTCGAGGAAACCCCACCGAGTAACTCCTGCCGGATGGCGCTGCGCCCACCCACACACCACTACAACAGGAGCTCCCAAGAGGTCACGCAGGATTTTAAGAGCTCAACTCTACAAACAAAAAACCTACCAGGAATCACCACCAGGCAACATGACAGGCTGGTTTTTAAAGTAAGCTAAACAGCAAGCAGCAAGAAATTCAAATGAAACTAAAAGCTTCAATCTGGAACTAAATCAATACACACAAGGAGGCCACTTGGGCATCACGGTGCAGTTTTTCCAAGTAAGATGGTTCTAGTGCACAAGCAAAAGGAAGCTTCTGATGATATTCGTCCTAAATAGTCAACTGCTAAATCATCCAGGCAACCACCTTCCAAACTCAAGCTACAATGGCATCAAAAGCCATGGAGATGAGGAGAGTGCACCAATTCACCCACAAGGGTGTGATTTAACCTGTGAAGCCTTCAGCAGCAAGGGCAGAAAAAGAAAATTCTGGCATGCACCTTCAGAGCTGGGATGAGCACAAAGACCCAGCAGAAAGTAAGACACGTGGCTCACATAATAGCAAGAGACCTTTATAAAAGTTACTTCTTAAAATCCCTACATAAAAGTCAAACAAGCAGCAGACCACATGCTGCCCAGCGGTCTGCGCACATACAAGAGGTCAATGAAAACACATGGTCTGATACCTGGAGCTTCCTTGCTCCTGACAGTTAGTTATAAGTCACATTGAAATAAAAACGCCATTTTACCCCAAACTGCCTCACAGCAGCACTCTGCACTGAGCAATGTGAGCTGACACTCGATGGGTTAGCACAGCCGCTATTTAAAAGCCTTGGTTTTAAAAAGCATCATGGAGGCTTTTTTCCATTTCAGAAAAAATTTACCACGTGTTCTGCACTGTATTTTTGTTATTACTCAGTTCTCATCAAGCCCAATGATGAAAAGGCAGCACAAAAACCTTCAGCACCATTTTTCCCAAGCAGCTGCTGCAGGTCTGCGCTGGCTGAAAGCTCCACAAAGTAA
The DNA here is from genome assembly GCF_023638135.1 of Falco biarmicus. NCBI lineage: Eukaryota > Metazoa > Chordata > Aves > Falconiformes > Falconidae > Falco > Falco biarmicus. The sequence goes on from NC_079288.1 coordinate 34,271,573, forward strand.
TGCAGTTTCAACTTCGCATGCTGCTCAGAATATTTTCCTTGGATGTTTCTGTTTGTTGTTTCAGCCTAAAACAGGTCAAACTGTCTTAAAATAAACTTAGTTGTACCAATCTAAAATAATTGTTGAAGAAAACCACTTGTTTGCTCATGACAGACTTGGCATCAATACAGGAAAAATAATATTCTGACATGGTTACAAGTGGAGCATTAAAACTCAACCTTTTCAAGCCTTGTAGCTCTGCTGGTCCAGATCTGGACTAGAGTTAAAGAGCATAAGCATACCAGAAAGGATTATAAGTAAATTAGCTGAATTACTGAGAGGTAACTACATTCTTGCAGGAGTGTTCATTACAGAGCATTTTTGTTTGGGTTGAGGTTGTAGGGGGGGACTTAAAAGAACTCCATGTGGATAAATACACCATTGAACTTCTGACCTGTTACCTCCTGTAGTCCGACACCAGGGTCCAGGCTCCAGATCCCTCTTTAGAGCTGGAAGCGTTTTATATTAACGCCTGACAGTGAGCTGAAGCTCGGGGATCTGCTTCAGGCTACATGTCATCAGCTGTAGCAGAGAGGAAACCAGAAGATGAACTTTGCGTCACGAGGAAAAACAGCTTTTGCACAGCCTTTACAGAGAAGTCCTCACCCAGAGGGTTTGGTACTTAAAAATGAAAGTTCTAACCATCTTTAATATCCAGGATCATTTCCACATTCTGAAACACAGCCAAAATGTTCTCCACAATACTGAAGGTGACAGAGCACTTGCCTTTCAAGTGACAATAGGCATGATCCTTCCTAAACGACACAAGCACCAAAATCTGACAATGCTTGTACATTTATATTTTTACGACTCAACTGCTAGAAGAAACACAAGACCTGCTAAGATGACATCACTTTGGCTCAAACCTCGCAGTCCCCACATCCAATACTCGGATACACGAAGCCTATAGCCTGTGTGTATAAAAACCATCACGTTAGACAGCAAAGAAAGCCAGGCAAGACTTTCTGAGTCACTGCTGAGTGCTAAAACTTCCTTCTGTCACTAACACAGCCTGCTGCCTCCCCAGGCACATCCCGGGCCACCCTCTCCCCTCCGCCCTGGCACCGCAGCACACCCACGGCTGCTGGAAGGGTTTTCTGCCTCTGCTCTCCTGCCCAGCAAAAAAAAAAAAAAAAAAAAAAAAAAAAAGAAAAAAGCAAAAAGCAGCAGAAGCAGGTTACAAAAGGAAATCAATTTTAGGCAAGAAGGGCTTTGGGTTTGTGGTTTCTTTTGCTAGAAGGCAAGCTTCTGGCTGTAAGGGCGGCTGTACCGCCGCAGCAGGAGGCGGTGGGATGGGAGATGACCGAGGGGGGGGGGGCGATCCCCGGGGGAGCGATCCCCGAGGGCCCGCACCGGGCCCCGCTGGCTCCCCGCCGCGGCGCCGAAAGATCAAAACCCGAGCTTTGCTTTAGAAGAGAGAAAATAACCAAAAAAAAAAAAAAAAACCCAAACAAAAAACCTAACTAAACTCAGTGAAACGAAAAGATTTCCGTCCCGCAAAAGCGCGGAGCCCGCCGGGCGGCCGCGACTCGTCCCCCACCACCGGGGGCACCTGGCCGGGCCCGGCGGGGCCAGCCCCGCACCCAGCCCGGGCAGCCAGCGGGCTCCCGCCGCGGCAGGCCCGGGCTGAGCGGCCACCGGCCCCCCCGCCGCCGGTACCTGTAGTAGCTGAGGAGCCCGTTGCTGAGCACGAACCAGCGGCGCTGGTAGCCCTTCAGGTAGTTGGTCCACTTGAAGAGCCATCCCTTGTAGGTGTCGGAGCCCGGGGGGGCTGCGGGCGGCCCCCCCCGCCGGTCCCCCCGCCGCCCCGGCCCCCCGGCTCCGCGCTCATGGCCGGCAGCTCCTGGCAGGCCAAGCAGGGGACGGCGCTGAGGAGAGAGACCAGCCCGCGGGTGCTGTTGTTGCCGCCACCGCCACACAGCGCGGCTGCCTTCCCCATAGACCCCGCGGCGCGGCGCGGCCCGACGGCTCCGCTCCCGCCACCCGCTCCGCTCCGCTGGGCCCCGGCGCGGGGGCGGTGCCGCGGCACGTCACAGAAGGGAAGGGGGGGGGTTAAGGAGAGGCACGTGAGGCCGCGCCGCGGGTGCCCCCTGGTGGCGGGGCGGGAAGAGCCCGCGCCCCCCTCCCCCGCCATTTTGACCCCCGCCGCCATTTCGCGACCCCGCTGGCACGGCGCGGCGGGGGGGATCTTGTGGCTTGGCTGCGCCGACCCCTCCTTTACAAACGGGCAACAGGGCCCACCGAGCGGCCAGTGCCTCGGGGAGCCTCGGAGGAAGCTCTGGAGAACGTGGGGGGGGGGCTGTGTATGCAGCCTACCACCACAGCTGTGCCATTACTCCAGTGCCCCTCTCCGAAAACACTGACAAAAACCCACTCTTAACGCTGTTTTAGGGAGGGGATAACCTGGGGAAGAATGCAAACCATCAAGCAAACATGGAAAATAATGAGGGGGGGGGGCGGCATGAGGAGTGGAAATGCTGGGCCAGGGGCGCACACAGAAATGTTTCTTGTTGCCACCTGCCCAGCAGAAGAGCCCTGTCACCCCCCACCAAGCCCCAGGCCAGTTTTTTTATGAGCTGGGTCCTAAAAAAGGGGGACCCCTCTCCACAGCAAGCCCAGCAAAGCGCCGCTGGGACCTGTGGCAGACGCTGCCCTGCTAGGGGCATCTGCTGCGGCCTCTTCCCTCCTGTGCCCCTGCCTTCCCCACCCGGGGATCGCCTTTCTCTGATCTCTCTAATCTGCTGTGATCCCCCCAATCACATTACTGCTCGCCCATCACCTGCACGTGCACCTCTGCCCATGGCGGCCCTGCCAGCACAGGCAGCCCGAACCGGCAGCTCCTGCCAGCCTCACCGGGGTCCCACAGGGCTGAGGGGTTGGTGAAGGGGCTCCCCCAGCCCCCTGACACCGGCCCTGGAAAGACCTTCAGTGAGCGCACTTGGCTCCAAGCCTGAGGATGCAGGCTAGGCAGCTCCTCAGGTGAAGAAGCAGGCCAACTTCATCTGCCGCTCTGGGCAGAGCTGCTTCTGCCCCCCTGAAACTTGCTGAACGTTTCCTCCCCTTCTAAAGAGACACCTCTGAGAGTCCTTCAGCCATGAGCACCAGCACCTCTGGCACTAGCAGACACTGAGCAGCTCATACAGACAAGTCCTACGTCTGCAAACAGTCTAAGAGTACTTTGGACTCCAAAGGCTGGTATTCTCCCATAAGAAGGTGTTCTCAGTCTGTCACCCAGCTGAATGCCTCTCCAGATAGGCTTTGACATCTGGAGGCAACATCTGGAGTTTTTAGACAAAACTCTGCTACGGCTAGGCATCAAAATCAATATTCAACAGCCCGACATCCCCTCTATAATTCTAGGGCTGTTAGTGTTTGTGAACTGAAGCCTCCCTGGAGATGAAACGTCCCTCTTGATGTAAATACACTCCAAATTACCCACATGGGTACCAGCATTTAAAATATCCAGAGATCCTGGCATCTCTTGTGGCTGCAAACAAGGGAAGACACCTTCCCTGGCCATGTCAGAGGAGAGGGAGGCCTCACCTGATCCTGTATTTCACATCCTTGTGATTCCAGCATGTGCTTGGGATCAGGCCCTGCACTGGATTGGACACAGGATGGCAATACAGCAGTTCGTACTGAGTGTTCTACGGACGCATCACACTGACCCTATGACTTACGCAAATAAACAGTCAAGGATAAATCCATCAGGTCCTTGTGTTCAGTACATGGGGTGCTGCTGTGGGATCTTCCCCTCACAGCAAGCTCAGCCCTTGAACATGTCCAGTCACTCTTTGTCCTTAGCCAAACAGCCCTCTCTCCACTGCAGTTTGCATTAGGTGGTAAAAAGCATCTCAGCCCTTTTGCCATAGGTACCAGTTTATGAGCAGAGGTAGAGGGGCAGACAGGGTCTGGTGGCAATTTGGGCTTTGCAGCCAGCATCACTGCCCTCTCCTGGGAAGAGAGGCTGCAATGAAGGGCCACTGAAGTCGGGAGTGAAGAAATAGCACTGGGAGTCTGGATCCAAAATGCTGTTCGCTCCCAGCCTTGTTAAGTGCAAAATATAGGTGAGGGGAGGTGCCTGGGCCTTTATGGTAACATGTAACAGCCTGGTTTCCCCAGAAAATGAAATATTTAAATGCGTGACTGTATTCACCCGGCTCAGTCCCAGTGAGCAGCAAAGAGCTCCATGGTATGAATTGCTACACTGCTACTGAAAATGGGAGACCAAGTGATGAAAAACACTTGACTCATGCCAGTGTGAAAGGGAAAGGCTACAGTATGCTCTTGGGGAATTAGACACTGGAGAACCCAGAGGAGAACATGCTGTCGAAAACAGGGATCTGCATTAAAGAGGGCACAGTTTGCTACTTGGTTTAGGGAGTGATTTGTTAGGATTGGAAGCAGGGCAGGTGCTGAGCGACCATGCCACATCCCACCCTTTGGACGGCCCCTGCTGAAAACTGCAAACTGCCAGGGGTGATGCCCAGTCAGGATTTGCATCACTTCTCGCACTGATAAGCAATGGTCCTGCAGCTTCCTCCTGCAGAAAGGGACATGATGTCTCAAATCCACAGAAGCAGAAACCTTGTCAGATGAAGGGCCTCATCTTGACCCTGGAATGATTTTATTGCCACCTTCAGTAAGAACAGAATGAGGCCCTGACACACAAGCGAAATATAAACAAGGAGACTACAACCAAGGCCACAAGACAGGAACCTGTGCTCCTGGCTCAGTCCCTTCACCGGGAGACTCCTTGCAGAGTCTCCTTGCATTGAGGAGACCTAAAATGGAGTATATTGGAACCGCAGCTCTAATATACTCCAACTGTGAGAGGCAGCCCCAGCCCTAGAGGCCTGAATGCAAACGATCACTCCAACCTAATGCTTTTATCTAGAACAGCTCAGGCCGAGCAGAGTCAGAAGCTTTGCCAGGAGGACAGATAATAGATTTTGTGCTTTATTTCTTGGTCTTCTTGCCCTTGCCCTTCTTCTTCTTCCTTTTTGACTTGAAGAGGGACCGGACCAAGTAGCCTCTCCAGAAGGCCTGGATGCGGGTGGCAGCAAGGGTCATGGTGGTCAACTCTTTCAAAGCCTGCTCCTCCTTCTCCTGACGTATCCTGCGCTCTTCCTCAATCTGGGAATACTCCTGGAGAAGGACCGCGTGTTTCTCTTTCAGCAGGGATAGTTGGACCTTCTCCTTGGCATAGGCAGCACGAACCTCCTCATACTCAGCCTAGCAAGACAACAGATACCAAGTACAGCAGTTGGGAGGGCATTCAGCAGCTCCTCCCTGTACATCCCTGGGTGAAGGTCCTTAAACTCATCCCAAACGCAAGCAGAACCACAACTGGGAGCTGAGCTGAGTCTTTCCAAAGGGACTCAAAAAGGAGGCATGTGCCCGGTACCCAGGGAATTTCATGAGATGCCAGGTCCTAGTATCTTCATGTACCTCTGAAAAATATTCTCATAATTCTCCCTGTGTTGCAAACAGCACCCACACACAGGCAGGACAGAGTCCCTTTTGCAGGTGTTCCGTGCAAAAAGACTGCAGTTTGGGTAAGGCTGAGCCTGAGCTAACACCTTTGCTAAGAAGCCATTCAGGCAAGCAGCACTGAAGCCCAGCTAATATGCTGTACGCTGTTGAGAGCATGAGAAGTGCCAGACCATGTCAGCCTGGAAAAGTCCAAGGACAGGTATTTTTAATGATGTTGCTACACTTCCAAGCTCAGCAGCAGTTTATGCCTTTCCTAATGCCTTTGAGGAAGCCACACAGAGAGGGAAGATTAGGGGAATCAGCAGCGTTAATGTGTGTCTCTGCCTTATCAAGTTCTGCCCCAAACCTTCTGTGACGTGGTGCTCCAGCCACCCAGCATGCAGGAGACCAAAATAATCCCATTGTTAAGCATCTGACACGGGGGGATCACTTCCTACTATTAGCAGCCAGCTTCTAGGTCCCTGCCTACATTTTGCTTTGTTAGTAATCCAACAGCTTTTATCCATCTCCATAACCTACTTTTTGCTTTGTTAGCAATCCAGCAGCTTTTATCCATCTCCATAAATAGGGCAAGAACAGGAAAGCAACTAGGGCCTTCTCAGAGGCGAGGTTGCGGGGTGTTGATGTGATTCTCAGACTGCTGTGGTTAAGTTGGATGCCAAGGCAGCGGTATGCAGGTTGTTATGTTTCTTAGTGCTTAGCGCATCTCCCAAGGGGGGCAGCAGAAATTGGACGTGAATTAGGGGCCAACAGGATTGAGGATTGAAGCAAAACTGAAAAACCTGTCCCCTAGCATCGGGTGGGCATGTCTTACAGAACATGGCAAACCACTTTCCCCCAGATACTGTGGGATTTAGCAGTGGATGTAACTTTTTCTGAAGTCAAAGCAGCAGAGAACTCCTAACACCTAGGCAGGACAAAGATACCTTTCCTACAAAAGCCTGTACTTCTTTTGGATGCTGAACTGCTCCTCACTTCCATAGCCTCCTGTGTAAGAGCCATGTGTCCTTTTGGACAAGAATCTATCTGAACATATAATTTCACGGGATAGCAAAGCACTCTAAAGTGGATACCTGTTTTTCTCCCATGTCTGTGTCGTATTTCTCGATCCAGTTCACAATTTCCTTCTCCAGTCTGCACTTCCTCTGTAACACAAAACAACAGAGGTTCCTTGCAGGTACCTGAAGCCTGCTAGAGAGTAGCCCGAGTTAGAAAATAATGTAGTTTTGAGCCCCAGCATCATTACATTTGAGCGTAACACCTCCTCCTTGTGGCAAGCTTCCTTCAGCTGACGTATTTTGCTTGCCCTGGTTTGGGGATTCTCATGGGACACTCCCTGAGGCAAAAAGGTCCTATTTGGTGTACAGCGTGGAGCTGGGGGATTGACATGCATCTGAAAGGTGTATTCTGCAGTAGGAAATGAACGTCTGATGGAATGTGGCAAGTCACTGACAAACTGGGGTGACTACCCTAAAATTTAGGCAACAGAGAATTGCTAAACATGAAAGCCGGACAGAAAGTACTCAAAAGATAGTGCCTTTTAAAACAAAGAGATATTTCTAGCTGTAAAATAGCTTAACGGTGGCTATACTGCAGCATAACCAGTTATGGGCCATTTACCACATGCTGCTGTGTCTGTGCTCCCTAGAATCATCAAGAGAAAGATCAGCTAAAGCCCATCACAAGTGCCGCCTGATTTCCTGTATGACACTGACCCAGAATGTCCCAAGGGCTCCCAGGCCATCATGAGGTCAGACCTCAGCTATTTAGACCACACAGGACTACAGGACCTGCTAAAGGGGGGGAAAGGAAACCTCTGTGGTCAGTAAATCTGTCTGCATGAGCATTAGAATGAACCGAGCAACACACCCACAAATACTGCAGTGGCCTGCAGCCTCAAAAGAAACTGTCTGATAGAGCCACTCCATTAAAGGTGGTGTAAACGGGTAGGTTTTGGATTTTGTGCTGCAGCTCTAAGTTGCATGTCATGCTTTGTCAGTGCCCAGCCCCACGGCCACTTTGCTCTACGTCATCCAATGCAAAAGTGAAAGATGCCCCATTACCAGCACGGGTTGTCCTGCCGATGGGAGGCCAATGCTTGCTCGGAGTAAATACCCAGTAGGAGTAATATGAGGGGGGAAAAAACTGCTCTTTTTCCAGTTCTAGATTCTCTGTGCCCATGCCACTAGCATGTTTTGCTCAGGGCAAAGCTGTTGATACAGAGGCCTGAGCCTGCCTGCCATGCCCATTTCCTCCTCCTGTAGCTGCTCAGCACTGTGATAAATCAAATCTCCCCCCTCATTCAACTCAACCCGATGCCTTAGTTTGTGTCTTCAGCAAAGTGCCAGACAACATAGAAACTTCTTAGCTTCCAAGATCAGCTGTGCTCAACCTTGAATACTACAATCAACTCTAAAAGATGGCTTTATATAGAGCCAATATTATGTTTGCTCTGCTTACCCTACACCAAATCCCTTGTTTCTTAACGTACGCCATGCCTGTTTTGCCACAGCCCAGCTGCTCTGCACTTCAACTAGACCACAGTCTCTCTAGCATGCAGTGTCACAGTGCTGTATAAAGGTGTTTTCAGAGTCAAGTCAGCAGGCAGGAGGAGGACCTGTGAGCAGGCTACTTCCCTGCTGTTGCTGCAGGGTTGCTTTCCACTGGAATCAGCAGAGCATGAGGACAGAGCAGGTATACTCTGACAAAAAGCATGTGCATCCTGCCAGGAGCTAGCATGAACCAAGTAATTACTTGCAGCAGCCAGCAACCAGACCTGACAGCGCTACAAAAGGTTTTAAATGTCCTGTTCTAGAGCCCTCCTCCCATTTACCTTTCTGAGAGCCAGCTCTGATGCTCGATGCTCCAGTACAAGTGCACTGAGTTGTGTTCGTAGCCGCTGAATGTCCTGCTGTAGCCTGGTACATTTGGCCTGGGAGGCTTGCAGCTCCTCTTTTTGCTGTTGTTCTCCTTGCTGCTTGATCTGCTGGATGCCAGCCTCGCAGTCTTTGGACAGATCTTGCATGCTGGTTTTGAGGTCTTTGATCACATTGTCCCTCCTGTGAATCTAGACCCAGAAAACAAGAGAAATACCGTTGAGGCATAAGGTGGGCAGAAGTAAGGCAGTCTTGCAAAGGTGGAGGAGACCTAAGACAACACCCTGCTGATCAGGTAGCAACAGGGACCTGCCACTGCTGGCTGAGGGAACAGAGTTAGACTTGCACAAGGTGCTTTGGAAACCTTCCCCCACTGCTCCTCTGGCAACCTGTTAGTAAAGGTAGAGAACTGAACAAACCATACCAAGACCCACTGGCACTGCCATCTGAGGAACAGCCAAAATCAGGGCTACCCACAGCTCCCTCAAGCTTTGGATTAGGCTCAGAATGGCTGGCTGGGGGATGCAGCTCAGTGTGCTGCCTGCAAGAGAAATCCTCAGCAGGGACCAGTGAAACAGATTTATTCATTATGCCCTGGACAAGCTGCCAAATTGCACATAAAAATCTCAAGTGTCTCGATTCACGGATCTCCAAGGAGCGGAGAGAATGAGGAAAGCAGGCCCTTGTCTCTGTTAGCACCATTCAATGCAGTAAGCACATGACAAAACCTTCCCCTCTGACCCCTCTTGCAGGAAGGAGAAAGAAAAGCATACGTATAAAACAAAGGATTGCTTGTCAGGAGTTCAGGGGCTTGGATGCTGGCACTGCCCACAGACTCACAGAAAGAGCCTGGGAAATGCCTGTTCATTTGTCTGTATCTCAGCTGCCTTCACTGAAAAAAATGAAGAATTTGTATAATCACATATTAATCACAAATGCTCTAAGGCAGCTAGGATTAGAGCTGGAAGTCACAGAAATGTTGGTTTTAAGCAAGAGTGAAGACAGAGCAGATATTAAAAATGGATTTTAATCAGAGCAATCTCTCCCTGGAATGACTTTTCATCATTTCATCAGCAGTGGATGAAGTCTCATGCTGGAAGCTGGCATTGTAGCCCTGCCAAAACACTACCGCAGTAATTTGTGCCTGTCCTGCAGCTCCTTTTTAAACTCAGTGACTTGTATCATTCAAGTTGGCTGGTGAGAACAGGTTCAAAACATGCCAAATTAAAAAAAAAAGTATGCAATAAGCATTTTTAATTATATTTTACAATGAAAATAGTATCTTTAAATTTAGGATCTGGTTTAGAAATTATTTCCAGAATTTCATCTTTAAGAACTGCAAGAAAGGGATCATTTTTTAGCTTACCAATGTTTTGCTTCAGTAACGCTTTGTTGGAAAACATATTCCCACAGTATCATACCTCCTCCTCTTGAGTCCGGATTGCTGCTGCCAGTTCTGCTTGTAAAGCTGTGATTGCTTCAGTGTTTTTCTTAATCTGGAGGAAAATGTCCTCCTTGATCTGAATCTTTCTTTCCTCTTCCACAGGACTAGTCAGGAGTCTCTCGAGCATGAAATTCCTGAAGTCCCCAAAAGCTTTGATGAACACTTCAGCTGGCGACTTTCTTGCCCAGGCTTCATATTTCAGAATGTGGCAAACTGAAGGGTTGGCCAGTAAGAGTCTCAGTACGTTTCTAACAGAACATTTCAGATGTTGCTCTAGCAAGCAGAGACAGCCCCGTTGCTCCTCAGCTGTCATGGTGTCCTCTTCTTCAGGCCTGACAAGCAGATGCTCCATTTCATTTGAAAGCTTTTGGTGCTCAGTCAGGCTGTTTGTGATCTCAGGTCCCAGCATATCAGCAAACCTATCCAGAGAGTTAATAATATGTGGTATCAAACTGCTCATCTCCAGCTTGGCAATTGTCTCATCCAAGACAGCTATGATTCTTTCTGTCTCAACATTATCAGGTTTTAACTGATGTGGACCTAACATCTTCATGGCATCTAATGTGATCATTGCCTTCTCCTGAGTTGCCATGCCCTTCATCAAGGGTTTGTTTCTTTGCTTCACGTCCTGAGATGATTCTTGGAATACAGCTGGATCCCCTGTTGCCATGGCTTCAGTTAAACACTTGTGAGTTGAGTGGTTTTTTAAGGTCTAGAAAGGACACAGCTCTTATACAAGGTGAGATTCAATCAAGGAACTTCAAGGTCCCTCTGCTGCTACTGTCATGTATTCTTCTTTCTTGGATTTTATCTCTAAAAGGAAAACAAGGTGACAGCATTAGAGAAACAATATAAAGTGGGAAAACGTGGGAGTTTCAGATCATGCTGGAGTTCTGCCTGGGTCTGGGCACAGGGCCAGGACATGGGGTTCATGCACCAGAACTGGTCCTTGTCCCAGAAAGGCTGTTGAACACCCATGGGAAGGAAGGAGAGTAATGGGCCACCGACTTTGAAGGGTGGTGAGGAGAAGACTCCCTCCCAACTGTTTCTAAGTAGCAGCTGAAGTGGAGAAGCACATGTTGCAGCTCTGCAGTCCCTAGAGGTGTGTGGAGGCGGGCTTGCAGGTCCCTGGGGCCACCCTGGAGCGAAAGGCAGGGGTCCCAGTGCGAAATCTCTGTCCTTCCAGGCCTGGCACTGCCAGAGGGATGAGGTGGGAAAGGGGATCTGGGTGCCAGGAGGGGCTGTGCTGGCAGGGACAAGAGCAAGAGAGGGCAGTGAGGGGGCAGAGGGCAGCTGCGTGTGGGAGGCTGACTGGGAGCAAAGGGTCCCCTCAGCGTGGGTCTGGGGGAACCCAGGGATTCCCCGGATGTGGGAGTCAGAGGTCGGGGAGGGGGATTCTCGGGGGGGAGGACTCCCTGTGTAAGGGTCAGGAGGCTCGGGCGGGCCCGGGCCGGCATTCGGGGGTTCCTCTGAGGAGAGGCCCGGGGCCTCGGGGGACAGGGGCCTGGGGGGACAGAGGCCCAGCGGGGATCCCGGGGGTCAGGACCTCGGCGGCCAAGGGTATCTCAGGGATCGGCTCCCAGGGGACGTCGGTCCCAGGCTGCCCCAGTCCGTGCAGCGCAGGCGATCCCGGTCCCGTTCTGGTCCCAGGCCGGCCCCGCTCGCTACCGCCGCGGGCCCGGCCGGCCGCCGCCAGAGTCCCCCGGCTGCTAGGCAACCCTCCCGGGGGCGGGCCTCCCCGGCAGCCTATGGCGAGCGGCTCTGCCCCGCCCCGCGCGGGCCCCACACCGCAGGGGCGCCGATCGCTTGATGGGCAGCGCCCCTGCCCAATGAGACGCCCCGCGGCGGCGAGATGCCGGGACGGGGCGTGGGTGGCCATCTTGGCGGGCGCGGGCGCGGGGCGGGGCGGGGATCCGCGGGCGCGGAACCCAGCGGCGGTTTTGTGGCAGCGGTGCAGCAGAGAAGAGGCATCCCGAGCAGTGTGTGCTCGCAGCAGCGTTCTCTCAGGGATCCCCAGCAGTGCATTGCAGGGAGTCCTAAAAATAAGGCGGAAAATAAAACTTTATGCCCCCCGAGATCAAGTCTCCCAGGCCCTGGTGTCATAAAAGAAGAGCAGGAATGAAAAGTGGAGGGTGTCAGTGAGTAGGTGTCAGGAGCCCTGAGGGGGCTGGCCATGCAGCTGAGCACAGGGAGGGGCACACCAGCTGCCTGCTGGGATGGAGGTGTCAGGAGGACGAGGGCATCAGCCCCGGAGCCATCCCTGGCCCTGGAGCCATCCCTGGCCCCGTCAAGGGGTGACGTGGGGCCTTGGCCGCGGTTCCTGGTGAGGAGAGCTCACAGAAGGGCAGGGGTGCCACGCTGGAATACATTCCGAGGACTCTGCGTGCTCACACACCTCAAGCAGGCTGAAGTTACTGAAATTTAGACCATGTTGCAATATTAAATAAGGCACAACATAAGAGTCTAGCAGGGATTACAGACACCAGCAACCAAGAAATTACCCTAACTGTACTACTAAGGAACGCTGGTTTTATAGGACTCTGCATTCAGGGCCATATAAATGCTAATAAACTCCAGCTGATTAAAATGCTGATGCCGCACATGCCCAATTAGTTAGTTACCCCTTGAATTAGTAATGTCTGCAAAGAACATGTTGGCCCTTGAAAGCTGAGCTCAAGCCCTGCCCTTACCCTGCTGTGCTGTCAGTGAGAAGGGTGCATTCATGGAGACCAGGGTTTTGGTTTCCAGGAGGAAACTTGGCAAAATGCTGAATGCCAGCCTGGGCTCCCAGTGATGCCAGCTCTGTCCTTGGGGGTAGGAGCAAGCATGAAGCAGTGGCGTGGTGGCTGTGGCACCCGTGGCCAGCCTCGTCCCAGGTTTCAGCCAGCCCAGCACCATGCAGCCTTTCCTCGTGTGAGCAGTCCCCTCTATTTCTGTGCATAGCGTGACTGAGCCCATGAATAAATCCCTAGCACTGGGAACTGTGCCCACTGGTCCAGCACGTCGCCAGTAATTAATTATTTCCCCACACAAAGCAGGCTAAGGTCTGATGATGGGAGATGCAGTGGGACTACCAGCGCCAGAATTTTAAGGCCTGGCACTGGTGAGGATGGTTGAGAGGACACCCATGGTGGGGCCAGGCTTGCCCAGGTCTGCTGCTTCCCTGTACAGAGTGGGACCACGGGTCTGGCAGAGACACAGGAGGCAGATGGAACTGCAGAGAGCAAAGTGGGAGCAGACCCGTGTCAGGCTTGATGTATCCAGTTCATTACCTGGCTGGGGGAGCAGTGACTTGCACATGGGCCACCTCCTGCCCTCAGTGACCCATGCAAAGGACCAATTCAAAGGCAACACCGGGATTCAATGTGATGGCAAGTCTGGGTTTGGGTCAAAACGCTGCAGCCACTGGAACAAACCCTAGGCTGGGACATACCCAGCCTGCTGGGGGGAGAAGGGGTGGCTCTAACCACAAGTCTAGGACAGACTGTCCCTCAGCCTCCAGTGAAAGCAGAGCTGTCCAGAAACACCTTCTTGTGCTCTAATTTGGCAGATGGGAACTTGTGATCTTGCTGGATCCAGATCCATGATTTCCTGGCTGCAGGATGATCAGGAGACAGCAGGATGATCAGGACACATGGGATTTAAGCACATAGGGGCCATAAGATTACAAAGGTGATGTGCTGTCAGTTGGATTTTTCCCTCACAGCTGTCAGCCCAGCACAGAGAAGCAGCCCTGAGATGTGGAAAGCTGCTGCTTTTCCTGACAAGGATTTCAGGGGTGAACCCTGACCCCCTGCAAGGCTGCCACCCTGCAGGCATTTTGGCAATTAAATCTGTCTTGAAAAGAATGTCTTTTTGTTTCCCAAGTTGACGAGTCTCTTGATTGCTTCATTTGAAATGGGCCACTGCCCTCCAAGAAATGCACACTTGGGCTTCCTTACAGCTGGGACCTGGAGATCGGATCAGCTGTCTAGTGACTGTCACCAGAGTTGCCTATGCCCTTGGGTGCACAGCCTGCTTGAAGGGACAGAAGGGCCCTTGGGACGCGCAGGGAGAGGATGGAAAGGGTGGAAGGGTGGGTCACATTCAAACCTCCTCTGAAGTAGGGAAGACCTGTGGACCACTGCCACTCCTTCCTGAATTTGGGAATTAGAGACATCCCTGTCTTGCAGGTGGAGATGGGGGTGACGACACGTGCCCAGAGCAGCCTGACTCGTCCTGCAGCTTCACACACCGCTCCAGGCCAGCAGCAGCTCTTCTGCCAGGAAGGAAACCAGATCGATTTGAGAGCTGGGTGAAACATCACCGAACCTGCGTCAATCCCACCTCATCCAGGATGTAGGAAAAACCTCAGATCCATCCTGAAACAATTCACTGCATCCAAACCCACCAGACTGCATCATCGCCCTGAGGCAGAGGTGCCCCAGAATCCAAACTATGTGGGCAGGGGAGCTGTGTGGGGCATGTCCAAGCAGGGCCTGGAGAGACGAGAGACTCTGGGTGCAGGTACAGCCCAAGCACACTGTCCCCCACCGTTTGAGGCCGGCCATGTTCAGACACAAAGGCCTTGTGACTAAACAGCACAAGAACATCAAAGACCTCCCTGACCCCATCTGGGCTTTCACCCACTGTCAGAACCATTCTTCAGATGCTGAATCCCTCTCCTCTGATGAAGGGAAGCAAAGCTCAGCATCTGGGGCCAGGCAGGCTCGGCCGATCAGCTTGGGAGCCCATGATCCACCCCAGCTTGGGTTTCCCCAATGATTTCCATGTTCCTGCTGCCACCCACCCATGCGTGGGACAAGGGAGGGGACAGCAGTGAAGGGGTGGATTACGCCAGTTAAAACAGATGATGAAATGGTGGCGAAAGAGCAGAGGTACACAACAATGCCTTGCTGCAGGGTACAGCACTCCAACCTGGCGTCACTGTAGGGACAGTCCCCTCCTGCCACCATCTTTGCTCTGGCAGCCAAAGTGCACCTACAGGAGTGGGCAGAAACCAATTTGCCAATGCGATGGAAAGCATCTTCTCCTGCTCCTCTGCACATCTGGAGCTCTGAAGCCATGAACCCCTGCAGAGCCCTTAGTGCTGAGCTGGAGCAGGCTGTGTCTGGAGGCACATGAGCTGGTCCTCAGGAGACCCTCACAGGAGCCGGTTGTGCTGGTTGCTGTGCTGCACCAAGCCTTGCATCATGCTCTGCTGGGAACGTGTTGCTCTGGCACCACACCAAGCCCCAGGGGAATCTGCAGGGCTGACTGATCCCTGACCACGGCCCACCTGCAGCTCCGGCTTGTGTTCACTCATTCCCATGTCTCGCCGTCAGTGGGATGACGTGTTCCTCGTCTGTATTGTGAGCAGGTCGGAAGGAGTCTGCTCTTCCCCTGGCCCCCAGAGACTGTCAGAAAGGCTCAGACAGGGCTCTGAGAACCTTATTAAAAATAACGTCAGGCCCTTTTCTCAGAGCTTATTTCCTGGCAGAGGGAGAGAGAACATGTAATCACCCTTGCTACATGCAGGATTGTCTGACCTGCATCCTCTGGTTCCCTTGCCAGCTAATTTAGGGTTGAATGTGGGTTAGTTAAAGCATGACGGAGCTTCCCAAGCACCACTTTGGGGGTAATGGTTGCTGCTTCTGCAGTGGCCACCAGGCAGATGAGCCCAGAGAGGTCATTGGTCATGCACAGGACAGGAGACTCATCACACCGAGGGGCACCGTTGGGATGACGTGGGGGAGCTGCTTATCCAAGCATGGCAGCGCAGCAGAACTGGCTGAGCTGGAGAGGAGACCTGTCCAGCCTCCGAGGGGAATTTAAACAGCAAGCAAATCATGAGAAGTGGTGGTTTCACAGCCGTAGGACAGGGGAGGACCACTGGAGGGCAATGGGGGCAGCAGGAGCAGGCAGGGAGGTATCGCTGCCCCTGTGGCTGCATGCTTTGACCACTGCTCTCCAGAGCCAGGCTGGGAGGAGCTGATCTCCAGCTCCACAGATCTGTACCCTGGGGGTTGCTGACTGCCCTGAACCTTCTCACCACATGCAGGAGGGCTCGTTCCACAAGGGATCCTGGTGCTTTCCAGCCTTCCCACCCTACCTGCCACAGGGTTCGCCTTCAGGAGTGGTGCTCATCTGCCTGCGCAGCTCCAGCACTGCCCACTCCTGCACGGCCAGCATCGGCTCCTGGGCAAGGTCCCGCCGATTCTGCCTCTCTGCCTCTCAGGACACCCAGCCCTGTCACCTGCCTGGGGGAGATGCTGGGGAACAGGACATGCGTTGCTACGTGCAGAACATGAAGCTTTCACCCTTTTGCTTCCTCCATGGCTTCAGGCAGGAAGACAGCTCTGGTGCAGGAGTCATCTCAAAGAAGTAGCAGTACCTGCTGCTGCTGGGAACCCAAACAGACAGCAGGTAGCAGCTAATGTTTTGCTTCTTGGGCTATGTTTCCTACCAGCCTCTTGCAATTGTGGAGGATAACAGTGATGCAGCATGTACGTAAAACAAGCCCAGTGAAGCAGTAGTGCTGGTCTCAGGATAGACATGCAGGAGCTGCTATTTCTTTCCAACTGCACATTCGTCTCAGCAGTTTACAAAGCTTGTTCCAGGTCAGTGCAAGCTCCTGTGATTTAGCATTCAGTGAACATACAATGTTAATACTATATTTGTGGCCCAAGCTTGAACACATGGGCAGGCAAGGGAGCTGCCTGCCAAGCCAAACACAGGCAGTGCTGCCCTGTGATGAGGCTGAACCTAACCACTCACACCTGCCTGTCACACTGTCTGTACTAGGTCTTGCCTGCATGGGGCTATGGTCAAGTCACCTGCCTGTTCTAACACCGCCCCAGGGCATCCATGAGCACTGTACAGTGTGCCAGACTTGGGATGTATCAGCTCCTTCTCCCCTTGGGAGTCTCTTGGGTGAGGAAAGGGCCCAGGTCTCTGCCCAGATCCTGTCTGCTTGCTTTTACGCACTGAGATTGGAGCTGCAGGGAGAGGAAACATGGGTTATATGTCAGTGCTGGTGCCCTGGGCTGCTTTGATAATTCATCTAATCCTGGGTGGCAGCTGCCCTATGGCTCTGGCTTCAGCTGCTCCCCTGGGAAAGATGCGGGCAGCCCGTACTAGCCCCCTCTGCTCCAAGCATCACCTGGTTCAGCTGATGAGCGCTGTGCTGACACAGCTCCACATTCTTCCAGGTTTGGCTGAAAACAGACCCCACCAGTCGGCACCAAGGTGAACGGTCCTTTCCCGCCTGAAGCCATCTGTCGACACTGGAAGGCAAGAGGAACCCCTCAGAGATCCCCATGGGGAAGCACTGGAGCTGGGGACTTTCCTGATCAAGCCACCATTGCCTTCACCTCCGCTCTACCTAAACAGAGAAACCAGTGAGTTCCTGCAGTAAGGAGTTTGCTGAAGAGACAAGTGTAGTGGAGTTCTTGTCAGCTCTGAGCAAACTGACTTTTAAAAGGGGGAAGACAGATGGGTCTGGATGCGCTGAGCTGGCTGAGCAAAGCTGGAAGCCTGAGAGCACCAGGCTGGGAAGGGGATGGCAGAAGCATGGGTGAGCGGGGACACTGGCTCAGCCAGCAGCACCCTCTGCAGTCAGCTGTGGGCAGCGATGAGACCAGCTCTTCGGGAGGAAAATCTCCCTGGGGCTGTCGGGGACACCGAGTGTGTGATTTTGATAGGCACCTGCCTGCTGGGTCTGCAGCAAGTCCCAGCCTCTGCTCTCCCAGGAAGATCTCAGCTGCTTCCTTGCTCTGCCAGGTGGGAACACGTGTGGGGCTGCAGAGCCAGGCCCAGGAACCAGCTAACGCTGGCAGCCTGCCGTGGTGAACGCTACAGCTCCAACAGCTCCACCGGTTTCAAGGCCACGGGGCTGAAGGTAGGCGAGGCAAGGGCAAACGGGGCCAGGCATCACCCCACGCCTGGTGCTCCTCATACCAGGGTGGCTGCTGCGTGGCAAGGGCAGACTCCTGCCGTGGGGACGCTGGGATCAAGGACAGCACTGAGCTGGTGGGCTGGAGGAATGACGACTGGTGACTGGTTTCTCCCAGCACAAGGAGGACAGGGAGGTGCTCAGAGGGGCTGAGCTCTGGCCCTGTCACCTCCACACAGAGGAGCACCGTTAGACAGAGCCCCAAAGCCCCTCTGCTCCCATGGCAAGAGTGGAGGGACATCCCCTGCTCCCTGCAGGGTGCTGGTACTGCTGCATGCCAGGCACCACTTGAGGACTCCCCCCAGCACAGGGTGGGTGCCATTTGAGAGATGGATGGATGCAGCCGTTACTGTAGCAACGGGGATGAACTGCTCCTGGGCTGGCTGCACAGCGGCGCTGAGCTGAAACCGCCCCACATTGAAGAGGAGGCTGATGGAGGGGAGGCAAAGCCGAAGACTCTGAAATCAGAAAGTGGGGAAGCAACAAATGAGCAATCAGTCACTGCTTCTTGTAACGCAAGAACTGGGGATGCATGGTGAATTGGCCCAGATAGTAAGTTTACCACAAACTAAAGGGACTATTTTTTTCACATTGCATTATTAAACTCTGCGACTCATCACCCTGGGATGCTGCGGAGGCCAGACACATACCGGTGAGTCCAAAGGCTGTGGAGGGCAGGTCTGCTGCAGCCCAGACTGCTGAGAGCTGGAGGGGAAAGAGATGGGCTGCAGGAGCCTGGGTGCGCTTTTGCCTGGATGGCACATTTCACAGCTGACAGAGCCAAGAGCTCCAGGCAGTATCCAAACAATAGCTGAAGTGTTGCATGGTAACACACAAATGTCTGGACCAAATCCAGAAGCTCTCACTTGGCTTTAAACCAGTCCTTTTCTCCCAGCATCTTCCCACAAGGAAAACCCCAGGAGACAACCTCCAGGTTCCTCTCTAAAAATCGATGGAATTGCTTGTTGGCATTTCCTTGCTTTTCACCTCAGCACATCTCTTGTTGGCTTTCAGTGCTACCCAAGCCAACTGACGCAGGTACACGCCAGCCAGCATGGTGCCAGCATGGCCCAGGATGTTTCCTGTCTGTCCTGTCCAGCAGCTGTCACGGTGAACAATAGATCCGCATTTTCCTGGATAAACACAGCAGGCAAAAGCTGCAGATGCAGGGCTATGAGGCACTTGACTCTGCTGGTAATTCCTTTTTCCAGCTGGATGTCATCACTAAGGTCTGGTGCAGTATCTGGGCGGCAGCATGGCTGAGGCTGTCCATGAGAGTGGTCAAGAAGGATCTGTCCACGGAGAGGACAGTATGCAGGGCAGGTTTATCATGGGTGTAGGAAGGAAAGACAAGAAGAAGATGCCTTAAATACTCAGGGAAAAAAAAAAAAAAAAAAGACTTTATAGATGTGTGGGTTTAAGCCAATTCAGGTGCCAAACCCCAATTTCCTATTCAGTATTTCTAGAGCCTTTCAGCACCGGAGTGATGACTGTGAAGCATCCTTTGCGGGCAGCTTGAGAGGACGCCTTCAGCTCACTGCTGGCCCTGTAAGGCATCGCCATTGCAGGTGGTCTGTTGTTGCCGAGATGTCCCAGAGATGGAAGGCGCTGCTTCTAAAGTCAGGCACCTTCCAGCCTCAGATTTCACCATGTGTGATGTTGCCAGGTGTCTGAGGCCGGCCGAATTATTGGAAAAGCTCTAGTGAAGAAGAAACAGCATTAGTTACTGTTTACAAAAGCCAGAGGTTAGGGAAAAGTTTGTTGTTTCTTTAAAAAAATAGTTTTACAGTAAACCAAGAAGCAGTGTTTCATTGTCAAGGCCTGATGCCTCCAGATGTTTGAGCACTGGGCTGTAATTTGCCAGGTGTGCTGTCCAGATGCCCGAGCTACACCCTTTGCATTGGTCGTGAAAATTCTCTTTAGAAATCCCAGCTGAGGGGGACAGCTTGAAGGTGCTAAGCATTTTTTAATCCAGTAAAGACAAACCTGAGTGAAGACATGACAGCCATCTTCTGATTATTTCCTCGAGGCCACTGGGAAACAAAAAATTATCAGTTTCATTTAAGCAAAAAACGTTTTTTGTTAAGAAAGCCGCAAGGTTGCAATGCTGGCTGGAGGGCCAGGCCACCTCGAGAAATATTAGCATCTCCTTTACTGTCAGTGTGTTGAAAATCAAGTTAGATGAGCGTTTTTCAAGGACAATCAAAACATACTTTGTGCAACAACATGGCAGAGGCCAGAGTGGCCGGTGCCCGTGTCCCTGGCTCCGTGCTCCCGCCACAGCCCGATCCCAGAGCCGGCGGTTGCCCTGAGCATCCCCGGCTCGGGGAATGGGAAGAAGGGGGTCGATCAGCCGTACCTACCCACAGCCACCCTCCGTGGCCGGCACCCACCCATCCCTGCGGTGCCCGCAGGCGCTGCCCTCAGTGCTCCATTCCGCCCCCCGTTTGCCCTGCACTTCTCGAGTCCCCGACCCCTCGCCCTTCCCCCCATCCCTGGGTTCGTTCACCGCCCTGCACCCCGATAGCGCTGCCGCAAACCCCACGAGCCGTGAGACACGCCGGTGGGGCGCTTCCCAAAGGCACAAACCGAGGGCACCCCCACCCCCCCCACAGCCCACTCCCTCCCTGCCGGAGGCGAGCGGCCCCCGGCGCCGTCCCCGGCCTCACGGCGCGTGTCGCTGCGGCGGCTGCCCACGGGGACCCCGGTGGGCGGGCGGCGCGCGGGTGGGAGCTCCCCACGGCCCGCAGGGGGCGCTCTGCAGGCGGGGAGGGCGGCCGCGCGCGCCGGGGGCGGGGCGCCGGGGGCAGGCCGGGCCGGCGGGGGCGGGGCTTCCCGGACCCCACGCGCTGCCCGCCCTGCCCGCACCCCGCAGCCGCCCTCGGGCACCGCGCTGCCCTTCTTCCCTGGTCCCCCCGAACTGCTGCTCTAAACGCTTGTGGGAACGTTCAGACTTTTGGGCTTTTTCAAAGCGTTTTACCCTTACCAAAGCAAATGTAAGGCCTTACAGCCACGGCCCACACTGCGCGGTAAAGAATTCCAGAGTGATGCTCGTCTTCGGGTAGAGAGGCATCCTGCCACACCCCTCGCTATGGTCAAGGAGATCTTTGAGCAAAAAGCTCCAAATTTCCAAAGTATCACTCAACACCGGTCTGAAAAAAATGACTCACCTGTCTCCTTGACTGCAATTCATCCGACACAGCTGTAAGAAGCGGGTCTGGAGGGCGGCAGGCACGCTCTCTCACATTCTTGCATCTCAGACCCAATCCATCGCACTGACAACAAACAGCCCACATTGTAAAGCCACCAGCAATGTGGTCATCTGGTTTGAGTGGCCTCTCAACCAGAATTTACTGGGCGAGCAATGACCCTCCTGTCACCTGCCCAGCGCAAGAGTAGCACTGGCTTCCTTCCATCCTTGCAGGCATGCAGTGTCCCCAGCATAAGGGGTTTGCATCCCCACCTCCACCCCGGGTCTGTCTGCAAACAGAAAGCTGCCCGTGTGCACAGCACAGATCCAGGGACCCGCTGCAGGACCAAACTGGGTGTCACAGCACAGCCTGGGGCTTGGCTGTAGCCTGGAGCTAATTCACTCATGGTGGCTGCACTGCCCTGAGGTCTTGAAACTCACACCTCGTGTGTGCAGGTGTCCTGGTTTCGGCTCGGATGGAGTTGATTTTCTTAGTATCTGGTGCAGTGCACAATGTTGATAGCACACTGATAGTCCCAGCTGTTGCTGGGGGATGTTTATACCAAGTCAAGGACTTCTCAGTTTCTCAGGCCCTGCCGGCGGGAGGGCTGGAGGGGCACGGGGCACTGGGAGGGGACACAGCCGGGACAGCTGACGCCAACTAGCCAAAGGGGTGTTCCATACCATGGGATGTCACGCTGAGTGTATATACTAGGGGAAGAAGAAGGAAGCAGGGGGGATGTTCGGAGTGATGATGTTGGTCTTCCCAAGTCACAGTTACGGATGTGTTTCTAGGCACAACCAGCGTGCCGCAGTGGCAGCAGCTCTGGAGCCCTCCCAGCGCTGCCCCAGCCCCCCCCAGCCAGGCAGCCTGTCATGGATCACCTCCAGCCCCTACATCCGTGATGCAGAGGCTGCCAACAGCTTCCCCCTCTTCTTCACCCACCGCATCAGCACGGTTGTCAACGTCTCCCCGGAGGTGGTGAACACGGGTGCATCAGGTACCTGTGCATCCCCGTGATGGACACCCCCACCGCCCGCATCTCCAGCTACTTCGACTCCATGGCAGCTAAGATCCACAGCATGGGGACACGCGGGGTCAGACGCTGCTGCACTGCACTGCTGGGGTGAGTGGGTCCCCACCACCTGCTTGGCCTGTCCAATGAAGCACCGCTCCATGTCCCTGGGGGGTGCCCACACCTCGGTTGAGCCCTGCCATCCCATCATACAACCCAACAGCAGCCTCTGGCAGCAGGTCATCGGCTACGAGTCATCATCTGCTCTGGCGTCAGCAGGCTCCAAATGATCAGCTCTCCATCGGGGATGATACTCAATGTTTATGAAAATGAAGTAAGAGTAATGCTGCTGCTCTGCGTACAAATGAGCTCTTGTAACCCCTTGGCAAGAAACCAAGGGAAAGCCAACTGCAGTTTTCCCAGATCCATGCTGGAACATTGAAAATAAACTCTTCTCATCTAAGGGGGGTGGAGCATGAAGTCTTTGCCACTGAAAGTTGGGGGATATGCAATACAACCAGCAAGTAGTGGGGTTTACTATAAATAAAATCAACACAGTTTAAGCTATGCAGTTATTTTTCACACATCATTAGTATCAGAGTCTCAACAGTAACTCCAAAACCATCACGTGTTCAGAGAGTGTTGTTTTATTCCAGCACAAACTGTGCTTCCAATACAGGACAGAAACTAGCTGTGAGTCAGGATATTTGGAGTGTTACCAGCGTTTGTTTTTCCTAACTGGGATAGGACTTTGGGTTTTGAGACAGCAACCCTAAGTCCACTCATCTGCTGCATTCCAGAGAGGGCAGAAAGATCATACTCCAGCACCCCAGCTGGGAGACACCCAAGGATGCCCAGCTTTCCATTATCACACCCTTTCTCTTCACCCACCCAGCTGCACCAATCCTTTTTCAGAAGGTGCCTTGGCCTCCCTTGG
Source organism: Falco biarmicus (assembly GCF_023638135.1). NCBI lineage: Eukaryota > Metazoa > Chordata > Aves > Falconiformes > Falconidae > Falco > Falco biarmicus. Next base: position 34,294,504 of record NC_079288.1, read on the forward strand.
GAGATCCGCGGTTATTTGGGTTCGCTGCTCGCTGCTCATAAGGAACCCCATTTACTCCTGGTATGCTGGGAAGTCGAGATGGGAGCAGTAAGAGGAAGCCTGCTGTCAGGTTGAATCATTGCAGCGAGGTCATCATGTTGTTATAAACTAAAAACCTGTCCTGGACACACTTTGGCATCGCTCAGCAGCAAACCATGTATTAATTCTGGTTTATCACAGCATGAAGTTTTCTGCTCCAGCAGCTCTGTCAAGTGGAAATAACAGACCTATTTCAGGTGGGAGTAGGGGGCCCTGGGCTGGCATGTGTGATTGAGGGGTCCCACAGCCCCTGGGTCAGCTTGAGGGGTCCCAGAGCCCCTGGGTCAGCTTGAGGGGGTCCCACAGCCCCAGCTGGTGCGAGGCATTGTAACCAGGTGGGTGCCAGTCTCTTTTCCCAAGTAGCAAGTGGCAGGACAAGAGGCAACGGCCTCAAGTTGTGCCAGGGGAGGTTTAGACTGAATATTAGGAATAATCTCCTCATCGAAAGGGTGGTCAAGCATTGGCACAGGCTGCCCAGGGAGGTGGTGGAGTCACTGTCCCAGTGGGTATTTAGAAGACATGTAGATGTGGCACTCAGGGATGTGGTTTAGTGGTGGCCTTGGCAGTGCAGGGTTAATGGTTGGACTCGATGATCTTAAGGGCCTTTTCCAACCTAAACAGTTCTCTGATTCTAGGATTCTATATCCTACCAGTAGCACTATGGGGCTGCTCCTCCACACCCACAGAGAGCAACCTGGCGAACTAGCTCTCTGAGGGGCTCAAAGCAGCTCAAGTGATAGCTGTGGTGGGTGACAAAGGACCTTGCCTGCCTTTGAGTGTGTTGCTTTTCTCCCATGGCACCTTCTAGAAGCAGAGCAAAGACCTGACTCCTCATGGACACATAAGAAGTTCTTCTTGGAAAACAGAAACATTAAAGGGAAGGGACAGAATGAGATGGTTGGGTGCATGGGTATCACAGAGAGCATCGGAGATGTGGTGGATCTCTTGGAGGAGCCCTGCATACTGTGTGACCCTGGCCTTGGTGCTTCTCAGACTGGATCTCTGACCAGGCAAGGGTGCAGCTGGTGAGTGTAGAGTCATCTCCAGCCCTCTCTGCGCCAGCTCTGCAGCTCAACACCAGGATATCCCTATAGGGAACAACGGTGCCACAAACTCTGGCAGGTCCCACAGATGTCTGGCTCTTGTGTGCTGGTCACGAGGGCACCGCTGGCTGGGTTCCAGGCACAGGCACCAGCTGTCTGGGGAGGGGGAGAGCAGGGCTGTGCACATCTGGATGTGGATGGAGGCTTGTTAAGATGGGAGTCCTGACTGGCTGGCAAATCTATGGGGATGAGGCAGGTCCAAGGCAAGGCCAAGCTGGGAAGTTGGGTGAGAATCCAGCTCCAGCTCAGCGGGGTACACAGCCAGCAGCTGTGGCATCAAGGGTGGGCATCTCAGTTTGGATGCAACTCAAGAGAAGTGGGAGGAAGGAGCAGGGGGTGATGCTGCTGCCAGCTGTTTCTTGACCACTTCTTTCTTCACAGCCACCAGAACCCAGGTGAGACACCTGCACCTGGCACCCAAACCCACTGACCCAAGCTCTCGGTCTGTATCAGAGACCCCTACTTTACGATGTAAAGTTATGTTATAAAACCATAGTATATGACTTAAAGACATTTTTAAAGCTCATGTGATTTCATCTTCTAGAAACTTGGCTACAGGCAGTCAGCAGCTTTCTCAGAGCAAAGCCATGAGCCTGTGCCACAGAGAGCGAGCAGTAAAGCCAGCCTGCCTGCCCCAGAACGGTTCAGAGCAAATTCTGCAGGGTTTTTTGCGTGCTGAACCAAAGAACATGGGACTGGAAGAGAGTCTGAAGGATCATCCTGTCCATCTCCTGGCCCCCAACCAGGCTTGGGCTGCCTCAGGCATCCTCAGATATTGCTCACCACTGCTGGACATTGCACTTCTCATGTCATCTATCCTTGGGCCAGGCTGTCCTGCCAGGGGGAATGCATTTTTCTTAATGTCTACCCTAAAAAAGGCTTTGCCATAATTTCAGCTCCAGAGCCAGGACAGTCCCCGACACCACTTGAGGACTGTGATGCGGTAGGTTTAAGACCACAGCCCGGCATATGAGGGAAGAATATCATTTACTGGTTTAGGCTGCCCAGCTTAGCAAGTGTTTGTCCTTGCTGCCTCCCAGCTGCAGATCCTGTGTCCCTCTGTGCTAATGCAGTAAGCCTCCCGACATCCCCGAGGGCAGCAGTTAATCCCCTGTCTTGAAACACAGAAAATTTCCACCGTGTGGTCCCAGGCACCCAGCTGGCATGCGGTAAAGCCACCCTGGATCTCCTCTCCCCTGCATGGAGACACGCTGCTCCTCCACCAAGGGCAGCAGCTCACAGCTCAGTCCCCAGCACGCATCAGAGGAAGATTTCAGCAGCAGTTAAACAGTAGATCCAGAAGAAACTGTCCAGCCAGCTCTCATTACAATGCTGTCCCATCAGACACACCTTTATTTCTCCTACCTCATACTTTCACTCTTCACCTGGAGCTCCTTGCCAGCCAGCACCTCCAGACTGGTGGGACCAAGCCCATGGAGGTGCCACCCATCCTTGCTGATGCTATTCACTGGCTTCAGAGCTGTTACCCCTCCTTGCATCTCCTGTCCCCTCTGTGCATTTCAGGATGTGGAGCACAGAAACCTGATGGCAGTGCCCATGTGGGAAGATCAAGCAGCATGTGCCACGTGCCTGCTACGCGGTTAACCCCAGGCGGTGGCATCTCAGGGGTTAACAAGCCCTGGCATGGGAGTGCCTCAGCCTGCCTTCAGTTGGGTGTTCTTTAAAAAGAGGTGAAACCCCAGAGGATGCTTGGCAGGGGTTGTGGAGATACACATGGGCAAGGAGAGGCCCCCATATTTGGGGGCACAAGAGCTGCAGGACCCTCAGAGCCCTTAGGTGTTCGTGGCCCTGCCAGGGCGATAACCCACCTCAGTACCCCCACACCCTGAAACCAGGGCTGGCGAGGGGCTCCAGACCCCAGCAGGGACTGGGAAGCTGCTGCCTGCCGGTGGCTGAGGCATGGGGACACACCTGCCCATGCAAGGGCTGTCCCCACCTGGCAGCACTCCTGTGGGGCTTGTCCTGCCCCATGCCGCAGTCTGCTCTCCAGAAAGGTGTCTGAGCAGAGGTATCCCAGTCTGCTCCCCAACCTGTGGGATGCCTTTCCCTCACCTGGCTTCGCTGGAGCAGTGCCGGACCCGGCACATGGGCAGCTGCCACCATGCCCATGGGAAACCCAATCCTGCCTGCAGCCAGAGCGGAGGAACGGCTGGAGCGAAGGATGCCACTGAGCTGAGATCACGGCCTGAAATACCCAGAGAGAGGGCCACCACCCCACCAGGCTAGCCCACCCACTGCTGCCAGGCCCTTCATGGGCAGCATCAAAGCACACAGCTCCAGCATAAATGCTGCCCACAGGACCCCCGTGCCCAGCCCGGCCCCAGCCACCAGCCTGCACAGGGACACCGGCAGCAGCTGGCCACGCTCCCCGCAGCAGCAGGGCAGGGGGCCAGCCCCATCAGCACCATGATGCACCAAAACCAGGGCGGACAAGGCACAGCCGCTGATGCAGGCGGGATGCGAATAGACCCTGGTGCCAGCAAATGAGTCAGGGGGCGAGGACAGGTGGGTGTTCCCCAGGGAAGGGCTCCTCCAGCCCAGCGATGCCACATGTTTGCAGCTCCTGCTCCTCCTGTCCCCTGGCAGGGCACAGTGTGGGTTGGAGCTCCCGGGAATGCCTGGGAGGGGAGTTTCCCCCAGCCCCAGCCCTGGAGTCACACCAGGGCTTCCCTTTTGAAAGTAACTGGAAAAACCAAAATGACTTTCAACCTTCCGCGTCACGGAAAAGCCTCTGAAATGTGAGCCCAGAAAGCAAATAGGCTTGTGGTTGCTGCTCTTGGCCGGGGCAGGGGCTATTTGCTGATAATGTGGGGCCCCTTGAGTCCTGGGGCACCCCGGGATTATAGCACGGGCAGGAGCCCACCAGCACACCGCGACAGCATGGCCGACTGCCCTTCCCTCGCCCTGTGCTGGGGAAGCAGCTGTTCCCGGAACGCTTCTGGAAGCAGCCTCAAAATTTGCCGCCCGTATGAGTGGAAGAATATTGCTGTTTGGGAAAGAGGGCGGGAGCAAGCAGGGAATTTTCAGGGAGAGCGGGTTGTGCTTGCAGGGTGATGTGAGTCACAGGGCTGGAGAAGGACCGGATGGGTGACACCAGGAGACAGGATGCTCATAGCTCCCCAGCGTCACGCTGCCCTGGGGCAGGGCGAAGCCATGCTGCCGCTGGCCAGTGCCAGGTCCCAGCAGCAGTGGCCATCCTCTGGACACGTGCGAGTGACTCCTCTCCCCATCACTGCGTCCCTGCGTCAACCCTGGGGCTGGGCTGCTAAACCACAGCTGTCCCTGCACAGGAGCACGGAGATGCCAGGCACAGTGGGCACGGTGGTCCTGGCTTCCCCCGGGTGCTGGGACATGCTGAGGCATGTCTGTGCCTCAGTTTCCCACCCCTGCACTGGGCAGTTCATCCCTTCCCACCACGGTGCCAGCGGGCGCTTTGGGTGGGAGATCACCTTGGAAGCTGAGGGTGGAGTACAACAAAAATAGAGCTTTATTTCGGGACAAGTGCAATCAGAGCTGGGTCCTTCGGCCCTGGCGCAGAGACAGTGAGCACGGAAGCAGCCACCACACGCAGTGGTGCCAGTGCACCCGTCACAGCACATCCGCACGTCTGTGCTGGCATCAATGCCAGGGCATGCATACACTGGGACGTCCCTTTGCCAAGGTCAGCGTGTGCCATGCCACAGCCCAGCACCATCCCTGAGGGGTGGTGAGTGGGCCTGAGCCGTCCCTGTCCCCTTTGCTGGGCTCTCACCATCTCTGTGAGGGAGCCCTGGGGACGGGCAGGCAGCCCTGCCCCCCCACATGCCTGCTCCAGCCACAGCAAGCCAGGAGGGATGGGGCTGGAGCTGGAGCCGTGGTGGCAGGGAGGGCACGATGGGGACAACAACAATGCGGCAGCACCACCACCAGCCCCATAGGATTGGCACAACACAGTGGGGTTGGGGACACGAGAGGGGACAGTCACCCACCCCATCCCTGGGCTTTTTGTTTGGCCACAAGAGCGGCATGTACACACAGCCCTGGGTTTACTCCAACCAGCAGAGCTTAGTAGTGGTGCACACACACATGCACACACGCACACACACGTGCACACACGCACACACACGTGCACACACAGGCTGCTCCGTGTTTCCCCAGGCAGGACAGCAGTTGGATGTGCAGAGTCATGTATCTGCAGCCACATCCCTGAGCATGCACAGCCTGCGTGTGCACATGGGGACACATGTGACCTGCTCACCCACACTGAGCCTGCGTGCACACCGGTACCTGTCAGCCTGCATGCACACACACACACACCCCTGTGCACACAGATGCGTGAAGGTGCATTTGCACACACAGAATCTGCACAGATGTACCTGCAGAGGCTGCGCGCACACACACCTGTGCACATAAAGCTCTGCACAGACACACTTGTGCACAGAGTACCTGTGCACAGCAGCACACCCCTGCCCACATGCATGAGATCTGCTTGCACATGCAGAGCCTGCGCACGCCAATACATATGTGCACACCGGCACATACAGCTCTGCGTACACAGCAACACACCTACACACACAGAACCCGTGCACACCAGCACATGCATGCCCACATGCACATACAGCTGTGCACACTCACATGTTTATACATACAGAGTCTATACCAACACACATGCCCACATGCATGAGACCTACTTGCATGTGCAAAGCCTTCACACACCAACATACCCGTGCCCCCACGCACACATAGCCACACGCAGAGACCCACGCACACTTACAGAGCCTGTGCACACCCAGCCACGGAGCTGTGCACACAGACCCCCTTGCACACGCACAGCCTGTGCACATCAACACACATGTGCACAGACCTGTGCCAGCCAGCACACGTACACACAGATCTGTGCACGCCAGAAAACACGTGTGCGCACAGAGCTGCACACACCAGAAAATACATGTGCACGCAGAGCTGTGCAAACCAGCACACATACACACAGATCTGTGCACACCAAAAAAACAGTGTGCACACAGAGCTGTGTGCACCAGCACGTGTGGACACCAGCACACCTGTGTGCACAGTACCACGCACACCAGCCCACCCATGCACCTGCAGAGCTGTGCTTCCCCTCCGCCCCCATCCCCAGCAGGGACCCTACTCCCGCCTGGGGAGGCCCCGTCCCAACCGCGTCGCCCAGCGTGCCGCGATGAGGTCTGGCTGGTGGTACATGAACATCCCAGCCAGCATCAGCCCGATGCCCACATAGCTGAGCCCGCTCAGGTGGCTGCCAAAGAGGAGGCGGGAGAGCAGCAGATTGCCCACCACAGTGACGTTGCCCAGGACATGGACGGTGAGGGCGGAGGTGAGGGAGAGGATGCAGTAGGTGGCCAGGTTGTAGAGGACGGAGCCCAGGCAGCTGAGTAGGATGCAAGCCCAGAGCGTGCCGTCATAGCGCAGGACACCCTCCCAGGAGGGACCCACCTCCAGCGCCACAGCTGCCCCGAAGAGCAGGCAGAAACTGGGCAGGGAGGTCAGGCAGAGCAGGGAGAGAGCATCCAGCTGGTCCTCCTGCAGCAGCAGACCTGGGGGGGTGGATGGGGACAGTCAGTGGGACACCTGGACCGTCCTAGCAGGGACATCCAGCCTCCATGGGGCACCCACCGATGCGAGTCCCTGCACTTGGTGCCTGGGTGGTTAAGAAATGCTGTGTCACCAGGAAGGGGGAAATTGCGGGGGGCAGCCCCTTCCATGGGGCTGGGGGTACCTTGGCTTGGGGGGTGCTCCAGTTTGGGGGTCTAGGGTGCCACAGGACAGGGTTGCATGGGGCAGCTTCCCCACCCCGCGTTGGAGGAAATACGGCTTCCACCCCTACCCTCCCCCAAACCTCTTTTTTCAGCTGATTTTGCAGCCAGCAGGAACATTTCTGGGCATGTGGCCTGACCCCTCTGTGTCCCCATGTCCCCCCACCAGTCATCCAGGGACAGCGGGCACAGCCGGGCTGGCTGCCATGCACAGGCAAGCACAGAGGGGCACGTGCTGGGTCCCTGGGGGGACAGAGCAGCCCCCAGCCTCCCTGCGGCCCCCCTCCTTGTCACACAGGTGACAAGGGAACCATGGTGGGTGCTGGACAGTAGCATCCCTTGGGTGGCCACAGCCCTCCCCGCCCCCGGTACAGCCACCAGCAGTGCCCCCGGGACCTTGGCACGGCACAGGGCGTGCGCCTGGCACTCGGCCCCACGCCAGAGCCCGTCCCCCGTGGTGCCCAACTGAGTCACCAGAGGAAACACTCCCTTCCCGGCCGAAAAACAACCCAGCCGGCTCTTCTCCGCCGCCTGGCAAGGACATCTTGGCCCGGGAAGCACCGCGGCTGCCGGACTCCCCGGGCATGGGGACAATGTCACTCGGCACAGGGACTCACAGGGGACCTGGCAGCCCACAGTGCTGGCGAGGGGAGACCACAGGGATGGGGCAGCCTGGGTGTCCCTGTAACAAGCTTAGGTACAGCCACCCCCCATGGCCCCAGGACATGGGACAGTGTCACTGGGAGCCAGCAGTGCCTATGGGTCACCGCAGGGACACCACCGTATTTGCTGGTCACTGACAAAGTGGGATCACAGCAGCTCAGGGCCAGGATCACAGCACAGCCCTGAGGGAGGCATCTGGGTGCGCAAGGGTGGCACTGAGGTGGCACCAGGGACAGGGTGGGCAAGGGGTGGCACTGGGGCTGGGGTGACGCTGGAGCGGCACCAGGGACAGGGCAGAGGGTGGCACCGGAGGACAGAGTGCCACGTAGCTTGGGGTGGCAACAAAGTGGCATAGGGGCCAGGGAGCATCACCAGCACCAGAGTGGCACTGGAGTGACACCAGCACCCCTGCGCCCCAGGGGCTGTGCCAGGGGAGGGAAGGCGTGCAGGACAGGGACAGGCAGCTGGCACTTACTCTGCTGTATGGACTTGAGAGCGCGGAGGACGGTGGCAGCCAGGAGGAAGCCACAGCCGGGCTGGTAGAAGCAGAGCCCGCCGGCGATGCTGCAGGCAGCCCCAGCGCAGACGGGCCCCATGGCGGCATACTGCAGCGGGTGGTGCCGCCGGCCCCCCAGCAGCCCCGACAGCAGGAGGGTGACCAACGGGGTGGTGGTGGCCACTGCCTGCGCCACGTCCAGCTGCACGTAGCTCAAGCCCAGGTTTCCCAACGCCACGCTGGTGCAGAAGGTGAGGCTGAGCAAGTAGATCCTGGCGCGGGGCCGGGGGGCTGGCGGTGACGGTCCCCGTGCCCAGCCCAGTGGGTACCCCACGGCCACCCCCGACAGCATGTGGAGGGACGACAGCAGCAGCGGGTAGCGGAAGCCGTGGGTGGCAAAGATCCATTTGTTGAGGCCGGCCATGGTGGTGCCGGTGCCCAGCCAGGCCAGGACGGTGAGGGTCAGGGGCAGCGATGGCCCGGGGGGTGGCCGGCCTCCCCCTGCCTGCCCTGGGTCCGGTTTCCAGGGCCGGAGGGTCCCCTCGCCGGCTGTCATCGGTGCTTCATCGCCGCGGCGGGACCGCAGGCACATGGGCACCAGCTCCGCTCCCCCCGGCTCTCCGCTCTGCCCCGTCTTCCCGTGCCGGGCTGAACGCCGCCGGCCCCGGCAGGCGGTGGTGACGATGGCAGTGGCGGCGACGGCAGCGGTGGCAATGGCAGTGATGGCAGCGGCGGTGATGGCAGTGATGGCAGTGGCGGCGGTGGCTCCTCAGCTCCTGCTGGAAGTGGCGGCTCCCGCCCGGAGGGTGCCCGGGCTCAGCCCCGCGGTACCGGTGCCATGTGCGGGGGAGGCGGCGGCCGGGAGCGAGCGGAAAGTTTGGCGATGGCGGGCAGCGGAGGGAGGGAGGGAGGCTCCTCCCCACGGGCCGCCGCAGCCTCACGGCCGCCCGGCGGGGGGGTACGGGGGGGGCACGCCCGGTGCAGCTGGACCTGCTGGGATCTGGTGGCCGGGCATCCCCACCGGGGCGGCTGGGCAGCCGGTACCGGAGCCGGGCGGCCTCCATGGCGACAGGCGGCGGGATGCGTCAGAGCCCCCCCCCCCCCCCGCCCCAGACTCATGCGTGCGGCAGGGCCAACGCCATCGCTCCCCACCGCCCGGGGTACCGGACCCCCTGCCTGGGCCCCACCGCCCCAGCCCCGCTCACTGCCGGTCGCCCCCGGCAGCTTTTCGGGGTTGCATCAAATCGTGGGGGGAATCACGCAGAGGCACACCCCCAGGACCCCCCCACCCCCCGCCCCAGGCTGCCACGGTCCCCAGCCCTCGAGGCGGGGGGGATCAGTGGGGAGGGCTGGGGGTCCCCCTGAGGGTTTGTTTATGGAGGTTGGCCCCCGGCTGGCAGCTTGCGGGGGTGAGCAGCACTGGCTTGGGCACCCCAACACCGGCTGCTCCCAGCAGCCACCTGCCCCATTCCCAAGTGGGGCTGGGACCAGAGGAGCTGCTGGTCTCAGCACTCCCATCCCGCTGTGCCCGCAGGACACAGGGCATTGCCTGTCCCTCCTCCTCCTCCTCCCTGGGCGGATTTGGGGTGCAGGCACATGAGGCACAGGGAAAGCAGGAGACAGGGAGCTGTAGGTCCTGCACCCAGGGCAGGTGTTTCATTGCCATCACACTCCCCACGTCCTCTACCACTTGCTCAGGCGCAGGATGAGGGTCTCCCTGTCGCGAGGTCTGTAGTCAGCGATGCCTGCAGAGAAGAACAGCAGCCCCAGGTGGGAGTGCAGCCATGGGGGCTGCTTAGGACCTCCACCGTCCCCCTGGGACCCCCACCTGACACTCACCCATCTGCAGGCTGGTGCTGGGGGCGGTGAGGAGCTGCCAGTAGCTCTGCTTCTGCTGCTGGGCCTCCAGCCCCAGCACCCTGCTCAGAAAGGGGCCCAGGGGGGTGTCCCGGGTGTCAAACCTGGTGGGTGGGAGAGGGGGGTGAGGGTCTGGCCCCAGCGCTGCTGACACTGGGGCAGCTCTGCTGCCAAGGGAGCCAGGCAGCGGGGATCAGGGTGAGCCCATGGCACAGGTGCAGGGCACGTGGCCACCCTGGGTGTGACACCCAGGGACCCCAGAGGATGCTCATGCATGGCGACATACGTGAAGTTGGAGGGTCCCTGCACAGCAGCTGCCGTAAGCACGTCCAGGAGGGAGGCACTGGCGGGCACAGACACTGGCTGGTCATAGAGCCGGTGCTGGGAACACCGCAGCTCGGGGCACTCCACCACCAGCTGCACAGTCTTGTTCCCTGGCCTCTCCGGCAGCGGTTCAGGGCTGATGGGCATCAGCGTGTCTGCAAGAAGCCACCATGGTGGCGATGGACACAAAACCACCACTGTGACGGCATCTGCACTAACCCCATCCCAGCTTTCCCCCATCTCCCCACGCCACCCTGGCTCCTACCCGGCTCCTCCCGGCAGCGCATGGAGGCTATGTCCAGGTAAGAGCGGCCGTACAACACCGGCAGTGCCTGGGCCATGGTGGCAGCGGTGGTGAAGGCGTCCAGGTTCTCCAGCAGCGCAGCCATGGCCCGGCCATACGCTGGCTGCGTCTGGCACATGCTGGTGGCGATGAAGACCTGGGAGCCGGAGGGAGGAAGGTGGCAGGGCAGCAGCCCAAGGAGGGAGGTGTGCTGGGTCCCTGTGGGCACCGTGCTGCTGCTGCTGAGCACCACCTGCCTGCGCACCCTCTGCCCTGGGGCAGCTGCCTCTGCCCAGGCACCCACATCCGCAGCCACGCTCACGCCTACACCCAGCGTGCTCCTTTGCTCATGCCTGCACCGATGTCCGCACCGGAGCATGCACCCAGTCCTGCACGCACCAGTGTCCCAAACCTCCGCCTGTGCCTGCACCCATGCCCCACCCTGGAGGCCCCCTGCAGATGACACCCACCTGCATGGCCCAGGGGGTGCTGTAGACATTGCCAATGAAGCCATCCTGGCCCTGCGCCTCAACCATCCTCCTCCTCACCCTGCGTGTGGCCGCCCGCAGCTCTGCCGCCAGCCTGGTCCCCACCAGCCGCTGCTGCTCCAGGCAGGTGAAGGCCAGTGCCACCACTGCCTCCGTGTCTGCAGGGACATGGTGTCATCCTGGCTGCTGTGCACTTGCCCTGGGCGCCACCGTCCCACCTGTCCCCAGGGACCCTTACCCACAGCGCTGCCGCTGCTGTGCCTGAATCTGCTGTGGTGCTCAGCTGCCAGGAGCCGACGGATCACCTCTTCCCGCACCCGCTTGCGGTGGACGCACAGTGCCAGCACGCCCAGGCTGTACTGGTAGTAACTGGTGAGGGGGTGGCCGTGGTGCCGGGAGCCTGGAGACATGGTGTCATGTCACCAGAGTGAGCTGGTGGCCCCATGGCTGAACATGCTGGTGCCCAGGTGGGTGCTCACCACGGTAGCCCTGTGGGGATGCTCTCACCTGCCCAGTCCTCCTCCAGGTAGTATTTCAGCCATGTCACCAGTGAGCGCAGAGGACCAGGCTCCAATGCGGGACAAGTGGCCTGCAGCCCCAGCAGGTACAGTGCCAGCCGCCCCGTCTCCGGCCACTCTGCCTCAGTGCTCCTGCAAGCCACTGCATCAGCTTCCGCCAGCAGCCAGAGCCCCCCGACCATGCTGGGGGGCTGTCACCCTGCTGGTGGAGGGGACCGTCCCCATGGGACAGATGCACGTACATGCTGTGCTCAGCAGCCGCAGCATCCTGCTGGGGGTGGCTGTGGGGTGCAGCGTGGGGCCGCCCAGCTGCCTGCACACTCCTGTGGGAACTCAGCATCAGTGGGCCGCTGGGGCAGCATGGGTGGACAGAGGACACCCCCCAGAGGCACACGGCAGGGAGCCGGTGACCCCTTGGGACCTACCTGCCATAGCGGCGCTGGAAGGTGTCCCGCAGCTGTGCCAGGTACTGCTCCTCCCTGCGCAGGTTGTGGACACGGGCCAGGCGAAGGGCCAGATAGACACTGGGGTCAGGGTCCCGCGTCGGGTCCGCCACCAGCCCCAGCAGCTGGGCACTCAGTGCCTGCACCACTGCCGCCTTTCCCGGGGCTTCTACCCGCCACGGCCCCAGGGAGAGGGATCAGAGGGTGAGGGGTGGGCAGGAGGGGGCCAAGCCCACCCCAAGCACCAGCCCCATACCATCTGCAGCCCCCAGTACCAGTTGCATGGGGCCAAGGTTGTGATGGACACCCAGCATCCCAACCCTGCTGCGCTCCCCATGCCTTCTACATCCCTTCAAGTCCCAAAACCTCAAGTCCCCCCAACTCCAAAAACATGGAAGAAACAAGAAACATGACATGGAATGGAAGCGTGGAGAATCCAAAGCCCTGGCATGGCCACCCTCCACCATGCCCATAGGGCTGGCAAGGTGCTGGGGTCGTACCACTAACCCCAGGGACCCTGCAGGACCTAGGGGGGCTGCAGGCATCGGAGCAGGGAAAGTGGGCTTTGGGAAGGGGGTACAGGAATAAGGCTCAACCCTGGCAGCCACTGGGGAGAGCGCTGCCCTGGAAAACTCACTGGAGGGGTTTCACAAGGCCAACACCCTCACTGAGGCATGGGGCTGGAATACAGGATGGTGCTCATCCCCCCCAGCCCTGCCCTGGTGGACCCCCCTCCACTGCCACAGCCAGCTCAGGGACCCGCTCTGGGCTCTGTCCTGCATGGGCGAGACCCCCAGCTCCAGCGGGGTCCCCAGGCAGGAGGCAGGGGTCCAGGGCCACAGGTGGTGGCTGGCTGCTGTACTCACCGCAGAGCTGGGCAGGCAGGACCGCAGCCTGCAGCAGGATGAGAAGCAGCCACATGCCAGAGCGAAGGAATGGGTGCCACAGCACAGCACGACTGGCAGCCCGGCAGAGGCAGGCGGAGCCCAGCTGAGCAAGACAGGACACCGCTGGGGACGGGAAGGTGTCACAAGATGCTGTTTCCGCACACTGGGGCCAAGTCAGCATAAAACGGGAAAGGACTTTGGCTGCAGACAAAGCAAAGGGAAGCAGAGCCGACCCACGCCAGGGCAGAGATAAAGTTCTCACGGCCGCTTTTCCCTCTCAGCTCCCTGACCTGGCACAAACCATGCAAGCACCAAGGTCTCCCTGCCCTCCACACCATGGGCAGGGCAGCAAGACCCAAACTGCCAGTGTTCAGGTCAAAATCACTGGTCAAAGTTAACCCAAAAAAAGAAAGGGGATGAAAACCCCCAAAACCCTGCACCCTCCATCGCTGTAACCTTTGAAACCAGTAACTAAACTACTCGCCTGGAACTGGGTTTTTATTGAAGAGGAGAATGAGGATTAATCAGTCCAACTCAGCCGATGAGTGGGTATTGGGGTGCTGAACCCCAAAAGGTAAATCCCCACAGCCTACGGGAGTCCTGGGGTGCTGCTGGGGCTCAGGCCTCTGCCTGCCGAGGGACACCTGAGCTCAGAAGCAGGTGACAGGCTGTGGGGACTCCCTCCTGCCCCCCACAAAACCCCTGCACCTAGCAGCAGCTGAGGACTGGGCTCCCAGTCTCCATCACCGTCCTGGGATATGGCAGGGATCTGCACCGGGATCAGCCAGGGCATGGCCATGGGTGCCCCACCAGCGATGCTGGGCAGAGGAGACCTGTCCCCTCCTGCCACTGAGGTCAGCTGCTCTCTCAAGGGTACTGGGGATGGCTGAGGGCTGCAGGAGGGCACATAGCACCGATCAGCACCCACAGGCACCACCGGGTTCACGAAGCACCCAGAGACAGCAGCACACACTACCCTGCTGGCTGCAACCCCAGAGGCAGTCCAAGTCCCCCCTCAGGGACCACAGGTCAGGTCCAAGTTCACGTTACCCGCAGCCCCACATGACATCAGACAAACCCACATCCCACCCTCGGGGTCAGGCTGGAAACTAATGACCACAAAACCTCCCGGGGTCACCCCAGCTCAGGGACAGGCACCCTGAATGCCCAGCTTGCTAATACTAACACCACAGCACTGGGGGCCCTCGGCTGGCTGGGACAGCCAAATCCCTTCGTGTGGACCCCCTGCCCTCCGGGAGATGCGCTGGTACCCGGGGACTCGCTGTGCAGGGACAGGGGGTCCGGCGGCCTCTGAGGCAAGGGAGAGGCTAGGGAGAAAGGTGCGGGCCAGGGGCCTCCAGAGCCTGGGTTGAGTGGGGCCGAAACAGCCGGGCCTTCCCCCAGGAGCCATCCGCGCTCGCCCCTCAGCTAGGCCCTAGAGAACGGGGTCCCCCAGCGACTGCACCCCGTGCACCGGAGCGCGGCCTGCCGCGGCCTAAGGGCCGCCTCCCGCTGGCCAGCGCCGGCCAGCAGCGACCCGCCAGCCCACTGGCCCTGCGGGTGACCAGGACCCCCCCAGCATCCCGTCCCCGCGGGTGGCCGGGCCGGGCCGGACCCTGCCGCCGCCGCTCCCCGCAGCACCCCCGCCGCGCCGCTGGGCCCCCCCACCCCGCTGCATCCCGGCATGCCCCGCGCCGCCCCGCAATATCCCGGCGCGCTCCGCGCCGAAGGACCCCTCCCGCCAGGCCGGGCGGGCTGCCCGCTGCGCGCCTGACCAAGCCCGGCCCCGCCGCGCTGCCCGCGCTGCCCGCCCTGCCCGCATGAGCGGGGCGGGGCGGCTGGGGCGGGCGCGGGCCGCGGGCGCAGGCAGCACCGGGGCAGCCCGGGGGCCTACGGCGCCGGGAGCACGCGGGCGGCGGCGGCGGGGCCATGGGTGGGCTGGAGAAGAAGAAGGTACCGCGGCATTCCTATCCCTGTCCCTGTCCCTCCGCTCGGCGGCCACGCTAACGCTTCCTGGCGCCCGTGCCCGCCTCTAGCCGGTGCCTCCCTGCATCGTGCCGCTCCCCCCCCCCCCCGGTACCGGTGCCATCCCCGATCTCCATCCCCGGTGCCAGCCCATTCGTGCCGTGACACCCGGTGCCCGGTCTCCACCACCCCCCCTAGCTGGCCCCCCACCTCCGGTACCGGTGCCCGCCTCTGTCTCCCCCCCGGTACCGGTGCCACACACACACACACCCCGGTGCCCGTGCCCATCCGTGCCGTGACACTGCGCCCGGTCTCCCCCCCTCCCCCCTCCGCCCTCAGCGGGCCCTACCCGGTGGCCCCTTTCAGCCCCCTGCCGCCGGTTCTCGTTTATCCTCCCTCTCCGGGCACCCCGGTGGCTCCGGGGCTGCCCCTCCCGCCCCACTCCCGATGGGGGCCCCGCCCCATGCTGACCCCCCCGACCCCCCCTCTCTCCCCAGTACGAGCGGGGAGCCGCCACCAACTACATCACCCGCAACCGGGCGCGGAAGAAGCTGCAGCTGAGCCTGCCCGACTTCAGGTGCGCCCGCCGCTGAGCCCGGGACCCCCGGGACCCCCCGGACCCTGCCCGGGCACCAGCAGGAGATGGAGCCCATGGTGGGAGCATGGGGTGCCCCTTTCCCTGGGCAGTGTGGTGGTGTATTCTGCGTGGCCGGGGGGTTTCAGGCTGCTGAGTGTTTTGGGGGTTTCCCCCCACGAGGGGTGGCAGCGCGGGGAGGGGGGGAGGGGCCCCAGGGCCCTGTGTCTCATCCTTGTGGCCGTGCCCAGGCGTCTCTGCATCCTGAAGGGGATTTACCCCCACGAGCCCAAGCACAAGAAGAAGGTGAACAAAGGCTCCACGGCACCCAGGACCTTCTACCTCCTCAAGGATATCAAATTCCTCCTTCACGAGCCCATCGTCAACAAATTCCGGGAGTATAAGGTAATTGTCTTGCACAAGACCCCGGGGTGGTGCCTGAGGGGCTGCTCAGGGCTTGTCCTCTCCTGCAGAGCCCCCAGCCTCCCCCTCTCCCCCCAGGTTTTCGTGCGGAAGCTCCGGAAGGCGTATGGGAAGAGCGAGTGGAGCACCGTAGACCGGCTGAGGGACAACAAGCCCAGCTACAAGCTTGACCACATCGTGAAGGAGAGGTGAGCCACTGGCCAAGTCCGAGCAGAGCCATCCTCTTTTGGGAGGAGCTTTCCCTGCAGCTGCCTGGACCTGTGGAGCCTTCACCATGTCTGTCCCTCTTTAGGAATCCACCTCCTATATATCATCTGGGTTTTTTTGTGGAAACCAGCATTTCTGGGCTGGAGAAGACTGTAGTGTGCTGCACGCTGGCTGTAGCAAAGCATGAGTGAGGAGGGTGTGCCTGGCTGTCCTAGGTGGCTCCAGGAAGATGCTGAGAGCTCTCCTCTCCCTGAGCAGTGTTTTCCTTGGAGGGAGGGCTGGTAGAGGGTGCATTGTGCCAACAGGGTTGTTGAACTTGGTGGCAGTGAGAGAGGAGAGGACTCAGGATAGAGGGAACCTACTCTGGCAGGTCTCTCTTCCGTGTCCCAGTGGTGCCTGGGACCTTGGGTGCAGAGAGGGAAAGGAGAAACAGCACTGAGAGACAGATGCTGCCCTGACGAGCTCTGTGCTCGGGAGGGAGCGCTGGGCACCTGGCAGCTGCACCACTGCTCGAGCTGTGGGGCCGCGCTGTCTCCCTCCAAATGCGACGTTTAAGTCCTGCAGTTTTCATTTGGGCCTCATCTGTCTGGCCGAGGAGGGCCACGTCCCGGTGTGCTGCGCCGCAGGCACGCTTGTCTCCGTGGGTCCAGGCAGGGATTCCCCCATGGGTCAGTGTAGCAGGTGCCCTAAACGCTGTTTACACTCTCCCTGTAATCAGGGGTGTTGCCATCCCCTCAGCCAGGGCGCTTCCTGGCTCCCTGAAGAGCCCTGAGCCCCGGGAGCTGTGTGGCTGCAGGCTTCTCCCTGCCCAGGAGGGACACCCTGTCCCTGTGGGTCACCAGCTTTGGTGGGATGCGTGGCAGATGGATGTTCCATGGTGCTGGTTCCTTTCTCGTGCAAGGTCTCTGCCAGGCCCAGCAGCTTCTAGAATCATAGGATGGTTTGGGTTGGAAGGGACCTTAAATTTCATCTAGTTCCAACCCCTTGCCCTGGGCAGGGACACCTTCCATTAGACCATGTTTCTCCAAGCCCTGTCCGGCCTGGCCTTGAACTCTTCCAGGGACGGGGCATCCACAGCTTCCCTGGGCATCCTGTGCCAGCAGCTCACCACCCTCACAGTGAAGAATTTCTTCCTAATATCTAACCTAAATCTACCCTCTACCCTCTCTTCTTTTGGTGGCCACTGGGGCTGGGTGTGATTCCCCCTTCTTCTGCCCGGGCGCAGGTACCCAACTTTCATAGACGCGCTGCGGGACCTGGACGATGCTCTCTCCATGTGCTTCCTCTTCTCTACCTTCCCGCGGACGGGCAAGTGCCATGTCCAGACCATCCAGCTCTGTCGACGCCTGGCTGTGGAATTCCTTAACTACGTCATTGCCTCCCGCTCCCTGCGGAAGGTGGGCACTGCAGGGGAGGATGGGGCCAAGAACCTCCCTGCCCCAGGGGGGCTGTGGAGACAGGGGCATGGGACTTGTGCCAGCTGTGCTGGCAGCTTCAGACTGGGAACAAGTCCTACCGGGCTGTCTGTGACGCTTCCCTGATGAACCTGCTGACAGTGGAAGGGCTAACGAGGGCAGGGGCAGGGAAACACCCATGGCCTTCCCCCCCTGAGCTTTCACTCTGTTCCCTGCCAGGTCTTCCTCTCCATCAAGGGCATCTACTACCAGGCTGAGGTGCTGGGGCAGCCCATCACCTGGATCACCCCTTACACCTTCTCCCACGATGTGAGTACCCACCAGGAGCATGGCAGGATCCATGCAGGCTGTGTGCTGCTGCTGCCTCGCTGCTCCCTTTCCTGTGGCTGGGGAAGAGTTGAGAGACTGTCCTGTGGCTCTCATGCTGCAGACAAAGCCTGTGGTGACCGCGGGGCCAACTCAGGAGGCATGCGGGGCCACAGCCCTCTTCTAACCCCCAGGATGGCTGTACCTGTGTCCCCTGTGGCTGGCTGTACCAGTCTCCCCAGTTCCTTATTTCCGTTTGTCAATTATTAAAATGTGCCTCAATCAGCAATTAAAGATTAACCGGCAGGAATGAGGCTGGTGGCACTTAGGGAAGAGCCGAGTCAGACCCCACACCCTCTGCCAGGGTGGTTCTGCTGCAGCCCCTGTGCAGTCCGGGCAGGTGGAAGGGTGAGGGAAGAGCTGTGGGTGCTACTGTGCCAGGACAGCCGCGTGGCTGTGCCGCACCTTGCCACGATCCTCGGCAGGCAGGAGGTTGCCATCCCAGCAGTGCCCTCTTGTTTCACTCCCAGGCTTTCCAGGGCTTGGCACAGTTGGGTTGGGGCTTTCCAGCTTTGTGGCCTTTGGTATGGCCCATGCTGGGGCCTACCTCCCCAGCTCATCCCCGCAGCATCTCTGCCAGCCCATGTCCTTCCCAGCCAGCGTTACTTCTCACTGCCTTGAGTCCTGGCTGTTGTGAGGTTGGCTGGGTCCCTGCTGGGTTTGGCTCTTTGTCCTGCTCTTCTCCAGCTTTGCTGTGGCCTCCACTCCTCACCCGGAGGAGCAAAGTCCCTGGACCAAGCCACCAAGGGACCATCCACGATGGGATGAGGTGCTCCATCTGTCCAAGCAGGTCCCTTCATGGAGGGGTGGCAGCAGGGCCCCATGTAGCAGCCTGGAGAGCTCTCCCTGCCCAGGGTCTGGCAGTGGTCATGGATCTCCAGAACCTGCTGTGAAGGCGACAGGATCCTCCTGCCTGTGCCGATGGCATGGGCCTCTGTCCCTGCAGATGGGATTCTGGTCCTTTGTCCTTGTGTCCTCAACCTTTCCATGTGCCTGCAGCACCCCACAGATGTGGATTACCGTGTGATGGCCACCTTCACCGAGTTTTACACCACCCTGCTGGGCTTCGTCAACTTTCGCCTCTACCACTCCCTCAACCTGCTCTACCCCCCCAAGGTGAGGCCACCGCCTGCCCTGGGGATGCGCTGTGCTGGCCCGAGCCAGGTGGCACCACCTGATGTGGGTGGTGGGAAGTGAGCTCATGTTGGAGAGTTGGTGTGGTGGATGGGGGGATGTTTGAGGACTCTGGGTTTGGGAACTGCCTCCCTACATGTCTTGTTTCTGCCTAGATTGATGGCCAGGCTGATGAGCTGAAGCCTGTGGAGGGCAAAGAGTACGCCATGGATTCAGAGAGCTACCTGGAGGTGAGGGACGCTGCCATCACTATGGTCCATGGGAGAACCCTGTGTGGTCTTGTCCTGACTGCAGACCTCCTCCTGGCATGGGGCACTGTGTGAGGACCAAGGGGCAGAGCCAGATCCCTGTGTGGTGGAAGGGGCTCCTCCAGAACTCCTTGTCTCTGTAGACTAGCCAAGGGAGGAGCTGTGCTTGGCCTTGGGAGCCACTGGCCTCCCCCCTGCATGGCAGGGAACCCTCTGAAAGCCCCGTGCTGGGGCCTGCAGTGTGAGACAGTACATGGAGGAAGGCTGTCTGGTCCTAGGTTGTGTGACCTGTTGCTCTGAGAAGTTGCCTTCCTCCAGGAGGATGCCCTTTGTCCCATCCCCAAATTACTGGCTGGGCGTGACACCTTCTTGGTCTCCTCCCACTGCAGAAACTGTCGGCTCTGAGCGCCAGCCTGGCCCGTGTGGTGGCACCGACCCACGAGGACGAGGTGGAGATGGATGAGTTCCCAGTGGAGGGGGTAAGAGCCTGGGGGGGGAGCTCAGCCCTGCCCTTGGGTGATGCTGTGTGCAGTATGTCTGGTGCCCAGGCAAAGGCTGGCAGGGCCTGGTGTGGTGTTGGGAGGGACTGGCAGGAGGGTGGAGACAGCATCTGAGAGCCCCCTTGCAGAGAGGGGCTTGGCAGGGGCTGTTTTTGGGGAGGAGGCTGAATGCTTTGTTCTGAGCAGGAGACTGCAGAGCAGATGGATGCGAAAAAGAAGGAACAGGAGGCCCTGGAGAAGCACAAAAAGCTGTTTGAGGGGCTGCGCTTCTTCCTCAACAGGGAGGTACCTCGCGAGCCACTGGCCTTCATCATCCGGTACGTGGTGGGTGGCACCTCAGCAGCCGTGCTACACCATGATTGCCTCCCCAGCCTTTCTGTAAGGACTTTTGAGGCCAGTCTGCCTGACATCCCACAGGCGAGGTGACCCTGAGGGCCCCTCCTGCCTGCCTGACTCCTCGGTGGGTTTTGCTGGCAGGTGCTTTGGTGGCCAGGTCTCCTGGGACAAGTCCCTGTGCATTGGTGCCACCTATGACGTGAGCGACCCCTCCATCACCCACCAGATTGTTGACCGGCCCCAGGTGCAGCAGCAGGTTGTTGGCAGGTGAGTAAGGCGCATGGCCTGTCCCCACAGAGTGTCCCTGGCCATCTCAGAGCTGTCCCACGCTGTGTCTGCTCCCTTGCAGCCCCATGGGCTCCAGAGCCTGCGGTGGGAGGGAAGAGTCTGAGCCTGCGTCCCTCTGCCCCACAGGTACTACCTGCAGCCTCAGTGGGTCTTCGACTCCGTCAATGCCAAGCTGTGCCTCCCTGTGGCCGACTATTTCCCTGGCGTGCAGCTGCCCCCGCACCTCTCGCCCTTCGTGACGGAGCAGGAAGGAGACTACATCCCTCCTGAGAAGCTGAAGCTGCTGGCTATGCAGAGGGGCGAGAACCCAGGTGAGGGGAGGCTCCCAGGTCAGAGGAGTTGAGGAGCCGGGCAGCGTTGCTGCCTCAGCAGGGCTGTACCTGCTCTGGAGCCGGCGACTGCTCTCCTGTTGGTAACGGTGGGTCTCTCTGTAGATGGAGAGAGTGAGGAGGAGGAGGAAGAGGAGGAAGAGGAGGGTGACAATGACAAAGAAGAGGAGGAGGAGGAAGATGAGTCTGAAAAGGAAGAGGAGATGAAATTAAAGAAGATGGAAGAGCAGAAGACTCAGAGCAACAAGGTACGGTGCCAGCAGCGGGGTGGGAGCCCCAGGACGAGGCAGCTGTGGTGAGCTCTGTCTCTGCTGGGGCTTTGCTTGCTGCAGGGTGTCCTGGCCCGCTCCCTGCTCTGGGACTGCTGGGGCTGTGCTGCTCCTGTGGCAGCCACCACACCTCTGGGTCCTGGACCTGTGTCCATGAGCTGCAGCTCCCATTCACGCTCAGGACCTGCTGCCTGGTCTGGAGAGTGCTGTGGCTCTTCTGTGGCCCCCAGTGAATGTGTGGAAGCATCTCTCCCTGGGAAGGGTGGTGGGTTCCCAGTGTCTGGGGTCCTGAGCTCTCCAGCTCCCTGCAGGCGCTTCCCGTGAAAGTGACCGCTGGCAAGCTGCGGCTGGAGGACAAGCAACGCCTGGAGCAGGAGCAGCAAAGTGAGGAGAAGCGTCTGGCCATCATGATGATGAAGAAAAGGGAGAAATACCTCTACAAGAAGATCATGTTTGGCAAGAAGCGCAAAGTCCGAGAGGTACGAGCGTAGGGCTGCTGTGGGCAAGGACCCTTGCCTGCATCCCGATGCTAGCTCTCACCAGTCAGCTTGCAGCTACAGGTCATCAACACGGGGTCTGTCCTCACCTCAGGGGAGAGGGAGCAGCTTCTGCTTCTGACACTACCAGCTCTGGGCTGCCTCTGCTCCTCTCTGTACCTGGTGAGGGCACTGAGCA
Source organism: Falco biarmicus (assembly GCF_023638135.1). NCBI lineage: Eukaryota > Metazoa > Chordata > Aves > Falconiformes > Falconidae > Falco > Falco biarmicus. Next base: position 34,316,165 of record NC_079288.1, read on the forward strand.
AAGGTGGGCAAGGGTGAGGCCCTGCCAGCCTCTTCCCCGGTGTCACCAGGCTGCGGTCTCGATCCTGGCAGGGCAGAGCCCCTTCTGCTCCCTTGAGGCTGTGGCTTGTGCTCAAAGTGGAGCTGCTGCTCCTCTCTGCCCTGTGCCTGACCTGGGTGCCCGCAGCAGACGGAGCCTCCCATCTCTGCCACGTACAGCAGGAGGGTTTGGCGGGGCTGGGGGCAGAGCAGCCCGTGGTGTCTGCAGACCGGTCTGACTGTGGGTCTCGGGGATTTCTCTACAGGCCAACAAACTCGCTGCAAAGAGGAAAGCCCACGACACTGCCGTTAAAGAGGAGAAAAAGAAGAGCAAGAAGGCACGACGAGCGTGACTGGGCCCTGGGGTTTCCTGAGGGGGCTGGCTGGCTGGCTGCACCCTGTGGACACCACTGCATTTGGGTCAAAACCCTTCAGCTTTGCTTTTGAGACAGAAATGCTAAATGAAAACATTTCCCATCTGTAAATACACCTCCCACTGTGCCTTTCCCAGGGCTCCCTCAGCTCCCCTGCGCTGGTGTTGATGCCCACCCCTGCCAGGGCTGCAGGATTAGTGTTGCAAGGACTGTCCTCTTCACGCTGGTGCCACCTCTGCTTCCTGACCTGCAGGGGTGGCGGGTGAGGAAGAAGAGGTCAGGGAGAGCTCTGGGCTCTTGCAGGTCCCTCTGGGATTGTTCCTTTTGAATTTGCTGAGCCCCCATGGCAGAGCAGCTCTCCAGGGCTGCCTGGCATGGCAGGGTGTTGTGGTGTGTTTTGGAGGCTCTGCACAAAGAGTGGGGCTTTGCCCCAGCTTTGGCAGAGAGGAGTCTGCAGCAGAGGAGAGCCCATCCTCTGCTCAGCCTGGAGCTACCCTACAGCATCCTCATGGTAGGCCGTACTTCTCTTGTATTTTTATTTGTAATTAAAGAAGGTGATGCTTTCCCAGTGGTGTGTGTTGTTTGTTACCTCCTGGCCGTGGCGTGGTGGCACAGCTGCACTCTGCCTGGTCCTGGGCATGGCAGAGGAGGCACAGATCTGTCCATCCAAGATACATGTGGGGCTGGAGTTGGCTCCTCATCCTGTGCCACATGAGTACGTACATCTAGGAGATGGAGCAGAAGGTACAGAGTATGGTTTCTGCTCCAGGTGCCACAGCCTGTGAGCACTGTCACTGTTACTTTGCTCCTTGTCACCTTTGCCAGTCCTTGTTCCCAGCAGCAGGTCTTGGTAAGGTCTGCTCCATCCTGGCTGGGTGCTGAGAGCCAACTCACTTTGTTCAACCAGAGGGAAGTGCAAAGCCCTGCTACTGGGGAGGAGCAGCACCAGGACATGGTGGGGCCATGGGAAGCAGCGCTGTAGAAGAGGACCTGGAGGTCCAGCCAGGCACCAACTGGACCATGTGCCATCAACGTGCCCTTGGAGCAAAGAAGGCTAATCAAGCTGCTTGAGAAGTGTTGGAGGAGGTTGAGGGAGATGATCCTGCCCCTTGGTGCTGGTGAGGCCACTCATGGAATGCTGTGTCCAGCAATGGGCTTCCCAGCGCAAGAGAGGCATGGACACGCTGGAGCATATCCAGTGAAGGGTCACCAAGATGATGGAGGGATGGGAGCATCTCTCCTAGGAGGACAGGCTGCGAGAGTTGGGACTGGAAAAGTTCAGGTTCAGGGGGATCTTATCAATGGGTATAGATACCTGAGGGAAGGGTGTGAAGGTAGAGGCAGGTTCTTCTCGGTGGTGTCCAATGCCAGGACGTGAGGCAATGGCACAAGCTGAAACCCAGGAGGTTCTTCAGAACATCAAGAAACGCTTCTTCACCGTAAGGGTGACCAAGCAGTGGCACAAGGTTGCTCAGAGCAGCAGTGGAGTCTCTGTCCATGGAGACATCGTGACCAGGCAGGTTGAACCAGCTGGCCCTCAGAGGTGCCCCCAGCCCCACTGCTTGCAAAGGGCCAAGGCAAAGGTCTTTTGGGGCTCACTATCCCTCTCCTACCTTCCTGCAGCAAGCGGCCAGAATAGCAGTTTTGGGGGTGAAGGAGAGATTATTTTGGGGCTCTTGGCTGAGATAAAGCAACACACGGAGAAAGCAGGGCTGCCACAGCCGATGCCGGGGCATCAACCCCCTGGTGGCACAGGGCACATCTGGAGGATTGGCAGCCCTGGAATCAGTGCTGTTCCCCCCCTTTCCCCTAAATCCTGGGGACTTTTCTCCCAAAACAGCCACCCACACACATTTCCTCGCCGGGGCCTACACACGGCCCTGGGGCCTCCTCATGGCTGCCCTCCCAGGCACAGGAGGGTAACACCTTTGGGCAAGATTTATGGGGGTTTTCCCCCTTTTCCGGCTCATTTCAAAGGTTGGGAAGGGGTGTCCTGCGGCGGGGTGGCTTGCTGTGGGGATCTGAGGGGTTTTGGTGGTGGCACCCTCACCTCCAGCCACGGCGAAGGCTCTGGTATCCCACAGGGATTTGTAGGGACGTCCTCGTTTGGAGTTGCGCTGAATTTGTCCCATCACATGGGGCTTTGTGGGGACACTTTGTCCCCAGTTGTGGCGAACGCTGTGCCGTCTTGTGGGGGGGACACGTTGTCCCTGGCCATGGGAACGGCTGGTTATCTCATGGGGCTTTTATTGGGACACCCATGTCCACAGCTCTGGGGAAGGCTGCTGCGGCTTGTGGCTCTTTTATGGAGATTCCTTGTTCCCAGGGCCATGGAAGCAGTGTCACCTCATGGCACCTTCTGCATGGACGCCGTGTCTCCAGCCGTGGCCAAGGCTGTTTGTCTCGGGATTTCATGGGGACACCCTGGTGCTCAGCTGCAGGGCAGGCTGCACCATCTCATAGGGCTTTTTGGAGGACACTGAGGTGCGGGCTGAGCCACCCCATGGCACCGCTCTGGGGACAGGTCTGGCTGCGAGCACTGCCGGCCCTGGGGGTCGGTAGCCCCCAGCAGTGAGCCAGCAACAGCACAGATGGGGAATTGTCCCTAAAAGCCCACCTTCTTTTTTTCCTTCCTTTTCCCCCCCCCCCCCTTCCTTTTTTTCCCCTTCCTTTTCCCCCCCTTCCTTTTTCCCCCCCCTTCCTTTTCCCCCCCCTTCCTTTTTTTCCCCTTTCTTCCCCCCCCTTTCTTTTTTTCCCCTTCCTTTTTTCCCCCCTTCCTTTTTTTCCCCCTTCCTTTTTTTCCCCCCCTTCCTTTTTTTCTCCCTTCCTTTTCCCCCCCTTCCTTTTTTTCCCCCCTTCCTTTTTTCCCCCCCTTCCTTTTTTCCCCCCTTCCTTTTTTTTCCCCTTCCTTTTTTCCCCCCTTCCTTTTTTTCCCCCCCTTCCTTTTTTTTCCCCCCTTCCCTTTTTTTCCCCCCTTCCTTTTTTTCCCCCCTTCCTTTTTTTCCCCCCTTTCTTCCCCCCGCCTTCCTTTTTTGTTTCCCCCACATTTTCTTACTTTTTTTCTCTTTCCCCTTCTTTTTTGGGTTTGTTTTTTTTTGGGGTGGTGGTGGCCCTGAGAGTCCTTTGCCTTTCTTTTTCCCCTTCCCCCTGCCCCCACCCCTGCCTTCACCTCTCGGAAAGGTGGAGGGGAGCTCCAGGGGCTGCACCCAGAGCTGGGCTCCCACCCTGGGCCAGGAGACCTTGAATGGGGCTTCCCAACCCCACTGCGCTGGGGCAGCCGATAAGGAACGGGCGGTGGGACCGGCACGCAGAGCCAGCCACAGGCAGCGGCCAGGCTGCCCGGCCAGTGACCACGAACCGGTTGTGCCACCCCAATGGCCACCAGTTCCCCCTCTTTAACCAGCACTAATGACAGCTTTTCTGCATGATACAGGTATCTGACACACGCTTGGCCAACAAGTGTCTGATGGGGCCAAGCCCTGGCCCGGACAGGGTGTGCCACCGCCTGTGCCCCCAGCCAGCCACTCGGCTCCTCATCCAGTCCCTCAGGATCCCCGGTTCCAGCGCGTGCTTCCCCAGCGGTCACAGCTTCCAGCGTGAGTGCTTTGTTTGTACCCTCAAACCCAGGGGGATTGGCTCTACCCGCTCCCAGGTGGGGGGATGGGGGTGGGGGACGCTGTGGTGGAGCTCCCCTGGCGAGGGTTTATACCCCATGGGGTGTGGGAGATGGGGTGTTGTGGCTCCCCGCCTCATTTATAGTGCAACCCAAGGCTGTGAGCATCCCTTCGTCGAGCTGCCGCATCCCGGCTGCCATGGTCCCCATCTGGCTGGAAATCCTTCAAAAGCCATCCCCCCAAAAAGGGGGAAACCTGGAATTAAGAGAGGTGCCCTGGGGAGAGGGGGGACACAGCTCCTTGCCCCCACGCCGCTGTTTCCAGGGCAAACCCAGGTAAGGGGATGAAAAGGTGAGCAGCTGTGGCAGGCAGCAGAGCCGGGGGTGTTATTTAATCTGGTGTCATGGTTATTTCTGGCAGCAGCCGTTACCCCGTGACAGATGAGTTGGGGGGGCAGGGGGAAGAGGTGGGCAATAAACACCAGGCGTGACTCCTGCCAGGGCTGGGTGCAACTGGAAATGCATCAAATGAGAGCTGGGGGCAGGCTGCATGCTTGCTGCGTGCTTGGGCATCGCAGCAGGGACGAGTCTCCTGTCCCCATCCTGGCAGCAGCCTCAGCCTCCCCCGGGGCAGGCGGGCACATCCCAGCATTGATTTTTGGGGAATGTGTGGCTGCTCTCACTTGTGCTTGTTTGTTCTCCTCTGTTTCCTGGAGGTGCCCATCCCTCTCTCCTGCTCCTGGCACGGCCGGCACGGCTTTGGACTTTAATTTTGAGGAGCCAGATGGAATCCTTCATCCAGGGCCGTGGATGCTGGGAAGAGGCATCTGTCCCAGGACAGTGGGGACATGCCAGAGGGGCCAGCAGGGAGGTGGTGGCCCTTTGTCCTTCTTGCAATGACGGAGGATATTCTGGCTTTTCTCGTCCCCCAGTGCTGGCTGGAGGTTACGCAGTTAACTCCAGGGCGAGAACCTGTCCCACCGAGGCAGGGCAGGATGCGGCAGCTGCCTGCGATGGGGCAATAGCTGGCCGCCTGGGGCTCAGCAGGGTGACCTCAAGCCCCGTGGGGGCGAGCTCTGAACCCCAAACACCTCCCTCATGGGCTCGGGGCGTGCCGGGGCTGGCTGTGGGGCGCATCACGGGTACACCAACGAGCCCTGGGGCAGCAGATGCAGGCGCAGCCACCAGCAAACGCATGGGGCTGTCACCGCCTTCAGCAGCAGAGGGATGGTTGCGAGGGCAGCAGCGAGCACCGGATCTGGGCGCACAATGGGTCCTTTTCTGCCCCAGCATGGGGTGATGCACCAGTGGAGTGCCAGAGGGGACTGAGCCCTCCCCAGGGCACCCACTTGCCCTGCTGAGCACAGCCGCATCGTGGCAGGATGGGACCCTACAGGTGGCGGCACCCTTCAGCCCCTGCAGGTAGGGTGAGCAGAGACCCCAAGTCCCAGCACAGCCAGTGGGACTGTGGAAAGGGAGAAAGGCTGGTGGCAGTGCGGTGGCTCTATGGTTATCGTGCCGAGGTAGGGAGAGCACAAATATTGCTGCCACGAAGGCTCTAAAAGCCATTTAGAGTGGGCAGAAGGATGCTGCGGGAAGGATGGAGAGGTGCTGCCAGGGTGCCTTGGTAAGCAGGCAGCCAGGCTGGGGGTGTGGGGCCGCAGTGCCCCCCACCTCGAGATGAGCTCCAGGAGGTGCCATCTGGGCCACTAGCCATCCCACCGGAGGAGGATGGTGACTGGTGAGAGCTGGAGAGGAGCTGGGTGCCACTGCTGGGGGACAGCCATCATCACCTGCTCGGCCAGCAGCACCCTGGCTCCCACCGCCGTGGGTGCTGGGGGCTGGCGGTGGCATGGCAGTGCAGGGGAGCGGAGGGGCCGGGCACGGGGCCGGCGGTGACAATGTCCCCGTTGAGGCCGGCACTGCAGATGGAGACAAGTGGCTCCCTTGTTTGCGGCGCTGGCAGGCAGCAGGCTGAATGCCTCCTCTGTGCCGCTGGGAGTGGGTGGGGAGACGGGAGGCCCGGGGTGGCAGCGGGCACCGGAGCCTGGCCTGGCTGTCCCGGGGGAGCCGGGCAGTGCCCGGCCGCATCCCCGCATCCCTCTGCCAGTGGCTTTCATTTCTTTCTCTTTTTTTTTCCCCCCTCCCCAGGCCAGTGATACAGGGCCGGGGCCCTTGTAATGCCATAAAGACCACAACTGGTGGGGAGGCTTTGGAAAAACCAGCGTTTGTGGGGAGCTGCCTGGGATGTGCTTATTCCATGTCGGAGCAGCTTCGGTACCCCCGCCCCGTGCCACCCGCTCCCCCTGTGCCCCGGCCAGCCCAGGAGAGGAGAGTGACGGCTCGCCGAGAGCAGCTTAAGCAAAGGAAAAGGTGATGCTTGGGGGGGGGTGGGGGGGGTGGGGGTGGTTGGGGGGCAGCTTTATGTGACAGGGTGCTGGGGGCACGTGGAGATGGGTGTTTGCACTCACGGCGGGTGTACAAGGGGCATGGGGAGGGGCTAGGAAGCACCGTGCCACCGTGAAATTTGGCGTATGGAAAAGAGTATGCCTGTGGGCTGGTAAGGGCAGGAGGAGCAAGCAGCAGGTGTGGTGGCTACAGGGGTTCAGCTGTAAAGGGAAAACTCAAAAGAAGGCTCAGGGATTTCCCCAGGGACTAGGGGACCTGCTGGGACAAGGGGATGGGGCTGCAGAGCCATGTGGCCCAGGCCATCCTGGGGGGTGACCCATGGCGAAATGGCCGGTGCAGCCACGTCCTCCGGCTGGGAATTTCAGCCAGCTGGCTGAGAGCTGGCACCAGGGCTGCCCTGCGGTAATGGAAGCCCCAGGAAAAACATCTTGATCCCCACGCTTCTCCAGGTGAGCTATTAATAATTAAGCCACTCATTTAAGGCAAAGTCAATAAACTGACTGGGTTGGGAGCTGTTTGCAAGAACCACCCCAGGGGAGCCAGCCAGGGTGGAGCTAAACGTCTTGGCATCCCAGCGCGTGGGGCCAGGGTGCTGTGCTGCCCCGGGGGGGTGGTGGGGTCCCCCCGAGGCTGGGAGCTGAGGGGGACATTAAAGGTGCCAGTTTATTTATCCATTTCGGCCCAGTTGGTGCCAGCACTGGCAGTACCGTGGCCCGTGCTGCGGCAGGAAGGGCAGCCTGCGAGCCGGTAGGATGCAGCTCCGCTCCCACCTGCAGCACCCACATGGGTGGGTGTCCCCTCCGGTGCTGCCCGGTTCTCACCAGTGGCTTTTCCAGCTAGTGCTGGCGCTGCGGATGGTGACCGTGGCACAATCGCAGCCACAGTGTAAGACCAAACCCTGGCTGCTCCCAGGCGTGTGAAACACTCTGGGCTTTACACTCGTGCTGCACCTTGGCGGTCAGAGCCACCTGCTCCCCGCACGGTTACACCATACATCCCCCGTATGCCTGCCGCTCCTTGCCAGCGGCTCAGAACACTGGCTGGGAAGAGGCTGGATGCGGCCGTCCCTGCCTGACCCAGCGGTCCCTACCGCAAGGCGAGGGGGGAGCACTTGGGGGAGCTTGGGTGCACTTGTGGGGTGCCACCAGGTACCCCTAGCCCATCGGCATCCCTCGGCTGCCACGCCGGGTGCCAGGACAAGCTGTGCCCAGCACCCAGCCGCAGCCTCAGGCTCCGGTTGCATTTTCCATTCATTATTCATCGAGCTGGAAATCTCAGCGGCACGAGGTGACCCGGGGGGGGGGGGGGGCTGGAGAGAGGGGGAGGCAGGCTGGAGCAGCAGCCCGGGCTCGCCATGCCCTGGGCACCCTCCGTGCTGGCCGGGTAACCTTTCTGCTTGGGGTTTAGCTTTAGAAATCCTGGGGGGGCTTTGCTACGTGGGGGCTGGGGTGGCTGAAATGTGTCTGTGTGTAACCCACTGCTCTCCCAGCCAGGATTTAATTCCTCCGATTTATCTGCTGGTGCTAAGGGGGGGGGGGGGGGGGGGGGGGGGAGGGCGGTGCTGCGGCAGGCATGGGGGGCTGCTGGGTTATTTTCAGGGGGTGTTATTCAGTGGGCAGCCGGGAGCACAGCCAGCCTTGGCTGAAGGATGCCTGGGAGCCAGAGCAGTGCTGGGGCAGCCGGCGCAAGCGGAAGCTCAGGGAGGTGATGCTGTTCCCACAGCCGCTAAATGGGGGTGCAGGGCTGGGGGGCTGCCCAGGGCTTTGTCCCCAGCTCAGGGGGATGCTGCCGGCCACCAGGCTCTGCTTGCAGCCCCCCAGCAGTGGGAACTGCGGTCACGGGTGACGCGTCCCCTTGTCCTGCTGCAGAGGACAAGCCTGCTGCAATGCGGTCGCTGGCGTGCCGGGGCTGCCGTTGCCCCCTGCATCCCAGGCCTGTGGCGAGTGTCATCGGCGTGTGGCTGGGCAGGTGCTGCCGGGGGCCGGGCGGGCTGCAGAGGGGGAGCAGAGCTGGGGAGGGGGCAGCCTGCAGGGTGGCGGGGCTGGGGCTGCCTGCTGCATGCGTGTGTGCATGCATGCAACTGTATGCATGTCTGCATGCATGAGCATGCATAGACATGCATGTATGTCTGTGTCCTTGTGCATACGTGGGCACATGAAGATGTATAGGTGTGTGCACGTCTGCATCCCAGTGTGTTCATGAGCGCATAGATGTGTGTGTGCTTGTGTGTCTGTGTCCTTCAGGGAGATTCATGAGTGCATACGTGTGTGTCCATGCATGCATGTGGAAGCACAAACACGCACAGACGTGTGCCCCCATGTGTACATGCATAGATGTGTGTTTGTGTCCGTGTGTGTGTGCGTGCATGCACGGGATGGACACGTGTGTGTGTGTACGTGCACATGTGCATGCATGCCTGTGTGCAATTGTGCATGCATATAGGTCTGTGTAGGTGCAATCTGGGGGGGGGGCAGCCTGCCCCAGACCCCCTTTGTCCTGTCTGTGTCAGTCTGCCCCCCCCGCCCCCGGCCAAGCACCAAAAGGTGCAGGTGCCATGGCCGGAGAGGAGCAGCGAGTCCCCTTGCAGCTGATGCAGCTGGAGGGCCAGGCATGGCTGCACTGGGTGCGTATTGCAGCATCCAATACACCCAAAGCTGATGTAGCTCCTGGTCAGGCCTGGAGATTTTCCTGGGGAAAGGGACCCCAGCCACCCTTGGAAAGCTCCTACCCACGTGGGTGACTTTTCGGTGCAGAGGGAGCTACTGGGGCAGCCTGGCAGAGGATGCCCACTCTGCGGCTGGGCTGCCCCATGGCGCAGCTCCTTTCTTCCCCCCATTTCCAGCCCCACAGCCTCTCTGACTGCTCTTGTGTTGGGCCAGGGAGTCACTTCAGGTGGGCAAAGGGTGCGCAGGGCAGGCAGAGACTCTGCTCTTTGGCCACAAATCCATTGTGTCCTTGGCCGGGGGCACACCTGGTGCTGGCTTGCCTCTCTCCCAGCAGTGCCAGCACCAAAAATCCTGGTGAGATGCTTTCCAGGACCTTCCATGCCCATGAGATGCCCTTGTGCTTTATTCGCTCGTGATGTGAGTCACACAGACTCCCTGGTCCCTGCTTCCCTGTGCTAATGGCTCTTCTCTCTGCTGGCCACAGGTGACCAGGATGCTGCACCATGGGAAGCACTGGAGGTCTATGTGCAAGGGGCTTGTCCTGGGGACCCTCCTGACCAGCTTCATGCTGCTGCTCTACTCCTACGCCATTCCCCCGCTGCAAGTCAGCGTGACAGAGTGAGTGTGGGGTCCCCACATGTCCCCCCTGGCAGCTTGGCCACTCTGTTTCGCACCAGGCGCCCCCAACTGGAGACAGACTTGGGTCTTTCCAGGCTCTGGTGGCTCCACACAGAAATGTCCCCTTGCTACAGCCTCCTGTTGGAGACTGCACCCTGTCTCATGGGTGGGGGGGGAAGGCGAACCCCAGTTCCCTGGGGGGCTGGGGAGGGATGCTCACCCTGAGGGGACCTGCTGCAAAACAGCAGCCAGTGCTCTGCTCCTGACTGATGGAAGGGATGAGGAGGTGCAGGAGTCCCCCTGCCCACTGCAACTTCGTGTCCCCTGGGAGAAGGAAGAGCATTACTGGAAACGTTCCCCAGCAGGCAGGAGCCACAGGACACTCTATCAAGGGCTTGTCCTTCAAGAGCTACCAGAGTGCTGCCACATGTAAGCTCTCGCCCGCAGAGATGGGCACAGGTAGGTTCAGCGCTCGCTGCTGCCCATGGCAGCGAAAGCCGGCACTCGGCAGGGCTCAGCTCCTGGCCACCCCTCTAGCATTACGTTTGTCTAAGCTTATAAACAAGATCTGCCTGCGGGTGTTTCGTAAGCTGCGTGCCAGCCTGCGCTGCTGATGGGATCATTATCAAGGATCAGCTTTTGCAACTTCATTAACAGTGTCCAAAGTCACTTGACACTGCAGCCTCTGTTCCCTGCTCCAGGCATCTCGGATAACACACAAGTTATTCTCAGTGTTCCCTGAGGGCCCACAAACTCGTCTGCAGAGCCATGCACTAGAATTATTTCCCTCTTTGCTGGGGTTCTGGATCCTCCACAACTCCTACAAGAGGTTGAGAACTTCCAGACTTGGCAAGAATGTTATCAGCTCCTGTCCATGGAGTTACAGCCACGGAGAACTTGTCTCCATGTGTGTCTTAGCATCACCTGCACCAGGGCCACCACGACTGTGTGCGTGGGGAGGGATGGCAACCCCCTACTCAGGCTGCACAGCTGCTGGTGGGGGCTGACCAATGTGAAGACCCCCATAGTGGCACATCCTCAGTGGCTGGGGTTGTCCAGGGGTGAACGAGCTTGGTTTGGTGGCTCAGAGGTGCATCTGATGCTGGAAGGCTCATATGGGTGGTGGGCTCTGCCCTGCTTGCTGGGGGGCTCCTGCTGGGTGGGTGCCCTGGTCCTGCTGGGCGTGTGGCTGGGGATGAAGGGGGCTCTGCCCAAAGCTGGGCTTGTCCCTGCCAGGGAGCCTGGGTGATGCTGGGGACAAGCACCCATCCCCAGGTCCAGCACCCACCCCCAGATGCAGCTCCTTCAGGAAGGAAAATGGCCAAGCCTTCACGGTGGCTGGGCCACGCTGGCCAAGCTGCCCTCACCAGTGTCCTGTCTCTTCTCCCCACCAGGATCCCTGTCCCCTCCTCCTGCTCCTCCTACTCAGCCCCTGGCAAGTCCCCAGCAGTGGCCAACAGCACAGGCAGCCCCCCGGGATGGAGCTGCCTGCCCAAGCTGAACATCATGTTCATGAAGACGCACAAGACAGCCAGCAGCACCATCCTCAACATCCTTTTCCGCTTCGGGGAGAAGCATCGCTTGAAATTTGCCTTTCCCAACGGCCGCAACGACTTCTACTACCCCTCCTACTTTGAGCGCAGCCAGGTGCAGCACTACCGGCCAGGCGCGTGCTTCAACATCATCTGCAACCACATGCGTTTCCACTACGAGGAGGTGCGCAAGCTCCTGCCATCAGATGCCACCTTTGTGACAGTGCTGAGGGACCCTGCCTACCTCTTCGAGTCCTCTTTCCACTACTTTGGGCGCGTCATCCCCCTCACCTGGAAGCTGACGGGAGAGGACAAGCTGGCGGAGTTCCTCCGGGACCCCTGGCACTACTACGACCCCAATGGGTTCAATGCTCACTACCTCCAAAACCTCCTCTTCTTTGACTTGGGTTATGACAACAACATGAACGCCAACAGCCCACTGGTGGAGGAGCACATCCAGGAGATAGATCGCCGTTTCCACCTCGTCATGTTGCTCGAGTACTTTGATGAGTCCTTGGTGCTGCTGAAGGACCTGCTGTGCTGGCAGCTGGAGGATGTCCTCTACTTCAAACTCAACGCCCGTAAGGGCTCCACCATCTCCCGGCTGACACCTGACCTCTATGAGAAGGCCACCTCCTGGAACCTCATCGACGCCAAGCTCTACCGTTATTTTAATGCCACCTTCTGGCGTAAGGTGGAGGCCTATGGGAGGGAGCGGATGGCCAAGGACGTGGCAGAGTTGCAGAGGGAGAACGAGAAGATGAAGAGCATCTGCATCGATGGGGGACACCCCGTGGATGCCAGTGCCATTCAAGAGTCCTCTATGCAACCCTGGCAGCCACTGGGGGAGAAGTCCATCCTGGGCTACAACTTGAAGAAGAAGATCAACAAGAAGCACCAGAAGCTGTGCCGTAAGATGCTGACACCCGAAATCCAGTACCTGACTGACCTGGGGGTCAACCTCTGGATCACCAAGCTATGGAGCTATGTGCGGGACTTCCTGAAGTGGTAGGGGACAGCAGGTGCCCCCCTCTCCCCGGGGAAGAACCAGGTGCTTTCATTTTTCTTACTCATGGTGTCTTTTGGTTGGACGTGAGCAGAACCAGCCGGAGGCTCCGGCACCCAGGGTCGGGAGGACCCTCCATCACCTTCCTGCAGAGCCCCAGCTTGGGCAGGAGCCTGGGTGGGGGCTGCCATCACCCACAGGCAAGGAGGGCAGATCCTCTGCCTCCACCCCTGCCTCTGAGGGGTCAAGGACCAGGGGCCTGGGGGTGGCTTTTTCCAGCAGGATCCACTACTACTTTCCCCACAAAAAGGCCAGAGGAGATATTCAGGAAGGACATGGCCTTGTCCCAGTGGGAGCAGGACATCCATCACTACGTCGCCAGAAGCACACCGTGGGTCAGTCAGTGCAGGCAGGGATGTGCCCAGCCAGCAGTGGCGGAGGGTCCTCCTTACCTGGGGTGGGCAGAGCTGCCAGCAGGGAACCTGAAACTCGAGGGGCTCCTCAAATCACCCTGTTTCCCTTGAGCCCTGGTTTTGGGGCTGCGTGTTGGAGCCTGCTGCACCACTCCGGCATGTTCCAGCCCATGGGTGTGATGAGTGCGGCACGTTCTCAGCCCATCCACAGCCATTGGTCCATGGCAGGCTGTGACCCGGAGCCACCTGGAGCCATTTGGCACCCCAAAAGCCCCGGCATTTATCAGCGGGCTCAAGGTCACAGCAGGCAAAGGGTGTCCATGCAGCAGGTCTCCTCCCAGCCCCCCATCATCCTGGTTAGAGGGCCCCGTGGCCCTGGTCCCTACAGGGGACATTCCAGAAGGCTCACGGGGTCTGGTGAGAACTGGCACGGGGAGGAGATGGGGAGTGGAGCGGGATCCGGCAGCCACCGTCCCAGTAATGCCATCCCCCCGGCATGGGGGGGTGCTGAGGACAGAGTCTGTTCCTGCCCCATAGTGGGGACAAAACTCGGGCGTCCCAGCCGGGCTGGATGACACTGGCAATGCCGCGTCCTGCCAAGAGTGGCCCTGGCCGGGCACAAAGGTGGCACCCGCAGCTGAGCCTCCCCAGCAGCAAATGGACCCCCCCCAGCCCCCAGCCTGTGTTCTGCTCCCTTTGTAAAGACCAGAAATAAAAAAGCAGTTCTACTTTTGTAAGATAATCGTGTATTTGCCAGTTTTTAACACAAGGATGGTCCAGCCAACTCCTTCTCTGGGGGCAGGTTGGGGAGGAAGCGACACCCCCTCGCACCGACTCCTGGCACACGCGGCAGGATGCTCTGCTGGTCCCTGCTCCCCCCAGATCTGCTCTGCCTGCGGGGCGGCTCAGCAGCCCTGCAGGGTCCCAGCTCTGTGTTCCCAGAGGTGGGGAGCCCTGTCCCCCCAGGGCAGCGCTGAGGCACGAGACTCCCAGCATGAATGGGGTGCCTGGATCGGTTCTCATTGTCCCTGCAGAGCCGCCTGTGCTGCTGGGTGCTGGCTTGTGATTCCCATGGTGCGCAGATGCCACCAGGAAGGTCTGCTGGTTTTGCAGGGACACCAGCACCCACGGGACAGCCATCACGGGTGACACAACCCAGTCATGCCACTGGGTCCCAGCTGTGCTGCTGGCAGGTGCACCCCATTTTCAGGGGTGGCCCTGGGACTTGCACCGGGGCTTCTTCAACCAAAGCACCAGTGGTACCGGGGTGGACATGCACCCTAATAGCCATTCTGGGGCCACCAACTCAACTGCACATGATGTTGTGCAGACACTGGGTTGGTTGCGGGGGACACAGAGGTGCACAGGGGGCACCTGCCTGAGGTCCACAGGCATCTCCCATGACATGCTGAGCTCTCTTGCTGGGAGCAGATGCCAAATCCCACCTCAGCCACCAGTTGTCTCTGCAGATGGGGGGATGGAAAAGCCCCTTCTGAGGCAGGAGGTCGGTTGCACAGCCCACCTGTGATGACATTCCCATGGGGATGTGCTCTGTGTCCCTCTGTGCCCAGGCCACCAGGTCAACCCATGCAGAGGGGGCTGTGATGGGGTTTTGGGGACATCCAAGATAGGCAGGAGGCACAGATGGGGACTTCACCAGGTCTCTGTCCTGGCTGTGACCAAACTGCTGCCTCAACCGGGCTACCTGTGCCCCCAGGGCTGCCTGTCCTGGAGAGCAGCCAGTGCCCTGGGGTGGGGAGCAGCAGCTGTGTGCTTGCCTGGGACCAAAGGGTGGCAGGAAAGTCCTGCTGAAGTCCCCTGTCCCAGCACCCTCCTCCTATGGGTTTTTGTTCTCAATAAACGGGACCAAGCTGGGACTGTGGGTCCCCAGGCTTGTGTGGTGGCACTGGGGCTGGGGCTGCCAGCAGGACCATAATGGGACAAGGACTGTGTGATGGGATCGGCATCATGCATGGGACCATGACCGAGTGGTGGGATCAGAACCGTGGTGGGCCTAGGACTATGTATAGGACGATGAGGTGAAACCATGCCATGAGGTGGGTCAGGAACATCCATGGGAACAAGATTGAGTGGTGGGACCAGACCATGTGGTGCAACTTGGACCAAGGAAAACTGGTCGGACCAGGACCACATACAGGACCAAAACTACATGGTGGGACCAGCATCATGCATGGTGACCAGGACTAACTGGTGCATATGGGACCATGCAGTGGGACCTGGACCTTCCTCAGGGCCAAGACCCCATGCAGGACCAGACTGAGTGGTGCAACTGAGCCTGTGTGATGGAACAGGGGCTGAGCAATGGGTGCAGATCCTTGTGATGGGGCTGGGATGGCATGTAGGACCAGCCCCACACATGGGACCCTGATTGACTGCAGAGCAAATCAAGCAAATCTCCAAAAGCCGGCAGCACCAGCTGGAGCCCATTGGCACCCAGCCCTGGTCTTTAAAGGTCCCCAGGGGTTGGAGCTGAGGCTGCTGCTTGCTCAGGATGGGGCTGTGTTGGTTGGTGCTGGTGTGTGGGGCTGTGCTGGGAGTGGCAGGTGAGTGGGGCTGGGACCTCCTGGCTGTCTAGGTGCAGGAGGGTGGTGAGTGGCCCTTGGTTTTACCCAGTGCTGGTTCCTGATGCCCTCCTGGACCTGCTGGTACAGGTTTTCTTGGTGGAAAAGAGACTTTCTGAAATGACCCTGACACTCCAGGGATGTGTGGTTGGAGCCAAGGGGCTTGCCAGGGGCTCCTTGCACCCCCAGGTCTGTAGGGGCCTGGTTTGGGTGGGGGGACTAGAGCCACTGGTGGGGTATGTAGCTGCTGGCAATGGTGTCCCATCCTGTGAGCAGCTCCTGGTCTGGCCCCAGCCTGTCAGCTCCCAGGCATACCTGGTGCTGAGGGGGCTGGGGACACTTAACCTTGCATTTTGGAACACCCTTGTGGAACACCACTTCCTCCAGCACGCACCACCACAGCGACTAAAGTGACCCTGTGCCAGGGCCTGGCCACCAAGACCAAGGGAGGTCCTGGCTGGGGGAGCTGGGGATCGAGGAGCACCCTGATGTGCCCAAACCCAGCTGAGCTCCTGAGTGCTCTCCCTGCCTTTGTGCTGCTGGCACCTGTCCTCCACCAGTCCCAAGGACATCTGAGGACTTGGATGTCCCCACTGTGTCTGAGATATGCTGTTGCGTGCTGAGCCCCACTGGCTAAACCCTCTCCTTGCTGCAGGGACCACCATGGCTCCAGATACTTCAGAGACCTTCAGTCACATGGTGATGGTTCCAGTGATGTCCTCAGGTGTGGGGACAAGGGCTGCAGCCCCAGTGCTTGCTGCTGGCACTGTGCCTGGTGGGGCTCATGCTTACGGCCGCTTGGAGGAGCCCATCATGAACTTCACCTTGAGGCTCCTGGATGGTGAGTGCCCTGGGTCTTGTGTTGGGTGCCACCTTTGGGCGATGAGACCACAGGATGGGTCCGGCCAAGACTACTGACCTTGACCAGTGGCACCCAGTACTTTCTCCTGGCTGGCCTCAGCACTGGGGCCCACCAGGAGAAGGTGGCCATCCCTGCAGGACCTCCCATCCCAGTCTTGCAGAGGGTGCAGAGCTCTGAGTGGTGGTGCTTTGAGGTGTTCCCAATCCTGTGCTTGATTCCATGATCAGATTTTGGGGGTCAGCTGCCCTTTGTCGTTCTAACAGGTGATGTGGTCCCTCTCTGCTCCGGGCTGGTGGTGGGGAACCAGGAAGGTGCTGTAGTTCTGGGGAGCAGGCAGGGAAGCCAGACTGGGGTGACAGAGCCAGGATGACTCTTGGCTTCCAGGGACGGGAGATGGGCTCTGAAATTGGGGAGCTGCAGGTGGGCACCTGCTTCACAGGGGTGAAGGTAAAACCACCTGTGAGTGGTGGTCTGGGATGTGTTGATGTCCCTGTCTGTGGTGGGACAGGCTTGGGGATGTCACATGGAACCAACCCTCCCTTCTCTTTCAGGGGACCCCAGTGCCGTGAAGAAGCCACTGGTGCTCAGCCCTGGCTCTGCCATCCACCTGGAGGCCAGGGTTGACTTCAGTCCGGGCACCTCTCTGAAGATCTATGTGGACCAGTGCTACGGAACCACCTCAGAGCAGCTGGGACGACCCAAAAGGGTCTTCATGGTGGTGAACAGCCATGGGTCAGTGCCCGTGGGGTGGGAGGTGGGGACTGCTTTCTCCAGGCACCCTGAGGTCCTGCAAGACCTCCTAATGGGGAGGGATGTTCAGGGCCTGGAGAAATTCTGGGAATGCTCCTGTGTTGCTCTCCTGCCTTAGGTGCCTGCACGGGCAAAAACTGGGGAGCATGTCTGTCCAGCACAGGAGAGGGGTGTCTGCTGTCCGTCTTGCCATCCTGGCCCCTGTGCTGGAGGATGAACTGGAGGAGGAGGAGGTGAGGTTGGCGTGATGTCCTTGGTGGTGGGAGAGAGGCCCTATGGGGGATGACCTGGGGCTCCCACAGCACTGTCCCTCCTGGGGGCATCCTGCTCCCCACTGGGGTGGTCCAACAGGGCTGGGTGGGAGGAAAGCAGGGTCCCTGAAGAAGGGCGCCGTGGTGTCATGCCCTGCCTGGGGCTGGTGTCTTTGGCAGGTCTATGTGCACTGCCTGTTGACAGCGTGGGGCCCCACCAGTGCCCGAGGGCATGGCGCCAGGTTCTGCTTCTACAGCCAAGCCACAGCCAGGTAGGCTCAGCCCTGGTGCAGGTTCCTGCTGGTGCCCTAGGGCGTGAGCACCCATGGGTGCTTTGGGATCAGAAGCCACTTGTCAAGGGAACCCATCCAGGGGGCCATGCCACCCTGCCATGGTCTGGGTGCCGCTGCTCCCATGACAGCCTGCTGGCATCACCACAGGTCCTGGCTCCCTCCTGCTGCAGATGAATTGGGCGGGGAGTGGGGTGGTGCTTGGTGTCACCAGGAGGACACTTCCTTTAGGGTGGCCAAGGTCCAGGCCAAGACCTGGAGGGACCTGCTGGCATGGGGGACCTGGAGAGACCATGTGGGTCTTGCAGTTGGGGCTAGGGATGCCTAGACCCATCCCAGCTCTGTCCTCTCCTCCCAGCTGGCACAATGCAGAGGACACTTCCCAGAGCACCCTGTGCCACTGCTGTGATGCTGGCTGTCCCCCTGATGACAACTTCCCCGGAGAGCTGCCAGGTACTGGGGTGGGGATGTGGTGGCCCCTTGTGGGTTTGGGGTCTTGGGGGGGTGCAGGGTGTGTGTGTACCTCCAGGGGCTGGGACAAGCTGTATTGGTCATCTCCTCCCACAGGGTTCCCAGGAGAGGGGATGCTCCACCGGGAGATGGTTGGACCATTGCTGGTGCAGAAGGAGAAGGTGCCCTGGTATGAAGGTGAGCAGACACCCCCAACCCTCTCCCCATGGCCCCAGATTCACCATCGTGGGTGCTGAAGCAACCTCTGAACCCACCAGGGTATTTTTCCTCTCTTCCCAGCACCTTGCCGTACGATAAAGAGGTTCCTGCTGGCCGGGCTGGCCCTGGTGGGCAGCGCCCTTGTGGCAGCCACCCTGGTGGGGGTTCTGCTGGCCCTGGCTGTGGCCATGTGGCGCCTGGGCAGGCGCCAGTGGCCAAGGCGGCAGTGGCCGAGGCAACGATGTCCCTTCCAGGCTGAGCTGCAGAGCGTGGTGGGGGCCCTGGTCCCCAGAGAGACTGAGAAAGGGGGTGAGCTGGATCCAGAGTACCGCAGCCTGGCACAGAGCTCGGTGTGAGCCAGTGGTCCCCCTCCTTCCCAATAAAAGGTGGTTTTCTTTACTCTAAAGCTTCTCCTGGTGGTACCACATGAATGCCACCACAGGCTGGGGCCATACCACCACTCCTGGAAGCCACATCTGGTACCAGGAGGTACCACCAGGCATGGTGGCATGGCCCCAGCCTGTGGTGCTGGGGGTGTCTTCTGGTTGGGGGAATTTGGGTTCCTGGAGGCACTACTGAAGATCTTGGACATGGTAGCAGCTCCTTGGGGACAGTCACCAGGATATCCCATGAGGCTGGGAGTGGCTGTGGAGGGGTTCCAGCTAGGCCTGGGGGTGCTGGTGGGGTGATCAGGGCTGCTCTGAGTCTGCAAGGACCACCCCCCTCTCAGGGTGGAGATTACCTGGAGTTTGGGACCCAGCCAGACCCAAGTGTCCCCTCCAGGAGAGGATACAGCAATGGGTCCCTGCTGGCTCTGTCATGGCTGCGGTACCCAAGCATCACCCAGCATGGGGTCAGGGTTGAAATGGTTTATTAGGACCAGCCATGGGACAGGGGGGGCAGCTCCCAGGCCATCGCTGGAGCAAGGGTTCACAGTAGGTGGGTCACAGCACCCCAAGATCAGCAGTGTTGCCTCAGTTTCCCCAGACCAGGGGGGCTCAGTGTGGCGCCGGGGGCTCTCCTGGCGCCCCATAGAGCTTGCGGAGGCTGGAGTCCATCAGGAAATCCACAGTCCTGCAGCAAGAGAGAGGATTGGTGGGGTCCTGGGGGCTCCCTGGGGTATGGTTAATTGGCTAAGATGAGGAGGGGCTGGCTGGAGCTGTCCCCAGTCCCCCTGGGACCTGTCCCTAATGTCCCAGAGGCCCCAGCCCCCCCAAAACCAGGCTTAGCGCAGCCTCACCTCGCTAATCCCCTGCTCAGCCCCTGGCTCCCGCTAATCTTCATTCCCATGGGGCCATGACCTGGCTGGGCCCTGGCAAAGCCCCTTTGGCACAGGGACCCCCTCCCCAGTCACCCCGTGCTCCCCCAGCCCTAAGCCCATACTGGGAACAGCTCCCCTGTGAGGAGAAGCACTTCATCCCTCTGGCCTGGGATGGGGGGATGCCCCATGGGATGCAGGGATAGGGAAGTGGTACCCACGTGTCCCCAAGGGGGTGTCCCTTACCTGTCGATGGGGGTGATGATGAGGGGGATGGCGCCCAGCCCCAGGGCAGTGGTGGTCCACCGGCGCACGGGCAGTGGCCAGCGGGTGAGGGTGCCCAGCAGGGCCAGCGAGGCGGCGCAGAGGCGGTTGATGGTGAAGCCAGGGATGGCCACTGAGGCCAGGCTCTGCCAGACAAACGTGTCCACCACAGCCACCCCTACCCGCGTGGCCCGTGCGGGGTCCTGTGCATGTGCCTGGGGGTGATGGAGGGAGGTCAGTGGTGAGGACAGCAGGTTGGGGGTTGGGGGTGGGGGCAGTGTAAGGGGTGACACTCACAGTGGCAGCTTTCTGGCCCTTGTCGATGGCGTCAGCGGTCACGTAGGCGGTGGCCACACCGTAGCTGGCCCACACCACCTGCAACGGCACCAGCGGGCGGAAGGACTCGCCCACCTCGTTGGCATAACCTGGGGGTTGGGGGGGTCAATGGGGCCAGAGACTGGCCATGTCCCTGTGCTTCCCCACTGCGTGTCCCCATTCCCCCAGGAGGGCAGCAGGGGCATGGGGGTGTTCGGAGCAGTTGCATCACCTTGGGACAGCTAGGGTGACACGGCTGGCGCTGGCACTGGTGTCTGTGACTGGTACCCAGTGTCAGTGCATGGTACCAGTACCCTGTGTCCGTGCTGGTGGCAGTGACTGGTGCTGGGTGTCAGTGCCCAAGGACAGGTGTCAGTGTGTGGTACCACTGCTGCGTGTCAGTGCCTGGTACCCGGGGGGTGCCCACCATCAGTACCCGGTGCCCGGGGGCGTGCCCCGTGCAGCTCCCGGTGTCGGTGCCCGGTGTCAGTGTCTGGTGCCTGATACCCGGGGGGGGGGTGTACAGTTCCCCGTGTCAGTGCCCGGTACCAGGGGCGGATGCCCAGTGTCAGTGCCCGGTACCCGACATAGCACCCGGTGCCTGGGGGAGCACCCGGTGCGGTTCCCGGTATCAGTGCCCGATACCCAGGGGGGTGCCCAGCGCCCGGAGAATGCCCAGTGCCCCGGGGGGGTGCCCGGTATCAGTGCCCGATACCCAGGGGGGTGGCCAGTGCCCGGAGGGGACCCCGGTGTCAGTGCCCGGTGCCCGGGGGATGCGCAGTGCCCCGGGGGGGTGCCCGGTGTCACTGCCCGATACCCAGGGGGGTGCCCAGTGCCCGGAGGGGACCCCGGTGTCAGTGCCCGGTGCCCGGGGGATGCGCAGTGCCCCGGGGGGGTGCCCGGTGTCACTGCCCGATACCCAGGGGGGTGCCCGGTGTCACTGCCCGGTGCCCGGGGGTGCTCACCCAGGTAGCGGACCCACGTGTCCCGGTAGCGGTCAGGCTCCACCGCCCCCATGGCGCGCTCCCGCCGCACGCCCCGCCCCTCCCCGCCCGCGTCACCAGGCCCCGCCCCCCCGGCGCGGCGAGACGGCGACAAGGGCGGGGCCGGGCGGCGCTGCGTCACGTGGTCACGTGGCGGGATGTGGGGCCGAGGCGGGGCCAGCGGGGGCGTGAGGTGTGGTTAATGGGGATGGACCAGCCCGTGGGGCGGGGGGGAGCAGCAGGGGCCGGCTGGGGGGCTCGGGGGGGTCAGTAGGGCTTGGGGGGGGCAGCAGGGGCTGGCTTGGAGGGTCAGTAGGGCTGGGGGGGGCAGCAGGGGCCGGCGGGGGGGTCGGTAGGGCCGACTATGGCGTGGGGGGCAGCAGAGGCCGGCTGGGGGGGTCGGTAGGGCTGGCTATGGGGTGGGGGGCAGCAGGGGCCGGCTGGGGGACAAAAACCAGAGGAGACCCAGCTGAGTCCATCCCTTTACTTCCCCCACCCCACGCAGCAGCAGCTGGGCACAGGACCCACATAAGGCACGGGGCGGGGGGGGGGGGGGATGACACCCACATGTGCTCTGTCCCCCTCCGGCCCCGCTCACCCCCCACCCCAGTCCATGTGCTTGGGGGGGGGGCTCAGCCCCTTCCCCATCCTCCCAGCTGCCGTGCTGGGGCAGGGGGTCACTGGCCCATCCTGGGGGCACAGAGCGGTGGGGGGGCGTCGCTAGGGGCTGTGGCTGAGCCCCACCTCGCTGAGCTTGTCCCCCAGCTGCTGGATCTGCTGGGCGGAGGTGGCGTCGGGCAGCAGCACCTCCACGCTGTAGCTCACCTTCTTGGCGTGGAGGTAGCTGTAGGTGTTGTCGAAGCGCAGGACATCTGCGGGGAGGAAGGGGGGTGTCAGGGGCGTGGGGAGCAGCCGGGGGGCCGTGTGTGTCCCCCCAGCCCCATGCCCCCCCATGCAGGGGGTGTGCTCACAGATGCCAGGCGTGGAGCAGGTGAGGGAGCCGTCCTCGGGCACCATGTGGGCGTTGTAGCGCTGGTTGGGGTACACCTCGGTCATGTCGCCTGCCCGCTGCCGCTCCCCGACCTTGGTCTTCAGGTACACCCCGAACCCCACATCGGCTCCCTCCGACCTGAACTGCCACCTGCACCAGGAGAGCTGTCAGGCTCCCGCGGTGGCGTGGGGGACACCCACCGTTGTATCACAGCTCTCTCTTCCCCGTGGCGTGGAGCCCCCTCCCCACCTGAGCCCCCTCCTCACCTGAGGACGCAGCCGGGGAAGAGGATCTCGTACTCGACCTGGTGGGATGAGCCGCGGCTGACCACCACGGTGTGCTCGTACTGCTGCGCCAGCTGGTCCCGCACGTAGTAGTGCTGGGGCACGTCCCCCCCGTAGTTGATCTGGAAGGGGATGGAGATGGATGTAGGGATGGGGGGACCACCCCTGCAACCCTGAGGAGCTCGGGGAAGGGGGCTTCTACCTTGCTTGGGCACTTGGGGTCCCCGTCGGGGTCTGTCAGGGTGCCCCCGTATTCCACCGGGATCTGCCCGGGGTCAATGTATTTCTGCAGGATCTCCTTCCAGTTGGCTGGTGAGGTGGAGGACGGCGGGGTTTAGGGGGGCTGTGAGCCCTGCAGCGAGCCCTGGCCCAGCCAGGGACCACCCCCCAGGGCTGAGGTTTCACCCCTGGGTGGGATGAAAGCAGAAGGGGACACGGCACCCCGTTTTTGGCTTCCACCGCACCCCTCCAGCTGGGGAGACCCTGGGGAGGGGGTCAGGACTCACATCCCAGGACCACGACCTTCTTGCGAGTGTCCTCACTCAGGAAGTGCTTGACGAGGTTGTAGGCAACGGGGAAGATCTTGGGGGCTGGGGGAAGATGGGGGGTGTTAGGGTAGGGGTCAGCACCCAGCCAGGGGGAGTGGGACCCTGGGGCCAGACTCACCCTTCACAATAAACAGGCGCTTCAGGGACTCGGGGTAGTTCTCCTCAAACATGGACAGGAGCTGCAGGATGGGGAGAGCTTCAGGTCATCCCTGTGCCCCATGCACCCACCAAGGCACAGGGGGGAGCGCAGCAGGGTGCAGGCTGGGACCCCCACCCCAAAGCGCTGGAGGGGTGTGGGACACCGGCAGGGACCCGCCCCACATCATCTCTCGGGGCACGAGCTGGCCCACATCCCTGCATCCCTGCTGCAGCCTGGGGACAGCAGTGGCCCCCAGCGGGGGAAGGGGGGGCGGGCAGGGAGCCCCTCACCTCCCCGTACGTGTCCACAGCTGGCTTCCAGAGGTGCTTCAGGCCCAGGCCCTCACAGTCATAGACCATCATCACCATCTCGATCTTCTTGCCCAGCTGGGACAGGAGGACAGGGGGGCTCAGCTGGCATCCACCCCCTGCAGGGACTGGTCCCCCCCGGGCCAGAGCTCCCTCCCAAGTGCTGGTGTGGGGAGAAGGGGCATTGTGGGCTGGTGTGGGTGCTGGGATGGGGACACGGGCTGGTGGGGATGGACAGGACATGGACTTGTGGGGCTGGCAGGGACATGGGCTAGTGGGGATGGACTGGATGTGGACTACAGGGCTGGGTAGAACATTGGGTTGTGGGGATGGACAAGGTGTGGACTTAATGGGACTGGCAGGGACATGGACTGAGGGGGCTGGACTGGACATGGACCCATGGGGCTGGGGAGGGCACTGGCTGGTGGGGATGGACCAGACATGGATTTATGGGGCTGGCAGGGACATGGGCCTGGGGGGCTGGTGGGGACGTGTTGGCAGGGACGGTGGGGAGCTGGGCTGGTGGGGATGGACAAGAGTGGGGCTGGTGGGGCAGGCAGGTGCCCACCTTCTGGCTCTGCTGCTCACACTCCTGCCGCAGCACCTCGCAGTCACGGAACTTGTTCTTGAGCAGGTCCTGCTTGGAGGCGGAGAAGAGCAGCCCCTTGGCATCCAGCGGCCCGATGATCTCGTACCAGATGGGGCAGCCCTCCCGGTCATAGCCACACATTCCCCCTGACATGTACTTCTTGATCACCTGCGGGAGACAGCAAGGGGCTCAGGGGGACCGCGCACCCTCCCAGGGAGGGGACAGTCCCCCTCCGTGGACTCCCACCCCGGGGCTGGGGACACCCACCTCAGGGGCCTCCCAGGCGATGATGTTGTCGGCGTCCATGTGTTTGCGGACCTCGACATGCTGCAGAGGGGGCAGAGCAAGCTGGGGTGAGGGGATTTGGGGACCCCCCATCCCATGGGATGAGGGACACCCCATGGGAGGGTCACCCTTGTTGGGAGAGGCTGGTGGCCCATGGCGCACTGTCCCATCCCAGGTGACAATGGTGGTATGGCAAGGTCCCCCCCAAAAAGCGGGGTGCCCCTCTCACCTTGCGGAGCATCGCCTCTGACTTGGGCAGGTCGAAGCAACGCGCTGCAAGACAGCAGAAAGCTCAGCGCCACTGCTGATGTCCCCAGCCCCACAGCCCCCCATGGGGTCTTCCAGCCCCCACCACATGTGCCCCCCCCCCCGGGGTTACCTCGGAGCCATTTCAGGAGGAAATAGTCATCCTGGGAGGGCAGGGAGGGCAGCACGTCCTTCAGGTTCTCCCGAAACTGTGGGGAGAAGAGGGATCATTGGTGGATGGGTCCCTGCTCCCGCCCCAAAAGCTCCAGGGCTTCATGTTTGTGTACCCCTCCCCCTCAAAAAAAGCCCCATCCAGGACTGGGACTGTCCCAGGAGAGAAGGGGCACCCCGTGCCCCGTCCCTGCCACCAGGTGCAGCCACAGTGAGTGGCCATCTCCACTTTCCTCCCTGGCAGGGGACTGTCCCCAGGCCAGCCACTGAGCACCGCCTGTCCCCAAGCCGATCCTCTTGCTAAAGGTGTGAGTGGGGGCTGCCCCTGGCGAGGGTCCCACCAGCCCTTGTCCCGCAGGTGGACCAACCCCCTCCTCTGCCATCACCCGTGGCATCCTTCGGGGCTGAGCCAGTCACTGGTCGGTCACTGCCTGTCCCCCTGCTCTGGTGACATCCCAGCGGTTCACAGCCCCCCTGGGTGGCCCAGAGCAGGCAGGAGGGTGCAGAACTGGGGGAGTGTGGGGGTGCCGGGGCACCCTTGGCACGTGGCCCTGCTCACCCCAGCAAAGCCCCAGCCCAAATCTCCGTACCAGTCCAGGACCTCGCCTTAATGAGGCTGATTAGATTATCTCCCGCTGAATTTAGGTGTAATTAAACCCGGGATTAGCTTCTTCACCCTGAGAAAAACAAGGTGCCGGCGGACGGGTTTCGCAGCTCGCCTTTCTCGCCCACCCGTTGCCGCCTTGGCACTGGGACAGTTTCGGCTCCGCACCCTGTGCCTGCTCCCGGTGCCGGGACCCCAGCGGGGTCATCGCCCATGTTTTGGCTCCGCACCCTGCGCCTGCTCCCGGTGCCGGGACCCCAGCGAGGTCATCACCCACGTTTCGGCTCCGTGCCCTGCGCCTGCTCCCGGTGCCCGGTGCCGGTGGGGTCATCGACCGCGGCTGGAGTTTGGCTGGGCTGGACGGGCACCCATCAGATAACGCGGCCGCCTGCCCTCGTGGTGGGGTGCGGGGATGCGGGTGGGGCCTGGCACCCGGCGAGGTGCCGGCGAAGGCGTCGGAGGTGGCCTTGGGTGGCACAGCCACCCTGGTGGGTGACCGACCACCACTGGTTCGGCCGGGCACCCCCAGCCCCGGGAGCCCTGCCGGGGATTTCCCACCCGTCGGTGGGACCAGCGGGGAAGATGGGAGAGGGATGGGGGAGCTCGCCGGTGCCCGGTCCCGGGGGGGTGCCAGCGGGATGGTCCAGCCGGTGAGACCCCCAGGGCCCACCCAGGCCGGTCGTTCCCCAGCGGGCAGCGCCGCGGGGGGGGCTCACCGGTGAGACCCCCAGGGACTCCCCGTGGGCGCTGCGGGGCGGGCGGCGGCGGCGGGCGGGGGCGGCCCGGGCGGGGGGCGGGGGGCGATGCCCGGCGCCGCGCAGGCAGAGGATGGCGGAGCGTGTCGGGGCGGCTCCGCCCGCCCCCCCCGGCATCCCCGGCTGCCGGTACCGGCTCACCTGGGCCAGCGCCTCCGCCTGCCGCGGGCTGAGGTCCCCGACGCGGCCGCTCATGGTGCCGCGGCCCCGGGCGGGGATGGCCGCCTCTGCCGGGCGGCCCGGGCGGCGGCAGGTTGCGGAGGCCCCGCAGCACCGCCCCCGGCCCGCCCCGGCCCGCCCCGGCCCGCCCCGGCCGGCCTTGGACCCTGCCCGCCGCCCCCTGCCCGCCCGGTCAGCGCCCGCCGCCGCCCCGGAGCAGGGCGGGGCGTGGGGGCGGGGCTGTGGGGGCGTGGCGGGGCGTGGGGGGTACGGGGGCTATAGGGGGTACGGGGGCTATAGGGGGTACGGGGGGTATAGGGGGTATGGTGGGGTTGGGGGCATGGGGGCTATAGAGGCCATGGGGGCTATAGGGGGTATGGCAGGTATGGGTGCACGGGGTTATGGGGGCTATAGGGGTCATGGGGTGTATGGGGGTCTGGGGGCTGTAGAGGGTATGCGAGGTATGGGTGCATGGGGGCTCTACGGGGTATGGGAGCATGGGGGGTATGGGAGGTCTGCAGGGTTGGGGGATGTGGGGGCTATAAAGGCTATGGGGGCTATACAGGGTATGGGAGGTACGGGGCATGGGAGTATGGGGGCTGTGGGGGGTATGGGAACATGGGGAGGCTATGGGGGGCTATAGAGGCTCTGGGGCTTATATGAAGTATGGGACGTATGGGTGCATGGGGGTATGGGGTCTATGGGGGGTACGGGGGCTATAAGGGGGTACAGGAGGTATGGGGGCATGGAGGGTATGGTGGGGTGGGGGGTCTGGGGGCTATGGGGGCATGGTGGGTATGGGGGCTATAAAGACTATGGGGGCTATATAGGGTATGCAAGGTATGGGTGCGTGGGGGGGTATGGGGGCTATAGGGGTCATGGGGCATATGGGGAACATGGGGGCTAGGGGGTACAGGGGGTATGTGGACTATAGGGGGTATGGGAGCACAGGGGGACTTGGGAAGTATGGGGGGCATGGGAGGTTTGGGGGATATGGGGGACATGGAGGGGCAGGGGGATTATGGGGGGGTATGGGGGGCACGGGAGGGTATGGGGGGTATGGAGGGACGTGATGGGGTATGGGAGGGTACGGGGAGGTATGGATCATGTGGGGGACATGGCAGGGTGTGGGGCTATGGGGGTATGGGAGGACACGGGGGGTAGGGGGGCCATGGGGTGCGGGTGGTAAGTGGGCAGATAGCAGGGAGAGGGACAGTGACAGGAATGGGAGATGGCAACAGATGTGGGAGTGGGGATGGAAGGTGGGGCAGGGCAGAGGACAGAGGTGGGGACAGGGTGACAGCTCAGACACAGGGGCTGGCGCACGGGTGAGGCACTGGGGAGAGGGGACAGGGACAGGGCAGAGGCACCATGGCTACTGGGCTCCCCCTCCGGCTGCCACCTCATGTACGGTAGCCCTGGCTCCCCAGGGAAGGGGACCTCCCCGAGAGGGGGACCCCAGCTGGGGAGGGGGCCTGGCCAGGAGAAGGGGTCCCGGCCAGGAGAAGGGGTCCCTGCAGGGGTCCCACAGCCCCAGCCCTGGTGGGGTTCTGAGCAGGGGAAGGTTCTCCCATCCTTACTGTCCCCTCGCAGGAGTGTCATGTGTGTCCTGTGGGGTTGTGCACATCCCGTGGAGCCACATGTCCCCCATGGATGTCCCATGGAGCTGTACACATCCCATGGAGACATCCATGTCCTGTGGACGTCCCATGGAACCATACATGTCCCTTGGAGCTGTGGGTGTCCCACGGAGCTGTGGCTGTCCCATGGACCCACAGATGTCCCATGGAGCTCTGCATGTCCCACAGAGCCGTTTGTATCCCATGGACCTATGGATGGCCCAAGGAGCCATGCACATTCCATGGAGCCATATGTGTCCCTTGAAGCTGTGGCTGTCCCATGGAGCTGTGCGTGTCCCATGGACCCCTGGATGTCTCATGGAGCCATCCACGTTCCATGGATGGGTGTCCCATGGAGCCATATGTGTCCCTTGGAGCTGTGGATGTCTCGTGAAGCCATCTATGTCCCACAAACCTAGGGATGCTCCACAGAGCCATTTGCACCCCATGTGTGTCCCACGATGCTGGTCCCACACTTGTGTGTCCCCCTGTGGGGCAGTGCTCAGGGCAGCAGCCCCCCCACGCTCCCATTTTGGGCTCCTCTATGGAAGCCGCACAGGAACCCGGATGGGTGACCACCTTCCACCGCGCGGCTCCGGAGCTGGATGGGATTCCGGGCTGTTGTTACACGGGGATGTTTTGCTGTGCGGTTAAACCGGCTCCGGTTGCCGGCTGTGGGCGGAGGGGCCTTGCCCGCCCTGAGATTAAACCCCCGCAATTGCAACAGGGCTGGGGACGGGGGGGGACACCAGGGTCACACCCAGACCTGTCCCGTGGGCATCCAGTGGCTGTGGGAACTGGGATGCCATGGCACTGAGTCCCCATCCCCGGCGTGGCCCCTGCCAAAAGCAGGTCAGCACCGGGACCTGTGCGACGGCTAATCCTCCCGGCAAATCCCCACGCTGGCACGTGCCAGGGACACGTGGCTGGAGCAGGACCGGGATGGTGGCACCGGCAGGGCTGCCTGGCACATGCCAGGATGGGGATGGTTGGGTGGGGGGTGGTTGAGATTTTGGGGTACTGGGGTGTTGACGTGTGCCCGTGTCACCCAGGCGTGTGCCCACGCATGTGCCGTGGCGGCTGTGGCCGTGGGGTGCAGGGATGGGGTGCCCATGTGTGCAGGGCTGTGCATGTCCCTGTGCACCCATGGCTGTGCCCCTGAGGGCACGTGTGTCCCCGTGGCACCCATGTGTGCCCCTGCACCCGCAGGGAAGCAGGGCCATGGGGGGTAGTGTCCCTATGCCAGTCCCTGTCCCAGGGCTGGTCCCTGTCCCTCTGCCACCCCTTGGCCTTGGCTCGGCCCTGGCTGCCACTTTCTGTCCCTGTCCCTCTCCTGGTCCTGGTCCCAGTCCCTGTCCCAGTCCCTGTCCTGGTCCTGGCCCGTGTCCCTAGCTCGGCCCTGGGTGCTGCTCTCTCTCTGTCCCTGTCCCCAGTCTCGCTCCCAGTGCCGGTGCCAGTCCCTGTCCTGGTCCCCATCCCCGTCCTCACCCCTGTCTCCGCTCCCGGTGCCGGTCCCTGTCCCCGTGCCAGTCCCCATCCCCGTCCCTGCTCCTGGCCCTGCTCCCGGTGCCAGTCCCTGTCCCCGTCCCCGCTCCCGGTGCCAGTCCCTGTCCCTGCCCCCGCCCCTGGCCCCGCTCCCGGTGCCGGTCCCTGCCCCGGTGCCCATCCTCGTCCCGCCGCCGCCGCCCGCGCTGGCGCCGCGGGCTCTCTTGCGCCCTCTGGCGGCGGCCGGCGGTGAGACGGGTCCTCCGCGCCGGCAGGGGGCGCGGCGCTGCGGTGCGGGCGGCGCGGCTATGGCGGCGCTGCAGGCTGTGCTGCTGGCGCCGCTCCTGGCGCTCTGCCGGGCCGGGCCGGGGCCGGCGCCCGCCGCCCGCGTCGAGGTGGCGGTGTCCGGGCCCGGGCCGGGGGCAGGGGCAGGGGCCGGGAGCGGGGCGGCGGGCGGGGCCGGGGCGGCCGCAGGGGCCGGCGGCTCCTACACGCTGCGCGGGGCCGTGCTGGGCGCGGGGGGCGGCCGGGCCGGCCCGGGCCGGGGGGTCCCGCGGGGCGGGGAGGAGGAGATCCGCGGCCGCCTGCTGCTGGTGAGCGCCGGCCCGCGGCACCGCGGCTGGGGGCTCGGGGGGGCGCTGGGGAGGGCAGCGGGTGCTGGGAGGCACTGGGGAGGGCGCAGTGGGCGCTGGGAAGTACTGGGGAGGGGGCAGTGGGCGCTGGGAGGCACTGGGGAGGGGGCAATGGGCGCTGGGAGGCGCTGGGGAGGTGGGCAGAGGGTACTGGGGGGCACAGGGGAGGGGGCAGTGGGTGCTGGGAGGCGCTGGGGAGGGGGCCGTGGGTGCTGGGAGGCGCTGGGGAGGTGGGCAGAGGGTACTGGGGGGCACAGGGGAGGGGGCAGTGGGTGCTGGGGGGCCAGTGGGTGCTGGGAGGCACTGGGGAGGGACAGCCGGCACTGGGGGGTACAGGCTGGGGGCAGCACAGGGGGAGCCACCAACAGAGCGGGGGTGCAGGCAGGGGTGGAGGTGCAGCGGCCAGGTCCTGTCCCCTGTGCCACCCTGGCTGCTGTCCCCATCCCTGTGCCGTGCCCAGCTCCCTGGGGCACTGGGGACGTGGGGTGTTTTTGGGGGTGCCCTGAGCCTCGAGGTGTTCATACCAGCTCTCACCCCCACTGGTGCTGCCGTGCCCCCCAGGTGGGACACACGGAGCCGGAGCTGGGCGCTGCCGACAGCTGGATCGGTGTGGTGCCCGTGGGCGAGGAGCCAGCCGAGGTGCCACGGGGTGCCAAGGAGGAGTCCTTCACCGCTGCCGTCGTCAGCAAGGTGCCTGTCTGCTCCTGGCACAGGGCACCTGTGGGGTGTCTCCTTGCCAGATGTGGGGGGTCCTGGCCTGTGCTTGGTGGTAGGGGGGGTCTGTGACGGGGCTCCCAGGCAGTGCCAGCGCCCCTTGGGTCCCTTGCGATACTCCAGCCAGAGCAAAGAGGCACCGCGTCCTGCCTGTTCCCTGCAGCAGGACAGGAGCTGAGCTGTGCAGTGCCCTGAGCTGTGCCCTCTGTCTCCACAGATGAAGCGAGCGCTGGTGCTGGGGGCGTCAGCCCTGCTTATCCTGGCTCTGAACCAGAATGCCATTCGGGAGGTAGGAGAGTCCCGGCAGCGGGTCCCCGAGCTGGTCTTGGGCCCTGCTGATGGCTGTTGCTTTCCTTTCTGGTGCAGCTGGATGTTTCCCAGCTTCTTGCCAAGCCTGTGATCGTGATCCAGTCCTCGGACAACGTCACCAAGCTGTTGGGAGCGCTGCTGCGGTAGGGGCTGGGGCAGCGGGGAGGGGGGGATCGGGCACGAGCCATCTCTCTGCACCTGGTTGCCTGCCTGGCTGTGACAGCCGGGGGCTGCCCTGGGGTGGTCCCTCACACAGCGCGTCACATGTGCTGGGCTGGTGTCGAGCTTGCGCTGTGCAGAGGCCAGCTGGGGCTGAGACTTGTTTCCCGGGAGGGTTTGAATCAGATCCAGCCCTTCCTCGGGGCTTGAGCCCTTCCACGCGTCCCCACGTGACAGCTGGGACTGACAGTGGTCTTGGCCAAGGTCTTTAGGACTCTCAGTACAAATCAGACAGACCAGCTGGTTATCAGCATACCCGCTGCCTTTGTTGGGGTTTATTCCTACCACCTACAGTGACAGGACCCCCTTGGTCCTTCTTACGTGTGGTAAATCAGTGCTGCTGCTGTGGTGTCACAGATGGGGAAACTGGGGCACGGTGCTGGGAGGAAGAGACCTGTGCAGGGTTGCTCAGGGGGGCTGGGCATGGCTGGGGAGCGGGGGTCTTGCTGTCACCTCCCCTGTGTGTTCCTCTGTCCCTGGTGACCCTCCCTTGCCTACAGCTCAGCAGGGGCTTCCTGGACCTCTGGAGAAGGGGGTGCTCCCTGGCACTGGGGTGCTGTGGGCCCATGGGATTGACGCTTCTCTTGCTTTTTGTTTGCAACAGGGGGCTCCAGGCTACAGCGAAGATCACGTACCAGGCAGTGCTACTGGAGAACCTGGTATGTAGGCCTTCCTTCCTCCTCCTCCTCCTCCTCCTCTCTTTCCTGGTGGGAGGGCATGGGCATGGCTGTGCGCAGCCAGACTTCCCTGACCGATGGGAAGCTGAGCTGCAGGGAGCAGGAGCCAGATCCACAAAAGCTCTTGAAGCTGCTGGTTCCTCGGTTCGCCCAGAGAGTCGCTCCGTGGGAGCAGGGCAGCTGGCAGCCACCAGCAGTTCCTCCTGCCCTTGACCCGTGTGGTTCACCCAGCGTGGCAGGCCCCCCCAGGCTGCAGCAGTGCTGCGAGCCAGCGCGGCCACCAGCAATGCTGTCTCCTGCCTTGCAGGGAGTGACGCTCACCCTCTGGTCGACCTGCGGCCTCTCCCGAGGGGGGCTCTACGGGGAGTGGCAGGGGGTCATCTGCACGGGGGAGAACAGCTCGCAGGTCCAGGTACGCGTGCCGGTGCCGGCGAGGGAGGGTCCTCGGCGTGGGGGCAACGGTGGTGGCGGGGCTGGGAGCAGAGGGCTCTGCTTTGTATCCCAGTCACTGGCTGCCCGCCGGCGCTGTTCTTGCAGAAGTACCTCCAGCAGCTGTGGAACACCATCCTGCTGATTGCCCTGCTTCTCTGCACCGGGGTGATCGTGCAGGCTCAGCGGCAGTCACGGCAAGACCTGTCAGAGCAGGATGCCGAGGTGGGAACATCTCCACTCTGCCTCTCACTGGGGAGACTGGCAGCCGGGGTCTGACCTTCTGCTCTGCTTCTGTAGCTGGACCTGAAGCAGCACATTCGGCAGCGACTGTTGGCACTGAAAACCCGGCGGTACCATCCCAGCAAAGCACTTCGGAGCCAGGCCTGTGAGATTGATAGCTGTGCTGTCTGCTTGGACCAGTTCCACAAGAGCCAGGTAGGGACTGCGGGGGACTGGTGCTGTGCTGGGAGACCTGGAGCCCTGCCCTGGTCACTGCCTGAGGCCACCATACTCATGCCATCCCTTTGGAGCCCAGGGCCCGAGCCTCCCCTCGCTCACCGGGGCTAGGGTTTGTCCCTGCCAGGTGGCCGCATGGCACAGGATTGTCCCCTTCCCTGGGGCAGGGCTGCAGGCCCAGCCACTGCGGTGATGGTACCCCTGCCTGGCTCCACTCATTTCTGCAATCTGCTTCCCTCCCTGCAGTGGCTGCGGGTGCTGCCCTGCTCCCATGAGTTTCACCGGGACTGCGTGGACCCTGGCTCCTGCTGCAGCAGACCTGCCCGCTCTGCAAGCGCAACATCCTGGGTAAGAGCCACACTGGTGCCCAGCTGTGCCCTCCACAGTGACCAGGGAGTGCGTGGGGGCTGGGGGTGGGGGCTGAGGAGGAATTGGAACCCCCCAGGCTCCCTGTGTGATGGCCCTCCATCCTTCTCCCTTGCAGGGAACTGCTGCACAGAGAGCTAGCTGGCCCGACAGACGCACTCCAGGGACAGACCCATCGCTGCTCCGGGAGAGGGAGGGGGGCAGGGGGTGCTCAACAAGCAGCACTTGCTGCCAGAGTGGGGTCGGTGTGGCTGTGCCCGTTGCAGTGCCCGGCCGTTTCAGAGAATGAAAGATCTCGGGGCAATTCTGGCTGGGCACGAGTAGAGGGTGGGGGGACACACCAGATGGCCAGTACCGGGGGTCTTGGGGGAGCGGGTGCAGGGAAAGGAAGCTGCAGGGGCACCCATGGGTGTAACAGGGGGGGGACATGGAGACTGGAGGCAGTGAGAGCCCTGGCCTGGCTGCTCCCTTTCCCTGCTCGTAGCAATTTTTTCTAAGTCTTTTTTTCTTTTTTATTTCTATTTTCCCATGGCTGTGGCAGGGTGGGCAGAGCCCAGGCGGGAGCCATGCTGCGCCCGAGCCTGATGGGGGGCCTGGCTGTGGCGGGGAGCCCCTCCGCACTGCAGGGGCATCGCAAGCGGATCTACCAGGGCCGGGGGGCTGCAGCTGGCAGGGCTGCTGGGCGACCCGCCACCCCTCGCTGCGGGAGGGCAGGGCATGCTGAACGCTTTATTTAACTTATTAGAAAGGCCGGCAGGAACCAGCTGCAGAGACCAAACACGGGGCTTGTTTGACTGAACACTGGTGTGCTGCGTGCCCTGACCGGCTCCTGTGCCATGCAGCACGGCACGTGTGTCTATTAAACACAGAGCAAGGACGGGCTGCCGTGTCTTGTGTTGGGGGGACACGGCTCCCGCTGCCCTCTGAGGCTGGCAGCGTCGCTGGGGAGTTGAGGGCCAGCCTGGGTGGGCAGCTCGGTGGTCCCTGGCTCCTCTGGGCGCTCGTGGCCGCTGGCAGTGCAGGGCGAGCAGTTTTCACAGGCTGTGGCTGTGCCAGCGCCAGCAAGCTAAGGGCAGCTCAGACTCCTCATCCCCAGCCCCAGCTCTGCCTTCCCCTTCAAAGCAGCTCGGCCACATCCCAGTCACCTCTTGGGAACGGCTCCTGGCACGAGCTAAGTGCTGCTGCAGCCAGGCAGGAAAGCATGCTCAGAGCCACGCTGGGGACTCCAGCAGCAGCATAAGCTGTGGGCGACTGAGCTCCAGTGCCCAGGAACAGCCATGGCCCCGCGCAGCTGAACTCCGCGGGGGCAGCTTCGCACACCCAGGGAGCATCCCCCCACCCTCTCCCCTGCAAGGGCTCCTTGGCTGCGTGTGTGTGGGCGCCTTGGCTGGCAGCCGGGCCGAGCCAGCCCCAGCCCGCTTCCTCCAGCAAAGCTTCTCCTGGGGGTGCTGTGCGGAGGGGAGAAGGAAACGCCCCCGCAGTCCCCTGCACCGTCGCTCTCTGCTTTACCACAGGCCACAGCGTTGCCCAGTGGAGAGGGACAATGGGGGAAAGCGCACGGGCTCGTTGGGTGCTGCAGTCCTGCAGGAAACAGCAAAGCACCACAAGGAGGGCGGCTCCAAGCAGAGCCGTGGCAGAGCTGCTGCACGGACTCTCCCTGGGCTTCCTACGCCAACAACAAGCAGTCTCGGCGGATGGGCAGAGACAGGGTGTCCCAAGGGACTGCACCTTCGTGAGGCACAAAGAACATGTAACGAGGTCCCGTGAGGCAGGGTGGGAGCTCACTGGACACTTCATTTCTGCCTTAGACTCGTGAGCATTTATTTGTGGTGGCCGTAGGTGTGGTGAGAGCAGGGGAGGACGTGTTCTCTCTGTCCCTGTCTCGCAGAGCCTGGGCCCCAGGCCTGTAGCCAGGAGCGAGAGGCAGGGTCCCGGGCTTGCAGGTGGGCTCTGCCGAGAGTGGCCGTAGGCGGCCAGCCTCTGGGAGCTCGCTGGCCACTGGGAGCCCTCTGGAAGATGGGAGCCTGCTGGCTGCTGGGAGCACTGTGGCCACTGGGAGCTTCTGCAGGGCCTTGTCTTCGTCTCCACGTGGCCCCCATGCTGTCCCTGCCGCCTCGGCTGCTGGGGCCGCCTGCGAACGGTGCGAGCAGTTAGAGGGGAGCAACAGGAGGGCAGGTCCCCGGCCCCTTCCTCTGGGTTCCTACTCACCCTGTGTCCTGCCGGCTGCGCTGGCTGCTGAGCTGGGACAGCAGCTGGCTCTGCGGGACGAGCTGGGGAGCAGAAGAGAAGAGAAAAGAGAAAAGAGAAGAGAAGAGAAGAGAAAAGAGAAGAGAAGAGAAGAGAAGAGAAAAGAGAAGAGAAGAGAAGAAGAGAAGAGAAGAGAAGAGAAGAGAAGAAGAGAAGAGAAGAGAAGAGAAGAGAAAGAGAAGAGAAGAGAAGAGAAGAGAAGAGGGGGTGAAATTTCCCCCTCGCGTTCAGCTCCCAGAGGAGGTGTCCCCAGGGGGCCCCACGCCCCTCCACGGGCCCTGGCCAGGGGGACCATGTGTCCATACCCAGCTCCCGCACAGCAGCCCGCTTCACAGCCAGCTCCTCCTGTAAGGCGGAGAGTCGCTCTTCCAGCACAGCAGCCCTACAGCAGCACAAAAACCTCCACTCGCTCAGCAGCTCCTCCAAGGACACTAAAGCAAGGTGGCAGCAAATGGCCTGCGAGGGGCTGCCAGGAACAGCGCTGTACCTCTCCGTAGCTCGTCCTTGTCCCGCTCCAGCCTGGCTACAGCCGCTAAATGCTCTTTCCTCCTCGCTTCCGCCCTCCTGCTCAGCTCCTTCCTCTGCTGGCGCTCGGCGCTTCTTCTCTGCCTGGAGCGACTTGGAAATGTCCTCAACCTGCTTCTGCAGCTCATCCCTCTGCTTCTCGGAGTCTTCCAGCTGAGCCTTCAGAGGGCCTGACCTGCTGCAGGAGCGTCTGCAGGTGTTTTGCTGATGCGGGAGAGGTCCTTGCTCTGCTCGGAGGCCCAGCAGCTCACATCCCTTGCAGAGAGGGTCCTTCTCCCGGTGCTGTTGTCCACCAGCTCCTGGAACCTGCTGAGAGCCGAGGGGATGTTCTGGCTCTGGCAGATGCTGGTGATGGTTGGGTGACCTCACGGTGGCGGGGCTGGTGCAGGTGGCGCAGGGTTCCCCGTTTCTGCCTTAGTCTCGGGACCATTTGCGGAGGCCAGGGGCGCAGCGAGAGGAGGGAGGACGTGCTCTGTCCCTCCTTGTCCCAGGGGGCCTGGGCACCAGGCCTGTAGCCAGGAGCGAGAGGCAGGGTCCAGGTTTGCTGGTGGGCTCTGCCGAGAGTGGCTGTAAGCGCCGGCGGCTGGGAGCTGGCTTGCTGCTGAGAGCCTGCTGGCTGCTGGGAGGCACTGTGGCTACTGGGAGCTTGCTGCTGGGCCTTGTCTGCGTCTCCTGTGGCCCCATGCTGTACCTGCCGCCTCGGCTGCTGGGCCGCCTGCGAACGGTGCGAGCAGTTAGAGGGGAGCAACAGGAGGGCAGGTCCCCGGCCCCTTCCTCTGGGTTCCTACTCACCCTGCGTCCTGCCGGCCGTGCTGGCTGCTGAGCTGGGGACAGCAGCTGGCTCTGCGGGATGAACCGGGGAGCAGAAGAGAAGAGAAAAGAAAAGAGAGAAAAGAGAGAAAAGAGAGAGAAAAGAGAGAAAAGAGAGAAAAAGAGGAGAAAAGAGAGAAAAGAAGAGAAAAGAGAGAAAAGAGAGAAAAGAGAGAAAAAGAGAGAAAAGAGAGAAAAGAGAGAAAAGAAGAGAGGGGGTGAAATTTCCCCCTTGCATTCAGCTCCTATCACAGCTCTCGGCCTCTGACCTGGGTGGCCTTCACCGCCGAGGTGGTGGCAGTGGTACGGTGGTACAGTGGGCACCGCGGGGCATCTGTGAAGGAGCTGGGAACCGTCCCCGGGCACTTGAGCCAAGCAGCTTTCCTCTGCCCCTTTGAGTTTAAGCACAGCGACCTCCTGGCAGCACAGGGAGCTGGGTCCTGGCCCTCCTGTGGCAGGCACACCCCAAAACCAAGGGAGCCTCTCAAAAACCTAACGGGGCTGAGCCGAGGAGCTGGCCCAGGGGAAGGGCCTTGCAGCAGCCCCCGTGCCCGGCTGGCTCTGTGGCTGCATGTGGCCCTCACTGGGCAGGAAAGGCTGCTCCAGCAGCAGCCAACAAGGCGTTAGCGCAAGCCCCAGCGCTGCCCTGCCCGCCTCATTCGCTCCCAGGGGACCAGTGACCCTGGTGTGCTGCCCCTGGCTGCAGCCCAGCACTGGGGACGTGCTGCAGCGGGGCTGGCTCTGTCCCTGTGTACCGGGCAGCTCTCAGCTGCGGGCACCACGTGTGCTGCCCTGGCCCAGCATCGGCTTGGTCGCTCTGGCTTGGAAAGCATCAGCTGGGAGCAGCCAGCTCAGCTGCCTCAAGGCTGGCTCCCAAAGGCAAGCCGGGGCCCCGGGACAGGGAAGGACCACAGCCCTGTCCAGCTACGTGCCCTTCTGGAGGCAGCTCTGTCCAGCTCACCCCCCGGCAGGCTGGGGAAGCGGCTGCTGAGTCGCAGGGGACGTTGTGCAAGATGCCCCACGGCCTTTGGCTACCCAGAGCCTTTTCTGCAAGGGTGTGCAAGCGGGGAACTGCTCCGCAGAGGATATGGGACAGTGCCAGGGCCCACGGGCTGCTCTTGGGCTACACGGTGCCCCGACAGTGCTGCACCCCTATCCCCCTGGCACCCAGCTCGCCCTGCCTTGGGTGCCACCTCACCTTCAGGACGCCGCGCTCAGCAGCCGCCTTCAGCCTGGCTAGCGCAGACCTGAGCCGTGCGTTCTCCTCCAGCACGCCCACCGGGATGCTGTTGGCCTGGATCTGCTTCTCCATGTCCTCGGTCAAGCTCCCGGTGCCTGCAAACAAAACGCAACATCCTTGTGGCAGGAATCAGAGCTCAGCCCGCTGCTGCCTGCCTGCCTGCCCAGAGGGGTGGGCAGCACCCTCCTGCCTGCCAAGCAGGGTGGCTGCCCGCTGGAAAGGAGCCTGCCCCAAGCAGGGAGCACCGGCACAGCCTGGGAGGTGGCAGCCAGGACCCACAACTGTGCCAGCTGAAACCGTGAGGGCAAACAGAGCTGTGCCCGTGCCGCTGCCCCGCATGATTTCCTGGCCCAGAGGTGGGACGGACAGCACCCACGCAGGGAGGCGTTTGAAGATGGAAGCAGCTTAGCACAGTGCATGGCCCCAGCCCTTCCTGGCTGTTAGCGGGACAGAGGCTGTTGTGCAAATCCTGCCGGTGAGGCTGGGGCTGGCAGGATCCCCTGCAAGCTCTGGGAGACCCTCAAGGCACAAGCCCACTGTGGAGAAAGCAGGCGCTGCTGCCTGCTGCCTTACTCTCAATCTGCGCTTCAGTTGGGACATGGAGCTTGGGGAAGAACACGTGGAGCCTCTCCCGCTCCTGCATCCCCCGCGCCTGCTCCTCCAGCCCGGACACTTTGGCCTGCAGCTCCGAGACAGACTGCTCCAGGTTCAGCTTCTCCCGCCGCAGCATGTCCAGCAGCTCCTGTACCGCACAGCAGGGACGTGGTGAGGTTTGCTGAGCCCTCTCCCAAACCTGGGGATGGTGCCCATCTGGGGAGTCCCACGGGAGTACTCGCAGCCCCAGAAAAGCTTCCTCCCGTTCCTTAGGTGAGAAGGATGTCCCGTGACAGCGGGAAGCGGTCAGTGACAATGCGCAGGGTCTCTCCTGGGAGCTCGCCGTGTCGGTTGGAAGCAACGGCACCAACCGTGAAGCACGCTGCGTGTCCGGGAACGGGCACGCTGGAGGCACGGGAGTGTCTCTGAGGAGTCGCTTCCCACTGCTCCCCTCTGCCTCGGCCGCAGGGAAAACCGGCGGAGACTCGTCTGCGCAGGGGCTGAGGGAGAGGGATCTTTCCCACGGGGTGGCCATGTCCCAGCAGGTGCCTGCCTCCCCCTCCTGGGAAAACTCCGGCTACGGGTCCCAGGGGACAGGGCAACGGGAGGCTCCTGACACCCCATGGCACAGCTGTGTCCCACACCCGCTCCATCCCCAGGAGCCCCACTCCTGCAGCCGCCTGCCGCACGCTGGGGGCCAGCGCTGACCTGCTGCGTCCGTAGCTGTTGCCTGCTCTGCTCCCGGCTCTCCTCCAGCTGCTCTGCCAGCCTGGCCTTGTCCTCCTTGGCCTCTCCCAGGCTGGCTTCCAGCACCTCACGCTGCTGGTCCAGCCAGTCGACGTGCTGCATCAGCACCCTCTGCTTGGCCTGCAGGGACTGGACAGGGCAGGCGAGCCTGCGTGGGGCTGCTGCTGCACCCGCTCGCCGCTGCCCCTGCACTGGGCAGCAGGACCCACCGGCTCGGCCCACTCCCACAGTGTGCTGCGGGGCTGCAGAGCAGCTCCAGAGCCAGGGAGCAGGCCCCGCCATACCTCCTCGTGCCTCAGGATGCTCTCCACTTGAGCCTTCTCCTTCCCCAGCTGGGTGCTGGTGGCACTCAGCTCCTGGCCCAGCCTCTCCCGCTCGCCGCTGAGCAGCTGCACCTTCTCCTCCAGCTCCATCACCCGGCTCCTGGCCACCGTGGCGCTCCTCAGCTCTTCCCGCAGGGTCGTCTTGGTGCCCTCTGGGGAGACAGGGCACCTTTGGCCCAGGCTGGGCAGGACGGGGAGAAGCTCCCACCCAGAGGAGGTGTCCCCAGGGGGCCCCACGCCCTCCACGGGCCCTGGCCAGGGGGACCAGGCGTCCTTACCCAGCTCCTGCACAGCAGCCCGCTTCACAGCCAGCTCCTCCTGTAAGGCGGAGAGTCGCTCTTCCAGCACAGCAGCCCCTACAGCAGCACAAAAACTCCACTCGCTCAGCAGCTCCTCCAAGGACACTAAAGCAAGGGGGCAGCAAATGGCCCGCGAGGGGCTGCCAGGAACAGCGCTGTACCTCTCCGTAGCTCGTCCTTGTCCCGCTCCAGCCTGGCTACAGCCGCTAAATGCTCTTTCCTCCTCGCTTCCGCCCTCTGCTCAGCCTCCTTCCTCTGCTGCGCTCGGCGCTTCTTCTCTGCCTGGAGCGACTTGGAAATGTCCTCAACCTGCTTCTGCAGCTCATCCCTCTGCTTCTCGGAGTCTTCCAGCTGAGCCTTCAGAGGGCTGACCTGCTGCAGGAGCGCCTGCAGGTGTTTGCTGATGCGGGAGAGGTCCTTGCTCTGCTCGGAGGCCCAGCAGCTCACATCCCTTGCAGAGAGGGTCCTTCTCCCAGTGCTGTTGTCCACCAGCTCCTGGAACCTGCTGAGAGCCGAGGGGATGTTCTGGCTCTGGCAGATGCTGGTGATGGTTTGGCCGACCTCGCGCAGGCTGGCCTGGGCGCTGGCACAGGTGGCGCAGGGTTCCAGGAACGAGCGAGTTGTCTGGGTGGAGATGCTGCGGCTGCTCTCGGCCGTGCTGCGGGCAGCCCTGGGCACGGGGCTGCCTGAGCCGCTGCTGCCTGGGGCAGGGACACTCGACGGTGGGCACTGAGAGGTGGAGCGGCCGACTTCTGAGGAGGCTCCCAACTGCAGACGCTGGTGGAGAGAGACAGAATAAAGCCAGGGCCCAGATCAGAGTTGGCTGCAAATGGTTCGTGAGAGCCCAAACAGAGAGGTGAAGCTGGGAGATGGGATGTCAGTGCAGCCAAGGGGCAACGAGGCCAGCGAGCCCTTTTCTTGGGAGAAGTCCCCAGAGCTTGGAGGAGGACAGCTGCCAAGAGTGCAGCTTCCCTCTTCGCTCTGCCCCGTTGCAACCAAAGCGTGTCGCTAACAAGCAAAATGAATTTGTTTCCTACTCCGCGACGCAGGGCACAGGGGAACTGAATTTTTACAAGCTGCCAGGCAGCTTCCCAGCCACCGCTACTTTAGCGGAGCCAGGGTTTCACGCCGGCTCCCCTTCTTGTGACTGCCCCTTCTTTCGCACCTCCTGCGCTGCCTCCTGGTCATGCCAGATGAATTATTGTGAGACTTTTCCAGGAGGATGGTCTTTGGGGGTGGGGGGAAATGTAGGGGAGTGGCATAATGTTCTTGCCACAGGTTATGTCACTGATTTCAGCCAGCTCAGCCCCACAAAGCGTGGGGCGGGCAGAGCTACAGGGGCAGCATTTTGGCAGAAGGAGAACATTTCTCCAAGCAACAAAGGCGGCCAAGCTCACCCGTGCCGAGATCCTGGTGGAGGCCTGGAAGAGGATGCATACATTGGGTGGCAGGGCTGGGAGCGGTGCTTAGAGGAGGGGGAAGGGACTCGGGCCATCCCGGGGGACAGTGCGGGACGGATGTGTCCAGTCTGACACATGGGTCAGCACTCGGAGGGTCATGAGGTGGGCGCAGGTCTGGCTCAGCCACTGCGCACGTCATGGGGCATCCCAGAGAGGGGCCGTGACCTGGGGGTGAGGCAAGGGCCATTTCCGCGAGCCCCGCACTCAGCCGATGGGGGGTCAGGGCCCCCAGATGTCCCACCTCGTCCAGGAGCTGCTGGTGGAAGGCCCCCAGTTTCAGCATGCTGTGCCAGTATGTCCTTGCTGTGCGCCCCGCAGACATGCAGGGCCCCACGGCCTGTGGCAGGGGGGTGGCTTGCTCGCTGAGCAGGTTTTCTGCATAGCCCGTGAAGGTCTGGAGCAGCAGCAGCAGTCTTTTTTGAGAGAAAAAACCGCACAGCTTAGAGCAAGGGAGTCTTTGTAATGGGGAAAGGGCCCTCCCTCGGTGTTTAGGAGCGCAGTGAGCCTGAAGGGCCAGCGCAGAGGCAAGGAGGTTGTCCCCCCTCCCCCGGACAAAGGGCATTTGGGAAAGGAGGGTGGATGTCAGTGCTCCAGTGACCCCTCCCAGGCCCGAATATCTCCACAGAGCAGTGTTTGGTGGGGTGAAATCCCTCCCGCAGCTGCCAGGCCCCAGGACGTGCAGGCTGCTTGCAGCTAGCCACTTCTGAGAGGCTGCAGTTAAGGTCTCCCGAAAGACCTGGGGCATCCGTGCCGCCGAAATCAAACCCTCATTGTTCGGGCCAGCAGCTCTGCGGGGAGGGCTCATCTTTTCAAATGAAGCCGTCGCCTTTCTGTCAGCCTGACTGATTGCCAAAGGTGCTTTTGCCCCCCAGGCCTGCCGGTGAAGCTGTGCCCGAGTGCTTCCGAGGTCTGCGGGGAAGGGGGCAACGAAGGAGCCTGCCCCGGTGCCCCAGGCAGAGCAGGGGCTCGCTCTGCTCCTTGGCGGCCAGCATTTGTGCTGGTGGCTCTGAGCCGCACGCAGGGCAAGGAGGCGGCTTTGCGGCCTCGGTGCAGAGCCGCAAGGCACGAGGCCGAGGTGCCGGCACGCTGCTCCTCACGGGAGCGCGTGGGGAAGAAGCCCCGGGAAGACTCGGCCACGCCGCGCAGGCCGGAGCCGGGAGCAGCCCCTTCCCCGCGGGGGCAAGGAGCGCCTGTGGCGGCCGGGGCTGCTCCGGAGAGGGGCGTCGGGGCGGCCCTGCCCGCTCACCTGTCTATGAGCAGCTCCAGCAGCACCACGTGCGAGTGCTGGCTGAACGCGGGGTCGCCCTCGGTGTAGCCGTAGCGCTCCAGCAGCGCCGCCAGGTCCAGCTCGCAGGACACTTTGTCGGGGAACTTCCAGGAGGGGAAGCGCACGGCCCCGGCGCGGGAGGAGACGTCGGCGATGGCGGCCTGCAGGTCCCGCAGGTCGGCCCGCAGGCTCTCCATGCAGCCGCGGTGGCCCAGCAGGTGCGCCATGCGGCCGGGGCGGCGGGGCCGGGGCGGCGGCAGGGCCGGGGGCTTCGGACGCGGCACAGCGGCTGCCGGGGGACGGCGGGGACGCGGCGGGATCCCGGGGCGCGGAGGCGCCGGTGCGCGGCCTGTGCTGGACGCGGCGGCTCCGACCCAGCGACGGGGACGCGGCCGCGCGCTGCTATGGCAACGGCGCCGCGCGCCCGCCAGGCCCCGCCTCCCAGCGCGCGCAGCGGGGCCCGCCCGTCCGGCGGCGCAGTGTGGCGTCACTTCCGGCTGCGCCTGCGCAGCGCGTGGTGAGCGGCCGCCATTTTGCCCGAGTCGCCGCGCGGGCTCCTGCGGGTGCCTCTGGTCCGGGCCTGCGATCGGGCGGGCGGGGACGCGCTCCCCGCCGCCCCGTGGGAGCACCATGCCGGCCGGCCCCGTGCAAGCTGTGCCGCCGGCGCAGCCCGCGCCCCCCGCGGAGAGCAAACCGGTATGGGTCGTGTGGGCGGGCGCAACGTCGGGCCCTTTGGTGCTGGGGCCTGGGCACGTCCGGGAGGCGGCGGAGGCCTGTCCCGGGGCTCGGTGGAGGGTGGTCCCGGGGCGATTTGCCTTCAGCTTCTCCCGCAGGGCCGGTTGTGGCAGTGTCTGCAGCTCCCCGCTGAGCCGGGCCGGGCCCAGCGGCAGAGCACCGGGCGCTCGGCCTGCACCGGGGCGCTCTTCCCCCGCCGGGAGAACGTGGGCGCGGAGTTGACGCCCCCATCTCCGTTTCTGTTCTCTCTCGGGGCTTTTCCCGGTCTTTCCGACTCGGGAACGCCGCGCCCAGGGAGCCGGGGCTGCAGGCCCTCCCGGCTGGGCTCCGTGGATCGCGGCGCAGCCGCCCGGCAAGGGGGAGCTGAGCCCGCTGCCGGGCCGGGTTGCTGTGCCGCGGCTCGGGCCATCGGGAGGAAGGCCGTGATTCCCTCGGGAAGGTTAGCCAGGCTATCCGGCATCGTGCTTCAGTACAGATCCCTCTGGAGCATGGTGTGGCCTTGTCCTTCAGCTCCTCAAGATAGTGTCGTTCGGAGGGAGCGGGATGGAAACTAAAACTAGCGGTCGTCACTTAACCTGCTTCACAAATGTTGTGTTTGGCTGGAGAGTTTCCCACACTGGAGTCCCTGGTGACTTTGCAGAGCTCCTAGTTTGCTAGTGTTTGGAAGTACCAGAGGCTCTCCCTGTTCGGATGACAAACGCTTCCCATAGATCTGCTCTCCTTCAGAACAGCTTTTCTTGCTGGATTGAGGCCCGTCTGAGATGGAGTTCAGTTTCCCCGTAGC
The DNA here is from genome assembly GCF_023638135.1 of Falco biarmicus. Taxonomy (NCBI): domain Eukaryota; kingdom Metazoa; phylum Chordata; class Aves; order Falconiformes; family Falconidae; genus Falco; species Falco biarmicus. The sequence goes on from NC_079288.1 coordinate 34,360,056, forward strand.
AGTCCTCATGGTGCTGTGCTTTTTACTGGTAGTGGAAAAGCTGTTGGTAACGCACCAGTGTTTGGACCACTGCTGAGTAGTGCTGCCGCAGCATTGGAGCCATCTCTGCAACATTCATCCCCTAGCAATGGGCTGGGAGTGGGCATGCTCTTGGGAAGGGATGTCGGTAGCCAGGACGGCTGACCCGAAGTGGCCATAGGGATGTTCTATACCATATGACATCTGCTCAGCGGTAAGAGTTGTTAAGGTCTGTTAACATGGTTACTCCCAGTGCAGGTGAGGAAATGAGAGAAGGGAGATGAATTTTCCAACTCACTCCCCCCAAAATAAACCTAGGCAGGGTTTGCAGCCCACAGGGCTGTTCTTCACCCCCTGATGCTGGTACACAGCATGTTACTTAATACGATTTGGAAGTAACTTCTCTTGTTTTCAGCTTTGATTTAGGCTCTTTGAATTTAGTATCTTGACTGATTGCAAACACCACAATCACCTCTTCAGCTTTTTGATAGTTGCTGTAGTTGTGAGGCAGCAGTACACCAGACTGTCTATATGTGTGTATATACAATTTTTATTACAGCCAGAAGAGGAGCCAAAAGAGGAAGCAGCACCAGCCAAGCCCGTGGTGGGAATTATTTACCCTCCTCCAGAGGTCAGGAATATTGTCGACAAGACTGCCAGCTTCGTAGCCAGGTAAACAACACTGGTGTTGTCCCACGTTTTCTAGGATTTTTGTGCTACCCCTTCAGTGCTAATGTCTGTGCAGCTGCCAAAACTGAAGCAGTTTTGCCACAGTCCTGTGGCTTTACTTGAAGGATTTTAAGGATTGAGTTTATACCAGTGAGACTGTGGAAAAGAAATAGCAATATTCTACTGCAGAGGTGTAAGACACACTTTGCTAGAAAAACTGTGGTAGTAGATAAAATCAAGTTGTTGGCAAAATCTTTCTGTGTACAGCTTGCTAGACTGTGCCAGCGGCTGGGATGTGCGTTTGTCCAAGCCTCAGTCATCTCCTTCTCCCATGATAGCCCGAGGGAGAGGAGCGTGTACCTCCAGAAAGCAGTCTGATCCTCTCAGGATAGATGAGCTGCTTGTGATGGGTATGGGACTGTTTCCTCATGTTGACTATAGCAGATTGATTAGCATGAGTATAGTTGTCCAATTTAGGGGAAGAGTCTAAAAGCACTCTGGTGTGATCAGTCTCTGCATAGGGTGATGAGTACCTACTTTTTTCCTTAGATGAACTTTCTGGAAATGAAACTAACTTTAGAAGGCTGTTAATAGAGCAAATAAAATCGATCTAGTGAGGAACTTGTAAACTTCATCCGATAACCTGTCAATCTAGTAAATGGCCTCTTGTTTGTATGTAGCCAGATGAGAATTGTGGAATGCTTGTGAGTGAATTTGTAGCTGCCTTAAGAAATGTTCATTGTGAAGTGTTACAGACTAAATTAGGACAAATGCCTTTAAGCTGTACATGCAGCCAGCTGTACACGCAGATTAGTTGTGAGTTGCTTAGAGGTAAACTCCCTCCACGTAAGAGAGAGAATTGTCATCTGAAGGGCTGATGCATCGACACATCTGCCTATGAAAGAAGCAGACGTTTACGCTTGAGTTGATGCCCATTCACCTAAGCAATTTTATCTTTTTCCTCCCCAGAAATGGTCCAGAATTTGAAGCTCGAATTCGTCAAAATGAAATAAATAACCCTAAGTTCAATTTCTTGAATCCTAATGATCCTTACCATGCATACTACCGGCACAAAGTCAGCGAGTTCAAAGAGGGTAAAGCACAGGAGCCCTCAGCTGCTATTCCCAAGGTTATGCAACAGCAGCAAAGTGCTCAGCAGCAGCTTCCACAGAAGGCAAGTATTCCTGTTCACTTACTTTGAGAACCTGGCTTCTAACTGGTTGTGTCACAGCCTGATGTTAAGCAGGGGCTCTGAAAGACAAGAAAAACGAAGGAGTTAGTGATACATTTGCAAAAAAGGCAGCACAGCAAGGCTTGGAGCTCAGTGCCTGGGACTTTGTTTTGATGCAGATGTGCATGCCCCAGTTGCTGGTAATTCGTGTGTGAAAGAGCCAGTTTATAACTCTGTTTGGTCCAGTTTAATTACATTTAGTTGAGTATTGACTGATAGGGTACTTCACTACACAAGGGATTGCTTGGATGTACGAGTATAGGACTCCTGCCACAGGCAAGCCTGTAGAATCCCTTGGAGCAAGCTCAGTTTGGGTTTGTTGCTTGCACTGCTTTGTGGAAACGTTTCCCTTTTTTTCTGCCAGAAGGATCAACTTTCCCTTAAAATGTGGAGTACAAAATGTTGCTAGTCTTGTTCAGCTGTGCTTGTATACATACCAGATGGAAAAAGGGCACTGACTGAATCAGAGTCTTTTATGGGCTTTGCAGGGCCAGCAGTCACACTGTGTGGTATTGGCTGTCCTGGAGGACTGTAGTGAAGGCCTGCTCGGTGCTGGTTTTGTTAGTGGTTGAAGCAATGGTTTTGTTTATAGTAGGCCTAGATAGAGGTGTCCAGGTATACCCTGAGGTACTGATTTTTCTCCTTCTTGCAGCTTCTGGGGTATCTAGATTGGTGTTGCTTTCCTGCAGCAGCTGAAGGAAAAATGGGTTCTCCCAAGTGTCTGGTAACATTTTCTTGAGGGCAGTCACTGAGCTGTCTCTGTTCTGCTCTGCAGGTGCAGGCCCAGGTCATCCAGGAGACAGTTGTTCCGAAAGAGCCACCGCCGGAGTTCGAGTTCATTGCAGATCCTCCCTCGATCTCAGCCTTTGACTTGGATGTGGTGAAGCTAACAGCGCAGTTCGTGGCTCGGAACGGGCGGCAGTTCTTGACTCAGCTGATGCAGAAAGAGCAGAGGAACTACCAGTTTGACTTCCTTCGCCCCCAGCACAGTCTCTTTAACTACTTCACTAAGCTTGTTGAACAGTACACAAAGGTACTCTTGGCAATTTACCTGTCAGGTTGATTCCTTCCATGCAGTATTCGTTTTTGAAGACTACTGAAGCCCTAAGATACAGCCAGAGTAGGAATCTGTGCAGGTGCAGGAGCACACCCTTTAAATCTTGCTCTTTAACTAGAACGGATGTCTCGTACATTGTTGGCAACATTCAGCACTGAACACAGTGGGCTGTTATTTACAAGTACCAGGTGCTACTCTAATACAAGTAAAAATTTTGAGTTTTAAAATATGGAGGGTAGTTGGAAAGCAAAGAGTGCATATTTTTAAGTGCAAGTAGGAGCAATAAGTAATAAAAGGGTTGTGACAGAATAAATGGAATGCAGCCCCAGAGGTCTGGTTTTTGTCAGTGTGGAAGGACAGTAATTGCTGTCAAGGAGGCTTTGGCAAAAAATTGTCACCAACTGTCATGCAAATTATGTTTCAGATCTTGATCCCACCGAAGGGCTTACTCCTCAAACTCAAGAAAGAGGCTGAAAATCCCAAGGAAGTCCTAGATCAGGTATCACATGAAAAATCTGCAGAATTGCTGAAGCGTTTCTGTTATGTTTTGAATTTTTTTCTCTTTCCGTGTTTCTGACTTACTGGCAGCAAGTACTGAACATACAGAGAAGAAACTGGATGCCCCCTGTACTCACTTGCATACGGAGTACTCAAGCTTGCCTTTAAACTACTAGCTAGTGTCCATATTGGGGTAGCTGTAGCAGCATGGAGCCTTAGATACTTCCTGACACCATTTCCAAGTGCTATACGAAGTAGAATGTTTTCCTCAGACAATTTCTCTGTGACACCTCAGTCACTTACAGTCCTTCCAAGCTGTTTGTTATGACTTTGACTTCTGTCTTTGTCATGAAGACTGCTTTTGCTTTGGAAAGGTGGCATTACAGGACTGTAATATAAAGTGTCTGAATTTTTTGCTGGCTGTGAATCTTCAATGATACCTGAGTCATGTCATCCCTGGATGGCTTGGTCTTGGCTCAAGAAGTCTGCAGTTCCAGCTTTAGAAAGCCACTTTACAAAGCTGGTGCAGTACGTTCTTTACTCAATAGGCAAACTTATAGTTTCTAAATGAAATACACAAGCACTACTTCAGAGGCCTGACACGACAAAGAAATATTTGTAACTGCCCTGAAAGGTTTGGTAGAGATGACTCTGATGTGTTTCTTGTCTTGACATTTGGTGCATGCTTTCCGTCTGCTTGTGCAGGTGTATTACAGAGTGGAGTGGGCGAAGTTCCAGGAGCGAGAGAGAAAGAAGGAAGAGGAGGAGAAGGAAAAGGAGCGTGTTGCTTATGCCCAGATTGATTGGCATGACTTTGTGGTTGTGGAAACAGTTGACTTTCAGCCCAGTGAGCAAGGTACTGAAGTTAAGTGTTGCAGCCTCAGTGAAACTCTGCTCCCTTTGAGTAGGGGCCATGTCCTGAAATGATATTTTTAGAAGACATTGGGGTTTACAGCTGCATATCCTTCAGAGATGAAGGGGAAAGCCTTTTAGTGACAGTGTGCAGGGCTGTTTTGCTTTTTTCCAGAGTCTCTGAACATTCTTGAACAAAGTCCAGGACTGCACTAGTGTCTACTTTTCCACTTCCGCCAGGACAGTAGAACTTGTCCCACTTTCTACTAGTACTTTCATGTGTCATGCTGATGTTGCTCTGTGTAGACTCCCATCCATTCCGTTCTATATACCCTAGTTCCCAGGAGATTTTGATGCCGCTGCTTTGTAAAGAAACTGCTTTTCATTCAAGAAACTGTTATTTCTGTCTCTGCATTGAGCAAGGAAAAGGGATAGAGAAACAGAAGCTGTCTTTTCTGTGTTGTAGGGAATTTCCCTCCTCCCACTACTCCAGAAGAGCTGGGAGCTCGAATCCTGATCCAAGAGCGTTATGAGAAGTTTGGGGAAAGTGAGGAGGTAGAGATGGAGGTGGAGTCAGATGAGGAAGATGAAAAGCAAGAGAAAACAGATGAGCCTCCAGCCCAGTTGGATCAAGACACACAAGTGCAGGATATGGATGAGGTAACCAGCCAATAGAATCAGCATTCCTTTTCTCCCATAAAGTTTGGGAGTGATCTATGAGCTCTTCATTTTCAGTTTCTTGAGGAAATTGAAATTTCCTTCTGATGGAATTTCAAAACAACCTGTTTCTGCTGGAATATGGTATTTCATTGTTTTCTGTGACAATACAATTTCCAAGAGAGAAATCCAGTAATTTTGTCACCAGTTGATGTGGATTTTATATTTCTGTGATCAAGCCTTTTGGGCTTTCTTCTGCACAGAGACTGGAACACTGAAAGATGACTCATTTTAGACTCTTTCTCTACCCGTTGTATGTAAGCTGCTTTTCTAGTAACAAGGAACAAGAACGTGGTTAACCCTGTTTGCCATGCTGTGGTAGTGTGGAAGCTGAGGAGTACTTGCTTCCTCTTCAGGGATCCGCTGAATTTCTGAATCATGGTTATCCAGAGGAACCACTGTAGCATAGGTATCCAGAGGCAAAAGCTCTGTTGCTTTGAAGCTGCATAATGAGTTCATCCAGCACTGCCCATGATTTTTATGCCTTTCTCAAATTGTGTATGTGGGTATTAGACTACTGGAACTTGGTGCTTGATTGTGTTGTTTTGGTTTTTTTTAAATAAGGGCTCAGATGATGAAGATGAAGGTCAGAAGGTTCCTCCTCCCCCAGAAACCCCGATGCCACCACCTCTTCCTCCCACACCAGATCAGGTCATTGTGCGGAAAGATTATGATCCCAAAGGTAAATCAGGCTGGTGAAGACAAACTTTATTTCTTCCTGAATAATCACAAAAACATTTGTTTCTGGGCTGCATCAACAGTGTGGTTTTGTTTTTCTAGCCTCAAAACCATTACCGCCCGCGCCGGCTCCAGATGAATATCTTGTTTCCCCCATCACTGGGGAGAAAATTCCTGCCAGTAAAATGCAAGAACATATGCGAATTGGTCTCCTGGATCCTCGATGGTTGGAGCAGCGTGATCGATCCATCCGTGAAAAGCAGAGTGATGATGAGGTCTATGCCCCAGGTCAGCTTGAGCATCTGACATGGCTTGCAAAATGCAGTTGCTAGATGAGTTCTTTGAACTCTTTGCACACCCCCTCACCACCACCGCCAGATCCCAGCAATAAGGACCCTCTTAAATGTAACTTTCTATAGAGAGTCCTTAGTGTGCTGATTACGTGGCTGCATTTGTCATTAGTATATTGGAGCCTTTTATGAAGTTAAAGGCAAAGAGCATTAACTGCTGCTGACCAGCCATTGGTTGTGGTCTCTTTCTGAAAAGAGCAGCACTTAGCCATTAGGTACCAAAAAATTTAATGATCTTTAACAGAGGCTTAATCATGTTTAGTTAAATCACTTGAGATAAGAATTTCTCTTTTTACTTGCAGGTTTGGATATTGAAAGCAGCTTGAAGCAGCTGGCAGAGCGCCGTACTGATATCTTTGGTGTAGAAGAGACTGCCATTGGTAAAAAGATTGGAGAAGAAGAAATCCAGAAACCAGAGGAAAAGGTAAGAGTGAAAACTGTGGGGTTTTTTAGTAGGTTCCTGTAGTATTACGAATGCTGAGAGAGATGGGTGTCTTTTGAACTTTGCTCTTGCTGTAAAGTTGCTCCTTGATTTATTCGCGGCTCACATTGCAGTCTGGGCAGCCTGGGTTATTTTGATTTATTTTTTTCCTCTCAGGTGACCTGGGATGGCCATTCAGGCAGCATGGCCCGCACACAACAAGCTGCTCAGGCCAATATTACTCTCCAAGAGCAAATTGAAGCTATCCATAAGGCCAAGGGACTGGTGCCAGAGGATGACAGCAAGGAGAAGATCGGTCCCAGCAAGCCCAATGAAATGCCCCAGCCACCACCTCCTTCATCAGCGTCAAATCCCCCAGCTAGTGCTCAGCCTATTACATCTGTGCCTCGTCCACCCACAGTGAGTGTTTGGGCTTCCAAAAGCAAATTACTGTGGCCGTAGCTAGTTAGAAGGGAGTCCTAGTGAAGGTCAAGGGTTATAACAGCACGTTTGGCCTAGAAGCAGCTTTTGCATGAAGTTTGTGGTTTAAGAGTTATTTGGAAACATCAGAGGAACCCTATTGAACTTGCTGTTAAAAATGGAAAATGAGACTTGGGTGAAGTTTTTTTTTGTCCTGAGAGATGCCAAAAAGACTTGATCAGATGGGCAGAGGAAGAACCCAGGCAGTGAAATCTTGGAAGAAGAGAGTATAGCTAACAAAGGAATGGGTGGGGGCATTTTTAGGTACAAAAATGTGTGATACAGAACAAAAGTAGCCATAGATAAGAAATGTTCACAGGTGACTCACTGCCCAGTGTCCCTGCCCCAAGGGTTCTGCTAGTGACGCTGAAATAGCTCCTCCTCAAAGATTTCTAAGCGGCTGTAGTGGTTTGACTACGAAGAGGTGAGAGAGAGCAGTTTTGGTGGGTACTTGGCATTCAGCTGGGGTCAGACCACTACAGTGGCTCGTGGTCTTGAGTGGTGAGGGAAAGAAGAACAGTTTAATTAGTTTAATCTATTAATGAGGTTTCTGTGCCGGTCTACAGGCAGCTTGCGCTGGCCATACAGTGGGCCCGCTATGGTTTCCAGCGAGCCTTTGGCCAGCGGAAATCCCTGGTGCGTTTCTCTGGTTATTTTAATCAGGACTGTGAACAGCACTGAGCATTCCTGCTAAAAAAAAAATCCCTTCTCTCTGCAGATGCCCCCTCCCGTTCGGGCTGCTGTTGTTTCTGCAGTTCCGGTCATGCCTCGTCCCCCAATGACTTCTGTGGTCCGTTTGCCTCCGGGATCTGTCATAGCCACCCCCATGCCACCAATAATCCATACCCCACGCATCAACGTTGTCCCCATGCCGCCTTCTGCTCCTCCCATCATGAGCCCCCGCCCGCCTCCCATGATAGTACCGACAGGTCAGTCACTTCAGATTTTTCTGGTTAATTGTCAGCTAATTCCTATATAACATGGGCTTGAGCTTTGAGTCTTTTTGTCCTTTTTTTGCCTCTGATAATGGCGTGTAATTGGGATTGCAGGCCCTGTCCCATTGTTAATTTTGGGGTGTTTTATATGACTTACCTAGCAGTACTGCTTTGGGGCTCAAGACTCCTCCTGCAACATGAAATTCAGAGAATTCTCTCTCACCTGTGTTATGTCTGTGCCCCCGCGAGCCTGCCCAGGTGAAGATGAAGAATCTGTGCTGCTATCCAAAAGGAACCAGAGTAAAGAGGAACTGCCAGCACGTCGCTGGGTGTTAGAGCTTGTTACAGAAGTTGCTGCTGCAGGACCAAAAGTTGTTGTCTGGCCCCTTTCCTTATAGCAGCTTCATAGCATTAAGTGCTATGATGCTTTTAAATTGAAAAGCACTCAGTAAAAAACAATTATTCCTTTTTTTCGGTTTTTTAATTATTTTTTTTATTTTAATCAAGGTGCTGGCACAGCTGTGTGCCAAACTGAGAGCGTTTTCTTTTTTGCAAGATCTGCAGGAAGCTCTTATGCCACTTGTTGTCTTTTCCTGGACTGTTTCCCAATATGAAAGATCTCTTAACCTTTGAAGTTTGCATGTTACTGTTGGTTGTTAACTTCCTCTGTGTATTGTGGCATTTTTTTTCAGCCTTTATTGGTCTGCTAAGAGTTTTTGTGTAAGGGAGCATCTACTGTATACTCAGTGGATGACTGCAGGTTGTGTTGTGTCCCCTCCATCCCATTTCAGCATTTGTTCCCGCACCTCCCGTGGCTCCGGTTCCTTCCCCAGCACCAATGCCTCCTGTTCACCCGCCACCACCCATGGAGGATGAGCCAGTCTCAAAGAAACTGAAGAGCGAAGATAGCCTGATTCCAGAGGAGGAATTTCTGCGCAGGAACAAGGTACATGTGTGGGCTGGCTGCTGAGAAACACCAGAGTCCTGACTTGCTGGGCTGTTTGGCCTCCTCTGCCCAAAGGAGATGTAAAGTCAGCTCACTACACAGAGGGAAGCTGGTGTGCAGAAGTATTTCACAAGGGAGTGAATTTCTGAGATGGCTCCTTCCTATAATCATTCCTGAGCAAACTGAACAGCTTCGTATCTGGAAAGAGCAATGCAACACTACATGGAGAAGTTTAGTTAGATAGTATTCTCCTGTAATTAAGGGCAGTGAGATGCAGGTTTATAGTAATGTAAAGAAGAACTAAAGCTGCTAATAAGCTTTTAAGTGAGGACTTCTAAGCTGGAGATGCAAGGAGATTTAATGTATCAATGTCAGCATGATAGTATGGTAATGTGGTATATTCCGTAACAACATGAACTAAATGTTAAACTGAATTCTTTCCTGAGGAGTGCCGTTGTTGTGGGTTGAGTTTTAAGTCCTTTAAGAAGGCTATATATTTTTCCTGGGCATCTGCACAGAGAAGCTGTACTATTTAGTGCTTCACAGTTCACTCTCTAAGGCTGTGAATGCGTGTGATGCTTGGTGAATGGCATGCAAAAGGAGGAATAAATGAGAGAAATCCAGCTAAATGTTCTATTTTGGTAGCGGCGAAGTAACTTTCTCAGTGTTGAAGCAAATAACATTTCTGTGTGTTTCCTGAGAAGTTGAGATATCTGGCTAGTTTTGGAAACAAATAACCGCCACTCTGTGTCTATAAATAATTTGTCTGCTGCTCTTTTATCGTAGTCCTGAGCCTCCTTGCCTGTAAGAGACTTTATCTTTGTTTCCTTTAGGGTCCGGTCACGGTCAAAGTCCAGGTTCCCAACATGCAGGACAAGACAGAATGGAAGCTGAATGGCCAAGTGTTGGTGTTCACCCTACCGCTCTCAGACCAGGCATGTAGCTGATTAACTTAGGTTCTACCCCCTCTTGCAGTGCTGGCCATCTGCACAGTGGGGGAAAAAAGCCTGAGAAAGCTCGTTTGATTCTTCCTAGGTGTCTGTTATAAAGGTTAAGATCCATGAGGCCACAGGGATGCCAGCTGGGAAACAGAAGCTGCAGTACGAGGTGGGTATAAGCCCTTCAAATGCTGTTATTTCAGTGCTTTCTCACACACAAACTGACTTTTTACAAGAAAAAGTTGCGCTGTACCTACTGAGATACTGGGAAGATCAGAGGGAGTGTTTCTCCTGTCTGTACAGCACACTTGGTTACAGAGCCGCACACTGTGACAGCCGGACAGGGCTTTAATAGGTGGCATTGGTGACTGCTGCAGCTGCAGAGAAGTCCTGTAAGCTTGATTGCTCTCTCTGAAATCAGCCTGTTATTTTATTGGGATTTTTTGACATTGAAATGCAGCAGTCTGCTTCTGCTGATCTGTCATATGTGCTCTGGAAGGTGGGCGAGAGTACCTTGAAACCCTGGCAGCTCTGAAAAGACTTTCTCCAAAACATGAAAGCGAAGAGGTCTTTCTTCCTCTCAAGACTGGAGCTATCAGAAAAGCACCATTCCTTTTTAGTGACTTGTTCCCAGTTGTGCATGTGAACAGGCACAACCTGCTGCCTAAGCAGTGAACTTTGTGCACTTATCTCCCCAGGAGTTCCATCTATGGGTGGATACTCTGTTAACCCTTAGCGAGAAAGGAAGCTTAACTGTTTTTCAGGAAGGAAAAAAAAAAAAAAAGCTCCACTTTTCCCCCACCTAAATAACTTCACTTGTGGTGACTGTCTTTATATGTTTGTAGAGATTTGGAGTACAAATTGTGTATTTGTACTCTAGCATCATTCCCAGCATACCCACCTTCTTTGATGCTCGTCTTCTGAGACACTGGGGTGTCGCCGGGGTTTTTCAAAGCCTTTGGCCTTCTGTTATCACGCTGCTCAGAGTATATCCAGGAGGCTTTCCTCTGTGTGGGTTTTGTGGGAAGGGAGCATTAAGATTTCTGCTGTGACTGCTGTTTTGGTTTTTTTCTCTTCCACTCAGGGCATCTTCATCAAGGATTCGAACTCCCTGGCGTATTACAACATGACAAGTGGCTCTCTGATTCACCTGGCACTCAAAGAAAGAGGAGGCAGAAAGAAATAGGAGGTGTGGAGCCCAGAGACAAAATGTGACTGCATTGTCACTTGTGTAACCCCAACCTTTCCAATCCCCCAGCCTTTTAGGGGCTACTGCCAGCTCTAGTTTGAAAAGAGAGACTGTGTTTGGGTGGCTGCTGAGAGGGGGAGTTGATAGAGCCCTGACATGTGTAAGTGTAGTGACCTAGTATATAACTGCAGCAGTCTGTTAGTGATTGATGCTTTGATCAAGTACTCAGCAGCCCTCTGCTGAATTCCCTCGTGAAGCAACATTTTGAGGTCATGCCCAGCTTAGTCTAGATCCATCTTTGAGGGATTTGCACTGACCAAGAACATCATCTGTCCAACTGCAGTGCTTGCTGCTTCATTTAACCTTTTTCTAATCGAAAACTTCTTCCTTCTTAACATGCTCATTGAGCCCCGTGTTCTTTTTCTGTCTTGGATCTATCTGCAAGAGCCTCTTGCACTGACCCTGACTCAGAAATTTATCCTCCCTTAGCATGAGTGTATGTGACTGTTCCCTGCGATAAAGGAGATCTGGGTCTGTGCTTGCTAAACTGCTTCATGCTTCTGTGCAGCCTGTGATTTGTTTTAATAAACATGCATCTCGGTGTGGGGTTCTGTCTGTTGCGGCTCTCTTTCCTTGGGGTTTAGGTTTTTTAGATGGATGTGTGCCTGGCTTCAGAGCACTTGGCTGCATTGGGGGGAAATAACATTGGGGTTTTGTAATTAAGCAGTTTACTATAGGAAGTCCTTTTAATTTCTGGGAAGGGCTGCAACAAAAAGGTTTTCTTAACTTTAGCACCAGGCAAATTTTATTCCTGGAAATAACGCGTGTATATACAAATGCTTATGTCTATTTGGGGACAGAAAGATGACTTTGAACTTAGAATTTTATTGGAAAATTTTTTTTACACTTCATATCATGCAGGTGGCATCTTTTTGGTTCTGGAGAGCATGTAGGTCTGGAAAAGAGATTATTCCTTCAGTCAGAGCTGTGTTGCAGCTGGATAGAAATATAACACAGAGTAAAGTTAAGCAACGGAGAGAACTGGGTGCCAAGGAGGAGGCGGGTGTCTGATTTGGGTACCTCTGTTCTTTTGGGAAAACCCAAAGCCATGGATTTATTTTAATACACTTTTTTTTTTTTTTTTTTTTTTTTTTGTGATGGTCAGGCATTACAGGAACATCCTGTTTACCGTATTCTGCACTTGGGGGAGAGCAAGATGAAGCAGGAGGGAAGAGCCAGCATCCTCCCACCTCTGTTGTGCTCCTCTCGGAGGGCAGGGGGGTGGGAGGAAGCCCTGTTGCTGTAGGGAAGGTGCCTGGCGCTGGTCCAGCCCAGGTGGCCGGCAGTCCCCTGGCCATAGGGGCCAGCTGCTCCCTCTGACAGATGCCCACGTGTCTGTGAGGGCTGCTGTGCTTTGTCACACAAAGGCAGCCTGCTCCTGTTCCTGCTGTAAGATGCTGAGTTCAGAGTGTCTTGGCAGGCATGGGCAGGGTGTTTGGTGGATGTAGGGCGCTCCTGCCATGCAGGAAGGTGTGGTAATGACTTCCCTTTTGCTTTTAAAAATTAGGCAATAGTCCAATCTTGGAGAAAACCAAACAGGGCAGCGAGTGGTGTTTTCCAGAGCTGATTTTAAAAAAAGAACAAAACCGCCAAGAAAACTCTGAAATGGAGAAGTCATGTTTTTACATCCGGTGTGGGGCCCAAACGTGCTGTGACTGTGCTTAAGGTCATCCACCCTTTCTCCTCCAGCTGTGCTCGGTGGACGAGCCACCGTGGTGCCTGGTGCCCAACATGACCCATGTTTCCTCCATGTCTCTGGCAGGACGTGACGCCGGTGCTTTAGTGACACTTCCAGCCCAGCCCAGCCCCTTTTACCAGCCTGGCAGGACCCTGGGAATACCGAGGGATAAAACGTCTGTGTTACTGTGTTATCGAGGGACCCCGGGCTGCAGCACAGCCATCGCCCGGGGGAGACTGGTCCTAGCGCCCCCATCCCCGTGCTGCCCCACTACGGGCGCTTCCAGCCGAGCCGGCGGGGTCCCGCTCTGGGCTCAGCGCGGCCCAGGCGCTGCCCAGCGCTCGCTGCCGGGGGGCGGGGCCAAAGCCCTGACGGACAGCTCCCTCCCGCCCTCTTGACCAGTCCTCTCCCGAGGCGGGCGGTCCCCGTGCCCACCCGTGCAGCTGGTTGGCCGAAGGCCCCCTCCCGCCCAATGGCGGCGCGGCGTGGGGGCGTGCCCCGCTGGGGGGGCGTGGCCGCCGCCGTGGCCGCGGCATGGAGGAGCGGCCGCGCCGCCGCTGAGCCGCGCCGCCATGGCCAAGAGCCGCGGGGGCGGCGGGCCCGGCTCGCCCGGCGGCCGCCACCAGGGCCTGGCCGGCACCCGCGAGAGCCTGGCCGAGCCGGGCGGCGACGAGCTCAGCTCGCTCGGGTCCGACTCGGAGGTTAACGGCGGCGGCCCCGAGGAGCGGCGCGTCGATAAGTTCGGCTTCATCGTGGGCAGCCGCAGCGCCGAGGGGCCGTGAGTGGGGCCGGGGCCGGGGGAGCCGCGCCGCCTGGGGGAGCCGCGCCCGGCCCGGCCGAGGCCGCCGCTGGCCCCGAGCGCCCCCGCAGGGCCGGGCTGCGGGCCGCTGGGCCGGGCCGGTAGCGGCTCTTCCCGTCCCGGGCGGGTGGGGATCGCCCGCCGCTTGGGGCCTTCGGCAGCGGTGGAGAAGGGCGGCAGCAGCCCCCGGGGCGGCCCGCGGGCGGCCGAGGCTCCGGGGGGCTCCGAGGCCGCTACCGCAGCGGCGGGGGGAGCCCGTGTCCCGGCAGAGGCCGCTCGGCGTGTCCCGCTTCCCCCGGCGGCCCAGGCCCTGGCCAGGCCCGTGCGCGGTGAGCGCTCCGAGCCGGCCCCGCGCCCCCGGGAGGGCCGGCAGCGGGGGGATGGCGGGAGTCTGCCGGCAGCGCCCGGGCCTCCCGCCGGGGTCAGTGTCTGGTTACCCCGCGCTCCGAGCGCCGCATTCCGGCGTATTTTTGGCCGCTGTCAAACCGGAGAGGCCGAGCCACCGTTCGGCGGCGTGCCAGGGCCACCGGCGCCGGTGGCGAGGAGGTGCTGGGCCCCGGGCTGGTGCTGGCACCCAGGAATGCGCTCAGGGCTGCTGGCGAGCTGGTTCGGCAGCATGTTTGGTGTTTGCCTTCTTGGCCGCGGCTTCGCAGCAACGCCCAGAGAAGCACGGGACAATGGCGGTGCTGGGCCGGTGCTGGCAGGGGGGCTCCCTGGTGGTTTGCACACCTGCGTGCTGTGGTGTCGGTTGGGCTCCGTGCCTCAGTTTCCCCATCTGCAACGAGCAAAGCACTCATCCCTCCTAACCTATGGGCATTACTCGGCCAGTCCGCAGGGAGAGGAGTCACCGCCGGTTGGATTGCTGGTGCTGGGCAAGGTGCATTGCTCGGCGTGATAAACCCTGTCCCTGCCCACCAGGCTGACAGCTCAGCACCGTAGGAGCTGGGTGGCTTCTCCTGCCTAGGGTGCTGCACCCCATCCTGGCCACCTGCCGCGTGTTTGGGATGTTTCCTGTATCCCTGGGTGCTTGGGGTGGATGTCACTGTCCCTGGGGTCCAGCAGGCAGCAGCTCCCCTGGCTGGAGCTCGTGGCGCTGGAGGTGAGTGGCTGCTCCTGGGGGTGCCAACAGCGTGGTGACTGGGTGGGCACTGGGGACTGAGCCTTCCTCCCACGCCCTGCAGATGTTCTGGGGCCAAATCCTGCTCTCCTCCAGGCCTTTTATCTGGTTTCTGTCTGTCCAGGAATAAACAGGAGTACGTGGCCTTCCACCGTGGCTGGCAGAGTTGGGGTCCTTCTAGCTGGAAGGGTTTGGGGAAGCATAGGGAGAGCAAGTGGGGTGTCCCAGCATCTGCAGAGGGTCTGGGGGCATCAGGAAGTGCTGAGCTGTGGTCACCCACAGTGTGGATGCAAAGGAGCGCCTTCCCTGCATAGGGCATCACCGCCTCCCGGCCTGGCGTGCCCTCACCTCGTCCTCCCCGCCTTGGCCATCTGAAATGCCTCTGGTCCTTGCTCTGTGCCCGCTGCCAAGCAGCCATCAGCTGGTAACAGCTTCCAGTCTGGGCTGGCTGGGCTCCAGCAGGCCCACAGCCAGCTCCTGGATCCAGCGTCCAGCGCTCCCAAGCTTCCCACGCCTCGGAGAGCCCCAGCTCCTCCGGCAGCCCAGGCTCCCGGCTCGGGGCCAGCGCGCTCTCCATCCCCGTGCCGGGCTGCGCTGCTGGCCGTGCCCAGCCCGTGCTGGGGAGGGTGGGGTGGCCCCACCAAGCAAAGTGGATCCCTTTGGAGCGGGTTTGCTCTGAAACAATCGCTCTTGGCCCCGCTGACCCGCTGTGGTGGGTGGGAGCCGGCGGGGAAGGGCTGGGCAGGGAGTGGGGCAGTGCTGCCAGCTGGATGTGGCCCTGGGCGCGCTGTGCTGCTTGCCTTCCGGCTCCCCACGCAGAGAGGTCTGGGAGGAGGCAGGGCCTGGTGTCCTGCAGCGGGGCTGGGCGCTTGGCGTCTCCCTGGGGGATGCTCAGCATCCAGACCACTGTCGGGTCCTTGGAAACGGTCTGGCTGCTCCTGGGATGCCGAAAGCCAGGAAGGCGTCAAGCCTGCTGGAGTTGGCCTTCTTTACTGATGTCCCGAAGGAGCATCTGCTCTCCCTGGGATGTCCGTGCCCAGGGCCTGGCCAAGCTGTTTGTCACCCGTGTCCTCACTGACGAAAGGCGGAGGGACCCAGGGGGTTTCCGCAGTGCCGGCTTCCCCCTCGTTGGCTTTGGCGTTGCGGCAGCATCCCTGCCTGCCTCGGCAGGGTTAAATTGGATTCCCTGGCTAGGCTGAGCTTGCTGGAAAACACTCCCCTCCCTCCTGGGGGACCCTCAGCCGGGCTCAACGCCGGGGGCTGGAGCAGCGCCAGGCTTTTGGAGTACGACGGGCCGTGCGGATGACACGATGCTTATGGCCCCGGCTTTTTCAGTCTGCAGCCAGCCCCCGCAGGGTGGATTGGACCTTGCTTAGCTCAGCTGTCGCCTCCGGATGTGCTCCCCGGTTCCTCACCTTCTTGCCATGCCCTTCTCTTTGGGCATAGCTCCCCAGGGATGCTGAGGCATGCAGTCGGTGCAGCGCAGGCTGCTCCCAAGAGGTTTTGAACTGCTGAGGAGCTGGGGCTGCGCTGGCGCAGTGATTTCATGGGTGGTGAGCGCTTCCGGCAGCACCGAGCAGCTGCTGAAACGCCGGCGCGCTCGAGTGTGTCCTGGCCAGGTTCTGTGCCTGCTGGGGGGCACCCAGGCTGCCGAGAGGATGGGGGGGACTCTGTGCTGCAGGGAGGGCTTGGCACCGTGCTGACCGGCCTCTTCCCTCCCGTCCCGCAGGCTGGAGGAGGTGCCTTTGGAGGTGCTGCGGCAGCGGGAGTCCAAATGGCTGGATATGCTCAACAACTGGGACAAGTGGATGGCCAAAAAACACAAGAAGGTAAGGGGCAGCATTGTCCCCTGGGGCTGCCCCCGGGACAGCTGTGCAGGCGAGAGGAAGCAGCAGGGAGGGACAGCCAGGTGCAGCCGTGTCCCTTTGAGGCTTTGGGGCAGCCTGCGTGTCACTAGGTCCCCACAGACAGACGCGTTGCCTCTGGAGGATGCTGTTGGTTTGAATGGGCTGTTCTCTCCCTGTGACGCTTCTCATGGTGGGAGGGAAGCTGGAGCTTGTGGGGGGCTGAGCTTGCAGTCCCCGAGCCAGCCTGCTCCTGCCCCCGTCTGTTCCCCGCCGGGCTGGAGCCTTCCTAGGGCTGCTTTGGCTGTCTGCAGGCAGCCATGGGAATTGTTCAGTCATGGAAACTTCTGTTCTGAGCATCTTGTAGACCAAAAAAAGCTTTGGGTAGGAAATGTTTGAGCCTGATGTGCATGACGCTGGGCTGCAAGCTGGGGTCCCCAGGAGATTCATGGTGGTGTGTGTGCTGGGTGGCTCCATGGCTCGGTCTGTTGGTGCTCCCTGACCTCCTGAGCCTGTGGATGAGGCAGGGATGGGATGCAGCAAGTCCCAGGTTGCTGCTGTGTCTGCTGGAAGCAGTGAGGTTGCTGGGACAAACCAGCAGTGGCTGAAGGGCTGCTGCCTCCTTCCTGCTTCGCTGGCAGAGCCTCCTGGCACCGCTCTGTGCACTGTGCTCCTGGAGCGCTGTCCCTGCTCGGTGCCTGGTGAATGATGCAGGAATCCCTCATCTCTTTCCTGGCCGCTTGCAAAGGATTTGGGAGAGCTTTTCAGGCCGCGGCAGGCGGGTGCTTTGTTCTGCAGGCAGTTTCCGCTGCTCTCCAGCCGTGCCGCAGCCTGGCCTCCGGGCTCGGGTGAATGCTCCGGCAGGCGTACGTCTGGCAGAGGAGCTCCCTCGTGCTTGGGCTGAGCTCCTGGGGGTCTCCGTGGGGCTGATGTGCTGTCTAGTCCATCCTGCAGCAAAAATCTATGCCCAGAGCCTCTGAGGTCTGATCTGGAGAGCTGCTCTGTGCTTGGAGCCCTGGGGCTGCTCGGGGAAGAGTGCCAGGCCTGGCTGCGGATGCTGCCGACAGCCCCTGCTCTGGCAGAAGCCTGGCTGCTTTGGTACAGGGCCACGCCGCGTGGCTCGGGCCCTGCTGCTTCCGAAGGAGCTCCCTGCGCCTCTGAAAAACCCCGGTACTTTTCTGGCTGCCTCACCGGGGTTGGCTAACGGCCCAGGGATCTCTTGGGCCAGCTCCTGCCGGGCTCGCTCCCACCTGCACCGCTCCAGGATTCCGAAACGCTCCTTCCCTCGCCTGCCTGGCCCAGATCCCAGCGGAACCACAACTCCGCGTCCTTTGTGGCGCCGAGCTGTGCCAGTGCCACGTGCTGGTCCTTGCCCCTTCTAGCCAGACTGAGGGAGGGCAGACGCGTGGGCAGCTCCCCCTGCTCTGGGGGCAGGCAGCACTCCGACTGCTCTTTGCTTTCAGCATCCCTCAGCCCAGACATGCTCCTGGTCCCTGGAAGGGCACGGTGGGATCCTGGGGGCCAGGTACCCCCAGTGTGGTGGTGATGGCAGGACCTTGCGTGGGGCTGAGGGATGAGATGTGCAGCTGCTTGGCCTTGGCTGCGCTGAGCGTGGCCAGCTGGAGAGGCTGCCGAACCAAAACCCAGCAGCACAGCTTCCTTCCTGGCAGCTTAGCCAGCAGGAAGGGGACCGGCTTGAAAAGGGAGCCATCAGCAGTGGCAGAGCTGCCCGCAGCCGCCCTGGGCATCGCCCGCTGCGTTTCCTGCAGGCACAAAAGCCCTCTGGGGTCCAGGACAAACAAGCAGTGCTGCAGCAAGGGAGCAGCAAACCCTCCCGGGGACACGGCGTTACCACCACGCTGGGCTGGGCTGCTTAGAAATGGAACCGCTTGTTACCAAGTTACACAAGCAAACGGGGAAAAGGAGCTCTGGGCAGGCAGGAGAAGCTCTTGGGAGCTGTCAGCCATGGCTCGCAGAGCCTTGGTGCATCTCCAGCAGTTGGCATGTGCCACCTGAGCAGGGACGTGAAGCGCCGAGGCTGCGCTGAGCTTTTGCAGGGTTTTATGTGGGGTAACTGCTGAAAGCACCGGTCCAACGGGCCCCACCTTGCTGCATGCCCTGGCTGAGGACAGTGGGGAGATGGTGCTGCTTCCCTGGGCACTGGAGTGGGGGAGGGGGGGGTGTCTCTGGTTTTGGCCCCTGCTGGGGTGCTGGCAACAGCAGAGTTGAGGTGGCTCAGCTCGCTGCCAAGGGGTAGGTACCAGCACTGCCCCACCTGGACTTTGGTCCTGGCTGGTGCCCTGCACCAAGGAAACTGGTGGCCGTCTGTGGGCAGTCAGTGGCCCTGGGGGCCTCGGGAGTCAGCCACATGTGGAGCTGGGGCCAGTCCTGCCCTTTGCCCGGGATGAGCAGGCGGAAAGGCTGAGACACTCGGCATGCTGCACCTCCCGGCTCTCCATGGCCCCACTGGCAAGCAGGAGGGCTGGGCTGGGGGTCGGAGAGCCCTCCCCTGTGTCCCCAGTGCTTTCCACGGGCTGTGCGGGGTGGGGAGGGAGCCACTCGCTCCCCACTTTGGCTCCAGTGTTTGATTTTCCAGTTCTCAGCAGGATCCTGCTGTGAGGCAGAGCTGGGCTTGTTTGGAGCTGTTTGCAAGCCACAAAGCCTCGGCTGGGCTCCTGGCGGCCATCTGCAGCTCCCTCTCGCTGGTGCGGCTCTGGCTGCCATCCCAGCTGGCGTGTTAAGTGCTGGGCTGGGGAGAGGGGTGAGCAGGGTCTCTGGCTGCCTGTCCCCATGCTGTCCTGTAGGTCTGTGTGACACTAGGTGCTGTCACGGGACACGTGGCTGGGCACACTGTCCCTGGGGGTGCAGGGGGACGTGCCCTTGTAACAGGGAGGCAGCAGGGGACCAGTCCGCAACTGCGGTGCTGGGCCTGGCTCCCATCTTGCGCCAGGGTCGTTTTGATCCCCACCGCTCCATGATTTCCCCCGTAATGGCCATGTCTCTCCGCACAGATCCGGCTGCGGTGCCAGAAGGGGATCCCACCCTCTCTGCGGGGCCGTGCCTGGCAGTACCTCTCCGGGAGTAAGGTCAAGTTGGAGCAGAACATCGGCAAGTTTGATGTGAGTGCTGCTGAGGACCTTCCTACACTGCTGCGGTGGGGATGCTGGCGGAGGAGAACAGTGCTGGGATGGCTCCTGCTGCCTCCAGGGCTGGGGCGTCTGTTGGGGTCCCCGAAACTGCTTGTTCCCACTGCGGGGGGTGGGTGGTTCAAGGGGGCTAGTGTCCCAGCAAGCATGGGCTGACCCATGACCTGATGGGGCTCATGTTTGAGGCAGAGGCGCAGGCCCAGCGCTGTGGCTGCTCTGCTGGCTCCCCTGGGCTTGCTGCGGGCCCTGGCCCCACATGCTGGAGAAGGGCTGGCACCGTGCCAGTTTGGGGTGCTGCTGACCCCAGCCCTCTCCTCCTCAGGAACTGGATCTCCTCACGGGAGACCCGAAGTGGCTGGATGTGATCGAGCGAGATCTCCATCGGCAGTTCCCCTTCCATGAGATGTTTGTCTCGCGCGGAGGCCATGGGTAAGTGGAGCTGCTGCGTGTCAGGTCCTCGGCAGCCACTAGTTCGGAGCAGCACTGCAGGGTGGGCACTGTCTATAGCAGCTCACGGAGCCGCAGTGTCCCCCACAGTGTCCCCCACGGTCCTTATACCCCCCAGCTTGCAGGGCATCCAGGCATGGGCTAAAACCAGGATGGCTTCCCAGGAGCACAGTGTGTGGTTTGCAGCCCTCAGCACCAGCTCTGACACCCAGTGGGGTGGGAATTGCCATGGCAGGAGGGCAGAGCGAGGGACTGGCCAGCTGTGGCATCCATTTCACAGGGAAATGCTGTTCTCCACGTGTCGGGGAGCATCTGTGCCACTGTGCTTGCAGCTGGGTCCGTGCCCAGCTACGGCTCACCCTGAGAGATGGTCATCTTCCTGCCTTGCCCCTTGGATCCAGGCAGGATGGGGCCTCCGTGGGTAGAGCTTCCCAGAGCAGAGCTGTGGTTATCGTGTCCTGTAGCCCTGGGTATGTGAGGAAGAGGGATCCCAGCAGCGACTGACCCAAGCTCGGGTGGGAAGAGTGGTGGCTGGTAGCCAGATCACCATGTGATGCCCAGTGCTGATAGGGCCCATGGGGGAGGCTGCTGGGCCGTGTTCCTGCCCTCTCTCCACCTCTCCATCCCTGGGGTGTCTCTGCAGGCAGCAGGACCTGTTTCGGGTGCTGAAGGCATACACGCTGTACCGCCCAGAGGAAGGCTACTGCCAGGCCCAGGCCCCCATCGCTGCTGTCCTGCTCATGCACATGCCAGCCGAGGTATGGGCACGTGCCTGGGAGGGCAGGGAGAGCTAGTGGCCACAGAGCTGGAACCAGGGGGAGGTGTGGGTCTCTGGGGTGGACAGAGTGCTTGGCTCACGGCACCCATTTACCCCAGAGCTTGGCTGGTGCAGGGAGGTGTCCATTGTCCCAGGTACGCTCTGCCTCCTCCTGCCCACTCCCTTGGTCCCTGGGAGTGGGGTGGGGGCTGTAGGGATGTCCCCTGGGCACACCTGGGTGCTCACCCACTGTTCCTTGGCTTGCAGCAAGCGTTCTGGTGCCTGGTGCAGATCTGCGAGAAGTACCTCCCTGGCTACTACAGTGAGAAGCTGGTGAGTGAAGGGCCCGTGGTGTCTTTGGTGGCAGCAGGGACCTGTGATGTCTCCAGGCCGAAAGCTCTCAAGCTTTCCCAGCTTCTCACCCTGGAGAAAGAAGGAAGCTCAAGGAGATCCTGGGTGCTCCCATGGACTCCATGTTGTGCTGTGGCCCCAGGAGCATCCCACAGTCAGAGATGGGGAGCTAAACGTAGCTTTGCTGCCGGCATCTGTGGGGCACAGCTCTGCTCCTGTAGCCTGGTCTGAAGGGTGGGCTGCTGCTCCTCTGGGGCCAGGCACTGGGGAGCTGATCCCAGGGCTGGGCTGGGGTTAAGGTGCTCACTGACTGGGGCTCCTGACACTGTTCCTGCAGGAGGCCATTCAGCTGGATGGGCAGATCCTCTTCTCCCTGCTGCACAAGGTCTCACCAGTGGCCTACAAGCACCTGAGCAAGCAGAAGATCGATCCCATCCTATACATGACCGAGTGGTTCATGTGCGCCTTCTCCCGCACACTGCCCTGGAGCTCTGTCCTGCGCGTCTGGGACATGTTCTTCTGTGAAGGTAGAAGCTCCCCACTGTCCTCCTCTTCCTCCTGGGGTGACCAGCCATACCCTGGCTGCAGGGTACCCTCTCTCCCTCCTGCCCTCCCCAAGGACTGGGGGTGGCTTTGTAAAATAAAGCGGGGGGAAATGGTTTTGTACAAAGGGGTAAGGCAAAGGATGGCACCCGGGGCTGCAGCAGGAGCACTGCTGTGGCTGCTTCCCTGTGCCTGGCACGTGGGACCCATTGTAGAGCAGATTTGTGGCAGCCACGTGCCTGGGGTGCAGGCTGGGCTGTTTTGCTGGAGTTTTGGGGGCACATCCATCCCAAATCCCCCCTCTTCCTGGTCCTGCTAGCAGTCAGGGCATGCATATTGTACCCTACAGCATCGGAGGGACATGGTGGCGGCGTCACCCTGTCCTGCTGGGTGCTGACTGCCTCACCTCTCCCTTTGCAGGGGTGAAGATCATCTTCCGAGTGGGCCTTGTGCTGCTCAAACACACCCTGGGCTCCTCGGACAAGCTCAAGTCCTGCCAGGGCCAGTATGAGACCATGGAGAGGCTGAGGGCCCTCAGCCCCAAGATCATGCAGGAAACCTTCCTGGTGCAGGAGGTGAGGTGCTGGGGAAGGTGCCGGGGCCCAGTGCTGCCCAGTTAGGCACCAGGCTGCTGGACTGGGCTGCCCCTGGTGCAGCATGGGGGCACTTCCCAAAAGGCTTTGATTTGGGGTTGCCTCTGCCCTGGTGGGGTATCCCAGACCCTGCCCCAGTGCCTGGGGTGCAGAGCCACCCAGGATGGCACTGTCACTGATGGGAGATGCTGATGGCCCGTCCCTTGCAGGTCATCGAGCTGCCGGTGACGGAGCGTCAGATCGAGCGGGAGCACCTGATCCAGCTGAAGAAGTGGCGGGAGACGCACGGGGAGCTGCAGTGCAAGTCCCCCCCGCGCCTGCATGGCGCCAAGGCTATCAGCGAGGCCGAGCCCCCCACCCGCAAGGCGCTGGAGCCCGTCCCCTCCATCGTCGTCTCCCCCGGGCCTGCCCCTGTGCCCAAGGCCCGCAAGAGCAAGGAGAAGAGCCGAGAAAAGGGCCCAGCCAGCCCTGCCAACGGCCCTGGGGCCGAGGGCAACGGGGCCCCCGGCTCAGCCCGGGAGCTGCTGCAGCCGCAGGTCTCCCCCCACCACCAGTCCAAGGAGAGCCTGAGCTCCCGGGAGAGCGAGGACACGTACTTGTAGGGCCAGCGCGGTGCTGGGTCCGCACCCCGGGCAGCCGGGCTCAGCTGGGCTGCGCACGGACCCGGGCTCGAGGACGCTGATGGGGGCTATGTGGGGACCCGTGGCACCCGGTGCTGGGGGCTCTGCGCTGCAGGGATGGGGACGAGGGGGCTGGTGTGGCTGCATGGGGACACCGTGGTCCCCGTGTGCAGGGATGCCTGCTCGGGGCAGGCTCAAAGCTGGGGGGCATTCGCAGGAGCTTGGCCAGACGTGACCAGAGGGGAGACCCCTTTGGTCTGTGCTGGGTGCCCACCCCGGCAGGGTGCTGGCACCACGAGCGGTGGGAGCCCTGGCAGGGGGTGGCTGAGCCACCTGAACTCCCTCCCCACAGCCAGAGGGGCCAGGCTGCCCCTCGGGCCCTTCTCCCTGTCCCAGAGCCCCTCGACCCATGGCCCCCAGGGTCCCTCCCATAGCCCCCACCCTTCTGCCCACCCGGGCAGACCCAGACCCAGTTCCCGAGCACTCGCGCCTGGCGCAGGGGGACTGGGGGTACGCGAGGAGCTGGGGGGACCCCTTTCCCCCCCTCCTCTTTACGTAGTGAGGATATATCAAGCTGTAGCCCTATATATAGTACCAAATTTACCTACTCACTGAGCCTATTTATTATTCGTCCGTGGCAGTAACCGTTGCAGGACAGGGACGGAGGTTGGGAGCTGGAGGCAGCAGGATTTGATGCCAGACCATGGGGCTAAAGCCCCCCCATCCCCGTCCCTGGGCTCCCCACGGCTCGGGGGGAGCATTTGCCCTGTCGGGGCTCTCCCCACCGCTGCCACCCACCCCAAGACCCCAGCAGAGGTGAGACAGGGTGGGTGAGCGGCCAGGTGCTCCCTGGTTGCAGGGTCCCCTCTCTCCCCCCTGCCCTCCCCAAGGGCCGGGGGTGGCTTTGTAAAATAAAGCAGGGAAAAAACGGTTTTGTACAAAGGGGTAAATAAAGCAGGATTGTGTAAAGGCACAGCGCCTGCGGCTGCCACCGTGTCTTGTTGTCACCCTTCTGCACTGCGGGGTAAGGGGTGGCATGGGACAGGGGGTGGCACCTCCTCCTGCTGCACCGGCTTTGTGGGGGGCACCCTGGTCTGGACCCCGTCTCCCCTGGGTGCTCCGGCCCTGGGGGAGGTGCTGGGGAGGGTCCTGGGAAGGGACCTGCTGCTGTCACCACTCTGTCACTGGCCCGGTGGAGCCACTAAGGGTGGGACCGCTGAGACCCTGGGTCGGGCACCGCGGGGCCGGTGTGGGGCATCCCTTAGGCTCTGAGCCGGGGCCGGTGCGGGGCACCTCGGGGCTCCGGACCGGGACCGGGGCCGGTGCGGGCGTCCCCGGGGCTGCGCATCGGGCCGGTGCGGAGCACCGTGGGGTACCGGGCTGGGGCCGGTGCGGACATGCCGGGGCTCCGGATTGGGCGGGTGCGGGCGCGGGCGTCCCCGGGGCTGCGGGCCGGGGCCGGTGCGGACATGCCGGGGCTCCGTGCTGGGGCGGCTCCGGGCACCCGGGGCTGCGTGCCGAGGCACCGGGGCGGGGCGGCCGGTTGCCCCTCCCGCGGCGCGGGGCGGGCCGGGGCGGGCCGGGGCCGCGCTCACGGCGGCGGCGGCGGCGGCGGCGGGGCCCGGTGCGGCGCGGCCGCCATGGACCTGCACATCCTGGAGCACCGGGTGCGGGTGCTGAGCCTGGCCCGCCGCGGGCTCTGGCTCTACACGCACCCGCTGCTCAAGCTGCTCTTCCTGCCCCAGCGCTGCAGGTACCGGCCTTCCTCCCCATCCTCCTCCTCCTCCGGTGCCCGGCACCGCTCCAGCTTCACCCCCAGCCCCATCCCGGTGCCCGACCCCGGGAGGCGGCGGCGTTGGGGTCGCCAGCACCGGTTTCTTCTTCAGGTGCAAGTTCTTCAGCCTGACGGAGACCCCCGAGGACTACACCATCATGCTGGACGAGGAGGGCTTCAAAGGTACGGTGTGGGGGGCTGCCGCCGTGCCCCGTGCCTCGCCGGGGGGGCAGGCACCGCAGGCACGAGTTGTGCACGTTCTCAGCCCAGTGTGCTGGGCCTGGGCCGCAGGGAGCGAGTCGTGGCTTGTAGCGCGGCGGCTTCGCTACGTGCCCATCCCCGGGGCTCCCGGCCGTGCAGCTCCCGTCCCCTCGGCGCCTGCGCTGGGGATGTACCAGCTTGCCCGGCCGAGGCTCTCGCGGCGTGGCTGCTTCACCCTTATAACCCCCTCGCAGGCAGAGCTGCATCTCCACCAGCTCATGGGACCGGGCTGCTGAGCCCATGGGATGGTCTGCGGGGGGCCCGGCACCAGCCCAAAGCCTGGCTGCTCGGGGCAGGTCCCTCCTGGGGTGCTCACGGGTGGCACCCTGGCTCCCAGCCTGCACAGGGTGCTGCTGCCAGACCTCCTGCCATCCTTCCCTTGGCCGCTTCTGTCGTTCCCTTGGCCACTTTCATCTCTTGCCCCCGCCCGACGAGGGATGGGGCCAGCCGGTGCTTCGGCAGAGAGGGGCTGATTCTGCACCCCTGCCTGGGGGTGCTGCCTGGCAGCAGGGACCGGATTTTGGGTTGTCCTGGGGAGGTTTGAGCCTTTCCAAGCTGGTTCCTCTCCCTGGGAGGTGTCATTCGGTGACGTCCCCGCTGCTGGTAACCTCACTTGCACCGTGCATCAGCCTCACCACCGGTCCTGCCGGGGTACCGGCCCAACGGGCTGTGCCGGAGGGTCCAGATCCTGTCCTGGCTTCCCACGCCCAAACCTTCCTGCTGAGGCCGCAGGAGCCGGCTGCAGCTTATCACCTTGGATGTGCCCCAAGGAGCAAGGGTCAGCACTCCGGCCACGGGGCACTCGCCAGCCGGATCCAGCTCCCACCTCCCTGCCTGGCCCTTTGCTCTGGGAAGGGGCTGTGGGGCCAGGCTCTCCCCTCCCAGCACCAGAGCCGTTCCCCATGTATTGTTTTATTTTGGGGCCTGCAGACAAATATTCCTCAATCCCGAGGGGAGGGCGGGAAGTGCTGAACAATGGTCCTGTGAGCTGGCGGCCCCGCTGTGCAGTGCGTACACCCCCCCCGCCTCCCCGGGGCTGGGGGGCTGCCAGCATCCCCTTGCTGCAGGGCCAGGGAGAGGACCCCGAGGAGAGGAGACCTGCACCCCATCTCTTTCCTTAGGGATCCGGATTAAGCCCTGGGGTGTGTGGCATGGGGAGGACAGGGTCCCCCCGATGTGTTCACAGCCTCACCCAGGGTGGTGTTGAAAAGCGATTAGGCAGTGAGCGCTGGGACAGGTCCCCATGTCCCTGTGTCCTGTCCCCCCCCCCAGTCCCAAAGCTCAGCCCTGGGCCGGAGCCGAGGCTGTTCTGGCGCTTCCTGCACAGGAACAGGCGCTGGAAACACCCGCCGAGGCCCTGGATCCGGCCCTGCTCCCGCCCTGCCCCAGCCACGGTTCGGGAGCAGGGTGCAGATCCCGTCCCTCGATGGGGTCCCCACCACCGTGCCAGACCCTCCCTGGGGTGACCTCCCCCCTGCCACTGGGGTGATGAGTTTGCCTTCTCAGCTCGGCTGGGACACCATGTACCCACCCAAGAGCTGGGTGCTTGTGTGGGGCTGTCTCCTACGGGTGCTGCCTCCCACCTTTGCCAGGTGGGGGGAGCGGTTTGGAGACCCCCTTGGGTGCCCAGCCCACCCTGTCCCTTCCAGGGAGTGCTGTGGGGTGGGGAAGGAGTTCTGGGGGGGAGGGTTGCCTGGATGAGTCCTGGGCACCCTGGCAGCACCAGCCCCTCTCCTGGCACAGGAGGGGACCAGCCAGCACACGGCCTCCCGGCCAACAAAAGCAGCTTTTTGGGAGGCAGCCCTGGCTCCCCGCCAGCCTGGGCTCAGCCCTTCCCTGCTGGGCTTGCACAGGGTGCTGGCCACCCCCAGGACGGTGGGGTGGTCCTCGCTTTATCCCCTCCGGTGCTCCGTGTTCCCCCCCTGCCTGAGCATCCCTGGTGCTGGGGGCTCCTGGGGGGCAGGGAACCAGCGGCGCAGCCCCAGGGCCCTGGTGGTGCTGGTTTTGGGGTACGGTGTACCCTGACACCCCCTCACACCCAGCCTGGGGTGCTGGCGTGGGGAGGAGAGCTGTGTCCTGGGCCTGGGGGGGGGCGGGGTGTGTGTCATAGCCTTGGCCCCCCATATCCCCACAGCCAAATTCTGATGCTGTCTCAGCGCATGCGTGGAGCGGCTCAGCTCTGTCTGGCTCGTTCCATTTGTGGATGGGACCAGTCTGCACTCCCAAACCAGCAACTCCAGCCCTGCACCTGGGGTTGATCCTGTCCTGGCTCTGCCGGGCCAGCTCAGCTCCCGAGGGAGTGTGCCACGCGGTGCCCGAGCTGGCACAAGCTCTGTGGCACTGACGGGGCGTGTGGCACTGGCTGTGCCGAGCCCCAGCGAGCCTCGTGCCCCCGTCTCCCCTTATCCCTCACAGAGCTGCCGCCCTCCGAGTTCATGCAGGTGGCGGATTCGACGTGGCTGGTGCTCAGCGTTGTCTCCAACGGCCGGGCACCGTCCGGCTGCCAGGCCACCGGTGTCACTAAGATTGCCAGGTCGGTCATCGCGCCGTTGGCCGAGCACCATGTCTCAGTGCTGATGCTCTCCACCTACCAGACCGACTTCATCCTGGTGAGTGCTGGGCGGCGACAGGGACGGTGGTGCCTGGTCCCACTGGAGTACCGGCTCCGGCGGAGCTGGGTGAGAACCCCACCGCCCCCAGATGGTGGGGGGGGGGCGGGGGCTGGGGGGCGGGGGGGGTGGTGCCAGCCCTGATCCTGCACCCCTGGCCAGGTGCGGGAGCGGGACCTGCCAGTGGTGATCCACACGCTGGCAGGGGAGTTCGACATCTACAAGGAGGAGAGCGGTGAGTGCGTCCCCGTCACCTGTGACGATGTGAGCAACGGCTTCCTCAAGCCCAAGCCAGGTGAACGATGCTGGGTCCCGTGTCCCCCAGGGCCACCCCATCCCTAAGGTCACCCGGTCCCCACCGAGGTGCTCCAGCTCCCACCGCTGGTACCCGCATCCTTGGGGACTCCCAGGGCCACCCCTCCGCACCCTGAGGGATGCCGGGCTGTGGCTGCGGTGGCCACAGGGTGGCACTGCGGTACTGTCCCCAGGCTGTCCCCACACTTGACGGGTGGCTCTCTCTCTGCCAGCTGCCAGCCCCACGCTGCACCCCGTGCAGAGCCCCCAGACCCGCTTCTGTGTCATGGCCGTGGCCCCCGACACGCTGCCTGCCATCGCCACCATGCTTATCGATGTCCTCTTCTACTCCCACAGGTGGGTCTCGGGGATGGGGACTTAGTAGTGGCCCCTCGTCCGGTGCCACCTGAACTGCAGTGACATGTCTCCCCCTTGCTCCCAGGGGCTTTTCAAGCTCTGGGTGTATTTTGCAAACTGATTTTGCCCTGCCGAGCACACTGTGGGGCTGCAGACACATCAGTGCTGTGGGTCCCGCTGCCACCATGGGAGGTGGGAGACTGAGGTGACCCGGGGGACGAGCCCTCCATTGCAGCAAAGCCTGGGAAGGGGGGACTGCAGAACAGGAGAGGGTGGGTTTCGAAAGGCTGGTGGGAATGGCATCTAGGGAGAGGGGATGCTCCTGGCCAAGGACCTCCTGCGTCCCCCAGGATGGGGTCCCTTCTGGTGGGACCCTCCTGCTCTGGAGGCACTGCAGCATTTTGAGGATGCCCCAAAACCTGGTGTCACCCCTGTCCTGACTGTGGCCAGCACCTGCTGCCCCTGACCTGGTGGCTGTGCTAGTCACAGACCCTGCGGGTATCAGCTGCTCCTGGCCCTCCCTGTCCTCCCCCCAGCCGCCAGCTCACCCTGCAGCATCCCAACACGATGCTCAAAAACACCCAGTGCCACCACCAAGCCCTTCTCCCAGTTCTGGGAGTCATGACCCCTCCCTGCAGCTCTTTCCCCCTGCACCCTGCAGCCCCCCAAGGGAAGCTGGCACCGGCAGCCAGGACCTCGACTCCATCACCTTCTTCTCCTTCTCCCTCATCGAGGGCTACATCTCCATCGTGATGGACGCCGAAACCCAGAAGCGGTAGGTGCCATCCCTAGGGCTGTCCATCCCTGGGGCTGGGGGCTCAAGGAGGGAGGGGGGTTACACTCACCCTGCCCCCCCCTCAGGTTCCCCAGCGACCTGCTGCTGACCAGCTCGACAGGGGAGCTGTGGCGGATGGTGCGGATCGGCGGGCAGCCCCTCGGCTTCGGTGAGTGTGGCCATGGCGGCTCTGTGTGTGTCCCCTCCATGCCACCACCATCTGTCCTCCCCTACCCGGGGGGTGCTTCCAGGTGACGCTCTCCCTGCGTGTCCCCATGGCTGTGCCGCCTTGCCTCCCCAGACGAGTGTGGCATCGTGGCGCAGATCGCCGAGCCGCTGGCCGCCGCTGACATATCAGCGTATTACATCAGCACCTTCAACTTCGATCACGCCTTGGTGAGCTGCTGCCCTTCCCCGGGGACCTGCCACGGTGGAGTGTCCCCCCGGGGCTGACACCCCCTCTGTCCCCCCCGGCAGGTCCCTGAGGAGGGCATCGCCGAGGTCATCCAGCTGCTGCAGCAGCGTCAGGAGAGCAGCAGATAGTGGCTGGCTGTCCCCATGCCGGCTGGCCCAGCACGGTGGCACGGTGGGACTCCCCTTCCCCCCACCCCCGACTCCCCCCTCTATTCTTTATTTTTTAATTTTAAGGCTCCCCCTGGTGCGGGGCAGAGCCGGGTGCAGCGTCACTCCCTGCCTGCTGGGGACATGGTGGCTTCAGGGACCTGGTGGCCTTGTGGCAGTGGGACAGTGTCCTGTGGGAGGGGAGAGCGTTCCCCACCGTGCCACCCCACAGGCGAGGCAAAAGGGCCACCATCCTCTGTCTCCAGTCCTGCCTGCACAGGGGTGGGGGGCTCGGGAGGAGAGTGGGTGTCCCTGGGGACCTGCTGGAGGAGGGGACGTGCTAGAGAGCAGTGATGTGCCACCGTGGTGTTGGGGGTGACAGCCCAGGGCTGGCAGGATATGTCCCCACACCCTGTGTGTCCCCCTGTGGGTGAGGTCCCCTTGGGTGCGGGGCGGCTGTGATGCTCTGGGGCACCCCTGGACCAGCCCTGTGGAGGGGTGAAAGCATCCCCGGAGCTGGGCTTCCCCCTGGCACCCCAAAAATCTCCAAGGTGGGGGGAGCTGTGGTCCCTCCAGGGTGGCCCCCTGCCCCTGCCTGGGCTGTCGCCTATTGCTGGGGGACAAGAGTGAACCCCCAGTTCCTCCCAAGCTGTATTTTCACATAGGATTTTTATTGACTTATTAAAAACTATTATTTTTATTTCCATGTAGCCCCAGGGGGAGGGGCCCAGAGATGGTCCCCAGCGTGGTGGCACTGGGTGGGATGGGAGCGGCTGGGATGTGTCATTCCCAGTATCCCTGCTGTAAGGTGACCGGGATGCGGCCAGCTCACCTGCCATGTATTTTGGGTGGAAAAAAGGGGCAAAGGCTGGACCCCCCAGCAAGTTACTGGCTGTGGGGAAACTGAGGCGCTGGGGGTCCCACTCCCCCATTTCTGCCCTGTCCCTGCCCCATGTTTGGCTGCCTTTTGTGGTCTGGGGGGGAAACTGACACACAAAGGGCTGAACTTGACCCCAGCCCTGGGGATGCCCCTGCCATGCCCTCACCGCATCCCCCCATCCTCTCCCCTTGCCGGCAGCTAAGCGGGGTGCACAGGGTGGTGGATGTCCCCTCTTGGGGGGGCTGTGACCCCTTTAGAGGCTGGGGCCATGTGGGTGGCCCCCCCAGCCCCTGGGTGCCCCGGGGGTCCATGCCTGGGCAATGAGCGAGATAGCGTGAGCGTGGCGGAAACCTCCTCAGTGCCTTTTCCCGCAGTGTGGGCAGCTCGGTGGGGCTGGGGCCAGCGCTGCTCCCATCCTGACCCCCACAGCCAGCCCCCCCCCCCCCCCCTTCCCACACAGCAAGCGGGAGCGTGTCCAGGTCCTGGCTGGGTCCTCCCCACGTCAGCTCCCACACGCTTGCAAGTCGTCAGGTTCCTGCAACCTCTCTGGGCGCTTTCTTTCCTGTCTTGCTCTCTCGTCCAGAGTCATGAGACACCGGTGACGTGCGCCCAAGCGATGAAGAAATTGCAGCCGGCCCATGCGGTCACTGCCACTATTTTTGTCCCTGTTGGGTACTGCACAGTCGCCACCCGCTTTCCTCCAGTGGGGTGGC
This sequence comes from Falco biarmicus, assembly GCF_023638135.1. NCBI lineage: Eukaryota > Metazoa > Chordata > Aves > Falconiformes > Falconidae > Falco > Falco biarmicus. Next base: position 34,391,214 of record NC_079288.1, read on the forward strand.
CACCACGGTGGCCTCCTTGGGACCCTGTGCAGATCCCTGGGAGGTGGTGGTGCCATGTGGAGGGGCTAGGGCTGCCTGCGGCCGTGGAGGGTCTGAGGGTGGGGGTGTTCTGCCCCTGTAGTCCTGACAGCCCACCCAGGGTGCTTGGGGTCCCACCATGGCACCACTCCTGCAGTCAGAGAGGGAGGAATGGGTTAATGGAAGGGTGGATGGACAGGTGGATGCATGGATGGATGGATGGGCAGTGGGTGGGTGGATGGATGGACAAGTGGATGGGCAGACAGTTGGATGGATGGATGGTTGGTTGGTTTGTTGTGTGGGTGATAGCTGGATAGATGGGTTGATGGACAGGTGGAGGGATGGATGGGTGGATAGGCAGATGGGTAGGTAGATGGAGGGATGGACAGGTGGACATATGGACAGATAGCTAACAGACTGTCTAGACAGGTGGACGGACAAACTACTTCAAACAGATCGGCAGAGAGGAGGTCCTTGTGGTTTCTCCACCCCTCCAGGACTGCCCTGGGCACAGCCCTGCCCAGCCATCACCTCTGCCAGAGGACACCCGGAGGAGGAAGGAGGAGGAGGAGGCAGTTGGTGGAGGAAGCAGCGCCGGCCCCTCTGTGGCAGCAGGGAGTCACCTAATTTGGGGAAAAGAAAACATTTCTTCTTCTGGAAGTGAGTCATGGCTGCGCTCTTCTGCCCCAGAGATGTTATGTCTGGGTTGTCCCTCTGTGCCACTACCAAACCCTCTGAATGTGCAAATTTGGTGTGGGGTGGCTCGCACCAGCAATTTTTGATGGTCACCAAAATCAACCAGACTGCAATACATCTCAAAAAGCTGGTAAAACGTATTTGGTTTTATGGGATGGAAAAAGCCCCTGTTGGTGCCAGGCTCCATCCGCTGGGAGAGGGGAGCTGAGGGGTGGCAAAGGGGTTTGTACTGGGTGCTGCCAGCAGCACTGGGGTGGTGCAGGACCCGTGGCAATGCCAGCGGGGGCTGTGCAAGCCGGGCTCTCCCATGGCGGTATTGCATAAGCCTGACGCAGCAGCAAGGGCAGCGTTGCCTGCACCGCTGCCTGCACCAGGCTTCCGCTGCCCGCAGCCCCTGCGCCCTTGGGCAACACCCAGCGCCCTGCGCGGGTCCGGGCACGGCCACTGGGCACCGGGCAACTGCCCTTCCTCCCCGGAGGTACCCGTGGGTGCTGCCGGGCAGAGGGGCTGAGCCGTGCTGCCCTGCGTCCCCCACTGGTTCAGCACCCAAATTCATCACCCAGAAGGGTGGGTGGGTGGGTGGGTGCCAGCAGGTGGATGGGCAGACAGAGCATCCTCCAGAGCATCATCCAGACTGAGCGCTGGGGCGGGGCGCAGTCCCCAGCTGTGCCGGGATGCTCTGTACTTCCCGAGCTTCCGCCTCCCTCCTTCCCGGGACAGATTTTCAGCTCACACAGGTGAACTCAGGATGCAAAGCCCCTGTGATGGGACACAGGTGTCCCCCCATGGCTGACATCCCTGTCCACTGATACCAGCTCTGCTACTGCCGCTGTCACTGCCCTCTTTTGCATTTGGGTTTCGGGACAGCTGAGGCTGTTTTCGGTTCAACCAGCCCTTTGGGTGCCAAGCAGTGAAACCAGGGTGACTCAAAGCCGCCCTTTTCCAAGAAGCCAGGTCATGGAGGTCCAGTGGCACCAGCGCGGCCAGATCTGAGATGAGCCGTGGGACCGTGGGCTCCCAGGGCTGGACCCACCAGGACTCCCTCGAGGAACTGAATCGAAGAACAACCCCATGGGCTGGCCAGCATCATTTCCTCCTGCTGGGGCAGCTCACCCCGCTCATTGGCCCCAGGGCACAGCTTCACTTCTTGCTGGCTTTCCGTTGGGTCTGGGTGCCTCCTTCGGAGGTGGGGGCGAAAGGGTGCACTTTAAAAGCCCAGCTTCCCCATCGCCGAGCAGTTAAGGAAGTTGCTTGTGCGCCCAGCGCTGAAGCACCCTGCCCCGGCCATGCGGTGCGACCGGCGGCCCTTGGGTGTACTGGCAGGTAGGTGGCCGCCGGCATCCCGCAACTACCCTCTTGCTCGTGCGTTGGCCGCACCGCGCCGCTGGGAGCCGTGGGATGGAGCATGGCAGCAGGGCCCACATGGGGGTTGACTCAGCGTGCCGTGGCAGATGTTGTCGCTGAGGCTGTCCCCCCCCTCTCCGTGCCATGGCGGTGTCACCTCTGAAAGGCACTGGCAGGGGATGGGGACATTCCCTGCGGCTGTGGCATGTGGGACAGGAAGTGCCAGGGATGAGCACCCCATGGGTGCTCCCTTCCTCCCCAGGGGAAGAGGGATGCTGGGAGGGGGTGAGTAGGAGGGGGCATGCTTTGGGGTCGGTTCGGGGACTGATGGAAGAGGGTCAGGGCTGGGCTTGCTTTGACCCTGCAAGAACGGCTCGGTCAGATGCTTGGTGCAGGTCCAGCGCCGCATCCATAGCCGCCACCAGCACAGGGCTGGGACAGCATCCAGCCTGAGCTGAGGGGCTGGATCTGGGACTGTCACCGCTGTGCCCTCCTTTGCAGTGGCCCATGCTGACAGGGGGAGCTGCTAGGTCAACCCCCGTGGCTGGGCTGCCCTCCCTGGCTGCTCCATGGCATCCTCCTCCTCCTCCTTGCCAGGTCCCCAGCAAGCTTTTGGCAAAGGGGCTGGCTTGCCCCTGTGGCAGGACTGGGGACTTTGGCACAGGGGACACGTGCCCAGCACATGCCGTTCTTGCCTCCAGTCCTGATGCCAGGGTGATGGAGCTGTCACTATGGCAGGGGGCTGGTGAGCTTGTGCCATTCCGGAGCGGAGAAGCGGCTGCCTCCCTGCATCCAGCAATGCCCCAATGTCCCCCATCTCCCTCCTCTTCCTCCCCAGCTGTTACCAAAGGGCTCTTCATCCTCTGGGCAGTACCAAGCCAGGGGGGACGGCCCCTGCAGCCCCCCACCCTGCAGCAGATCCAGGCACTGGTGAGGCACATGGCCGAGGATGCACAGGAGCTTTTCACCTTCTACGTGAGTCTCCTTCCTCGGGGTGAGGGGTTGCTCCTGTTCCCTCCGTGGGGGGACACAGGGCTGGGGGTGGTGGGGGTGGAAAGGGGTGGTGTCCCTGTGCTGCTCCTGTCCCATGTCTCTGACCTTTCCCCCCATCCCTGGGCAGGAGAAGGACCAGCACCTGGCCATCAACAATCTCTGCCGCACCAAGCGCCCTCCCGAGTGGCTGAGGGGACCGGTGCCAGGGCCCAGGGGGCTGCAGAGGCTGCGGGGCACCATGACCCGCATGGCCCAGGCGCTGCAGGACATCACCCGACACCAGCGTGACCTCAACCCCCCTGATGCCGAAATCCTTCGCCGCTTGGCCAGCACCCACCTGAAGGTGCGAGGGCTCCTCAGCAACCTGGATGGGCTCTTCCCAGCCCCCAGCCCCCGGCCCAGTCCCCGGCCTCCACCCAGCCCCACAGCACCCACTAAAGTCTTCCGACAGAAGCTGGAGGGATGCCGGATCCTCTGGAGCTATGCCCGCTTCATGGCCAAGCTCAATGCCCAGCTGGAGGCCAGGAGTCGTCGAGCGCAGCGGGAGAAGCGGAGATGGCAGCGGGGCTCGTGGCTGCCCGCACGCTCCTAGTACAGCCCCGCCGTCACCAGAGTGGTCCTCGTCCCTGTCTCCATCTCCATCCCATCAGCATCTCCATCTCCATCCCCATCTCCACCCCATCCCTGTCCCTGGGTTGGAGACTCGCCGGCTGGCCAGGATGGACCACAGAGACCCTCTGAGCTTGCACGGGTGAGGTCACAAGCGCACTCAAAGTGTGTCCCATCACTTCGGCTTGCCGTGGGGACCAGGCTGTCCCCATGCCACCACTTGGCTGCAGGACAGCCCCGCCATGCTCCTGCCAGCTCCCCCACCTCCTGCCCCACATCCCGGTAGCCCCGGTGCCACGGAGAGCAGTGCACTCAGGTGTCCCCCGGGTGCCCAGCGCTGCGGGATGGAGCCGTCCCTTGTCACCAAGCCCTGCTGGATTTTCCAGTGATTCAATGGGTCCGGTGACCCAGCCTGACTAAGAGCCGCTCACCCAGCACCCGCTGCGCTGCCGGCAGGGTGCGGCCCGGCCCACGGAGAGCACTGCTGGCACCCGCAAGTGTCACCAGCTTTGTCACCCCCTGCCTGCCTGTCCCTGCCTGCCCTACACTGGGTTTGCTGGTCCCAGGGCACATCTGGGAGCAAAATCCTGTGAGCTCGGTGTCCCCGTGAGCTCGGTGTCCCCATAAGCTCAGTGTCCGCATAAGCTTGGTGTGCCTACCAGCTTGGTGTCCCTACACACTCACTGTCGTCGTGTGCTTGGTGTCCCTATAAGCTCAGTGTCCCCACAAACCCAATGTCCCTGTGCTCATCCTACACGCTCAGTGTCCTCAAGCCCTCAGCATCCCTGTGTTCGTTCCTGTGCTCCAGTGTCCACCTGTGCTTGGTGTCCCTACGCTTGTCCCTGTGCTCATTCAGGCACACCTGGTGACCCCATGCTCTTGGTGTCCCCATGCTCTCAGCACCCCCGTGTCCTCAGGGATGCCACACTCATCCCTCTGTGCTCAGTGTCCCTGTACCCTCGGTGTCCCCCACATCCCCGAGCCCCTCGGGCCGTGCCACCACAGCCCTGCCGGGCAGGGGCTCAGCTCTGGCCACCACACTGTGATGGTGGGTGGTGGCACCCACCCCCTCCCCACTAATTTATACATTAATATTTGTGTGGTTATTGTATTTATTGAATCTTGGGGTTAATTTAATAAGTCCCTGCAGTGGGAAGAAGTATTTAACGACATGTTTTTAATATATAAATATCTATTTTTATGATAACTTTTTTGTATCATGTTAAACTATGAATGTAACGAGGTTTTATTTATGAATATCAATATTTTTTGGTACTGTGAGAAGGGCAGTGCCCACCGTGGACTCGTGGGCCCCCCATATTTTTGTATAACGGCAGAAGGAAATAAAGTGCTGACCTCGGCCCATGGGCCGCTGAGCGGTGGTGTCCCTGTGTCCAGTGTCCGTGGGCAGAGACGAGCTGTGTGCTGGTGGCCAGGCTGTGCTCGTTGTCCTCGCCAAGGCACATGTCACGGCATGCGATGGGACCTGGCCTGGTGTGGCACACAGTGTGGCATGGCATGTGGCACGTGGCATGGCACAGAATGTAGCACAGCACAGTGGCACACGGTGGGACGTGACACATGGCACGGCACAGGACATGGCACACCAGTGTAGCACATGGCGCAGCGTGGCTCACGGCATGCAACATGGCATCCCATGGCACCACCAGGCACGTGCCATGCTGTGGTGTGGCACAACACCACCAGGCACCACATGCCACATGTCACACAACCCCATGTGGCCAGCCACCTGGCACAGCCACCAGCACAGGCCAGGCCATCGCTGCAGCCAAGCCAAAGCGCCACATCCTTGCCGCCTGGCTGGGGCCACCGTGGGGACCAGGCCACCCTGCTGCCACTGGTCCCGCTGAGTCAAAAATCCTAAGACCTGGTCATGTGGCACCAGGGAGTCACTTGTTCCCCACCGTGTGCCGGTGCCCGCCGGGCTGCCTGGCACTGCCACCGGCACCGCTGCCTGAGTCAGTCGTGGGGAGCATCGCTGCCGGGACGGCCACTGCCGCGCTGGCACCTGCTGCCATTTGGGAACAGTTGGGGTGGGGACGATGTCACCATGAAGAAGCCCGGGCCGGCTTGCTGTGCTGTGGGTGACCGTGCCACTGCCTACCGGCTGCTGTCCCCTGCCAAGCCACCCACCCGGCTCAGAAGAGGAGGCAGCTTGCATGGGCTGCGGAGGGGAGGGTGCAGGTACGTGACACCCCCCACCCCCGGGACTGGTGTGGAGGGGTGGGGGGACCCCTAACCAGGGGATGCACCCTGGGCTGAGTGTCACCATAGGGATGCTGGCAGCCCCTGTGTCCCTGTGGGGCCAGGCTCCCTCCTTACAGGGCCACCCAGGGGGAACCCCACTGCCCACCCCATGCTTCTGCCCCCGGGAAAAGCCACCCCACGGTGGAAACATCCCTTGGCCATGGTCCCCAAGGGCCACAGTCCCCAAGAGCACTGCTCACGCTGCCATGGCCACAGGGCTCTACCACCTGGCTGGGCTGGAAAGCAGCAGCATGCCTGCCTGTGGGGTGACACCCATGGGGTGACACTGATGGGGTGACACCAGTGGGATGGCACCAGTGGGGCACAGGGGCAGCAGGGAGGCAGCCCCGGGCAGGGAAACATCATGAGTCAAAGGGGAATTCAGTTCCTGCCGTTATTCAGTCTTGGGGTTCCCCGGCGTGGGGGCACCAGCCTTACTCACCCCTTCCTCAGCCCCCCCAACCCTGCCACGGCCCCCCCTGGCCAGCCCCAAATCTGGGGGACCCCGCGGGGGCTGCAGTGATGGCGAAATCCTGATGTGTGCCCCTGCATGGGGACAGCATGGGACAGGGACCCGGAGGGGACTTGGGGATGGGGATTGGGGGGGGGAAGGGTGGGCAATGGTGGGGGGGGGCAATGCTGGGATGGGGATGAGGCAGTTCTAGGATGGGGCGGTGGGGGTAGTTGTGGGGTTGGGATGGGGTGGGGAGGGACAATTATGGGATGGGGCAGGAGGGGCAGTACTGGGATGGGGAGAGGACAGGTCTGGGACGGGGCCAGGGATGGGGATGGGGGGGCAGTTCCGGGATGGGGATGGGGCGGTTCTGGGTGGGGATGGGCCGGGAGGGGGGCAATTATGGGATGGGGAGTGGATAGTTCTGGGCTGGGGCAGCAGGGGGCAGCATGGGGACAGGGATGGGGCGGGGGGCTGAGGCTGGGCCGGGGGCAGGTACGGGATGGGATGGGGCAGAGGGGACAGGTACAGGATGGGATGGAGCAGAGGGGACAGGGGCAGGGGAGCAGAGCAGCAGCATGGCAGCAGTGGACTTGGGACACCCTGGGTTTGTCCCCTTGTCCCTGGCCAGGCTGGTGGTGGGGACAGCAGGGACAGCAGGCAGCAGTGTCTGGCCAGGTAGGGCTGCTGTTTCCTGCCCAACTGCCCCCAGCTCTGCTCCTGGGATCCCCAAACCGGGGACACTCCAGGGACACCCCACAGGGCCCTGACCCCGCAGCCCCTTGCTCCCTCCCATGGGGAGGGCTGCCTCCCCCCACCAACCAGCCCCTTCCCGCTCCCTCCTTGGGACCTACCGGGACCCCCACCCATGTCACCATCTGGCCATGCTCCTGCATCGCACCTTTCCTGCTGCCCAGCTCCACAGGGCATCAGTGCAGGATCCACGTGGGGATGTTCCTGCTATCAAAATGATCGGGAAAGGGACTTTCCTGGGCATCTCCCATCCCCTGCATCTCTCCCATCCAGCCTGTGCAGATCAGAGATCCAGGTGTTCCTGCTGGAGCATCCTCCCCTGCCCCTTTCTATCTCCTCCTAGAAAATTTATTATAAGTGAAACCCCAAAGCCCTGCCCAGCTCTGGGACACTGACCTGGCCGTGGCAGCCCTGGGCTGAGCTGCTGCTGGGAAATTCAGGAAAAGGGCAGAAAACAGCAAACCTGCAGCAATCCCTGCACACAAGCCCTCCCTGAGGATGGTCCCTAGTGCTATTAAGAAATATCAATTCCTCAGCTAATTAAGTGCTGTCAGATACCAGCTGCACCAGATACCCATCAATATGTGATGAGCTGCTCAGTGCACCCTGATAAAACCAGGTGTGAGGTTGCAGGGGGGTGAGGTGGGGCTTGTCCTCCCTCCACAGCCCCCTCACTCCCCATCCAGCTCACTGCCTGGCATCCCAGTAAGGCCAGAATGAGCTGAACTGGGCTTTGGCTGCTGGGGTATCAATGCCACCTGGCTAACCATGTTGGTCCCCAGGTTCATGAATGGGGAAACTGAGGCAGGCAGCTATGTGAGCAACCTCCCCCCTGCTCCAGCACAGAGGGGGTCCTTGTGTCCCCCCCTTGAGGTGTCACCCACTGCCACGGGGGATGGCGGGGTCATGGCAGCTCTTGCATCACCTTTCCTCAATTGTCACCCCAGCAGGTTCACGCTGCCAGTGCAACCAGGGCACAAACTTGCTAAACCTGATTAAACGTTCCAGCTCGGCCATGCCCCTGGTGACTAAAAAATATATACAAGAAAAACAAAAATCCCTTTAACCTGTCTTTCACCCAAATCGGGGAGCGAACAGCCTCACAGCATCCTGGTCCCACAGGACCCCCACGAGAGGCTGACCCCCTGCCCGGGTGTTTGCTCCCACACTGAATTTAGCACCTTGCCAACCAGCCCAGCACCCTCCTGCCTGCGCCAGGCAGGGGACAGCCCCGCCGATGGAAGGGTTAACGCTGGGGGGCTGGTCCAGCCTCTCCCTGCTGGGTGGGTTTGTCCTTTTTCCTAGAGAAAACCCACCCTTCCAATATTTTCACCCAAAGGGATGAGCCACCGGCAGGCCACTGATGACACCGCATCCATCCCACCGTGACCGGGGGTCTCCTGTCCCTTGGGGGACCCCACTACTGCCTCCTCACACCTTTTATCTCTTCCCCCCCCCCCAAAAAAAAAAAAATCAAAATCATATTCTACACACACACTCCCACCCTTATTTTATTGACTACTCCAGCAGCCAGTGGGGAAGCCCCAGCCCGGGGAAGGGGACCCGGGGGTGAAAGTGCTTGTGGCTCCATGAGTCACGGTGCCGTGCGCTTGCCATCGCGCCTCGACGCCACCGCCGTCACCCGCCGCCCCCCGCGATGCCCCCAAACCCCACATGCAGCCGCTCGCCTCCCTAGGGGGGGGGGCTTTAATGCATATTGCCCCCCTTCCTTTCCCACCCACTTCCCCAGCACCTCCCCGACCCCGTATGTGAAAAAAACACAAAACCCACAATCCTGGTGACATCAACTTATCAGAAGTTTATTTCTAAGAATCATTCAGGATTTCCAAAGCCCTCAACTTCCTGATTTCCAGTTTCAATAGAACTAACGATAGTGGTGCTGCTCCCCCCACGTCCCCCCCCCTCCTCCCCTTTCTTACAACACAGGCTGGCTGCCGGACCGGTATATAAACCCCGAGAAGTCCCCCAGTATGAACATGAATTTCTGAAAACTTCCTCTGCCAACACCAATCTCTATTAAGTTGCTCCCGGGACGCGGCTCACAATGAAGTTCGTGCCGGCAGGTAAAAAAAAAAAAAAAATCAACTTTGGGGAAATTATTTCCCTTTCTCCCCCTTTTTTTCCTCCTCCCCCCCCACCCCCCCCGTTTTCCTGGTGATGCTCGGGCACAGGCGGGTCCCGGTTCGCTGCCGCCGCCAGAGCTGGAGCGAGGGCTCCCGCCGCGCTGCATTCCCCATGGGATGAGCATCTCTGGGAATTGGCAGCAGGGAGTCAAGCGCGGCGCTGGCGCGGTGCAACCAACATCTGGACACTTATATAACTGGAAATGTTTCCAAAAAAAAAAAAAAAAAAAAAAAAGCGGGAGGGGTGGTTAATTTTTTGGGCTTTTTTGGCTTTTTTTAATATTCCCCCCCCGGCTTTTTCTTCTTCTGGGTCTTTTAATGCTGCGAGCTGCCACTGGGTTGGGAGCACTGGAGGGATGAGGAGGCTGCCAAGTGCAGGAAGGGGGGCTGGAGGGAGCGGACAGTGCTGCGGGGTCCTATGGAGCAGCACCCCCCCGGGACCCCCCACCCATGCAGCCCCTGGCACATGTGGGTGCTGAGCCTCGCTCTGCCCAGCTGTGAAATGGGCAGAAGGTGGTGGCCGGGGCGGGGGGTCAGCAGCAAGAGGGGCTTGGGGTGGGGTAGGGGTCAGGGCATCTGCATCCCATGGGAGCACCCAGGGCCCCAGGGGCGCGGGGAGGAAGGGTCCCCCCCGTACTGCGCAGGAGGGGAGCGGCAGCGGGTCAGGGATTGCAACACGCCCAGGTAAGTCCTTTCCCACCTGGGCAGGGTAAATAAAGCAAAGCTTGGGTTACCCGGCACGGCGGCGTGTCAGAAGCGCTGACAAGTGTGGGCGCGTGTCCTGGCCTGGGGGCTTTGCCTGGCAGCCCCCCCGCGGCATTGCACGGGGCTCCCACCCTGCCGGGGTGCTGCCAGCGGGCTCCCAGGGCAGCCGGCGGCGGGGACCCCCGGGGTCCCCTGCCCCCAGGATGCAGAGCGCAGCTCCAGAGGCACTGTGGCCTTCCCGACACGGCATGCTGGTCTGGGGGAGTCCTCAGGGATGGGGGGTTGGAGCACCCTGCTCTCACCCTGCCAGCAGGAGGGAGACGCTGGGGTGACCCAGCTGCCGGTGGCTCAAGGGTCCCCTTGTTCCGCATCCAGGCATTTTCCTGGCCGGCGTCTCTGGCGGCTGCCGTGTCTCTCCCCGGGGTTCCTCGGTGCGGCGCCCACCGTGCAGACAGGGAAACTGAGGCAGGCGGCGGGGCCAGAGGCGGGGGGATGCCAAAGGCAGGTTTCCTTGCGGGCGCCCCCGCTGAGTCAGCCGGGGCCGGGGTGGGGCCTTGCTCCCAGCACCCGGCCAAGGATAACGGAGGGGAAAGCGCTTTGCATATTTGATTAAACCCGACAGGTCGTCACCGGGCCAGTTGCGAAATGTGGGAATGCCGCGGGGTGCCCCGCCGGCAAGGGAGGCGGGGGAGCGCCTGCCGGCAGGCAGGTGAGGGGGACAGCAGCGGATGGGACCCTCGGCACGGCAAAGCGGGTGGCCCGGGGGCTGCCGGTGGAACCGGACCCCTAGCCGAGCAGGGTGGGGGGCACCCCTGGGGGATGCTCTGCATCATGGGGGCACCAGCAGCGGCACGGTTCCCACGGACCACCGCCGTCTGGGTCCCCACCGTGACGCTCACCTCTCTCCCCGCACAGGCGTTGTGCCCTTCGTGGCCCTGCTCCTGCTGCAGCGGCGGCCGGTGGCTGGTCGGGCGCTGCTGGTCACCGGCCCCGGCTGCCCCGGTCACGGCTTGTGCCGCTCCAATGTCCAGGAGCAGACCCGCAGGCAGGTCGCGCTGCTCAATGCCACCGCCCAGGACCTCTTCAGCCTCTACGTAAGTGGCACTCAGGGACAGCCAGCACCTCCAGGGGTGTTTGCTCCATCAAGTGCATGAAGAGGGAGGGCTGGGGATGCCACGGGGAGAGCGGCAGAAGGTGGCTGGGGACGGCGGCAGGGGGACAGGGGACGTGGGAGTGACGCTTGCCTCTCCTCCCAGCTGAAGTGCCAGGGAGAGCCGTTCAGCAGTGAGACCGAAAAGCTCTGCAACCCCAGCAGCATCTTCTTCCCCGCTTTCCGTGTCAACCGGACGAGTGAGAGGAAGGAGGTCATGGTGGCCATGTACAAGCTCTTCGCTTTCCTCAACGCCTCACTGGGGAACATCACACGCGACCAGGAGGAGCTCAACCCCACAGCCAAGGAACTCCTTGACAGGCTCCACAACACCACCAAGACCACCCGGGGCCTCATCTCCAACCTCACCTGCCTCCTCTGCAAGAACTACAACGTCTTCCAGGTGGACGTCAGCTACGGGGAGAGCTCCAAGGGCAAGAGCGCCTTCAAGAAGAAGCAGCAGGGCTGCCAGGTGCTCAGGAAGTACGTGCAGGTCATCGCCCAGGCAGCTCGCATCCTCCTACCTCATCTCAGCCCCCCATGAGCGCCTCCCCCGGCTCCTCTGCCTCCCCCTCACCAGCCGTCCCCCCACAGCTGCCTCCTGAACTCCCACCTTCCTATTTATTACCCCGGACCCTGCGCTGGCCCTGTCTGCCCTTGTGGGGTGAACGTTGCCGCCCAGTGTGTCCTGGGTAGAGCAGAACCGGGGCCAGCATCCAGCAGGACAAGGTGGCGCATCCCTGAGGTGATGCCGGGGCACGGGCTGGTCCCGGGATGTGCCTCGGCCGTCCCTGTGCTCCCATGGGGTGTGGGGAGCTGCGGGTGCTGCGAGGGGCTGGTGGTGGGGCTGGACTCTGTCCCCCATGGCCGGTCTCCATCATGGAGAGCAATGTGACGGACATCCTTGAGCATCGTCCGAAAGCCTCTGCTTCCCTGGGAAAAGGATCACGATGAAGGACGCCGGGATGCTACGGCTGGGTGGGGCATGGGGCACAGGGACACGCTCCCCCTGCACATTTTGAGGCTTGGCTCCCCCACAAGGAGCCGAACTGAGGGTACTGGGGTGGCCATGGCGGTTGGGGCTGGGTCCCACCACCTTGGATGAGGCCATCTGCTGGGGACAGAGCTGGTGGCTGCCCCACCAGGGACCATCATCCCCCCGTGCAGGCACAGTGGGGCATCTGTCCCTCCCCTTTGGAAAAGTGCTTTTCCCATGGGAATGGCTCTGAATGTACTAGTGGCCAAGGGCTACGCTTTGCATGGCTGAATGCGGCCCTGGCGTGGGGACGCAGGGACGTGGGGACTTGGGGATGGGCCCCAGGCTCATAGCAGGAGGCGCTGGCTCGCTCCTGGCACCAGAGCGGGCTGTGAGGGTTATTTATTGCCTCGGTGGAAAGCCCAGCATGCACTGAATGCTCTGACCTGACTTTTAATAATGTTATTAATAATAATTATTAATAATAATTAATAATAAGATTTGTGGTAATATATATATAGAGAGAGTTCTATTTAATATTTATTTTTTTATACTTCTTTCCCCCCCTTTTTTTAATTAAACCAACAGAAACAGACTGTATTCGGCTTCTCTTTGCTGGGTTCCCTTCGTGCTTGCCCTCAAACATCTCTGCTTCTCCCCTGAAACACATTTGGGGCTGCCTCAAAAACCTCTCAAGCATCCCTGTGGGCTGGGGGACACCATCCCCTGTTGCCTCGCTCCTTCTTCCCTTCCCATCTCCTGTGGGATGGCTGGCCGTGAAGGCATTTTCCCCAGGGGATGCTTAAATCGACGCTCTCTGGCTGCTTAGAAGTGCCAGGAGGGTGCAGGGAGCACCACAGCGCAGGGAGCATCATGACACAGGGACCATCGTTGCATGGGGACCATCGTGACGTGGGGAGCATCATGGTGCAGGGATCACCACAGTGTGGGGACCATCACGGTGTGGGGAGCATCACGGTGTGGGGAGCCACACTCCAGCTGCCTGGTGGCACAGGGAAACACGAAGCCGGCTGGGAAGAGGCAGAGGAAGGCCAGCAAGTGGTTGTGGCGGGGCTGGGGTTGGGGGCAGGGGGGGGGGGGGGCAGCTAAAATCACAGCCGCTTCCCAGGCAGCTCTGGGAGAGGCTCAGCAAAGCTTTGTCAGGGCCAAGACCACCTAAGGCTCCACCAGTGCCTCAGTCCTCCACGAGCGTCTCGCATGGGGCTGTATCGGTTAACAAGAGGCTGATTATACAGGAGACGTTGGAGCTGGATGATGAAATTTTCCTCCTCCTCCTCCTCCTCCTCCTCCGGAGCCCTCGGGCCTCCAGCCAAACCTCCCAGGCATGAGACAGCAAGCGGATGAGCTAAGATCCTGTGTGATCATCTCTGTGTCTCGGAGGAGCCCCAACTGAAAAATCATTGCAAAAATGCAAAAGTGCCCCCCAAAACCCCAGCTTTCTCTGCCCCACCGGGTCGCACTGCCCCGTCATGTACCCTGGCTCCTACGGGAGCTTTCAGCACACCAGTTTGCCCCCAGAATGGCACCATTGCCGGCAGCCTCGCGCCACAGCAGCAGTGACGGCAGGGGGAGCGGTGCCCAGCCCCAGCCCAGCCCTGCTGTCCCTTGGGGACATGGTAGGGGGGTGAGCCCCAAAATGGCACCGGCTTCCCCACCCCATGGTGGAGGCACTTGGGGACATTCCTGGATAGCGTGGTGGGTCCCCAGGCATGGTGTAGCTTTCTTCCATCATCCCATCCTGCCACTAGGGAAGGGACGCTGGGTGTTCCCTGTGCCACCGCCCTGGAGGTGCCCGGGATCACAGCCCATTTGCAGGGTCCATTTTCTCACCTGCTCCATGAGATAAGATGTCCTCAAACCAATACAACCCCCTCAAAACACAGGGATGGGGCAGGGCACAGCGACAGCCTGGGAGGGGAGAGCACTATTGGTTTGGGACGAGCATCATGCAACAGGGCCAGATTCTGCAGCACATGCCAGCACCGTGACATCCGCCAGGGTCACCGTGTCCCTGTGGCTGGGGACACCGGAGCGTCCCTATGGCTATTGTTACTGGGCCATGGTATGGCCAACATCTCGTATGTTGGAAATCCAGGGCTGGACATCCAGGCTGAGCCTATCTGCTGTAAATATCACACCTCATCCCCGCCAGGGATGTGGCAGGTGCCCGGGGGTGCCACCAAGCTGGCCCCCGGCACCTGAGGGGTGGCAGTGGCTGGGAGCTTGGGTCAAGCTCAGCGGGGCCGGGAGCTGGGCTGGGGACAAGGTCCTGCGCAGCAAGCACAGCAGCAAGGAGCTGTGCACATCTGGATTTCTCACGCTTGCGTTCAACGTCCCTCCTCAACCAGATGGCAAAAATAAATAAATAGAATAAATCAGAGCCTCCTGACATAAATTGGGAACTCACGCCCGGCTCTTCGTTTCATGAGTCTCCCTGGAAGACAGTCAAAAGCAGGCGAGGACAATGGGTTCACTTCTCCCCTGTGTCGGGTCATTCCCAGTTAAGGCTCATTAGCGGCGGGTGGGGGATTAACTCTTCCTTCCCTGGAAATGCGGCTCCCGCTGAACCGTGGATGAGACCCTAATATCCCCAAAACCCCCCTCCTCCACCCTCCCTTGGGGTTTTGGGGTTGGGGCTAGAGGTGGCCTGTGGCTCGTGCCATCGCCCTGGCTCCTGCGAGGCAGGACGCATTGCCCCACGCTCAGCGGACATCCCAGGCTCGGGGGAGACAGAAAGGGCTTTTGATGACCTCAGCCAGCGGTCGATCCCACCCAGCCGGTCAGCGGACATGGGCCAGCCCCGTGAGCCGGACAGGGAGCACCAGGGGGGAACTGGCGCTGTGACTTCCCCGGTGGGACCAGCACGACCCCGTTAGCGGTTCCCCTTTGGCGCCAGGACCAGAGAAACTATTTTGGCCAGGGTGAGAGCCAGGGCGAGCTCCGGGGAGCCATTCGTTGTGATGGGAGCGATGCCTGCACCCCGATAACGGAGCGGTCTGACCATCGGCGGGCGGCCCTGAGCGGTGGGTCAGTGCTGCCTTCGGGGAGCGCGGTACGTGAGGAGCTGCTCCTGCCCGCGGTGAAGTCAGTGCCGCTGCCTGGGTGTGACTAACTGACCTCAGACCTTGGCCCCGCGGCGTGAATCATGTGCTAACTGACGCCGCGTGCAACCCGGCCGGACGGGTCCACGCTGCTGCCCCGGGGCCACTGGCCAGACCGGACTTGCTGTCCACGGGCTGCAGGTGCGGTGCTGGGGCACAGCTATGCATCCCCCACGGGGCGGGCGGTGGGTGCCCTGTGCCGCACCCCCAGGGCTTAGCCAGCACAAGCATCCCACCATGGGCAAAGCCAGAGATGGTGGTTGTGCCAATCCCTGAAAGATCCCAGCTGGAGCATCCCACCTTCCACTGTCTACCTGGGCTGGGGTCGGACCCCTTGGTGCCCATGGCAGAGCCCCTTCCCCATCCGGGAGGTCGCCCCAAGGCTCAATATTCAGGAGACGCATTCGGCCAGTAACAATCTCCCCAGCACGCTCCCGATCCCAAGCCGGGTCCCAGCGGGTCCCGAGGAGGGGAACGCTGCATCCAAAGGGCCGGCCGGCAGCTCTCCCTCACCGTCTCAGGCTGGCCACCGGCCCGAGCACGGAAAGAAGAGCCGAGCCCATCTGAAACGCATTCGTCCCTGGGTACTGTTGCTGCAATAGCAGATGCTCCTGTGGGTCCCCAGCCACATCACAGCTCAGCAGCGCGGGAACCGCACGTTTGCATGGGAAGAAACAGCCCTTGTCCCAAACGGCTCAAACTCCTAATTGGAGACCAACCGTAACAAATAAACAAGACAATGGGCTGGAGGCGAGATGAACGCAACCTCTGTCGCAGGACACAGCTCTGAGAGCCGCCTCCATGCCCGGCAGGGGACTTGGCACGGGCCAACAAGAGCCAGGGGGAGGGCAGGGGCTGGATCCGGACCCCCCGGCAGAGCCACTCGCTGTGTGACACCGCTGGAGCTCAGCACTGGCTCAGGAGCTGGATGACACATCCCCAGTGGTCCCCTGAGACCCTTGTCTGCAGCTTTGCTAAGCAAGTGTTTAGTCTCGCAGCGAATGAACTTGGAGAGGGGTCAAATCCAGCCCTGACGGAGCTGCAGGAGAAGCCTCTCCTTGCTGCACCCCAATTTGGGGCTGGCTGGGGACACCCCCTACACCTTGCACAAGGCTTAGGGGATGCTTCTTCATCACTCTCCATCGAGGATGGGATGTGCTGCCTTGTCTTTTGCCAGGAGTGATGTGTGTGGGCCAGACCCAGGTATCTGATGGTGGGGGTTATCTCCACCCAGCTATCGCCCTCAAACAGAACACAGGGAAGCTTCCGCAGCCCTGGGTGCCCTCACCACCGATGGAAGAGCCTCGATAAAGTGCTCAGCACTCTGATCAGACAGCGATAAGACGCGTAGCACGCAGTGTACCCAGCCAGCGCTGTCTGAAAGGGAGCAAACACCCCAGCTCTTCCATCCCCACTCTGCTCCGGGTCTCATACAACGTTGGATCTCCCTTGCAGAGTCTGAGCCCAAAGCCCAAAATGAAGCAGGACCTGTGGGGCTGAAGCTGCTTGAGGTGCATCTGCTTCACAAAGGCATTTCAGGTGGCCTGAACCTACACAGCCCCTGGCTGGGGAGGGGAAAAATCAGGGCTTGAGATGAAGATCTTCCCCAGAGAAAAGGAGGGCACCTGGGGAAGAGGCAGAGAACCTGGCAAGGGTGAAGAGTTGGGAACCAAGCCCCACTGGGAAAGACCCACCAGGATGGTGGAAACGGTGGGGAAGGACCACCCCTGGGACAAGCAGGAGCCATGGCAGCTCTCCGGGGTCCCTGGAGCCAGGGAAGCACAGCATGGCCGAGGGGGCACACGCCACTGAAGCCTCTGTGTCCCTCCCGCTGCCACAGCTTGTGGTCCCTGACATCAGAGAGCAAAGCGACTTGTGGCATCTTTGTCTGCCCGTCAGCGTGACTCTGTAGGAATATGAGCCTCCGCCATAATTTTTCCCACCGAGACAAATTCAGAAAATTAGCAAAAGAAATAGCAGAGATTCCCAGAGAAACAGAGAAAATAGAAAGCAGAGATTTCTTTTGACATTAAAGGGAGGTGGCAGAAGAGGACAGCTGTGACAGAGACCAGATTTGCCCATCTCTGAAGTGGCCACCTGCTCTTTGCTCTCCCCGAGCTCCCCGACCCCAGGGAGCAGCAGCACCTCCAGCCCAACAGCACGGCGGGGAGAGAGGGAGATGCTCCCAGTTAAGACTGGGGGATGCCTGACCCTATAGAACCGACAGCACCCTGCTCACTGCCTCCACCGTGTGGCACCCAATCCCAGCAGGACCCCCCCGCTGGGGACCCCCAGCCCACAGCAGCAGCAGGTCAGTGACTGAGCCCTGATGGGTGCCTTGCTGTCCCCACCGAACCCGGCTCCACCTCCCTCACCTGGGTGCTAAGCTCGCCACGAGGATGCCAAGCATCTTCCGTGCCTTTAGCTTCCACCTGGGAAACTTTTTAGGGCCAGAACAGTTGACATGTTAATTTATTGCAACAAAATGAAGCGCATCGATAGTGCTACCCAGCACAGGTCACGCTCTCCTCTCCCCAGCGACTCGTTCTTTGAGTCTCATTTCCTAAGAAAACAAGGTGTGCGTGCAATCCCACCGGGCGAGCGTGTGCGCGCCTGCGGCTGCCAACCACATCGGACTAAGGGCCCGAGGCTCCAGAGATAGGAGGTTCCTACACGTCTTGTGAAGACAGGAGTCGGAGAGGAACAAGCCCCAGACGAGCCTCCACAGCAGCAGGGAAGCTGCAGCATGAACCCAGCCTTTACCAGCCACCGGAGATTCTCCTCCTCTGCAGCTGGGTGCCGCAAGGCACAAACCTGCCCGGAACAACATGCCTGACTCATGGCAGCTCCTAGAAAGATTTCTGCTTGCTTATTTCCCGGCCTGGCATTCCCCCCACGAGCTCTGCACATGGCTGTGGGGCAGGGAAGGCAGCGCTGGGTGGGCGAAGTCCATCTCCTCTTGGCATCTGTGGTGAGATGCCTGCCGGGCACCGGGATGGGGCTTTCCGTGCGGAAACTGCGGTCATCCCACCTCAGTGCTGCCAAACACCCACCTCAGTGCTGCTGTACGGCCGCCTCGTGTGGGGTAGCGCTGGCTCTCCCTGGTGCTCATCACCCTGGCACTACTGGTCCCCATCACCCTGGCACCACCGGTCCCCAGGGCACCAGGAGCTGCAGACCCTCAAGGACTAGGTTTTACCATCCCCTGGGGACAAAGTGAAAGGCTCTCTCCTTTTTTAACCCTGCTGTGATTAATATCAAAGCTTTCTTCACCCCTTTCAAGCGTGCCTCGGTGGAGGGGACCAGTCTGGCTCCTGGCGCTGGTGGGGAGAGCTGCACAGCTCTGACCCTGGGCGCATCCCTGCATGCATCCTCGCATGCTCGCCTCGCAGCCAAGCCCGGGAGGAAACAAGCCCCAGCTGTGCCTCTTCGCAGCTACTGTGACCGGACTCTTCCCCCAAAAGGTCTCGGACGAGCGGCGGGAGGGACCTGCCCCATCGCCCCAGAGCTGGGGTAGAACAAGCTGCACTTCACAGCTCAGAGGTGCGAAGTGCAACAGGCTCCGCGCTCCCCACCCCCAACTGGCGGCATCGCCGTGTGGGACCTGCTAAAAGCAAAGATCGTGGCAGGTCCTGTCCCACATTCCCGTTTTCTGGTTTCTCACACAGGTCTGTTTACATCTCCCCATGTCGGCCCGCATCTGTGTTTATGTGTGTGTTTCCGTATGTGTGCGTGTGGCTCCGTGTGTGTGGCAGGGTTTCTGGGTGTGTATGGGTGTCTTTTCGCATGGGGCTTTCAGCTAACCTCTTAGAAAATGGAAACAAGCCTGGAAGCCTGGCAGCTGTTCCCCGAGCCCGGCTCCAGCGCTGCTTCCAGACAGACAGTAACCGCAGGGCTGATGACCGAGCACACACGCTTCCCTTCAGGCCTTCTTAATTGCACCGTCAGATATTCTGAAACAAAGGAAATTAAAGACTATACTGATAGCAATAAGTATGTCACGGGAGCAACAAGAGGCAATTGGCGTTCCTGGGTGTCTGGGAACCGGCGGCAGCAGTGGCAGTGGGAGAAGGGGCTTGCGGAGCCACCGGAGCCACGGGCACAGGACCAGGCTCGGCCAGGACTCTGCTATAAGTTGGGTGGGCATTGGCAGCGCTGTTGACCCCGGGAGAGGCCTGGGAGGGCTCCAGCACAGACGTGGGCTGGCAATGGCCATGTTGGATTTCTCATGGAAACTTGCACAGGATCCTGCCAGGTCCCAGGATTTTTTTTTTTTTTTCCCTTGCCTTTGCCCAGATTTTCTCTAACCAGCTCCTCTGATTTCCTCCAGCTGCCTGCATGCAAGCGCTGTGCCGCAAACGCCCGGAGCGAGCCGGGAGGAGAGCTGCTGCTGTTGTCCCAGCGGGCACGTGGCCGGCAGCATCTAGCCACGGGTAACTGCTGGGTGCAGGTTGGGTTACTGGTGAAGCCAGCGGGGATGGAAAGGTGTTGGCACAGGTTTAGGGGCTGAGCTGGATGGGGACCACCAAAAATGGGGCTGGAGGATAGGAGAGCAGTGGGAAGCAGGGCTAGCGCAGGCAGGTTTCGGAGCAGGGATGAGCGTGGTCTGGCAGCAACTGTGGCAGCAGCTGGCGGGGCGCAGGAACCCCTCTTCCCCCAGCTGCCAGCTCACGGGAGAATTTGACAGCTTCAAGAAAGTCCTGACCCAGCCAGTCCAGGGAACACAGCCTGCCAGAAAGGATGGAAAAGCCCGGTGCTTGCTGAGCCTGGGAAAGGTGGGGTGGGAGTTGCAGGGGCTGCGGCGGAGCAGGGCAGAGCGATCTGTTATCTGTCAGCAGAGGGTGGGACAAGAAACTCTGGGCTCTGACCACAGCAAGAGACGTTGAAGGGGAGTTTTTCCTATGGCCAGGCTGGGAATGCACTGGATTTGCTGCCTGTTGAAGAGCCCCAGGAAGAGGCAGGACAGGGATGCAGAGCAGGCAGCTCACTCTGCCGGAGGAGCCGCTCGCTGCAGCATCTCCAAAAATCGGTCCCCACTTCCATGGACTTTCTCCCAACCTCAACCTCCCAGCCAGGATGTGCAACTGGTTTAGTTGAGAGCGGATGGAGGCGAGAGCTGCTCGGAGACGTCCAGGGTGAGGGGTTGAATTCAGGCAGCAGAATGGGTTTGTTGGTCTAAATCCCTTCTGGAGCCAGAAGGTTTTTTTGGCTTCCTTACAGCGGTGTCCAGCCTATTGTGGGAAAGCACTGAACACCGATCACCACTTTGCCTCTGCTAAAGGCAGTGTCACAAGGCTCGCAGAGAGGGGTTGGGGAACCAAGTAATTTTTGGCTGAAAAGCATCTTTTCATAACCACAGGGGAGGAGGGAGCCAGCTGGGCAGAAAACACAGGCAGGGCAGTTCCCTAGAAATATCTAAATTCCTCCAAAAAATAACCTGAGGTAATAACTCTCCCCACCCAGCCCTCCCCAGCCCCATGTGCACCCAGCCGGCTGGCTGGATTCATCCCACTTTTACCTCCAAAATCCCCTCCCTCTCCCGAGCCTGCTATTCACCCCTTCCGGGGCAATTTCTGCCAAGTGCCTTCGGGATGGGTCCCAAAGGCAGCGAGGCAGCAGGGGTGCCCCTGCAGCACCCAAAGCCTTTTTGCTGATGAGCACATTGCTGGGGCAGTGTCGGAGGGCAAAGGCGCTGCAGCTTCCTTTCCCGGGAGCTGGAGGGGAAGGAAACGTGGCCACCCGGGGCTGGCAGTGGCCCGCGCCGCTGCCAGGAGCGGTTCGATGTGCCGGCAGCCACTTCCGCTGCTCTGAATTGCAAAGCCACTTCCTCGGGGTGCCACGGGCAGCTGGCAGGGAGGGACAGGCTGCCACGCACGGGCAGGTGGCAGATGCTCCATCCCAGCCCGAAACGTTGGCTGGTAGTGCCCTGCCATCCACGCTGGGATGTGTGGCCGCCAGATGCAAGGCCAGCCCCGCGGGGTCAGCCCGCAGCCCTCAGTGCAATGTGCTGGGAGACATCCCGAGCTGTGCACGAGCTGGTGCTGGCACAGGTGACCCAGGGCCTGGTCTAGACCCAGGATTTTGGTCTAAGCATGAAGCACGCCAACATGGAGCAAGTGGCAACCCTGAGGAGCAGGGCAAGAGGGAGGCACTGTGTCAAACACGGCCGTTCCCCAGAGTCTGGGCATTTCTCTGCCCTGAACTGCGGTTGCTTTTGGAGAAAAGAGCAGAGGTGGCTGTTCGGTGCTGCCCAGCCTCAGCGCAGCCAAGTGCCTGGGTCCATGATGGCACCCTCCCAGCAGCGTGCTGCACCAGGAAAAGGATGGGAAGCTTCTCCTCTTTGACTGTAGATGGGAGAGCTCTGGGAAGAAGAGCAGCTTGGCCAAGGGGAATCCAAGGTCCTCCTCCCTCTTTGCAAAGCTGTTTGTGCATTATATACCCAGGTAAAATGTCTAGCCCAAAGGCCCAAAGGTGCAGAGCCACCTCGCTCCTGACACACCAGGGAAGCCACTCCACCGCTGCCTGCCACAGGGTTGGACCCGCTCTGCCCCATCAGTGGAGCAGGCTGTGGCCCCGCAGTCCCACGCAGCCTAGTGATTTCCATATTCCCCTTCTTCTTCCCCAGGTGAGTCTCTGAGAAGGAACTTCCCACCAAGAACAGACTTGCCTCGCTCCCAGCAAGGAGAAATCTGCACCCTCACTTTGCTTAAGAATTTGCTCTTACTCAGAAGGCATCAAGGCTTCTTTGTAACCTCCTGTCTCCCAGAGGGGCAGCTGTTGTGGCTGGCCTCCCTCTTCCTCCCGGCCCACGCAGATGGGTTTAGTTCCTTGCAAAGAGCTGCCTGTTCATGTGTTCCCTCAGCAAAGGTATGTTCCTTGGCTGCGAGAACAGCAGCAAAAGGGCAGGTGGGCCCCCAAGAATGAAGAACATTTTTCCCTCCTTCCTCGGCTTAAGTAGGACAGTGCAGCCCTCGCTGTGTCCTGGAAGCAGAAGGCTGGACCCAGGGGATCTTTATCACCCTCCTTTGCCTGCTGCCTTCTTCAGAAAATGCCAGTACATAAAGCTCAGAAACCTGTCCCCCAAGTGCAGGACGCGCCCCATGGGACTGTCCTCCCACAAATTCTCCCTGAGTCATTTTTTTCAGCAGAAA
This sequence comes from Falco biarmicus, assembly GCF_023638135.1. Lineage (NCBI taxonomy): Eukaryota > Metazoa > Chordata > Aves > Falconiformes > Falconidae > Falco > Falco biarmicus. The sequence goes on from NC_079288.1 coordinate 34,413,597, forward strand.
CCCGAGTTTCTGAGGAGTGGGGAACATCACCAAAACCACCTGAAGACGACCCAAAGCTCAGATCCCTGAATGATTCCCATACAGTTTTCATTCCATCTTTGCTCTGCTGTCCTACACCAAGCCATCTTCTTGCCCACCTCTTCCCAGCCTGGCATCTACCCAGTGAGCCTGCCCAAGGCAGGCTGTGCTCGCAGGGGGACGGACAGGCGCGGGGTGGGCATACACACCTCCCGGGAACGCTGTACACACTGCAGGATTTATGGGGATCACCAAACCCAAAGAAAGTGCCTCTTGGTTTCTCAAAAGACTGCAGAAATACTGAAGTCGGCAAAATACTCATCCTTCCTGCACCAGTAAATGATGGTTAAACCTTATTTTAGATCAAAGGAAGACAGGAATGGCTGGATCAGACCTAAAGCCCAGCCAGCCAGTCTCTGCCTCTAGCAGTAACTCACACCAGATGTTCCAGAGGAAGGTGCAAAGCCTCCTCGGTGCATAGATGCAAAATAATCTGCCTGTGCACAACTTCTCATCATCCCATACAAGGGCACAGGAGCAAGTCCGCTGGCTTTGCTAGTCAAGACCAGCGGGATGTGGATGGGTACTCACACCAGCTCATTCAAAGACCAACATTAGAGGGGAAATGTCCCTCTATAGATAACAGAGAAAGAGAGATGAAAGACTTCCTTCAGAGTGATTCAGAAGAGGACTCCATCTCTGCTCTGAATCATCCTGGGGAAGAGCTGATCTCTCTTCATTGACCAAATACGGACTTTAGGGCTGTTTGCCTCCAGCTAGACCCCTCAGATACCCCAAATTAGGGTGAATACACAACCAGAATAGGGTTTCAGCTTCAGTGAAACATTCCTCTGCAGGGAGCTCTCTTAGATGCCTCCCTCAAACATGAAATTTCACCAGAACTAAGGTGCAGACCCCAGGTAAAAGTGAGATGGCATCCAGCGAAGAGCTGAATTTAGCAAAAACTGTTTCTCAAAGCCCTGTCTCACAAGGTTCTCTAGTAATATTCCAGATTAACAAAGGAAATTCTTAACAGAAGTCTATGCAATATCAGAAACTCCAAATAAGCATCTGATGACAGCATCTTGAAAAACAGATCTCTGCAACATCACTCCTGGCAGTTGCGTGACCTCAGGAGAGTCACTTCCAGCTTGAATTTAAACTTCTCCCTCTTTATAGCAGGAATAAAGATGCCCAACCTCCTTTGCAAAGAATCTTGTGATCCGCAGATGAAGTAAGTGCTGATGGATTAATGAAATTAAGTGTTGGAAAGCGGAGGAAATACCAATGGCAAGACATTGAAAAAACCCAAGCCTGCCCACAGGCAGCATTTCCTGCCTCGGTGATGTGTGTGGGCCTGACTATGACACAAGCAAAGCCCTCGTGACGTAACAACAAGGAGCTCTCGGCACGCTACTGTGAGATCACAGCAAGTCTGAACAAGAGCCACAACGCTTCAGTCCAACACAGTTTCCTCAGCTCGAGAAGCCCAAGCGGCAAGGCGCTCGTGGAGTGACTTCAAAGGCATCCTGACATCAGCAAACCCACCCTTCGCCTTCCCACCGGCATGGCCGCAGGTTTGTGGAGTTTCACACACTGTGCTCCAGGAGCAATTATCAAAGCACTTGAGTCATGAGAAGCCTCACTGACCGTTACTGAGTACTTCTTTGTTCAACGTGGAAGGATGCCCAGGCAGAAATATCTGACTTCCACATCTCTTTCCTAACAGAGCTTCTTACACAGTAAGCTCTGTTGCTGGGCTATAGGGAATTTTTGTCCCAGGCTTCTTGACGTGATCTTTTTCAGACAGAAAATCCTGACTCATGAAGCAGTGACGTTGAATATACTGCTGTGTAAGGCCTGATACAATTAGATACTTGGCACTGGCTTGCTCCTAATCCAGCCAAGGAGAATATATGCATTTTTGAGAACTGAATATTTTTATTTTCTACTTTAAAGTGAAGGGCAGAGGAGGGAAGCCTTAGCAATGCCTTAGTAATGAGGGTCACCCAAATACAGTCAATGTCTCCCACTGGATAGTTAAATAAGCGAAATGAAAAAATAATGGTTTTCCCTTTTCCTTTGCAATCAGTGGCCAAATATGCTGATTCTCTTCCGGAATGAGCAGCTGCCAATTTCAGAGAAGAAAATCTCTTGTAGCCAAGTAGCTCAGCTCTTACATTCTCTCAAACAGCCTGGGAAAAAGGAAGCTGGCCAGCCAATCGGCTAAATAATTTCTGAAAATAAGTAGGTAATGGCCCTCCAAAACAGCACCGACATGGCAAGTTTACTTGCAAACTGATGACTCTTTTAAAGCAGAAAATCGACACATCCATGTCAAATCCTTGCTCGCACTTGGACCTCTTTCGCAGAAACATTGAGGACTGACTGTGGGTCCACTTTCCAAGTCACTAAAAGCTTTTAAGCACACAAAGCTTCCCCAGATGTTACGCAAGCAGCAAACATCTTTGGAAGAGCCCATGTGGCCTTATCCAAAACGTACAGAAATGCTGAGAGTGTTTGAGGCTTTTTCTGGATATTCCTGCCTCAAAGCTTCAGGTTAATCTCTCTGTGCCGCATTTTAAAAATAAAAAATAAATGCTGTCAGGCAACCGGCTCAATTCTTTTTTTTACTTCAGTGTAATTCCACTGCATCGGCGGGGAAACCAGGTAACGGCCAAACAACCGCAAGCCAGAGGAAATATTTGGTTGTGTACAGGCAACTACGCTTTGTCTAGATGTCATGCTTACCAATATCTTCCACGCATCTGAGGTCTGCCCTGATTCAGAATCTCTTTACAATGGAATAACACCAAGATTGTTTCGGGGGAGTTTTGCCATCTGCTGTGCTACAGTTTCCTGCTACTCTTGAAGTTGGCCCACATGGAGGTTGGTGCCAACACAAGAGGTCCCTGTCCCTGTCCACAGCCCCTGAGCTTGTTTTCACCATTCCCCTCGCACCATCAGCAGCCCGCTGGCCACGAGGTGAGCCGGACCAGGGAAAGGTTCTGGCTGAAAACTAGCCCAACAAATAAGTAGCCGATCTACGCTTTTAGAGGAACAAACAGATAATGCAGAGGTCATAAGTTACCTGTGCTGTCCCTTCCCAGCTCTCTGCTTAAGGGACACAGCTAGGAATCACTGAAGCCCTGCTGATGCCTGTTTTTATGGCCTAGAAGGAACAATCAGTGGCAAGTAATTGCCTCCACTGAACAAGATCCAGTCATTAGTAATAGGGGGATGAGGTGCTGAAAAGCTGTAGCAGAGGACAGCTGGAGACATGTGAGCAGAGTTCATCAAAGGTCTCAGATGCCAGGGTGGAACAGCAGAGAGAAAAAACCCTTTATTTCTATGCAAGTAGAGCTCCTTCATTCTGGAAATACTGGTTATTAATTGAACTGCATCCCATGATGCTGTTTTATTAATGCTGTGGAAGCACCTAGAAACATTCGACAAGATCAAAGTCCTGTAATAGCAGCTCCTGCAAGGGCTCCTGAAATGTGGCTCTTGTCCCCAAAGGCCAGCGCTCTGTACAGTGGGTGAAGAGTGGAAAGGGGGGAGACCTTCAGCATACCACTGAATGCCCCCACTGGGGTATGCAGAGAGGTCTCCCGCATCCCAGTGCTCTGCCTCACTCACAGGGACATGCAGTTTCAATTTACTGGTTAGACTGAACTTCTAAGAAAAAGTCTTCAGGGACAAAAAGCAACTGTCCCTCGGGCTCTCCTGACAAGTCCCTGAGCCACGGCTGCATCTGTACCACCTGCTCGGGCTGACATTCACTGTTCTGAGGCTGGCAAAGGCTTGGGTAGATTCTAGCCAACTCAAAATGCCACTTTGTTTTCTAGAGACACCATTTTCCTGTGTTTTAGACAGTCTTACCCTCTGTTACTGAAAAAAGGTCTGTGTGTAATTCAAGGTCAATTTACTGCACAAAGCGCTTGGTTTCCTGTTATCAAGCCTAGACTTTCATCAGAATAAACATCCCCTCACTGCACGTCCTGTAAAGAAATACAAGTAATACGAACAGAATATATCATGCCATGCTTGTAAAAGAAACCGGTACCTTATATTTGCCTACCACATCCCCCTTCTCCCACTTTCTCAAAGTCCTCCACAGCAGGTCTTGGGTGCTTTCCTGTAAACAGCAGCAACAGGCCTTGAACCTGTTCCATAACAAAGATCCCCTCCTTAAAAAGGTGCTCAATGCAGAGCTAAATCATGAGCTAATCAGACAAGAAAACATCAAGAGGCATGCACAGGGAACCCTTAGCCCTTCCAAAACAAAGGCAACGTAAATGGGGACAGCTGTATTATTTCTTTACAACTGGACCACACCATCACTGTGTTGAGCCCTGTGATCACGGCTAAAGTGTCTTAACTCCTTCTTAATTCCTATTTTTCTAGCATATAAACGACAAACTCCACAGCAAGGTATTTAGAAGATGTCACAAGGCAGCCAAACGATTCTGCATTAGAACAGTAGGTCATTGATGCTCTGGGAAACGCTGTACAGGCACGTCTGGCACACAGATACCCAGGGTGGCATTTCCTATGGAAAACTCCTGTGAGGCTTCGGAATCTCAGCCTCTGCTTAAAGGAAAGATATACGTGCTAGCCTGACTTAAATTAGCCTTGGAAACTGGTCATGGAAAATGTGCCAGCTCAGATGCAAATCCCTCTTACTTACCTCGTGATGACAACAAAAGCCTGATGAAATTTTACTCATCCATTAACAAAAAAGATTCTTCCCAGCGACACACGTGGGTGGGATTCCAGTAGGGTGACATTATGCTTTTGGCACAAGGACCTTGGCCCCCAAGAATGGCAACCCTGTGGCATGACAAATGCAGGCACTTCACTGCAGCAGGCCACAACCACATACTTTACCTGCTGACTCAAGAGGAAGAATGCAGAATTAAAGTTCCAGCCAAAATCCCGAGATGGTAATCTCGTGGAACAGCTCTTCAGGTAAAGATTTATGATTGGAATTATGCTTGTGAAAATACAGCTGATTTCTAATCACATTTATAGCAAGGTATATGCAAGGTATTTCACTGATATCGTTTCAGAAATCCACTGGAGGAAAAAATGATCGCTTAGCTCATTTGGACAGTGTTACAGTACGATTTTTGTATCACCACCACAGATAAAGATCCCTCCACGCTCCACTGAAATCAATGGCAAAACTCTAACTCTCCTGTTTTAAGTGTGAAATGATCTCGATTTCTCCTGCTCCTGTGTTGTTTCATTTCTTCTCCCTGCTGTCCTTCCAAAACTGAAAGCAGCAGCAGTCAGATCAGATGATTTCCTAGATCACACGTGGCAATGGAAATCCCGAAAGAATCCTGTTTTCAGGTGAAAAACGAATGTCGACACCTGTCCGTAAGGTTACCGAGCAGTACCAGGGGCTGGGGTTATTTTCTTGTTGAGGACAGTGTATTTAAGGATGTGGTTGAGACAATGCATTTTCCGTTTGACTTCAGTTTGACTTTCAGTTTGAAACAGAGATACTACTCTTCTTGTTAAACACTATCCCAGAAACAAGGAAGAATTTTTAGAAGCACCGCCAACCTGTTTGTGGCTCGGCAGGTTAAGAATATCCACGTTACGTCTATTAAAAAGCCTGTGGTCACAATAAACGGGAAAGGGTTCCCCTTCTTCGCTGATTTTCTGAAAAACCCTGTGAAGCATTCACTTTCTCCTTACAGAATGTTCCCGATATTCTCCTTTTTAAAGCAGCTTGTAATCTTTAATTGCTGTTCGTATCTTAGGGGTAGATCAAAGGGAGGATGTCTGATTCTTTGTATTAGTCACTACTACATTAGCACAAAGATCACATATTCATTTATTTTGGTGTAAGAGGTAACAGTCTCCTTTCACTGCACGCACATAATTACTGTAAGCAAGCATTCAGGGGACTTGCCAAATGATGCATGGGGGGAGGAGGAGAATCTTTGAAGAAAATTGTTCAAACGTAATTTAGTTCACCAATTGGCAAGAGACCGTTACTAACGAATCGCTTCTGTTTTATGTCAGTAGTGAATCAGGTTGATGATGTGTAACATACATTAAGTCAGTTAATGAGTATTAACTAGAAATGCGACTGAAACACAAGAAAAAGGTTTTTTTACCTTTAGCTAGCCAAGCAGAATTGCTAATAAATAAAAGGATATGTGTAAGTGGCTTATATGATTCCAATCTGCAGTTGAAAGACTTTTCTTAGAATCTGATGGTAACCACAAGTTTGTGGGAAAGAAAAATCAGACGCTTACTGTGGCAGTTCATCACAAATTACTTTATTTCTAACCAAGCCTGAAATGAAAATGACTAAAAGTCATTACCGTAAAATAGCTGATTAGAAGCCAATGTGAACTGAGACAGTGAGTCTCTGGCCATGGCTACAAGATCAAGACATCATGCAACCAACTAAGCTGTGGCTTTACTTCGTAGTGTCCGTGTGCACACTACTCTTACTATATGGTAACACAAGAAAGTTTACTGCACTTTCATTGTGGGACTTTGCATCTTCCAGCATGCACCAAGCGAGCTGGCATGCCCCTAAGCCTTGTGGCATCATGTGTATAGGAGAAAGACTAATTTGCTGGAGTATCCATAATCACAGACAGGTTTGACTTTCTCCTACGCGCACGACGCAACAACACGACAAGGGTTTTGGTGCAGGCAGGAGTCAGTGGGCTGAAGGAGTATGGAAGCCACGCAGTCTAGCAGTGCCAGGGCACAGCTTTCAGGTCAAGGCAGGTCCTGAGCTGTAGCTGTTCTGTGAAGAACGCAGGCCTCCTGTGGATGTGCAGGCGTGAGAGCAAATACCATTACAAAATCTGGGCAGAAGGAAGATTTCTGGTTTGCTCTGGCATGTGAACAAACTGGCTTATTAGGCCACAGGTGCAAAAATGAGAACACAGGACTGAAAGCGAGGATAAAATGGAGAACTCTCATGTTCTGCAAGTTTTGTGAAATAGGCATCAAGCCATGAAAACTGCCAGACACTGCTGCAGGCTCAGGGACAGTCAGTGGTCTGTCTGCCTTGGGCCGAGTAAGGACAGCTGTGGTATTAGCATTAGGATTGCAATGCATTACTCAGCTACCTGGAGAAGGAGGCCGACTGAACATCTAGGGGTGTTCAGTTCCAGCATTATCTCCACTCCGTCAGCCGTTTCCAGCCTGGCTTTCAACTCTGGCTAACCAGAGTAAAAGCAGAAAGAAGACGCATCAATCCCCACCTCCTGGTAGCTTTTGTCTAGCCAAGGAAAGATCACTGTTTCAGCAGTGAGAAAGATCCCTGATGTCTGGAGCCAACTTTAAGTACTGCCACAGCAGAAGGCACATTAATGGTGATAGGGAACCCCGTGTGTCAAGTGACGGCACTGGTCACTGAGGTCCTTCAATCACTATGGGTCAGATACTTGACAAGTGACATGAGGATCACATGGCTTTCTGTGGAGCAGTCTGACATACACCACGAAAAAAACACCTCACATCCACAACCACCGCCGCTCTTCAAGTCCTGTCTTGAAAAACCTTTGTTGCATCGCTGACATGTCAGGGATGCTGCTACACTACTGGGTGCATTACTCTGTTGTGCTCCCATGCTTTTATTTCCCCATCACTGTAACATTTGAACGCTTCAGGCAATCAACATTACGTTGGGAAAAAGGTGCACTACATTTCCTTCTTAACTGTTTCATATCTTGGTATCTCTTTTGCGATGCATATAAAGTAATGCAAAGGCTATCCCCTGAACACCTTTTATAAAACACCTAAGACCAATTAAGACCATTTTGCTCCTCCCACTCCAGCAATAGCCAGTAGGTCTTGACAGAGTGCCTGCCAGGCAACCTACACGGCACAAAGCACAGCACTTTTGCTCGGAGGGGCACAGAATTTTTTCTTTTGTTGCTGTTGTTCTCCTTACCAGTATTTGCAACCACAAGGTACCTTTATCAAAGTTAGGTTTTAAATGCAGTGTATTGCAACATAATTTATATCACACAACTGTCTAAGCCCCTTGGTACATGGTGGGTTGCTGTTTTAGAAATAAGCTGATAATATAGTCATAGCAACACTACTTGCAGAGTCAGAAAAAAAAATTCAGCACCAGCAGAAAATGTGTATAGATTACTTTATCTCTGTATTCAATATAGATAAAAACCCTTCTTTGAAAAAAAAAAAATCTATGCTCTGGAAACAGTAGATAGGACAACATTAAACACAGTCTAGCAAATCACGAGACTTGTTGCTTGCTGGCATTGATACCTTAAGAGAGTTCATCCTGGACCAGTGCCACAAATTATTGACAACATATCGGCAAAGGACAGCCCAGCCACAGAGGAGGAAATTTAGCTAGTGGGAGGGGGCATGTGTGAGGGACAGACACAGAGAGAAGGAAACACACAGACACCATGGAATCATAAATCCTCAACTTTAGAACATCAAACAAGTGCTGTTGGTTGACATTGTCATGTCATGACATGTCACTGTCGTGACAATTATGGTGCTTGTTGACCCTTCTCAATCCAGAGTTTTCACTAGACAAATAAACATATAGAAATACATGCGGTATGTGGAAGAACTAAATACTGGAAGAGAGTAAAGGTCTTTACTAGTCAGATGACAATGCAAACTCACACCTTCCAAAATGTGTGTCAGAATGAACATGATTTCCTGCCTTCCAGAAGCAGCTCCTCTGGTTCACTGACCTTCCTTTTCTTCTTGGGTCCTGTTACCTCTTCCTGGCTAGGTGCAAGGCTCATGCAGCTTATCTGTAAGAACCATCAGAAACAGTGATCATTCTCACAGTACAGGCTCCTGCTAGATGAGTCAAGAAACACAACTTCCCAAATTACAGTGTGTTTTCCTGGATCCTCTTGGGTTTCTTCAGTGTGATCCTCTTCTCCAGAAGAACAATTAGGCAAGGAATCAAAACTGGAATACTGGATGGAATTGGGTCTGTAAGATTTGTGAAAGCAACAGGTTCAGCTTCAGGGACAGAGAATGGTTTTGGTGGCACAAGGAATAGTATCCACCTCTCCACTGCTGACAGAAAATACCAGGAGCAAGGAGACCTTTGAGAAATATAATCACTTATAGGGCATAGCCTGTTTCAGCAACCTCAGATAATCATAAAAGTTAGGTAAAAGAAGGGGGGTACTTATATCAAATTTGCAGTCACTGGAAACAGCCTTTCAGAAGGAGACATACAGTACCTCTGTTTGCACATCAGGGAATTTCAACACAAGTTGGCTGATCTCAGACTTCAAAGACTACCAGTGAGTCTGTGAACAAACCTAGGCAAAAAGCAAGCTTTTTTCCAAGAGGCTTAATCTCCCTCTAGAAAGACACAAACCTCCCTCAAAAATATTCAGAGGCCTACAAACCAAAAGGTTAAAAAACACGGGTAAATATATGCTATCATACAAATGGGTCATCAGTACAGGCAATTCAGACAGACCACAGAGAGGTGGACAGCCAGAGCAACAGTTGAAGTGTTGGCTGTGCCAAGTGACAGACTCACTTATTCTCGTTATCACATAACATATTTATATTTTTACAATAATAATCTGGAGCTGCAGAGCGTAACACATGTTGTTGCCCACCCAGAAGGGACAAAGCACACAGTCTGGCAATGTAACCTCTCTTGCTCTCACTGGATCTGAGCTGAAGGGACACACCACAGCATACTGCTTCACTTTTGCCTCCAAAAGAAAGTTCATTTGGATGAAAGTAAGGTGAACGAAGAGGAAAAAGAGTGCTAACTGAGCTCCTGCTCCAAAACAGGAGTACCTTACTCCAGTTTCACCATAAAACATGGGGAACCCTGTAACTGAGGCAGGATAAACACAAGGAGTTAATACAGAGCTATTCCAGAATGCATCCTGGAGACAAGAACAAGGTCTCCAGATTACAAGATGTAGTCATCACAGAATTCCTCACTCACGTCATCAAGGCTTTCTTTCTATCTGACCTTGGTATGAGGCTTTGGTAATCTCTACATAGCAATGGCCTTTCTAATGTGTGAAAGAATTCTGATTGTGGATTAACAGCAAAACAGTTTGAAACAATCTCACTTTGCCTCTCTATCATGTTTCAAATTGTTTTTCCACCCCTCTTCCCTCCTCTTCATTATGAGCAACACAATGTTGCTTAATGTAGAAAGTACAATATCCTTTCCAAAAAAACAGAGAAAACAAGAATCTGCCAAAGTGAGACGGGCAGGTTCTCCTTCATCCTGCACACTCAGGCTAACAAAACTGCCAATGCTGCCCAAGGCGTATTTGCTTGAGGAAAGAGCGATGAGTGGTTCTCTGTGTTACAGCTCCTGACCTGGTATCCAGCTGCTCAAATTGGCATTTTAGGCTGTTATTTACTTTGCTCTCCCTGGCATCGTTTTAACCTGCCTACTTCCTTTTATGAAGTAAAGGGCCCAGAAGGGGGAAACACTGCATCCCAAAACTCTCCAGTGCTAACACAGCTGTAGGGTTTGTACCCTGTCCTGCTGGCCACACAATAAAGTAAAGCAATGATCCCCCGTCTCCTGGGCCCCAGTCACCTGAATAAGGCAGCTCTCCTGTTTTCACCTAAACCACATGAAGAGAGCATTTCTTCTGTTGAGGAATGGATTTTCTGTAGCACAGACAACTACTCAGTAAAGTTTTTTCCCTTTTCTGCTCCTCCTAAATTTTCTGCATGGATAGGATCTTTTTGAGGTGGGAGAAATAGCCTCAATGAGCAGCTGCTCACGCAGAGTCCACTGCAGCTCTCCCAGTTTTCCTCTCTTTTACCACCGGGAGCATTACCATCCTCTCCTTTACCACAGGGAGCATGACCACCTAACAGGAACCTGAGATTAGAAGAGTAAAAACATCTATGTACGCCATCAAGTGCTCTAGACAAGCACTATTCATCTATTGAATAAATCAAATGTCAACTACGTGATGTACTTCACCGAAGCCAGCATGTCCCATCCTGCCCAGCTACAAGTGCATGCAGGAACTCAGAGCAAGAAACAGACCCCATGTCCAACTTCCAGGTCCCATCCTTAATCAAACACTCAAGCATCTTCCCCAGAAACGCTGGTCTAAATGGGATTAAGTCAGATCCCACGTATGTTTATTTGACTTTAACCAGAAAGTAAACCTCTTAAAACGGTGTGGTGAAAAGCAGGAAATCCCTCCCATTGACTAAACATACAATCAAAGCCTCCAGAAGTTGATTAATTCTAATTTTTCCCATGTACTGGGATGCTTGACTTAGAATAACTAGTGGGAGAGCTTGCACTGTATGAATGTTGGGGTTTTGTCTTACACAACCACTGCAGGCCCTCGGCTCCACTGATAAGCCAGCTGCTATAAAAGCATGTAAGACAGGGCCCAGGCCCTCGCATGCTTACCCTGCAAAGGGACCACGCTGACAACAGGACAGGTGGGACAAGTCCAGATCAAGTAGGAAAGACAGGAACAGATCTATGACCTCTTGAGCCCAAGGTGCAGTTCCAGGTCTAGATCACACCATGAACACACAGTGAGTTTGAATCTCCTGTTTTACAGTACTGTACTACATGTAAAAAAGTAATATTTTGCCACAGAATTTTTCTGTAAAAATACAGCTAACTTGTGAATCATACAAGTGTTACTAATATCTGGCAAAAAACTAACAGGACAGCTGCACATTGTCTGGAGAAGATATCAGGCTAAAAATAGATTAGACTTAGATTAAAGCCTTCCCAAGGCAGACTGGTGGATGAAACAGAATGAGCAGACCACAGCTACACTGCTATTCTTAGATAGACAAAATCAGGACCTAGTTTTGTGCTCTGCAATTTTCAGTCCCCAGTGTCCCCACGTATTCCGGCAAAAAATCCCCAGCATAAATTGAAGCAAATTTACAGCTCTTCTGACATGTGCTTTGCTTCCCAAGGCATCCTATGTAGGAAAGCTAAAATTGCACAAGAGCATTCGACTGTGTCCCTCTTTGTCCCTGGCTTGCCACATGCTGAGGTTTGTTACTTGGCAAATTTTACATCCTCAGAAGAGTTCCCTTTGTCAGGGACATGGAGTGTTTAGTTTGGTACCTTGTAACTATCCTGACAATTTCAGAAGCACATTAATGTCAAAAGAAGTCCAGTTCCATCAAGCATGCTAGAAGAATAAGGACAGAGATCCAAGACTTAAATGTTGAAATAAGGCAAAACGATCCTCAGGTGTCAGGGCAATAAACAATATCTGCAGGGGATGTCTATCATCATCAGGAAACTTTAATCAGAGAAAGTCAGTGCCTGACGTATGCTGTGATTTCAGCTGCAGCTTACATTGACTCAATAGCACAGCAAATGTTTGCCACTTTCACAAATCAAGCCAGTGACTCTTTTAAATTGATCCCCTAGGAGTTGAGGCATCCCTGGTGAACAGCTACTTCTCTCTGGTTGAACGCAGTAATTCCCACCTACTCACTGACAGCTGGCTGCTCCACGCTCTCCAAGCACAGTAAAGATCAAGATATGTCATGGTGTCCAGTGAAAGGACAAGAGGAAATGGACACAAACCGAAATACAGGAAATTCCATTTAAACGTAAGGACAATCTGGTGGGGTTTTTTTACTGTGAGGGCAATCTAACACTGGCACAAGTCATCCAGGGAGGTTGTGGAGTCTCCACCATTGAAGATATTCAACACCTGACTGGACAAGTCATGAGAAACCTCCTCTACTTCAACCTGCTTTGAGCAGGAAGTTGGACATGATGATCTCCAGTTGTCCCTGCTGTTCTGTGAAGGCGGCACAGTGGTTAATCACCCAATGCAGGGCTCAGCACTGGTCTCTTATCAGTTCCCGGTAAAGCAATCCCACTGACATCAGTGGAATTAATCGTGATTTTCATCTGTGCGAATGGAGGAGAATCATGCTGGTTAGCATGAAAGCCAATTTATGCAGGTGGAAGAATGAAAGACACTCACTGTGGTGCTTCTGTGGAACCTTGCCACATTTTTGTCCCCAGGAAGCCATGCCAACACATCACTGACTACCACTAGTCCTCTTCCTTTTTCCATAGCTCACTGTTAAAATCTTTGACATTTAACGTAACTTCTTTTTCACGAACTGGAAGTCTCACAGGCCTACTCTGTACTTCACGTATCTTGTAGCATTTAAAGGAGTAATGAACATTTTTTTCCAGAGTGAAAAAAAATAAATAAAATTCTTCCAAAATACCTGCTGAAAAAAAAAAAATCATCAGTCTCTCTCCTTATAATCTCTTCCAGGGCTTTCAATCATACTATACACTGCCATGCAGGCCATTCCGATTGCCAGATCACAATCCAAAACGCCTCCCAAAACCAGCAGCCTTCCCCCGTAAGATTACAGCATTGTAACCAAGGAGGCAAAGAGCAGCTGACACTCCTGCCTACTAGGCTGCTACCCAGCTTAGTCCCTCACGGGATACTAGATCTGTCCAATTTTAATTTATGCAGATTTCTCTAGAGGGTCTGGTTGCTAGCACGTATGTTATGAACATACATAAAGGCAGCCAGCACGGAAGCATCATGTCTTCCCACGGATGTCCCTGGAGTAGCTGTCAGGGAATCTGAGGGCACAAGGGTTAAATCTCCCCAGATCTGCGGGGTGATGGGCCTCACCTCTGGACGAAGAGATCACTAGGAGACTGCTTCCTGCACACTAGACAGGGATAACTCATGCAAGGGATGAATGGCCCCAAGATACAGCTAAGGATCTGACGCGAATTAAGAGAAGCCAGGAATTTCCTGACCTCCCTGTCTCACTCCTCCCAGAATGGCCTGAGCTCACAGGAAGGAGAGAGGCAAGCTCATCTCTGCATCTTTCTCTCTTCATTGTTTGGGTCTGTGTAGCCTCAGCTGGTTTGGAGGAGAAAATGTTCTGGGAACTTCTCATCAGATACAGCTCTCTTGATAGACAGTTAGAGATAAACCTTTCTTTTTTTTTTTTCCTTTTCTGCAAAAGTTCAAGATAATGACATTGCCACAGAAAAATGCTTTCCTATTGCTCTGCAAATGGCAGGCTTCACCCTTCAACTGCTTTCTGTCATGGCAATTTTAAAAGTGGTTTGCCTGGGAAAAATCAGACAACAAAGGTCTTGATCTCCAAGCTGTTATTCTGCAATTACTCGTGCTGACCTTCACTTTCAGACAGAAGCTGTGTACAGCACAGAAGCTCAGCAAAGGCACAAGAGTCTCTGTCAGGGTAACCACAGCCCTGGGCACCAACAAGACACTGCTCACTGGCAAACATGACAGGTATTACTTGCAATGTGTCATCCATGAGACTGTGTTCACACTGGCTTCCATCACTGCCACAGTTCCTCGGAGAAAGAGGACATGGCCAGGTAGCCAAGTCTTCTGCATGAGGAGCAGCAGCTGGAGGCCAGACAGGCTACCCTCTGAGCTCTAAAACAGCGCTGATTTACAACATTTAGGTATGAATCTCTCCCTAGACATCTAACTTGCAGACAGCTCCAGTTAAGAGAGCTAATCCGCATGGCAGAAGTATGCCTACAGCAGGCAGTGAATCTAAGTGCAGAGATCCCTGAGCTATCATTGATTGAAACTGGTATGTCCACACAATGCCAAGTGTCAACATACTTCCTCATGTCCCACAGCACCCTAGTAGCATAAGCACGGCCAGTCTAGCAGCATAAGCAGTGTCTGGCGCTAGCTAATGAAGCCAGAAACTTGGGAGGCAGAGCTGGCTTGTACTGTGCTGATACGGCCACACCACTTCCAGCTCTGGCGCAGGCTCGGTCAGGGGCGATTCAGGGCTCTCTGCACGGCTGCTTCACTGTGCAGTGAGACTCTGCTCTAAGGACCACCCCAGAACTTCAGCCCACAGCTTCCTGATGGGAGATAAAAGCCTGCAGAGGCGTCCACATGGTCAGATTTTACTCATCTTCTAGTTCTGTTTCATTCCAAACTCATTCCACAGCAACATGTTTACTTACATGAAGACAAAGCTGACCAAAATCAATTTGCAGGATGAGAACATTAAAGGATTCACAAAAGGATAAAGGAATATGCTGAAGAATTCAAGAAGTTATCTTAAGTTCAGTGCAGGACCCCATTCTCATCAGCAGATTTCTACAAGCTAAACCAATGGGCTCACACACTGAGCTAATTAAACTCTGAAAACTGGGAAAAAACAAGTCACTTTGGAGACCTTATAGCTCTTCAAAGCAAAGACCTTCTCTGAACACACCTGACACTTGGAAAAGGCTACTTCTTGACTGTACTGTAGTCTGGATAGCAACAAGATGTTCACGTTCATAACCCAATAGTACTACTTCTACCCATCTTTTACCTATACTTGACCCTGTCCGATAATACCCAACTCAGACTTCCCATCCACCCAAGCTTTTCCTCATTTTTCAAGACAAACTTCACTCACCAGTTCGGCTTCCTGATTCAAGTGGAATACACAATGGTCATTTGTTTTAACCACTTCCCTCAGAAAAGAAGGGAAAGTCCCTCTCATATGGAAAATAGTGTCAAAGTTTTATTAGCACTGGCTTTGCAATGACAATTTAAACTAGTGACTTGACTTTGTTTTTCCCTAAACCAACTGAAATATTAGCCAGCTTCTAAGCTATGATGGTTTGAAAAATAGTATCAAAGAATACATGAAAAAAAACCCTCTGCCATGCAGAATCTACCAGGCAGAGGGCTTGGGAGGTTTTTTTTATTTTTTTGTTTTAAGTCTTTGGAAGCATACAATGGATAAAGTGACTCTTCCATTTTTCAGCAACTAATACTGTTTCCACCACCTTCAGACACTCTCACTATTGCTACTGTATTCTAATGAAATTCACATGCTGCAAGGGAGAGGTGTCTGGTGCTCTGATCACAAGTGACAGACCCAAAAGAATGGCAGAGCATGAATCAGTGGGGCAACCATGAGTTACAAACAAAAAAGGGTCCTGTTTTCACACAGACAACAGAATAAACAACAATCAGAAGTGAACTGGAGGATGTGACAAAAAAAAAAATGTGGTTAGTTTGAAAAATACCAGCCTGTGCGCAGTTAATTCTAAGATTCAGTCAAGGCAAATACTTCACAGATGCCTTTTGAATGACATATTAAGTTGCTGTCTGGGTTAGACACCCCGGGATTCTTTTCAACAGAGGCGGGGAAAATTTTAGTAGCAATTTCCTATTCTCATTAACTTACTCTGTAAAGATTCAGTTTCTGAACATTCAAGCTCACATGATTTTCAACTAATTTGAATGTGAGGAGGATCAAGTGGCAAGTCTGGTGGTATTCAGAGATTTGCCCTGTCACTGAAAAAACCTCTGCGCAAGCCCATGAATTCAAGCTCTGATTCTGACTCAGGGTTTAGCCTGGGCAGCCTTCAGGATGGAATTAATTTCACATAACTCTACTTATCTACATGGCTGGTCTACCCTAGTTCTTTGGGTTGCCCAAACAACCACTGAAAAAGAGATCAGCACCTCCAGGGGAAAATTCTTCCTATCCTAGAGAGGGAAGTACCTGTGACTCACATGTGGGGATAGTCTGGAAGTCAGAAAGGAGAGGTGAAGACCATGTTAGGCAACAGACAAACACATCCTTCAAACCTAAAACGGGGTAGTGATTTCAGAACCTTAATCCAAAAACACACAGAGGCAAACCAGCCTGGTTGAGACATTTAGTCTGCATGTGTAATTCATGAGTGCCAACTCCAGAGAGCAGTACAAAATTCTTGTACTGGATGTATGAAATAAGCTGACCATGGAAAGTTTCTTTCCTAAATACTTCCAGTTCATGCTTATATCCCTATGCTCTACTACTTCGTAGCCCCTATGTATTTCGATACTGCACAATAAATTCACTAATGTTATGCCATCCCAGATGACTTAATGTTCCATGGCAATGAATTCTACTTTTCCTGGCATATCTTAAGAGACACTGAAATGTTCTCACCTGCTGAGATTCCCTTGAGCAAGGCATCCTGCCTCTCTCCTTTATTCCCTTCTTCTTTCCACCTACAATCCAAACATCAAATCAAAATTAGCTCCGAAGTTAAGACACTATGTTTCATTGAAAAAAAATAATAATCCAGAAGCCTGACTAAACCACTGTAGCAAAATCCCTTGCCTGATCTGAAATTGTGTAACCTTTGCTCTCAGGCACTGCCAACACTGGCAGTTTATTCCTGGAAACAAAAGATTTCAGAATAAAGGGTGCATCTGAACATGCAACACATCAACTTGCAGCAGCTCCTATCAATTATACTTAAATTCAATTTTAACCTGGTTTTTAAGAAAACAAAGCTTATGCCTGCATATGTTCTGTCCAAGTGTGTGTTTGTTTGGGGAAGGAGCTGATCCTGGACTCAGAAGTATTGACCTTATTAGATAGTTTCAACAAAATTTGACGGAGGTTCCCAAAGCGCCTCAGTTTCATGAAGACAGGCAATGGTTAGAGGATGAAGATCCTCTTAATATCCCCAGAGTGGAAAAGGTGGCAGTACGAGTTCACCCTTTATTAGTCATTGGACAATCTGCAGGAGAAAGACCTGAAAAGGTGATTTCATAGGCAGGCAAGCTTCTTTATTCCACTGCCTGGGGATCTCAGGAATGCTATTTACCATTTTGTCACTAGATGGTATTGTTCCACAGGCTATATCTGAGAGCCTCAAAGGTCAAATACAGCATGGTATATCAGAAGCTATGTTGATTGAAGGAGAGAAAAGGCTTTTTTTTCATGTATGTTTTCATATATGGAAGTCATTAGCAAAATCAAATTGTAACAGCTAGAGGAAATGAGTTTTGGTGAAAACGTAGATAACGTAACTCAGTATCGATGAACTGTGCATTTCCTCCGTATCTGAAAAAAAAAATGTTGAGATAAAGTGGTGGAAAGATATTGATAAAAAAATGAACATTTCTGTCAACCAACCAAGCATATGCAAGTCCTTTATTGTAGTTCAGTCAATCTGATGTGACACAAAATTCAAATAGCTTGACAAACTCTGTTCATTCATTTCAAAGTAAGTGAGAAAACCTAAATATTATGCTAGGATACAGCCATGAGCACAAGCTCCTTCAGTTTTGAAACTGGGTGTTTACCTGTATTTTGAAGGCAAAAAGAAGATGCTTCCATCTCCCAGCCTGGATGGGTGTCCCTTTTGTCTTCTTCAAGCTTACTTGAATCTGCTCTGACAGACAGAGGGTGATTCTGTAAAGCAAATAATGTTTTTTCTTAACGGCATAACCTAAAAAATATGCCCAGGTAGCAAAGCCATGAACCCAGCACTAATAGGGATGAGAATTTTAGAGCTCCTCAGTGTTAAGGCCTTCCTTCCCCAAAGCCTACAGATGTTTCAAGACAGAAATTTTCTAATACAGAATTCCAACTTTCTTGTCTTCAGAAGTTAGTTATTTTGGGGTTTATTCCCTGGCATTGACTACCTAAAATTAAATTGTGAAGTCTGAGCTACCAGTCCAAGCTGCCCCTTCTGTCATTTTGGAGAGAGGCGCCACCAGAGGACCATTCATTTCAGCCTCCCTTTGTGTCAAAGGAAATCATCTGGCTTACCTGCTAAAGATGCCTCCTCCTCCACTTAGTGCAGAGGGGGGCCTGGAGAAATCAGACGCCACACACAACTTTCAGATGTCTAGAGTTAAGTGGAAGGAATCCCACATAACCACGCAGTGGAACATGGCTTAGTCCTGAGAAATGCCAAGCAGAAATTCAAAACCATTTGCAATTTTCTCCATTTTGTGCACATCTGTGTCTAAGTGTGCGTGTGTGCACACACACGTGTTAGATGTCTCTGTACAATCACTGCCCTCTTCTGGGAGAGCACACTAGACTCAGTAAATCAGTGGATATGCTGGAATGAATTCACTTTATGACTGTGGACTTCCAGCCTCAGCATTCAATCCACTGTAGCACTGCTGCCCAACACAAGCTGAACCCCTTATTAAACTAGGATTCTGAGAAAATGTTTCTTTTAAGGAGAGTGTTGCTAGATAGATGTCTCTCCTTCAGCAAGAACTGAATAGAGCGATTTCTATACCTTTGTGCTCTCCTCCTCTTCCTCTTCATCACAGTCTAACCCTTGATGGGAGATCTCAGTAGGGCCATTCTTCTGGATCAGGTTGCTTTCAACTGTCCCCATTCTTTTCTTTTCAGTTGTCACTCTCACTTTCATGAGGTGGAAGCCGGTGGAGACTGATCCTATGCTCAGGTTGACAGGATCGCCATCAAAAAACAGGTCACCAGAGCTGTCATCTTCCTTAAAGCCAGGGGGCTGGTAATCTTTGGGAGTTACTATACAGGGAGAAAGAACCCACTGACGTCAGAGAAATCAAGTTCCATCTCTCCTTAATCTGAGTTATGAAGAACAAGCATATACCAGCCTCAAGTAACAACATCAACTACTAAAAGGAAGAAGGGAGAGAATGCAAAGGGGAAAATGAGCTGAAATAAGTTGAGCAAATATTATTAGGAGCTCAAAAAACCAATGACTTTAGGATGTGGAGATACCATTAACATGCTTAACTTTCTGCAGCAGAACCTGACATTGCTTGTTCCTTAAAAAAAAAAAACAAAACAAAAACACAGTGAAGGAGAAGGATGTCTCTTTTTCACACTGCATGGCTATACTTCTTACATGGACGTTCAAACCTTTCTTAAAAAGCATCTGCCATCCCTGTGTGTCACAAGGCTTTACTACGTTTTACACCATTTTGCACTGTTATCAGCTAAGAGATTCTACCATTTCACCCTTCTATGCTTTATTTACTTTACAGGGACTCACGATTACTATAGAAACTGATGGAAAGGGAATTCCTCAGAGCACACACTGTTCTCTACCTACCATCATTGTAGTAGAGGAGTTTCATGGTCAGGATAATGTCATTGGGAAGCGGCCCAAGGTTTTGCATTAACAGGTAAAGTTTACAGATCAGGAGCCTGCTGGCCTGTTTAACGTCCTCACTGCACACCCCATTCATAAAGTTCATTTGGTTGCTACAGTCGGAAGAAGAATAACAGATTTGTTTTCCTCAGTCATGAATATTCACGATCTAATTACAAATACAGAGCACCCACTGACTTGTCTGAAACCACCAGTGACAAAGCTACAATGCCTTTATGTCATTTCCAGATAAACAGGGAAGTGAAACAGACTCCAGGGATGGGGTGGCATCAGCAAAACAACAGCTCACAACTAAGAGGCATGGCATTTACATTTGAACAGACTTTGTAGCTGGGGCAATGGACCCCATTATACAAATGTCATGACTCACTTGTTTGAACATGATTAAATTGGATCAAAGGACCATAAAACAAGTGCCTTTCACCTTAGCAATTTCAGGAATGAGAAGAATGAGGTGAGAATCCCATATAAAGCCGATTCATCACAGGGGTTATTTTCAAGTCCATTTTGCAGTTTGAAGAGAAGTGAATTGCATGTTCTCACTTCAATTCCATGTAAGAAAAACTAGCTCAGAAGCACATTTTTCAAAAGTGACTAAGGGGCATTCCTCTTACCTCCTTCACCGGTCCAAATGTCAGCTGGCTAGTCTAAGCAAGCAGTCTAGACTGACATAAACGTGTAACACAAGTGGGATAAATTCCCCTCTGGAGGAGTTTGTTGCTCTTGACTACAGAGGTAGATGACATGAGCAATTTAGATCAGCCAGCTAACTTTAGACTGTTGAAGACGGACTAGATGAATCACTACGTGATTAAGGAACTTAAACTTCCTTAACTTTGAATGAGAACGGGTCATTAAAAAAACACAGCTTCTTCCTTATGTCTTTGGAAGACCCCCTGGCAGGTGGATGACACTATATACAGGCTGGATGGTCCCTAACACAATCATCCCAAATGCTTCAAAGCAGCAGGCAACCTAAGAGAGCAGAGAGGATCCCAGGGCTGAATTGGACTGACTAAAGCGCTGGAAGGAACAGCTTAGTTAAGACTGATTTCCCCTTCCAATTGAAGCTTCCTGGCTCATGAAAATGGAGTGGCAGTTGAACAGCTTGACTTTCTAGGGTATGCAGGGTATGGTTTGATAGGCTCCAAACTGCCAACAGCAGAACTCTGTCCTGAGCACACTGTGCTATTAGATGAAATCCTGTATGTTCAGAAATGTACATCAAGCGAGAGGATAACTGCTGGCAATGCCTAAGCTGGAATAAAGAGAAGGCAGGCCTTCTCTTACACATCACCTTTACAGCTCTTGGAATTAGCGCAATAGGAATTATAAGGGGAAAAAAATATAAGTAAAAAGGAAAAAAAAAAAAAAAAAAAAAGAGAGATGTGACTTCCATAGGAATTAACAGGCCAATAAAATGGCTCAATATGGGAATAACATTGTGAGTTCGATGCAGTAGAATCAAAAGGTAGAATCTGAGGAACTGAACCTCTCTGAAGGACTGGGATCCATGGCAAGGAATTCCTCCAAAATCCATCTAAAATAAGGCAGAGACCATTTAGGAGAAAGTTTTCCTTTTCCCCTCAGATACGATGATGCAGATTCACACATCTCTCATGGAATGATTAACTCAGAGTTTGCATATAACAATAAATGTTGCAGGTGCATAAAAGCAGTGTTATCAGCTGAAGGAGCTGATAGCAAAGATGACATAAGATTCTGATCAGTGCCAGAATGTCAGTTTACCAGTGACTGCAGGTACACACATGATCCTGCAATAGCAGGGTCAGTCACTGAGGAAACAGAACAGAGCCCAGGAATCTGATGCCAAGGGCTTTGAAGCCTCAGAGCAGTAATGAGACTTCGATGGAGCAGATATAAACACAACAAGATTACTTAGCCTCCCCCTGGCCTGCACAATAGAGACACCAAGGGATGCCGAGTTCCGTTTGGGGACTCTTTTAATTTCTAGGAATAATGACCAGTCTGAGTAAGGCTTATTAAAAATCCAAAGAACCCAAGAGCCATCCATCATCTTTCAAATGCCAAAGGTCTCCTCTTCCCCTCGGTGTAGTGGGGACAACCGACAGCAGCTTCAGAGCAGAAACAGAGGGTACTGTCAACAGGACACTGCAGACTCAGACGTAGTTCAAATTTACCCAATAGAAAATTATTTTGTCACGTACTGCAAGCCATTTGGAAGTATTTAGAGAAAGAGCAGCAAATGGCACGCTACAGGAGCATTGTGGAGGAGTTTCCTGAGGAGCATACAAGACAGCAGAGCTCTCCTGCTGTACAGGCAGGTTCCAAGGCCCAAAGATCCATCTTTCACCAATGGCAACTGCAGAAGCAAACTAAGAACGGGTTCATTTTAATTTGCTTTGGTTATAGCCAACGGCCTTTGATAGTTACTTATTTTAAACTAGACAGGATTATGGCCTGCTAAACACAGCTCAAAAAATATCTAACAGACAGAGCAAGCCAAAAAGATGCAAAAAGCTGCAGCTTCCTGCCACACATTTTTCAGCACCAAGTCAGGCCTCATCAGCGAAAGTTCTCTCAGGTCACCCACGCAAGGCTGCTCAAGCAGAATACACGTATGCAAATGCCCTAGGAAAAAAAATCCTGGGCACAGGATCATGGTGAAAGGGATCAAACCTGAAAAAGCTTCATCTGAAAGCACAAGGCTGTTCTTGTGAAAGTGGAAGAACACTCGTTATTAGTTGAGCCAGCAGCAATCTCAACAACTGCGCTGGCTTCTGCATTGCTTCCCTGATTAGGACCATTTCTATACATTGTCCTTAACTCAGTTCTGGTGTACTTTAAGTGCCTCACTGTGCTACATAACAGCATTTGTACTCATTAGCTCAGCAGTTCGTATCCTGTAGGGTGAATATCCTCAACTCTGATGATATTTACAGCTGCTTAGCGACTCAGACATGCTCTATTCACCAAGTGCAGTTTCTTCTTATTGCTTGAGGAACACAGTTTTCACAATGTAATTCTGAGAAATAAACCCAAACCATTACCTGATGATGTCCATCTGGGGCACCTCCTTTTTGTACTTGAACTTGAATTGATACACTTCAGTCACTGTCTAGAGATTTAACAAGAGTGGGGAAAGAAAATGGGTCTCTTTCAGTAACAAGTGTAAAGATGTGCACTGAACTTCACAGTGTCCTTTCACAGCTCTATGCCAAAGCACAGCATTAATTTAATGACATAATAACAGCTTTAACTCTATTATTACTTGCATGGGATTTGGCAAATTTTCTTAACAACTACATCTTACCTAGCACTGAAAGAATCTCAAAAAAAAAAAAAAAAAGGACTTCCTGCTTCCTCCTCCTACTTCCTCTGTGGGCCTGACTCCCCAGCCCAAATCTCTAACAGGCACTGGGGCCAGCCAACCATTACAATGTATATGCGGCCTCCTTTAGAAAAAGGAAAAATGTGAGGCTTCATGGATGATGCAGTGTCACAAGGAAGCCTGGCCCAGTGTTCTGCATGGAGGCAAGGGCCTGAAGGACTCTTCCTACTAGGAAATACAAACAGTACTTCATGGGAAAAAGTTGTTGAATCTTCCTGGTCTCAGAGTTTTCCGAGGGAGATAAAAAAACTAGATGATTTTCCATTGAAAAGAAAAGGATCTGCTGTGATTTTAGAGAATAAAATAATTAGGAAGAACAGACAACTTCACCACAAGAGAAATGATCTATTGTAGTCCAATTCCATGCCTACAATTCACTTTTTCCAGAGACAATGAAGTCGATTAGTAGGAGCTTAGCTGAACCCTTAAATCTGAGTCTTCCTTACCCAGGCTTTTTACAGACTAAACTCTTGCTCCCTCCCCAGATACTGAGGTGCGACGCAGCAGAACTGTAATCAGGTGAGCAAAGATTCTGCTGCCATTCCCTGCACCTGCTCTGTGAGGATGCAGAACCTCACTTACATATCACACTACCCAGTCTCATTCCGTGTCCACCAGCTAGATGTAGACAAAAGAGAAACACAACAGAGAACACTGAAAGGATAAGGACAGGCACTATGCAACACATACATCCCAGGTATCAAGTGAGTCATAATTTCTGTCCTAAATATCTCTGCATGAAAAAACAACTCTCTTTTCAACACTGCTGTTAAAAAGATGGTTTGTAAAATAATTATTTTGAGCTTCCCATTTCTACTCTTAGGGAAAGAAAAACAAAATTGCGAACATGCCCATTAGTTGCCTGTTAACAGTCCTGCCTGAGGCCCTAGGTGGGCCTGCAGCCTAGTGCCTGGTAGGAGCGTTTGATCACAATCCAGCTCACTGAGCTGTCATTCTTGAGTGAAGGCAGAAGAAGAGAAACAGGGTCACCAAGCAGCTATGTCAGGGTAGAATTTAAGCCTGCAAGTCCTGTCTGAATACAAATCTACTCACCCATGCCTTCAGTTGCCTCAAAGATTAATTAAGACTCTTTCTTACCTCCGGTTCCTTGGGATCGGTGTAAATCTGTATAAGAAAGCACAGTGAGGGCATTCTCCCCTTGGATAACTTGAACCAGTGAAAAGTGACTAAATGATATTTTCATTTTACAGCAGAGATTATACTATCTTTAGCATGGGATCTGAGAAAGGAATGGCTGAGAAACACTCTTCCTCTATCAGCAGTCAATGCTTACCACTTCAAAGACAGGTAGAAGACACTCATCTGTGTAATTGTGGAGGAATGAGGTTAATTCCCATTCCAACCTTCACAGGCAACTGTTGATGCCTGAGATTTAACTAGTGAGATTATGCACAGAATAGATGCATAGCATAGCTCTTGGTGCTCTACAAAGGACCACAGCAAAGGACTTGCTATTTAACCACCAGTGTGTGGTTTCTTCAGGATCAGATTAATAAGGAGGACTCTTCTGCAGGGGGAAATGGGAGAACACACAGCAGCTTCCAAGAGTGGAGGCAAAAGTTTAAAGGAAGCAATGATATGAAGCACGTGAAAGCACTTCTAGGAGTTCAAGGATGCATGTAAGGCCTCAGTGAGAAGCCTGACATACCGAGAAAAACATTCCCACGCAGCCTAGGAAGTTCATATTTACCATATTTAAGAAAGGTCACTGCTCTATTAAAAACCACATACATTTTTACTTCCCCTAAAAAAAGGCACAAATGGGTTGACACAACCTTGATTCCATATTTCTTTCAAGTAGGGTGGGGAAGAAAAACGCCTTGTATTCGTTTACTTACTGCGAGAACAGCACTGTGTAACTAAGAAGGGAAAACCAAAACAAAACACAAAATCAAAATCTAACCTTAGCGGGCAAGGAAAAGACAGACCTATCACAATCTACTGCCTACATACAGTGAAGGAATAGATACATTCAACGAGCTGAGTTCAAAACCTTCATGCAGATCGTTCATAGCACAGCATCAGCAACACCTAGTGGCCAGTTTGCTTGGCTTTACTTGCAATTTCCCAATAAAACAACTGCACGCTCAGACTTCTCTCTTGGGACTCTTTCTAAACAAATCTCCAAAGGCTATGCTGATTTAACACTCTTTTACAAGAGCACCCATCGCTACTGAAGACTAATATTTGCTATCTGCTATGAAACTCCCAAAAGGTACTTAATTTATCCTTTAGCAAAAGAATGTACATGGGGCTACTCTCGAAAACAATCCTAGAACATGGATTAAATATCTATGGTTTTTCCTTAAACCTTGCCAAATAAAAATTAATTTATGTCTCCCATAAATAGCAGAGGACTAAATACCTCCTAGAGCTGCCAGCCAGCAATAAACAGAATTCACAACATTTTGAATTATCTTATGCACAGTGACAGTTGTACTGATGTATAAGAGCCCATCTGATCATCAGCACTGAAACTAACACCACTTCACTTGATCTAGATGAGAGTTGGTTTGATGAACAGTGCTGACAGAGATGACAACACTCGGTGCTTTTTGCTGTGCAGAGCAGTTTTTACGTGAGAATCAGCAAGGAATTTGATTACTTATATAGCCGATTTTGTACCGGAACCAGTTACATACCCTACTTGATGAGTTACTTTCCAAAAAAGGTAATAAATTCTGAACCCAAGAGAAAAGGCAGGAGGGTTAGAGAAGATGAGAAGAAGGGTAAATACATGGGGAAAGGAGATGGAGGAAAACAGAAGCACAGAAGAACCTCTCTCAAGGAAACAGGCACAGAGATCAAGATCCCAGCTTTGACTGGCAGTGTCTCTATCCAGACCTTAGAGAATGCAAACATAGAACACAGAACTACGGGAAATCCATTTCAGGCTGTAAATTAGTTCACACACCACGCACAAGCAAGCCTAGAGAGCAACAGCAGTTATTATTTGGGCTCAAGGAATAAAATCCCAAATCTCACATGTATATATACTCAGGGAAGGCTCTTCCCCCTATCCCACAGCTGTAAATGTGTGGTGTGTGCAAGCAAGATCACTACAAAAATACAAAGCAGGAATCGAAGGATAGTTTTGTCCATATTTTATGAAGAAATAGGAAGCTTCATTAAAAAACATGAAAAAACTTACATACTTCTTCTCCAAAGCATCAAAACAACCTTGAATCCTGTCAGGCAAAAAAACATGTCAATACTAACCAGCAATATTTTATCTCCTGATCTGTAAACACACACTCATTAGATGCAGTTTAAAGTGCATTTTTTTTTTTTTAATTAAGACAACACAGCTAGCAACATTCTGGGCTTGTAAAGTCCTTTTCAGGTCAATCATCATAAAAGCACTGCCCTCCCTTCTGCATTTGTGCATTGTTTATACTTCTAGGGCCATATCCTGTCAGCCTGAAGCCCACTTAAATCCTGACAAAGACAAGGATTCGAGGCCTGAGGCTGGCTGCAGTGGCTCTCTACTCAGTGCTCTATTCTAGCTCCCCAGCTTGATCTCTGATGGCTCTTTTCCCATTGGCCTTGTACAGAACTTGCCTAAAACTTCAATCTGAATGTAGCCTGACGTGTCCAGTCTTGTAAACTTCTGTTATCTCATGCATAGTTTATAGCTATGGATTTTCTCAAAGTAAGGCGTATTATTTGAGGTAGTAACGGTCAGATATTTACTCTTTGAGTCAAAGGATGTGCAGCAAAGTATCTCCCTAGCACATCAAAGTCAGACTCTTTGCTTGTTGGGAACATGCCAACTCTGAAATACATCCTGAAAGAAGCTGTAGGGTACTCAGACACACAATATCCAGGGAGATAAAATATTGTACATACTAAAAAACAAGCTACAAGTATCCCTATAAAAGTGAAGCTAGACAAGACTAAACAACAACAGAATCAATCTTATGATTTTCTTTACCCTCTCTCCGTACCTATGCTGCCTGTGTATGCTCTGGGGCCTGACCATGACCTCACTACAGTCAACACTTCAACAGACCTTTAACTCACATGATCTTGGTCAGCTAATTCTGTCTTGCTTACGCAGAGGGCCAAGCACACATGCTGCAGCAGGGGGAGTTGCACTGGCACAGTTGGTAGTGCTACTGAGCACAATATTTCAGGAAGAAGAATGTGAGGGGTAGATGTCGTGCTATTCAGCACAATCTTGTCTTAGTTTCACTGTTACTCACTTACCACTTGACTATCTGCAACGATCCCAGACAGCTTTTATCTTCTCGGAGAATTTTTAGACAGAGGTCTGCAAAACCAGATTTAGCACACAGTTACAATCCTTATCACAGCTGTTGGGCAAACACTGAAACTAACCCTTCCTTTTTTGGATAAAATGCTTTATCTGGAGGTCCTTCCTGAGCAGAAGTCTTGGTTTTCCACTGAGTCTCAGGTGGGCTGATAAAAGTTTAATGTTGTGTTTTCAAATGTCAAAACTTTCTTCAGATGCTCTGGGCTCTCCCAGAAAAGTGCTAGTTATGGCTTAATTTCAAAACACCAGCAGCTGCCATGCTCTACTCCTTCCTTTTCTCCGCTCCCATCTATTCCACCATTCTCAAACAACACCTTCACTTCTGCATTCAGACCTCACCAACATGCGTATGAGGCAAATGACTGTGCTGAGAATAAACTACTTCTGTTAAGCTTTTCCACACAGCCCCTTCTACCTTTGTTTTCAGGTGTTCAGAATGGCAAGAGGAAACCTGTCCTGCAAATGACAGGATTCAGCCAAGGAGCCCTCAAAGGTGTGAGCAGGACAGATGTTAACATCCTTGATCAAAAAGGCACTTGAAAGACCTGATATTTGATTACAAAGACTAGTGGCTTTTCAGGGTTAGGTGATCAAGAGCCAATTTGGGATTTCCTGTGCCCTCAACCAAGTCCACAAAGTGCATGTGACCAATGTTTCAGGACAACGAACTACATAAGTAAAATGTGGAAATTGATTGGAATGCATGGAGATATTTCACACCCTACTAACAAATCTCAAATGAACATAAAGATGTTGATGCATCATTAATTCTTGTGATTCTATGACAAGACTTTGGTTCTTAAAGTTCCTTTTTTTCTTAAAGTTCTGATTCCCAAAGCACATGTGGTCATGTGAGAACATTTTCACAGGAAAAAAAGCCCAAAACAATAAAACAAACAAACAAATCTGCTTTCAGTCTCGCAAGGAAAGCTGACAATGTGAACCTCAAGGGCTCAAAAATTCAAAGAAAAATAATCCACATCAACCAGAGTTAATTTTTTAAAACTTGCTGATTTTTAAGTCACTCTCCTAACTCTGAGACCTGATTCACATGGCTGGCAATGCCAAGGCATGGATATAAACCAAAAGAAACACTAACAGAAAAGGCATGAGTTGCCAGTAGCTCTAGGTTGTTCATGTTCTCTATCTACCTGATGCAGCAGCACTGCCTGCATCCAGACTTGAGAAGGCCTGTTAGCTAACTTTCTAATAAAGTGAACCTATATGTATATGAGCAGCTGGAAGCTAACATGTAGAACAGATTATACCTCAAATATGCCAAGTAGAAATAAGAACTCCATAAAGTGTTACCTTCTAAATAGCGAGTTGCATAAGCCCTCTCTGGGAACAGCCCTCTCATGTATGTTATACAGGATACAGAGGTGGCCAGAAGTTTTTTCACCAGCACCATAGACTGCTGCTCAGTAGCAATTGTGTTGGGGAACACCACTGATTCCTGAAATAAAAGGGCAAAGCCAAAAATAAGGGCAAAGCCAAAAATAGCATCACTTTAGTGTAACACAGGGATTGTATTTAGAAACAACTTTCAGCAGGTAGAAAAAGAAGGTAACTTAGAAATGTAGTTGTAATGTTTCTCTAGTCTTCAGACTACACAGGGAAGACTCATGTGTACCGTGGGTGGGATTAAATGTTTTAAGGAGAGTTATCAATAGATCTGACATGATTTATTCAGATGCGGACTGCACTGATCAGCAATTCCCTCCCCTTCTATCACAGCTGAACGTTCCCATCCTCTCCCCTGCACCAATGCTGACACTTAACAGACAACCACCCCTAAAAAAAAAAAAAAGTTTATAGTTTGATGCCAGCTTAGCTCAACAGAGCTAACTGTGGAGTGAAACATGTGCCAGTGCTGCTGTGGCATTCACTGCTGTACCGAAGCTTACTGCCTGCCACAGCTTTTGAGATCTGACAGCTGACGCCTTGAGCCTGTCAACGCTGTATGTAGACCTAGTTTTCAGAGTGATTTTAATGCAGAGTTGTAAACAGAGCAAGTCTACAGTTGGAGCTAATGTAAATACTAAACACTGTGTGATTTTAACATGAACAATCTCAGTGGAAAGTATACTAAATTTAATTCCTCTGTAAGTCCGTTGCTTTTCTTCCTGCTAATAAGGCTCTGCGCACACCTAATAAGCCTACATTTATTTAGTCAAACATGTCAAAGCCCCATGCTGTATCTTCCTAGACTTACTAAATGGGAAATAATCCATCTAAGAACAGCAGACAACAAAAAGTGTTCTCACCTCACCAGGCACCGACAGGCCAAGTCCAAAACTGAGAGCCAAGACTGTCAGTACCATCACATTTCAAGGTTTTTACCTTAGAGGACTTAGTCTTTTGCCCAGTCTGTAAAAGCTGATGAGTAGCCATCCTATATTTCAAAGACCTGCCTTCCACTTGTAACTAAAACCGGAAAAAAAGAAGATATGAGACGCTTGGAAAATACACAGTCACTGATATTTTTCATTTTCCTTAAACTAAGAACAAGATTCTTCAGCTTCTTCTGATTTGAAAGCTAACTGCCAGCCAGGACAGTTAAAGCGAAGCAAACCAAGGATACTCCACAGCACTATCTGGGAGCCTGCAGAGCAAGAAAACTCCCTATTCGCTGTGAACGATCAATAGCATTTGAAATTCAGGGCCACAACTGTACCTGGTGTCAGCTGGTGCCACTTCAAAATGCATTTCTCATATTCCAAACCACAAATGTTAATTCCTACAACCATTTAAAAGTGTGAAGGGGGAATGTAAAAGAACTGGAAGTCTGCCAATAGCAGCCAATATTTTAGCAAGGGTAAGCAGGAAACGCACTAACATCAATCTTAGTCAGAAGAAAGGAACGATTCTTCTGGGACACCTTGAAAGGGGAAGAAAAAAGAAAAAAAGAAAAGAAAAAAAGAGAAGTCCACACTGTTTCAATGAAAGCAGGCCCTGTTAGACAAGCCTGGATTAAAGAGGAAAATATTCTTTTTACAAGAATGGAAAGCTGATTGATAAAGGCAATAATGTGGACATTACATGTTTCCCACTTTGGTGAGGTGCTTGATTTAGCACTGTCTGACATCTTGATTAAAAACTTCCATTAGATGGAATTAACAAGGCATGTATTAACCAGTTTGAAAAATGGCTTGCTGGGAGATCTCAACATGTAGTTGCTAATGGGGAGATGTTAATAAAAGAAACCACCACAAACAGATCCCCAGAGAGGCATTGCCTCGTCCACAGCTAGTCAATATTTCTATTAACAATTAAAATAATAGCATAAACATAAACACAGTGGGCTGATTTAAATTGTGACCTAATGCAGTAAGCAGCAGGCTTTTATCAACACAGTTGATCTCATCTTGTTCTGCATTTGTACCTTTTCAGCTTTTTTCCATGAAAGCCTCATTTCCATTTGTTGGCAGTCATTAAGACATGTTGATTGGAACATGCTGACAGCTTTTATGCTAAATTTAGCAC
This sequence comes from Falco biarmicus, assembly GCF_023638135.1. Lineage (NCBI taxonomy): Eukaryota > Metazoa > Chordata > Aves > Falconiformes > Falconidae > Falco > Falco biarmicus. The sequence goes on from NC_079288.1 coordinate 34,444,698, forward strand.
TTCATTTAGTAATGAGGACAGATTACAGCTATAAAACTACATTTAAACAAATATACACCTGCAAAATTTTTAATACATTAAATATTTTAGGAAAGTATTTTTTTTTACTCACGATTGGCTAAGCACTGCGAACAGGACTGGCATGTGATGAAAGCAGACAAAGGTGTTATTCCAGTGTGAGGCTATTAGAATTAAATAAAGCTGATTTAAGCAAGCCAAAGAGGTAGGAAAACATGTTTTCTACAACATAGTACACCTGTAACTGATTCAGACTGAGCTTATCTAGCCTGACCCGGCTGCTTTGGGTTGGGGTATCCACCATGGCTTCAGCATTGCCATCTCGCCTTTGCCCAACCTGTGCTTGCTCCTGGCCTTTCAGAGAAAGAAAATGGCCCTCTGCTGCCCACCCCCGCTTTGTCACCGGTTATCTGGGAATCAGCAGCAACCGGGAACCCCCGAATCCCCACTCCAGGACGCCCGGGAGCTTTGCCCCCTCAGCCCTGTGCCCGCACACTGCCTGCCCCTCACGTCCCACTCGGGGAGCTGTGAGGCTGCAGCAGGGCCTGCAGCGGCAGCCATGGCTCCCAGGGGAGCTTTTCAAGTTGGTTTTTTTTTTTTTCCCTTCTGGTTTTTTTTTCTGTTTGGGTTGGGTTGGGTTGGGTTGGTTGGTTGGTTTTTTCTTTTGGTTCTTTTTTTTTTCTTTGAGGTGAAGCTCAGGCCCCCACCCGGGGGCATGTCCCTTCCCTCACCCGGTGAATGCCACCATGCTGAGGGCAGGGGTCCCCTGACAGGTGGGGTGGATCCCCTGAAGGAAGGGTAGTCCCCTGAGGCTGGGAGGGCCCTTAGGGGTGGGGAGGGTCCCCAGAGGCCGAGGGGTCCCCTGAGGTGCAGGGGGTGTCCCCTGACGCTGGGAGGGGGGTGCCTGAGGGGTGGGGAGGGTTCCCTGAGGGAGGGGAGTCCCCTGAGGCTGGAGGGGGGTCCCTGAGGCCAGGGGGGGCCCTGAGGGGAGGTCACCTGAGGCCAGGGGGGTCCCCAGAGGCTGGGGAGAGGGTTCCCTGAGGGCAAGAGGGCTCCGGAGGCCGGGGTGCCCCCTAAGGCCGAGGGGTCCCCTGAGGCCCGGGGGGGGGTCCCCTGAGGAGAGATCCCCCGAGGTGCTGGGGGTGTCCCCTGAGGCCCGGGGGGTCCCCCCTGAGGGGAGGGTAAGGTCCCCAGAGGCCGGGGGGAGGATTGCCTGAGGCGCGAGGTCCCCCCTGAGGCGCGACCCCGGCTCCCCCCGCGGCCGGCCCGGGCGGTTCCAGTACCTGCGCGCCAGCCCCGGCCCCGCGGGCTCCCCCGGCCGCCTGGGCTGGCCTGGGCGCGGCGCTGGGGGCGGGCGGCGGGCGCGGGGCGGCGGCCCGGCCCAGCCCGGCGGCGCTCTGAGGCGGAGGCCCCGCCGCCGCCGCCCCCGCCATGTTTCCGGGGCCTGCCCAGGCCGGGCTGGGCGGTTTCGTGCTGCACCTCACGGATAGGTGACCCCGGGGAAGAAAGAACGGCAAGGCCGTGGCGGCGTGGGTGGTGTCATACTTGTTTAAAATCGTTTTAAAGTGAAATACTGTTTTTATTAGTAACATACCAGCCCAAATTAGGTGCAGGTGTTACATTGCTCAAAGCCTTGAAGACACATTCTCCTCCGAGTGTTCTAGTACTTCCCTAGGGAAAGTGGGAGCCTTAATACCGTCCCAACACATTAAAAGCATCAGGGACTTCACAAGAAACATGATTTTGGAGCCAGTGTCACAACCTAGGCAAGGAGGATGGATTCTCTGACTCCTCAGTAAACTTAGTGTACAGAATAACCTGCCTAGACCATTTCTTCCCGTTTCCAGGCATTTTGTTATCCTTCAGATGAGGGAACTTGTTTTTTCCTTCTCATCTCTGCCCTGTTATCATCCCACGGGATAGGGTGCGGGTGGGAGCACCCCCCTGGTTTCCCCAGCTCTGGAAATGGTTGTAATGAAGCACCCCCCTGGTTTTCCCAGTCCGGTTGGTTGTAATAGTTTGCCCAGCTGGCCGGGGAGGACACAGCGCTCTCTGAGTACTTGTGTTTTTCCAGGCCATTTTCCAATCTCTTTCCAAAGACCTTTTCCCTACTTCAGTTGACAACAGCTGCTGGAAAGCTCCTCCCCGAGGGAGGAGAGAAGACATAACTGATTTTTGAGAATAACTTCACAACATTAAAACAGAGCAGGACTGGTGCAGCCATCAGTTGAGCAAGGGCCTGGAGGTGAGCACCGTTGGCGTGACACGCTCAAGGGCTTTGCAGGATCATGTTTACCTGTCGCCTGCCTTGGTGGACATCCAGTGCTGCCTGCAAGCTGTGGCAGCCGCCTCACTTTCTGCCTGGTGTCTGGGAGAAGTGCCAACTGCCGAGTTGTAAAGGAATCAACACAACCGTGGGGCAGGGGCAACAGGTGGATGCTCAAGAGAAACAAGTCTTAGAAGATCTGGAAATGCCCCTTGCAAAAAGGGACATGGAGACCCTCTTCCAAGAGCAGCCTGAGACTGGGAACCAGTATTTGGAAGACGCTTTGCTTCGGAGTTACTTGAAAACACACCTTCCTCCCAAGGTCTGACATGCATGTTTATGTTTCTGTGTGTGCACAGTACAATTCTGGCTGGGGTGCTGTTTAAGACTGTGAACTGAGCTTTTCTGAGCCCTTTTGTGGGGTTGGAGTGTTTAACTGGGAGGGTTTTATCAGCACTTTTTGACGCTGTTTATCTTTGAATCAATGCAGGGGTGAAAAATACTGCCAGGGCATAAACAGAAAGTGGCTTAGTGGAGTCCTGTGACCAGTTTGGGTCTTGCAACAGGAGTGTTGTTTTGGGATTGTCAGTGCAGGCATTTGCTGTCTGGTCATCCAGAGAAAGAAATTTCAGAGAAAGGAAAAAAAGTAAGGTGCTTCCAAACTCTGCGGTGCGCTTCCACTTCTCTCTTCAAGAGAGGGGCTTTTAAGGAAATTCCTTTCCGAAGGAAGGTATGGGGCTGTTCTCAGCTGAGCGCTGAAGAGGATGCAAAGGCCCGTGAGGGTTTGCTTGTTCTCAGCACAGGTCGTTGACTTTTCTGGGTTGATTTTCAGGCAGGGAAGGCTCTCTACAAGTTTGCATGGGTGCAGAGAGGTGGGGTAAGACCCTGAGCTGTGGGTCTCTTGTTCTGTGAGGTCCAGTGCTACAGGAACCGCTGGAAAGAGACAGCTCATCTCACTGGCTGTCCTCTGCTGTCACCCCAAGGACCACAGCTCTTTTCCACTTCTCACAGACCAGGTCTCATGCAGCAGAGTGTGACCTCTCTGTGATTTATTCCAGCAGAAGCAATATAATGACCTGTAAAGCTACCAGGTGAGTAGAGAGGCAAAACCTGGCTTTCAGTGACACCCTTCCTCCCTCTGCTTGCTCTTCAGGTCTGTGAGGCCTTACAGACACAGGATAGTAAGAGTTTGGTGACAGTGTTGGGAGTTTGCTTTTGTCACAGGCATCACAAAAGACAGGAATGAGGCCTCCCTAAGGACCGCTGTGGCCTTCTTGCCAAAAAAGAAAACAGGGAAAGGGGGATGTCTTTGGGCAACCATGAAGATCTTGCTCCTAATCTTCACCTTTGAAAGAAGCATGATTCAGGTCTCCCAAAGAATAAAAAGGAACAGTGCTGTATTTCACCAAGGCTGAGAGTTGCTTTCCACTCCTTTCCCCAAAAGACAAAAGTGGCTGCAAAATTTAGCAGAGAATCAGCAGCATCTCCCGTACATTTCTGTGCTTGGTCCCAGCGGGGCAGTGTTGCCTCACTGCTGAAAGGCAGAGCCCGGTCTGTGCTGTCTGCTTGATGCAGCACCCACTTGTTCGCAGCCTAAGAGCTAGCTGAACACCTTCCTCTCCAGGAGAGCAGCAACAGATGAAGCTTTGTGTGTCCCACTGAAGCAGGCATCACGCTGGAGGGTGATTCCTGTTGTACTATTCATCTGTGTTCAGTGGTGAACACAGAAATTTTCCTGGAATGAAGCAAAAGATTTCTTTCTTTGTTGGAAGTGATTTCTGGAGAACACAGAAGAAAGCACCAGCTTTTTCCGGGCATCATTGTGAAAAGGCATCTGTTGATTGTTTTTTTATCTCCCTAAAAATATGTCCTTTAATATAAAGGATCATGTTTGCACAGTTAATGTGCCCTGGGACATCAAAGGATGAATTAGGGTGAATGAGACCACCCAGCAGATGCTGCTGGGTAGCAGCTTCAGCCCTGACCCTAATGGTTTACAGATGCCCTCTCTGTATCCTGGTGTACATTTTTTGGAGCGCCCAGGCTGTTGTGTGTTATGTTCAGCGGTCACAAACATAGGAGCTCAGATTTTGTTCTTCATAGGAGCTCAGATTTTGTTCTTTTACCTTGAAAATAAACACATTCACTTGGGCAACATGGTGATTTTTTTAAGGTTACGTGTGGTCAGGGCATGAGCTCACAGCTAGGCAGTTGGGTTGTTTGGGTTTTTTTAGAGAATGTGGATGAGGTGAAGTGATTGTTGCAGTCTGAGTTCACTGCAGAGTGAGACCCATTTGGTAGACTCATATTCTTCTGCCCACAAAAAACACCTGGTAAACAGTTCAAAGTTTCTTGTGCTTCAGGGATCAGCAAAGTCCATGAACCCTGGATCTTAGGTTATGCCTCTAAAACAACCTCCAAATTGTTATCAAGATATGATAAGCATTGGAGGCATACACCCATCCCAGCTGAGCTCCACCAAGAGCAAACAGGAGTACGGCACGAGCTGTACTGGTTGACAGGGTTCTCGTGCATGGTTTTGGCTTGTTTTGTGATTTTTAACACTGTTTCACCATCCACCTGAAGGAAAACTAGCTGGTCTGAGGATGGAGACTTCCAGAGTAGGAAATGGGCAGTGTGTGCTGGATCCTCATTACACACACTGAATGGCAGAGTGATGAAAGAATCAATCATACGGGATGTAGTTGAATGAAAAGTCAATACAGCGGGAGGCAGGGAGAGGAAGAAGCAGTGTTTGTATTTCATCAACAGCAAATTAATGTTCTGTAATTGCACCGTTTTGGGTAGAGCAACTACAGGGTTCACCTCCACGATTGTTATATTGAGGAGGAAATGAGCATCTCTTGAGGGGTAGAGAACAGCAAAAAAATACTTCCCTGATGAAAGCAAATCTAGACCAGGTGCTTCTTTGACCCCCAGTATAGTCTTGTATGTATTGAAGCTGATGAGCATCCAGCAGTGCTAGAGGTTGGGGTCTGCCTAATTTAATCATTCATAAGTCAGGTTATTTAAGCCTAGGCAAGTTCACCAGGCTTTGGCCACAGACAGCGAACAGCACTTGCAGAAGGCAATTCCTGTCACCTTGAAATAGGTATCTGAGAGGGTTGGAGTGAATCACTCCTCTGCGGGTGCCAGTTTCGCTCCACTAACTACGGACAGAATACTCCGTCCAAGTCAGCTAAGCCTGGCTGAAACACGGGCACATGAATCCTTATTCAGGGCCATTCAGGAGGCTGGATGCATGGTAGAAATTTTAATCTAGACACCCTGCGTGCCAGGCTGAAGCTCAAGTGACGGCTCTGTCCCTCCTTTTCTAATCTGGTAGTTAAGTAACTGCTGAGCCTAGTGGAAGCTTTCCATTTTTGGCAGCTGTTCCCCTGGCATTCTTCTCCAACAGTAAATCACAGAGTGGCTGAGGTTGGAAGGACCTCTGGAGATCGTCTCGTCCAACCCCCCTGCTCATGTACATCTGTGGCATTCTCAGTGCTGATACAAAAGCTCTTCTGTCTTTTTTAAAATCCAGAGATGCTGCCAAAAGTAACTTGAAAAAATTATTTTGGGGCAAAAAAAAAAAAAGTGACAGCTGAGCACAGCTGTGCCAGCAGAGGCTAAGAGACAAGCTGTCGTGCTGCATTACTGAACGCATGGAAGGGCCAAGTGGCAAGAGACCACTAGCGCCGCAGGACAATATGGTTAGTCCTCTGCCTTTCCAGTTAGGACTGGCTGAGGCTTCTTGCCTTCCAGGGACATGCTGAAGGGCTCTTGTTGTTGCCTCACAGGTACTGGAGGAGGTGAATCAGGACCTGGAGAGGTTTGGAAACCGTCTGCTAACCAAGATCAAACCTCTAGGATGGGAATGCGAGTTGAACCCCCCAGTGTTTCGGCAGTATGATGCCTGGGGGCAGCGTGTGGATCAAATTGTCACCTGCTCAGCCTGGAGGAGGATGAAAGAGATTGCGGCAGAAGAGGGGCTGATTGCTGAGGCCTATGAGAGAAGATACTCCAGCTGGAGGTAACTGGGGGAGCCTGGGAATGACTTGGTGCTTTCCTGGTTGTTCTTAGCAAGCTATATTCAGCATCTTGTAGGACTGAACTTCTTGTTGTATAATGGGTAACAGATGATGCACGGACAAAAGCACACCTACCGCTGTACTGAACAGCAGTGTCTGTCCACTGCAATGTTCCACAGCGGCAATGATAAGCTGTAACTAATGGCCTACAGTTGATCATAATATTCTTTGATGTCACCTTCCTAATTCCGGGACCTGGGAGTTCCCTGCGCTGCTCCAGCTTTACAAGCATTAGTGGTAACACAGCTAAAGATCTGGGATTTACTTGTGGTTTCATTGTATTCCAGCCTCTGGAGATAGACTCACATTTCTTTTTTTAAAAAAACTGCTCTTAATGTGCACCAGATGGCAAGCAATGCCTTTCATCCAGCCTTGCCCTGGCAGTCCCTCTGGGATGGAGAAACTGCTGCTCCTCTTCTCTCTTCCTGGCTGAAACAGTTTTTGCCCTCTCAGAAATAAGTGGTCTGATTCTCACCTGTTTTGGCTGTATTTTGTTCCTCTCCCTACTCAAGATGTTTTATCCTCCTGTTGTTAACTGCTGCATAACCTGCTGTTTTCACTCTCTTTCCTTCCCAGTCGTTTGCATCAGGCTGTCAAACTGTACTTGTTTTCAAGCTTCTCTGGAGGTTTCAGCTGTCCACTGGCCATGACTGATGGGGCAGCCAAAGTCATTGAGGTATGAGCTTAGCTGGTCTCTGAGCGCACAGCCCATGGCCTGGCAGGGCTGGCTAGAGACTGGAGCACTGGCCCAGGATGGAGGAGAGCTGATCTGCCATCTGGCTCTGGGCATGGCCCGCCCTTGCTCTGTGACTCAGCTCTGTCACCCACTGCCTTTCTCCTTTACAGTTACAAAGCCTTTGTGTCCAGGCTAGCTTTTATGTTTATTTACAACACTGTGGACAACAAGGCCTTTGCTGCACATTAAACCTGTGGCACTGCAGGTAGTTGGAAAGGCATCCCATATGTTTTTACTACAGGATGGTTTGTTTTCATGTTTCATGTGTGGAATGGAGTTACATGTATTGGGTCAGATCGATTCCTGATGTAAATTAACCAAGCAAGCAAGACTTTTCCAGTCTGAAGGTTTGGCTCTGCATCCTAGTGACACCCTTTGTACCTCTGTCAGTGGCTATGCAGGATGCAGAGAAAAGCTAGCTCTTAAGTAGCTAGCTCTGGGCATTTAAATTCAATAAAAAGAAAAAAAGTACAAGGTTGTTACCTTTTTCCTGCAGCACTTTGGGTGCTGGTGACATCCAGCGTATATGAACATATGCAGATACCCTGGCACACGTGCTGTTTTGAAAGCTCTCTGTCCAGATGTCTGGCAGTGCAGAAATCCGAGGCGGGTAGGGGATGCTCAGCACTCATCTTTGCAACACAAGTCCGCACCTTCTGTCTGCACAGTGCTCCAGCAGCCATACAGGAGCCAGACAGTTTCACAGACTCTCAGCAGTACATGCAGATGCTTGGCAGTGTAGGACACTCGGTGCCCCGCTCCCCTGCTTGCAGACTGTCTGTTCAGAGCCTAGGACACACCAGTGTGAGTTAAGGCAACTGTCTTGATTTCATCTACTGTGTTATGATCATCTTCGTTTTTTTCCCCCTCCCCCAAAACAGTCGCTAGGTTTTCCTGTATCTCTGAAAAGTGCTTTTGACCACCTGACATCCCGTGACCCCAAGAAGTTCTGGACCTCTGGCCAGTGGATGACTGAGCGCAGGGGAGGCTCTGATGTTGGTACGTGTTCTGAGGTGGGAAGCAACTGCAGCAGCAGTTAGATGTGTTAGCGAGAGCTGAGAAAATGAGTGGTATGGGGAACTTACAAAACCAGGTAGCTGGTTTAGGAAACTTCAGCAGGAGTCATCCAAATCCTCTGCATAGCTCTGCTTAACCAACAAAAGGCCCAACTTCTGTCCACTGATGCATGCAGTACACACAGGCAGCTGCAGCGTGTGTTCCTCGCACAGATAACACACTGCCACATTGATGTCTAGCTCTATAATCTAAACCTTGAGCAAGACAGTTAGACCCATGCCAGCTGGGACTGCGTAAGCATTCTTGGCCTTCGACTTTTATTCCTTGGCCAATGTTACTAATAGCATGATGGGCCAGGAAACCTCAGAACTCTGCTGAGGAGACAGAAATGTGGAAGGGGAGTCACCTGCATCTAATGAAGCTGCAGCTGGTTTCCTGGTGGAAGAAGTGAAAGGGTCAGCCGTGGAGTGAAAGATGTGCATCACTGCAGGACTCCCAGTTCCGTAGCACCCTTTGTTTTTCTTGGCTGTGGTAGCTCCTAAAGAAATGGAGGCATTTGGTTATACACCGTGGTGCATTCTGCTTACAAAGCACTGCCAGTACCAGGTGTAATTCTGGAGCAACTGCTGGAAAGGCTCACAGTTAAAAAAGCATATTTCCTTTCTAGTGCTTAACTCTGGCTGCATTTCTTATCCAGGGTCAATGAAAGAGATTAGCAGCTAACCCATACTCCATCTTGATAGCAAGAGGTGACTTCAAAGAGCTGCTGCTTAACCCGAAATTCAGCATTGATTAATACAGAAGTTCCTGTAAAGGCAAGATGATCTTCTTTCTTTCTTTCAGCTAATGGCACAGAGACAGTGGCCAGAAAGCAGCCTGACGGTACATACCGTCTCTATGGCTTTAAATGGTTTACATCGGCTGCCGATTCGGATGTGACATTAACCCTGGCCAGGGTAGCGGATGCTGAAGGAAAGGTAAACCAGTGCTGTTTGATAGCGGAACCAGGTGAAGGAGCAGGGGCATTCTTTTTCTTCCTTGTTTCATTGTAATGAAATCCTCTTTGCATGCCTTTCAGTGGCCTCGGGGTTCCAGTGGCCTGTCCCTGTTCTTCCTGAAGGTTCGAGATGAGGAGGGGAAGCTAAACAGCATCCAAGTGCAAAGGCTGAAAGACAAGTTGGGCACACGGCAGATGGCAACAGCAGAGCTATGGCTAGATGGAGCTAAAGCAGAGCTAGTACGTAAGGTTTCACCTTCCTGTTGGGACTGGGCTGGCTTGGCATGGCAGACCACTCCTGGGGGTTTTGGCAGTGATACCAACTGAAAAAGTTCCCCTCTTCTACCTCTGTGGCTGGCTGTTCACTTTGCAGAACGCTTCAGCAACAGGGCTGTGTGTGGGACAGAGCTGAGAAGAGCTCAGGAAAAGTTGAGAGGGAAGAAAAAATTAAAAAGTCATTTTAGGCTGGTCATTTCCCTAATCCAGTTGCATTGACCCAGCTGAGGGACAGTTCGATGTAGCATGCAGGTAGGAACAAGCAGCAAGGGCCAGAGCTGATAGTACTGACACGGTCTCCAAAGCCACCTCCCTGGTCACGCCACAGGCTTGGCTGAAACGAGACAGCCATATGTTAAAGCAAGCAGATCTCTGTGGTGCCTGAGGACAGAGGCAGGGTGGACAGCCTATATCTATGTATCTGTTGACACAGTTTTCACTTTGATATGTGTTCACTTCCAAGGCTGTGTGAAAGGCTCACATCAGCCTTTGTTCCTTGATGCTTTCAGATCTCTGCAGAGGGTCGTGGAGTGGCCTCCATCTCCAACACGCTGAACATAACTCGGATCCACAATGTCATTTGTGCAGTAGCTTCCATGAGAAGGTAAAGGCAGCATGGACCCCCCTGCCCAGAGCTGAACAAGCAGCTTGTCAGGACAAGGGGACTTTGCAATGCTCAGCATTGCAGCCGATTGACATCTGATGCCTTTGCAGGCACAGGTCTGGAAGCCAGCAGTGCTGGAGGAGGTTGGCCTGTGGGTGGGTGACCGAGGCTGGCGTGGTACAGCTAGGCAGGGTTCTTCCAATGCGGGTGGCTGGAAGGAAAAGCTCAGAAGTGGAAGGTTGCTGGTCTAACTGCTTTCCCTGACTGTATTCTCTCTAGGATGATCAGTCTGAGCAGGGAGTATGCATGCAGACGGGTTGCCTTTGGGAAGTGCCTCAAGGACCATCCCCTACACATGCAGACGATAGCTCGGATGGAGGTGAGGCTTTCAGGAGCTGAGCTGAGCCTGTGGGCAAGGAAAGAGGGCAGAGATCCTCAGCTGCTAATGAGCACAGCCAGCTTGTTTCTGTGTGCAGCTGTCAGATGTAAAGGCTGTTTCTGCTACAGTGAGATGTACGCAGCAGGGAAATTGCCATATTCTAGTGTGATTTGATCTGATGATAGACCTAGCTTCTCTGCTGGACTTCAGGTTGTCCTAAACAACAATTACTGGGGAGCTATCCTGAGAGGAGCGCCAAAGTTCATGCATGCACCTACTATGATTTGCCATGACCTCGGCAAGTTGGTCATTAGCAGAGTCTGAGTATGACACCATGGTCTCCTAAACTGCAGTTAACAGACTCTTGTCCAGGACTGATACAGACTCATCCAGCTTTCCTGGTAGCTCGTACACCAGATGAGCTGTTCCCAGCAGGCTTGAAGAATTCCTGAGTAGTCACCATGTACTTCAGTTTCTGAGAAGTTTGTCTTCACTGTGTACCTGCACAGTGCTCATCACCATAAGACACCGAGTTGAGTACAGCCTCTAGGTGTGAATGTCATTTAAGGCAATAGGAAGAGAGAGCAGCATGAATTGGCACTCTGGCTCTGGGAGGAATTTTGTGTGTGGGCATTCGCTCGCTGCAGAATGTCTCACAGCTTTGCCACCACTGCAAGCTGTAGCAGCTCATTAAATCCACAGGACACAGGTGGCTTCCCATCCCTACTAAAACTGCACAAAGAAGGCACACAGTTCTCCTTTCATCTGTCCAGGCACTGCTTCTTTTCTTAGGTGGTGTAACACCAATGCTTGCCCTCAGTCTGCAGTAGGTTCGTGCAAATTTTAAAAACAGTATTTAAAAATCCTCCTGCAAAGTGGGAGAGAGGGAAAGTGGTCAACATCTGTAAAACATAAAGCTCCAGCATCTCTTAGCCTGTGGCCAGAACTCCACCTCTGAAAGAAAGGCCAGATGCTATGTAGTCCCACAGCGCATCATTATGCACAGGGGCTACAGAGCTCCACATCCTGATGCTTCCCAAATCACAACTTGCCAGGGAAGTTGCTCAGCAAGAAAAGCAAAGACCTTGCAGATCCTGGTGCTTGGAGGCTGACCAGATGTGCGGTCTCACATCCCTTACCCTTGGGAAGGATGTGGATTTGTGACCTGAGTGCCTGATGGGAGCTTTGACAAGGCTCCGAGTAGGGCTGATGAAATAGTATTGCCCCTTTCCTTATGCTAGATTGCAGCGCCCATAGTTCATGCTGTGTGCTGTGGCTGGTCTGTGGTCTTTTTCTATGAAGCTGTGGGTCTGTACGGGCAGAGGTGGCATTTTACTGACATCCCATTATTGCATATCCCTTCGAGATATTCTCGTGGCACCTCAGCAGATCAGGCGTGCATCAGCCTGAGTCATGGATCCTTGCCAGTGAAACTCCCCACTTCTCTGCTTGCAGGTGCAGACACGAGGGGCATTTTTGCTGTTTATGGAGATTGTTCGTCTGCTTGGTCTTGTAGAAACCAACATGGCGAGTGAGCAAGACCAGCTTCTCTTGAGACTGCTGATACCAGTTGCCAAACTGTACACAGGGAAGCAGGTATGGAACAACCAGTTTGATTAGCCAGGAGTGGGGCTGTGTGGCACATTAGCAACCACAGAGCTGGAAAGAGAAGTGGCTAACACGGCCAGCGTGAAGGGCAGCAAGCAGGGGATACCAGCAGTGACCTCTGGCTGCAGGACCTGTGGCAATTATTGCTCTGCACTGCAGCTGGAGCTGTGGGTAGGAGACTTGTCCCTTTGCTCTCAAGGCCACAGATCAGCTGTCTGATCCGAACAGACGGAGCCAGCGCTGTCTGTGAAGTACTCCACATGCCCCAGAGGAACGCTGCTGAGGCTGCCCCAAGACTAAGGTGGGGTGCTGAGCCATGGGGAGTATCTTTCCCCTAGTTATGAATAAATAGAAGAGGAGGTGTTAATAGCTTAGCGTTAGCTTTAACTTCAGGGGTCTGTCCCTCTTCTGTTTGCCCTTAGCTTAAGTACCCAGAAGCTTACACACCATAGGCAAGTAGAAGGTAAAGACTCCTGAACTAGAGCCATGTACTCCTGTGTACCAAGCAAACCACAGGTTTATCCTTGCCTAGAGAGGACTGTGCAGAGACAGACTGTCCCTGGACCTTCTCCCACAGTCTGACTGCTCCTGCAGGCCCCCTCTCAGTGCTACTCAGTCTTCATTCCCTGGGCTGCTCCTCCTGCATATAATGAGCAACCTACCTCAGCAAATCAGTGGGTCCCAGTCAGTCCCACCCCAGCAGGAACTGCTGTGTGATGTTAGAGGTTTCTCCCCACTTTTTCCCCTTGTGCAACGTGGATCATGTCAGCTCTCTGCATTTTGCAGGCTTCTGCTGTTGTTGTTGAGGCAATGGAGAGTTTTGGAGGACAAGGTTACATGGAGGATACAGGCTTGCCAGTCATAGTCCGTGATACTCTGGTAAGGAAGCAGCAGCTCCTGTGTGTCACCTAGTCCCCTGCACAGTGTTGCATGGTTGCCTGCTAAAGACATGCGCAGTCCTCCCCAGACTCACTCCAGGTGTGGCAGCTCTTTCCTAGTTGCCTTCCAGCTGAGCTCAGCCATCACCAGGGAGGAGATGTGATTTGTTCCTGGTGCTGGGGTTGTTTCCTAGCTCAGCAATGGAGCTGGAGCTCCTAGCTCTCATCACCACTGCTCCTTTCCGCTTGTGGTGAGGTAAGACATCTCTGGAGATTTCCTTGATATCCCTTAGTGCTGCCCCATGCCTTTGTTTCCTCACATTTCCCTTTCTTCATTGCAGTCTCCCCAAAAGGCTCTTTCATGTTCTTCCACAGTCTCTTCTACCCCCCAGGTACTGTCCATATGGGAGGGAACAACAAATATCCTGTCACTTGATGTCCTGCGATCCCTCACCAAGAGTCAAGGACAGGTGATGGCTGTGTTCCTCTCCGCAGTACAGGTAAGCCCACATCAAAAGCACTGGTCAGCCTGATGTGCCCACTTTGGCGAAGTCTCATTTGGTGTTTATGCTCCTAGTTGAGATCAGCAGGGAATATGAGCAAACTGAAAGCTTTAGACAGGTATTCAGAAGGTGTCTTACAATTCTCTCTTTAAATAGCACTTACAAAAGCAGAACGCAGGCAGTGCTCATTTTGGGATCCTTGTGTGCTGCAAAAAACGCAGATGCTTTCATCTCAGCAGTGAAGAGTTTTGCATTGTCAGAGTTCCTCATGACGAGTACCGATACAAGTATATTTTTAACGTGAAAGAGTCACCTTCCTGAATCCAAAATAATTTTGTGGGTTTGTTTCTTAACTGGAAAAACACCACAAGACTGCTGAATATTAAACCTTCACTAGGGTTACCGACTGCGTTATGACTTTCTATTTTTATTCCCACTGAAAAGATGGAAAGAGCCAAAGAAGTTCCTTTGCTGCCTCTTTAGATTTGCTGTCCCCTGGCTTTACTTACAGGCTGCTCTTTTGAAGGTGCAGGAACTAGTCTGAAAGGCATAATCAGTGTGTCGGTCAGGGATGGCATTATCAATCCAGACAGAGCAATCCACATTACCTTAGCCCCGACACAGCGAGGGAATCCTGGGCATCTGGCGTGCTGGATTTGACCATGCATAGCCTTCACTTTCTCATCCAGACCCCTGGGGAAGGGAAAGGTCTGGGTCACTGTGCTCCCTGCAGCATTGACAGCTGGATAGAACCTGAGTAATTCTCACCAGTGGCTGCCGTGGGCATCTTCTGTTAAATTTCAAACCCACAACTCAGCTGCATTCTCTACAGAGCACCTCTCTGACCTCCAGAGGTGAGTGTCTCCTTGCCATCCTCTCAGACAACTTCTGATAAAGGAAAAATACCTCAAACAATTTGACTACCAAACAAGAAGGCCAAACCTGCTCATAAACAGCACTAAGCACACCTGCTAGTTAAAAAGTCAACTGGTCCAGCTGTTGATCAAAAGCAGCTTAGTCTGACACCGAAGGCAGTGGAGTGGAGAAGGAAAGGAGCTGGCGGCAGGCTCTAAAAATAATTTGGTAAGAAGGCGGCCTCCCCAGCCTTACACTTTGCTAATCTAAACAAATACCCCACCGAGGTGCTATACCACAGTCCTTGGAGCACCTCACCAGTGTAGCTGAGAGGGCCCCTCCAGCTTTTTAACAACTGGATCATCAGAGAAGCATTAAAGAACACAGCAACATGATTCAGAGCAGGTACCTGCCCAGCAGTAACGCCAAGTGTTGAGATTTATTAATTAACAAGCTCATCATTGCTCTTGCACTCCAGCAAATCATGCTGTATATGAGACTGGAGGGTGAACAAGCGAGCACTGACTTTAAAGGTCTCCAGATTCCAGTAAGTGCCGTTGCATTTGCTGCTCACGTCACACTGAAGCTGCCTCCATTTGCACGCGGAGCAGCTGGAGCTGGGAGAGCAGGATTGATGCACAGATTCTGGGTATAACAGCTCATACTTGGCAAATGTAACCTGGATGTGCCAGAAGGCTTTTCCCTTATGCCTCCAGCAGCCAGACATTGGAAAGGCAGGCTGGGAGGTATGTCTGCAGAGTGCCTCTTCAGCATCAGGCAGGTATGTGCAGTGTTTCTACACCAGAATCAGGGTTTCACTCACAGGTGATAAACAACCTCTTTTTGAGCTCCAGGTGTCCAAATTCTTTCGGTGTCTGGGAGTCTTGCTCATTTTGAAACATCATTCCCATTCACATCTATTGAGGAAATCATTTAGCCCTTCATAAAGGGGTTTTCTTTTTATTGATGCACACAAAATGAGTACAATTTATTTTATGTTTGTCCATCCAGGTTCTCAGTTTGCAGGATTTGTGCCCAATGACAGCCTGCTTCAGAGAAAGCAGCATTAGGACTTAGTACAGCGTAGCACCTTGTTCTCTGAAGGTCGTATCTCAGATACTTCCCCCCCGGCCCCACTGCCACCTATTTTTGCTTTTATCCTGTGTCACTTGCCTCTGCTGATGGTGGGATACTTACTGCTGACGGTGTGATCTAGGACCAGGAACCCAATGTAATTATCCCCAGAAAGAGGGAAACACAGAGAACTTCCTCATCCTTGCATAATGTGATTACGAGAAGCTGATGGTTTAGGGTTCTTGATACACAGGCAAGTGTATTACAAACCACCTGGTCCAGAGGTAATGAGTCTGCAAAGTCACAGGAGAACACATGGTGAAAAGGGCAAGTGTGAGAGACTGTCCAGCTGCGGTGGGAGTTTCAGGTGGATGCTGCACGGGGGCAGTCACTTCATGTTATACTAAAAATTTATTAGCTGGAATTTTGAGCCAGAGCGTTGGGTGTACTTTAGAATTCAATTACACTCTGAAAAGTGACTCTAAAATAGCACCGGGGAATTATTTGATCATTGCATTTTATTCACTTTAGATTAAATTTGGTCACGTTACAGTACAGTTGTGTTTCTGAATGCCAGGCCTGCGAGCATCTTGCAGAGCTCAGAATCAACCATCTTATGCATCAAGAATGACTGCGTAGGGCTGAAACTCTAGCTGCAAATCAGACATAATCTAGGACATGTGATAGTCTTTTCAGGTCCTTTTCAAACCATAACCACAATTATAACACAGCAGAAAATAAATGTAGGTTATTAAAGTGAGGCTATGTATTTTCTTGAAGCATTAACATGAGACTTGTGCTTCTAGGCCTGTTTTGAATGTTCTTCCTGTTGCTGTATTTTTAAATACTCATGATTAATCTTTTAAGTAAAATACCATTCTGACAATCTTGCTCTGCTAGTGACAGCACGGCATCTTAGAATTCCTCAGTCAAAAATGAAGAAATCAGAAATATTGGAGCTCTGAAGCTCTTTTGCTCTCTGATTTCAGTCAGAAAAGAACTGTACAACAGGCACAGCGATGCCGTGTGTGCGTGCCTCCCCTCAGTTACACCCTACGGGAACTGTAGCAGATCAACATGCAGGAGAGGAAAAAAGGAGCTGCTTCTGCCTCCAGCCTCCCTCAAGCAGCTCTCCAGCCTCTCGTTTTCAAATGCAGGGGAGGATGTGGAAAAACCCAGCTTGATCTTTCAGAAGATTCAGTGCTTTTGGTTAGGAAAAGAATGAGTGTAATCTGGGGGACAAAAATAAAGGTGTAAATTATTGGAGAGCAGAGAGAATACAACGTCTTTTTTGCCCCCTAAGGTTAAAATGACGATTTTATATTCCTGGTCTGTACTGCCCAGGTCTTTAAACCTTAAAAAG
This sequence comes from Falco biarmicus, assembly GCF_023638135.1. Taxonomy (NCBI): domain Eukaryota; kingdom Metazoa; phylum Chordata; class Aves; order Falconiformes; family Falconidae; genus Falco; species Falco biarmicus. Next base: position 34,461,363 of record NC_079288.1, read on the forward strand.
CAAGGCAGCGTAGGATGTCGCTGTTCGTACCTCAATCATTAGTGTGAGGGTGCTGATAGAAAAGCATACGTCGTCTCTGTGCTTGCCCTGTGTGCTGCTGGCTTCCACCCAAGCTGCTGGGAATAAGTTTATGCCTTTGGGGTCTTTGATTCATGTTAGCAACAAGCTCTGAGCTACTTCTAAAACATCTTATTAGCATTCTGTGGGCTCGGAGGGTTCTTTGGACTTTATCTTGGCACTAGACCTAACCGCTTTAATGATGGTGTTTTTGTATTTGTACAGCACATGCTGTGAGTATTTATGTACCACTTTGCCTAGAGCACAGAATAGCATCCATTGAGGATTGTGTTTTTCTTGTATTAATAGTCAGAAAATACAGGGCAATGGTGAGGCAGAAGGTGTCATGCACAGACGTGCTGCAGAAGACAAAACTGGGTTCAGCTTGTGCGGTCCAGAGTCCTGCTGTGCAAAAAGCTGGATTTTCACGTACCGGCAAGAGGAACTGCATGATCGCTTAAGCCAGAAAGCCTCAAAAACATTAAAAAAAATCAGTTCTGCGCAGCAGATACTTGTAGGCTTTAGCTTGATAAATAGCTTGCAAATGAGACTAATTAACAAAAAGCACCTCCTACCACCTGCTCTGCTACTTAAATACATAACGGTTCTTTTTCGCAATTCTGTCCGAGGTAATCCTTGAGTTCTACTGCAGAGAGACAGGTCTGAACGTTGTGGAGCAGTTACCGGGGCACACGAGGCTCCTGGGCTGAGCCCACCGACACAGGCAGGGCCAGCCCCCAGCGCAGGCAGCGCAGGCAGCACAGGCAGCACAGGCAGCACAGGCAGCACAGGCAGCACAGGCAGCACAGGCAGCGCCTGGGGCAGCCGGCCGGTGGTCGTGGCTTACTTGGCTGCAGCAGAGCCCAGCTGCAAGTGCTGTGGCAGGGTGCAGGGTCTGGAGGCTGGCGACGGCTGCGTGGGTGAGAGCTGGCTGCTTCTCCACGTGCGGGACTTCAGGGGGGACCAAGCTGTCAGCCCAGCCTGGCAGCTCCATGCAGGAGGCACGCGCTCGTGCGATCCCTGGTAAGGGGGAAGCAGAGATTAGAGGCTAGCCTCTGCCAGGTGCATCCAGGCAGCCATGGGAGTGCCGTGTCAAAAGAGCAACTGTTTTGGACTCTCTCAGCAGGGTATCGCTTGTGCTGTCACAAGGCAGTTGGGACACTGGGGAAGCAGCAGCTTAGCTCAACTCGGGGGAGCTTTTAGGTGGTGCTTTTAGGCACAGTTAAATGCCTGATGTCCATTAGAAACGGGCCGCTCTGGTCCTGGGGCCCTTCCCACTGACATGACTTGCAGAGAAAAGCTCCTTTAAATCTGAATTTTCCTGCCTGGACACAGCTGTAACAGCTTTGTGGAAGTAAAAATATAAAAATGGGAGAATTAGAACCCGATACAGGTATGTAATTAGAGAGAACTGGGAATGGGATCTGGTCCCCACATACATCTGGAAAGCCAGCACGGGAACAGCAACGCGGTGGCTCTGGCTCACAGGTGGTTTTCACCTTCAGGGCAAGGCTGGGAGTTTGCTTTTGGCACCGTCCCCTTTCCTGAGGCCACAGGGTGCCCTGACTGCCCCACCTATGGCAGTGCAAGTTACAGCCACCTTGATTTCAGCTGCTGGGTGTGCTCAGGCTTTCACCAGTCCTGTTTCCTTGCGGAAGGTAAATATGCTGTAATTTTTCCTGCGATTGTTTTCTTTGCAGAAAAAACTGGAGCTGGCTTCGAGCACTATGAAACTGGAACCTGCCGTCAAGCAAATGCGGGACGCCATCAGCAGTCTTGTGCAGTTCACACGAGCAGCTGGCTCAAAGGGCGCAGCGACCATGGAGCTAGCAGCCAGAGACTTCTCATACACCCTAGCAAGGACCTACGCAGGTAGGGGGAAAGACAGAAATGATGGATTTCAGCCCAGGAAAGGGCTAGGAACCAGTCCTGCAATGGCCTGGTTTCACACCTTCTGGGTAAAGGGTGGAGTTTTGAAGAAAGCTTGGTCCCCACCATCTGTCAAACCGAGGCAGCCCAGCCTGGCACATGCTGCTGGAAAGTAGCCACCACCCTCTTTTTTACAAGCCCTTGCTGTTTTGGCTGGAGCCCGGGGATACTGATGTCTCCCACTCTTCCACAGGAGCTCTTTTAATTGAACATGCAGCTCGGCCTGACGCTTCCTCCACAGACATCTCTGCTGCTCGAAGGTAAGCAAAAACCTCCTCTAGCCCTAACCGCTCTGGGGGATTTCTTGTGCAATGCAGCAGCCTTTGCTCTGCCCCTCCATGTGACCTGACCTCTGCCATGGTGAGACCCAAACTTTCCACCATCACGGACAGAGACAAACAGCTTTCTGGGCTGGTTGTGTCAGCATCCTGGCTTTTCCCTGCCACGGGGAATCTCCATGCTAGCAGTGATGAGGGAGCCAAACTGGGCAGGCTTAAGTGGAAACCGGCACTGTCTGTGTCACGGGGCTCAGACAAACTGTTGGTGTTCTCTGTTCAGGTGGTGCAACCAGGAGCTGTGCCCTGTGGCCACCGAGTTAGAGAACAGCAGCTACGAGGCTGAAGAAGCGCTCATGGACCACGCGCTGGTGTACGAGGGCAGCCCCACCGGCCGCAGCAGGCTGTGACTCACCAGAGGCAGCTCAGAGGTCCAGCAGAAGGTGGGTTGCAATCCAGAACAAAAATAAATAAAAAAAAATCCTCAGCCAGCCACGAATTACAGGTGGGGATGTTCCACCAGGGCCAGACGGAATCCTTCTGGAGTAACCCCCAGCTGCACCACCCGCTCCATTCCGCAGCCCACTGCTTTTGTGCTGAGTTATTTGCCGACGCAGACACAGAGATTCAGCCTAAGATGCTGAAATTTCTTACTGTGGTTTGGGCAAAGGCTAAGTGGTCAAATCCAGATAATGACTTGAAGCAGCAGCTCTTCAAGTGCCAACCGGGTGTTCTTTTTAAACCAAAATCAAACTGAAAATGATTCGAAACTGATTAAATACAAAAACCCACCATTTTTCCCTGTTCACCTTGCTTTCTAGCGCTACACACAGCCTTCCACCCTGGCACCTGCTAGGGATGGGGTTTTCTTCCAGGGCAGCCTCTTACACCCGCTGCGGCTGTGAGGAGGGCACAGGATTCCTCCATGGGAAGAGTTCCCTCCATGGGCACCGCTGTGCTCGGCTCAGGGCCCCCAGCTCCGTGGCTGATCTTGGCAACTCGTTGGCTTTGTAACCCAAATTTTCCGTTTTCCTAGCCAAGGTAGGCACAGGGCACTGCTTAGTTTAGCTTGTGCTTTTGATTTTTTCCTTTTATGTTGTACCTTGTCTCAAACGTGCTTTGCTTTTACTTTAAATTAACCTGGAGTAGGGGCTTTACCTTCTCACGTATTGTTGGGGACTTGGTCCCGATCCACTGTATTTCAAACACAGGACACAGTAAATTGCTATTTGCAGCTCCAGAAATGGTTGGTGTCAACATCAACACTGCTGTGCAAAGATGTTCTGTAACAGTTCAGGGGAGGAGGCAATTTCAATTACATCACTCAAACTACATCAAAATTGTACAAGTTGATACCAAAATTAAAGAACCCCCCCCCACACTTCCATAATTTTTCTTAAGAAAGCTTAAGAAAGCTTTTCTTAAGAAAGCTTTTTTTTATTCTCTGTGACCTCCAGAAAGCTTATTAATTCCCTGTGCATCATCCTAATGATGCTGCAGTTCATACTGACATGAATTCATAGAATCATAGGTTTGGGTTGGAAGGGACCTTAAAGATCACCTAGTCCCAGCCCCCTGCCCTGGGCAGGGACACCTTCCACCAGACCAGGTTGCTCCAACCCCGTCCAGCCTGGCCCTGAGCACCCCCAGGGATGGGGCACCCACAGCCGCCCTGGGCAACCTGGGCCAGCGCCTCACCGCCCTCAGTTTCTTCCTTATATCTAATCTAAATCTGCCCTCTTTCAGTTCAAGCCATTCCCCTTGTCCTATCCCTACACATCCTTGTAAAAAGCCCCTCTCCAGCTCTCTTGTCGGCCCCTTTAGGTACTGGAAGATGCTCTAAGGTCTCCCTGGAGCCTTCCCTTCTCCAGGCTGAACAACCCCAGCTCTCAGCCTGCCCTCACAGGAGAGGTGCTCCAGCCCTCGATCATCTTTGTGTCCCTCCTCTGGACTCGCTCCAGCAGGTCCATGTCCTTCTTACGCTGGATGCAGTGCTGTAGGTGGGGTCTCGCCAGAGTGGAGCAGCGGGGGAGAAACACCTGATGTTAAGTTTTAGATTGAAATCCAGTAACCCTCCACCAAAGCAAGCACCTAAGTAGTGACTGCGTGCTTCTCTTCACTCTCAGCCCATCAGTCTACCTGCTTGGTGTTACTCCGATACCTAAAAGTTTTCAGTTAAGAAGTTGCTAATGACCGAAGCAAACCAGACACAGAACAGCCAGTTGGCACATGTAGCTGCCAAGCGCCGCAGCACCTAGGGTGATGCACGGGAGGAGGGGAAGGGGCTGTTTGCCCAGCACAAAGGTGTCCAACGCTCCTCCAGTGCCAAGGCCCGTGGATCCAGGAAGAGCCACGTGCCCCAGCGCTGCCTCTGGGGAGCGGCACCGCGGGGACGGCTCCAGGGCTTGCTCTGTCCTGGCGCATGGACCATGGGGCTGAGCCGAGGGGAGCTCCCCCCAAACCACACAACGACCGTTTAGCCAGACCCAGCACCGAAGGGTGCTCCACCGCACCGTTTCTCTGTGCCTGTTACAAGTGCGTTGAAGTCAATAAAGACTATTTGGGTTTGGAAAATCTCCTACGTCCCTGTAGTTGTTTGGTGCCAAAGTGCAGAAGCCTGCAGTGCTGCTGAAGTCAGGAGAACGGGAAAGGGAGAGACACCACTTGACTCTGACCTACACGATGACGGCAGCAAAGCCCGTCGCCGGATCTCCACATGGGAAGGGCAGAAGGGTCTGACCGAACGCACTGAATGCAACACGAAGCGCAAGTCATAGTGTTAGAGCTGTCTGCAGAGCTGCTGATAAACCGCTGGGACCCTCTGCTCTCACCGAGCGCCCGTCTCCAAGGGACAGGTCTTTGGCAAGCAGCAGCGCCTTCCGTGCTCACTGCCCATCTCTGATGTCATGTCACCCCTGTCCTATGTATTTCACATGGGTTTTTTGAACACCAGGTAACTTCTTCCTAATACATGAGCTATAAATTTGCCTAAAAATAAGCCCCACAAACTGGGAGCCCTGCAGATACACCGATACAGAAAACACAAGGGACTGTAAAATTGTCACTGTGTAGGAAAATGACAAATTTATTAAGATCTAAATATTCACTCTGAGGCTACAGCAGAATAAATGCTGTTACAAACAAATAAGCACTAGGGTCTAACACTTTATACTGCTGCTAACAGCTCTCTGCTCTCATAGGTTTGCATGTTTTAAAACATTTAATGTTCTTGAAGTAATTAATCAAGACTTCAGATGTCATTTTAATACAAATTCCACCAAAAAAAAAAAAAGTACAATCAAATGCATCACCTGTTGCCACTGCAAGGTAAAAATCATTTAATAACATAACTATGGGAAATTGGTTTAAAAAACATATTTGTTAAATAGTAAGATAAAACTTTAGCAGCATTTAAAAAATTTGAAAGTCTGAAGAATATGGTAATCTTAAATCCCAAAAAGCTACAATCTGAGCTCCAATGCCTGTATTATGTGTGTAAAAGGAAAGGATGGGAATTCATGATTCCTCCGCCCCGGAGATGGCACGTCTGTGTGGTGTTGGGACAGTATGACAGACAACACTCGTACAGACGTGGCTGCATTAAAAGGTCACGTCTCTCTTTCTGCATCCTTGCTCTAGTGCTGGTGGGTTCCCTCTGTAACAAAAAATCGAGCTGAATTGTTAAAAAAGAAACTTCACGCTGCCTGGGCTTGGTCTGGGCTGCCGCCTCGGTGCTGCCCTGCTCGTCCTGCAGCACGTCTCTGCCAGTGAGGTACCGAGCTGCCCCCCGAGCGGCACCTGCCTGTCCCTTGGAGAAAATCCCACCAGGAGCAAAAGCTGTGCCCGGCAGCACCGCGCGAGCAGGGGCTGCATCGCTCACCTTACCTCGTGAAACAAAACCGAGCCTGAACTGCTGCTTTTTAACCAAGCAAGGTAATGCCATGGAGCTCAGGAGCCAGTTCCCAGCGATGGAATCCAGCTGAGGGCAGGTCTAGGGACTATGGGAAAACCTGATCCAGATCCTGCACCCGAGCTGCCCTTCGCTCAGCACCGTCTGAGCGTCTCCTTCCACACAGCCCAGCAAAACGACGTATTTAACTGACTCTGGACTCTTGTTTTCAAAACCTTGGCCGAGTAATTCAGGATCTATTGGAGGGTCCGTTACAGACTAACCAGAAAACACTGCACACCCCCATCCATTACACGAGCGCCGACTCTGCTCAGCTTTCCCACACGTGGCCACTGCCCTTCGCAGCCTCACACCAGCTCAAAGCCTCTCCCAGCGTGGGCTGTCCCACACCGACAGCCCTTCCCAGGTACTGGAATGGTTCCCGACGCCTTCATCCCCCTCACCACCAAAGAGCCTTTGGGTTTCCCTCCTACACGCGACCACTACCATACCTCACCCGTACAATGACGCTGGGATCAACCAACTGCTCCCAGCTGGCACGATCCCTGCCGCTGCCCGGCTCCTGCCCCACCTGGGGACCTGGGGACAAGGGGCCTGAGGTTCTCGGAGATTGTCTCGTTTCTCAGCCGCTAATGCTATTTGTAAGGCTCCCAATAAGCCCTGCAAATCGCCTTCGCACGCGACAGCACTGAAGCTGCGTGTTGCGATAGAGCCCTGCTGCCCTTTCGGGCTCCCGTGCTGTCTGACAGCAGTAACAGGAGGAGAGAGGACAGGTTTCCACTAGGGAGGATGGATCACCGGGAAATGAGCTTCTACACGAGCTGGGCACTCCTCCCGCAGACCTGCCAGGACAGCGATGCCCCCGGTGTGAAGCCCCTCTGCACAGGAGATTTAAAAATTTAAACACTCTGTGGGAGTTTAAAAGTTCCCTAACTCCCTCGGGCAGCGGCAGAGGAGACCCGCGGGGTTCGGCTCGGCGTTTCTGGAGCACACAACACCCAAGGAGCGCGGTGCCCCCTGTAACATCTACGGCTGCCGCCCCGCTGCAGAGTAATGAGTTACTCGAAAAGCACTTACAAGTAACTCAAGTATGGAAAGGAGCTACATAAAATCAAATTCTGGCGTATAATGGAAAACCTGCTGTTCCTTTGCACGTTCTTAATAGTGCAAAACATGATATATGCTTTTTTTATTCCTGAAGATATAAATACCACTGCCTGCTGTGACCACAACTCTGCCCAGAATCTGCAGTTTTGTTTGATTAAATAAATACTGTAAGATTATAAAGCAATTGTGCACAACGCCTTGCGAGTAGAACAGGCCTGTCCCAAAGTAACTCACGAGTTGCTTAAGGAGCTCTTCATTCAGCCCCTCTGAGCGCCGAGGGCAAATCCTCCCTCTTCAACTTCAAATATGTAAGAAAAGAAATAACTGACAGAGTACGAGCTTATGTGACAGGAGCGCATGCAGCCAGGCGCCTGAAACGAGCAAGCCGTCCTAGGAGAACGAGAATAATGGGACCCTTGTGCAAGAGACTTTTGCGGGACAAACAGCAGTTGAGTTTTTCCACCTTCCGGGGAAAGATTGAAAGATACGAAACCTGAGTGAGTTTGGTTTGTTCCCAAAGAGCCACAGCTCCACCATCCAGCATCGAGAATAAGGCAGAAAGTGTGCAAATGAGAACAGAGCCCTGACCTCCCCACCGCGCTGCTGCTGGGCGAGTTGCTGGTGCTTCCTCGCTGCAGGGGAAGGGAGACGCTGGGCTTCCTTTTCCAAACGTCACTGGAAGCAGGGTGGATTCCCTGCCGACCTGGGCTGCTCCTACGTTTGAGCTAATGCCATTGGATCAACGCTTTGAAATGACGGTCAGTTAAGGGGAAAAAGAGAAACGAGGTACCGAGGAAGAGGAGACTCTTCCAGAGCCCTCCAGCCTCAGAAAACCGTGCTGATTGTACTGGCAGGACCTGGTGGTGTGTGTGGTTTGTGTCTTTTCCCCCTCCCTGGGACTCTTGCACCAGGAAAACCAAGCTTAATATTTTTTTCTTCTAAACTTAGGAGCAACAGTTTGCTGTTCCTTGCAAAGACACACAGTGGAAAAGAAAGCAAGAGGAGGCCTGCTGCAGCCTCCTTTTTTCAAAGGCCTTGGTGCTTCTGCTGAACCTCAAAATATATCCCCTACAAAGGACAGGGAAGAAAAATAAAAAATTAGAAAGTGTGTTAGCAAATGCTCCCATGCAAAAGTCTAAACTTTATTCACTTTTATTTATATATTTAACAATTCTAAAGTATTTACTTCTCGCTTTGACAAAAATGAAAAATATAGGAGCACTTTACTCTCTGTAGGAGAGAAGGGTTATATATACAGCTGTGGAGAGATACTGGTTCCTCCTTTACATACAAAGAAAAATAATATTAATAAAAAAAGTGCTTCATCGATCAAAAAAAGACTAAGAGCTGCAAGCATTTATTCACACTGTACATCACAGACCCCAAAAACCCGTATCATAACCTCTTGGCACCTGTCATTAGGAACTGCAGAATCTTAGACTTATTTTTGACTGTCTATTTGCACCACAAACCCACACAACGTTAGTGTGCAGAACTACACCATGTCCCCTAAAGTCAAACCTCTACTCGCCCCCTCTGCGAAGAGCCCGAGACGGGAGCTGCACATCACCCTCCTCCCGCTCCAGCTGTCTCTGCTCCCCACGGAACAGCAATGCCTACGGTTCTATTCCAGATATTCACTGCACTGGTTTAGGAACAAATACTTCTAGATACAACTCAACTGGAGGACCCATCACTTTTATCTTTGCTCTTCCCTCCTGACGGTTTGGAAACGTTTCAAACCCTGTACCGGGGGAGGTCCCGAGACGCTTCCTTACCGGACCCCCTTCCCATAAGGATGCAGGCTGCTATGCTAAACCAGCCTCCTGGACATTCATTTTTGTCTTGTCAATCTTCAGCTTACGCCGCAGCAGTGTAACGATCCTTGCAAAGGGTGTGGGAAGTTCAAAGTAAAAAATAAAAATACTTTGACATTTTCCCATCGGACCTAACAAATATTCTGAGATTTTTTTTTTTTTTTCTCTGTGTGATACTTGCTTTGGATTATGTGATTCTGACATTCCAGGGAAGAGAAGCACCCCTTTCCCAACGTTTCTTAGATTTTGAGCTTCTGTATCTAGGACTCTCAAACACTCCAGCAGGATTCTTGAGAATATCACAAGAGAAGCTGGAACTTTGTCTAGGCAACACACTGGGAAGCAGGATCTATGTTTCTTCCTTGCCAAATTGCACAAAGCAGGCTCTATCGAAAGGAAAAGGGGATGAGTACCTAACACTCATTTAAAAACATCTATTCAAGAGATTCACACTTCAGAGAGGTGACTTTAAAAGCGACTCAGATTGGGACAGAAGGAAGAAGGGGAAGCCACGATGTATTTCAGGTCTTTTATAAAATCCTCTGGCAGGTTTTTCCTGTGGAGTATACTGAATACAGACTGGAAAAGGAAGAGACATCCCAGGAGAGTTACAAGCACCAGTGCACTCCTCACGGCCCGAGCCCAGCGAAAACACCAGCATATCACAGTTGCTCTTTCATTGGTTTGGATAGTCTCATTAAAGTGCGAGTCTGGACAACAGCACGCCAGCCTGTTTGTATGAACCGTGACAAGTGCACTGCTCCAAAAGTAGCTTCGCATTGAGTAAACCATCCTACAGATGGGGCAAGGACAGAAGGTGAAGGTCTTCTACTTTCCCACTCAGTTTAAAATAATGAATTGCATTTACAGAACTTCAGAGAGAGGTGCCAGTGTAAAACCCATCTCAGCTCGGCAGCCTGTTCGATTCCCGCCTCACCTCTCGCTAACAAGCACGCACCTGCCTTAGCCAGCGCTGTCCAGGTGTTCCCGCTCCAAGCCACAGCGGCAGGGGTGGTGGCAACAAAACACGGAGATGGTGTGTGCGAGTACGGAGCCGCTGAGCGTGGAAATCGGGCATTGATTCCCCCTTCACGCAGCGAGGATAACTAAGCCCACTCTAAGAACAGAGAGGGAGAGTGCTCTCTTGGGAAAGAGATTCCCATTTCTTCTAGCAGCAACAGGTTCCCAAACAGCAGTTTCTTGTTTGGAAGTAACAGGAGTGATTGAAAGCACTAGCACTGACGCTACAGGTATTCGCGCTTTGCACACTGGCTGGACTGATTCCCCTCTTCTCTCCTCCACAAAATCATCTGTCTGCAACAGAATTGTCTGTCTGCAACGGTTCAGCAGTGGGACAGTTAAAAACAAAAGGGAAGTCTGGTTCTGGCACCAGCTCCCTTCCCACTTCCACAATCTTCCAGCAAACAAACAAACATATATATTATTATATATATATACACACACACACACACGCACGCGCATAGACACATACACACAGATAGGACAGAAAGGAAAGGGGGAATAGCTGGAAAAGGTGAATCCCACAATCCAGCGGTACGTCCTTGAGGTCTGTCCCACCAAGCAGTGTTCCACGCCTCAGCCTCCAAAGTGCACCGCTCCCACATCCTCCCAGCCTCAGCCCACCCAGAATCTGCATGTCTGTCGGGGAAGAGGCGGCATGGCTGCTCCCCCGCTGCTTCGAGGCTGGAACTTTAATTTGACGTGGCAGTGATGGGTTTATCCAGTTCGAGATCGAGGCTGGAACTGCTGGGGTGCAAGCTGCTGTAGCACGATTTGCAGACTCTGCTGGGTTCAAAGAGCTGCTGACTAGGAACGGGCACCTTCTGGTTACAGCAACTGGAGCAGAACACGTTTCCACAATTCCTTGCATCGGAAACAGAGGAGAAATGGAAAAGAAAAGATTAGAAGCAGTTCGACATAGTTATCAGAGTTCTAAAATTATACCATTCACAGTGTTGTGATGGGGTCAGCCCTGGAGACTGCAGCTGCTCCTTCCTAAGCACCAGGATGCGTGCAGAGGCAGCCCTCCAACACCTGCACCCCGTGCTACTCGCTCCTAAAGCTGAAGTGGAGCTCTAGGGAAGGGACACCGGGAAGGAGCATAAAGCAAACTACAGTACAGAACTACAGCTCGTTAAACGTCCCTGCAGCAACAGCTCTTCTGTACAACACTGTCTCGTGTCAAACTGCAGGGAACTTACCCCTCCAGGGAACAGGGGTAAGCTCTCCCCCATGCCCTGCAGAGTTCAGGCACAGGGCTGCTCATCACTGTCACCGCTACCCCGGGGGACACGGCTAAGAGAGGGGCTAAAACAGAGCAAGCAAGGGGCCTTCCTCCGTGAGGCTGTGGGGAGCGTGGTGTTCTGCCCCCTGCTCACATTACTGATCCAGCTCTGTGTTCGAGACAGACCAGATACTGCAGTCCTGGGAGGAGGTAGGAGTCTCTGCTCCTTTACTCTTCCAAAAGCATGTGCTGCTAAGTACCAGCACAGAGACAGTTTCTTCTGTTTCTTTCAAGTGCGCAGCTGGAGGGTTTAAGCATAGGACAGATGAAAAAAAAAAATCATCAAACCCAGTTTTGGTTGATTGAATCCTCCCACAGCCCCAGCAGCACCGTCCCTTTTGCAGCGGTCCCACGCTTCCGCATAAAGTAAACTGAGTCAACAAGGATCATGCAAAGCCACGAGACGGGCAGCCAGGTATTTCATGCTCAGAAATGACAGCGACGCTGCGGCAGGGTGAGCAGTCTCATACACATTCCTGTCAGATGTCAGCTGGTGGAGGCACGCTGGCGCATGCACCTCACAGGAGGCAGGGACAAAATTTAAATCTTGAAAATAATTACCTTATCTTCTTGCAGCCCCCCTCAAAACCTGCTGCTGCTCAAGCTAGCCTGGTGTGCCCTGTCCTCCAAACTCATCAATTCTTACAAGGAGTTCAGAACAGCACTCCAGGGACCCGAATTTTGCAAGTTTACCTCCATGCCTGACACCCTTTTCATTAACTCTTTGGCATCAGGATTTTCCGCCGTTATTGTGCTGCGCTAGAACAGATTCGCTGCTGCCAAGAGACTGACAGAGAATCCTGCCTACACCCAGCAGCTTTGATTAATCCTTCATTGCCAAGAGATAAGATTTCCAGATGCTGGTCACTGACAGGGAAGGAGTCAGCAGAGAAATCCCATTTCTCACTTCAATGGGCTAATTTTCTCAGCTCCGCCCAGCGGCTCCTGGTCTCACAGCCGTAACCCTAGCACGAGCAGGCTGACAAAGGCTAGCCTTTCTGCAGTGGTTTGGGAGTCTTCTTAAGGGCGCTGTTAGAAATTACTACCAGAAAACCCAGCAGGAGTGAAAACAGTCCTGTGAGGTGTTATACAGAAACATCCTGCAGAAAAGCCGTTCCGACAACCCACAACCCTGCTGCTCAAAGAACAATTATCCAGCAGAAGCTCGCTGTTGATGGATGAGGTCAAAAAAGAACCAGAGGGATTAAAACAAATATCTGCCTGTTGTAGCTCACCAGCTTCCTAGCATATGCTTGGGTTTTTTTGTTTTTTCCTTCTGTGATAGATAATAGTGTTCTGTAACTCTTTTCCCTCAAGCTTTGGAAAGCTCTGAACAACTCATTCTTTCTATCCTGGTGGTCCTCTGCTTTGCTTGAAAGATTAAAAAGAGATGTTAACAAAAGATGATTTTGCTCATTTGAGGAAGGAGGACTTAAAATCATGCTACCAACAACTCCTCTTCTAAGTCACAGTCATTTATTCATTTTTATGTGATACTAACCCTCTATCAGCTTTGCATTACCTGCTACTGCCAGCGGTATTTTCAGTCCTTCTAAAGTAAGTGGCAGTTTTTTTGTCAACACACTGCATAGCAATATTAGAATTGTTTGATAGCATGTGGAGCTCTCCCAAAAATAAGGCAAAGAATCAAAAATAAACGCATAATAGCTAAACTTGGAAGGACAGTCTTTTCGTAGTTAGAAGTGATGCATTCTCTGTTACTCAAACACACGATCTACTGATGGTGAGTGTTAGTGTGATCCACACCCCAGTTTAAGCTACCAAAAGCCAAGTCCTAAATGCTTTTCTGTGAGAAGACAGGCCTGTTTATACGGATCGAAACACCCAGCAGATTGTGCTAGCCACCCACAACTCTCTAGTGATTTCTAGGCAAGTGAAAAACAAAGAGGGGGAACAGACCGAGTTAGTTTGGAGAAGTTACCAAGAAAACGCAGACAGACAACAGACAGAGGCTGTTGTAAATGCTCACCAGATTTGATCAACACGTTCAATGTCCCTGCAAGGAGGGGAAAAAGAGCTCAGAGGGGAACAAGCAAAAGAAGAAAATAGTGGCAATGAAGGAAGCTGGATATTTTGATCCTGCTCAAGGCTTTACACCGTATGGGTTTCGACTCATTTTCATTCTCAGGTAAGATCTTGAGCAGACTGCCAGTGACCAGTGGCGTTTTTTGAAAATATATACTACAAAAATACTTGATGTTCTTGCTGGTTGCCATTCCCTATCGGTCTCTACCATAAACCGAAGCTCACGTGGATGGCCTGGTCAACCCAGGTTAGACATCTGAAAGCTAAAGAAACAAAGACACTAAAGAGAAATTTGCAACCAGACTTGAAACCCTGAGTCAATTTTAACTCCTCACAGTGTTGGGGGTGTCCTGCAGGTACTCATGTGCTAGGACTTTTCCAGAGCCCAAGTCTAGGATAAACATTTGCAGATGCCAAATGTCAGTCAGCCTAGAGAGGCAGGGCTGGACAGGCACACTTCACAACAGGCACCACTGGGAGGACAAAGGAAAACACCACTTTAATTCTTAGAAAACCCTTCAGATGTGTACAACTGTATGCTTTATATTTTTCATCTGGAGCCTTAACACATGCACAAACACAGCGCACATGAAAAAAAAATAATCAAAGCCATTCAACTTCATTCTTCCCCGGGCCTGTTTATCTTTACAAGACGCTAAATGGCGCAAAACATAAAATGGACACAAACCAAGAATAGACGTTTATAATTGTCTACAACTTCAAAAAGCAATGAAGCATCAAAATGTGATAACTGCCATTTAAATGACAGTTCTTGTAATAGTTTTCTCATGTCCAGAAATTAGGAATAGGAGTTTACTTGAAATAGAACTTAGAAATATGAGATTTTCTGCCTTTAACTCGGGTATGATCTAACCAAAAGGCCTCTGCCACCTGTTCTTCATTAAGCCCCTGCTGCCTGCATTATCTGCTGTAGCCTCTGCTGGCAATAGTTCAGCAAAGAATAATCCAGAAAACTTTTATTTTATATAGGTGTCCTTTTAGGTTCTTTTCCAAGAGCAATTCAATGAAAACATGAGAATGGTTAGAGAAGGAAAGCAGCAGATTTACAACCAGTAATGGGAAGAAGATGCTATTCATGTATTTGCAGTTTTGGATTACCGAATGCTAAGATGAGAAACCAGTATTTTTTATTATTTACACCCTCTTAAAAAGCTAAACAGCCAGCTGCCTCCAAATCCACTCTGAGGAAACAGGGCAGGATCTGTTTAGACTGGGGTTGAGCAGATACCAAATTGGGCTTTTTAAATATATACTCTGCATGAACTGGAACCGAACAGGAGAAACTGTTCTGTTCTTCCAAAGCGCTCTGTTCCTTCGGAAGCGTGTGCAGTCCTACTCTAAAACACTTAGTCTGACATCCATCCTTGAGAAAGGAACTGCGTCAGAAGAAAACTCTTTCCTGGTTTAACAGGAGAGGGAACAATTCAAGCCATGAGCGTGCCCTCCTCCCTCCCCTCCTCTGTCGATGCCCAGGTTACCTGCAGTGGTGCTTCCTACTGGCCAGCCAGAACGTACTGTCGCAGCCATAGCAGTGTGCAGCGAGGTGGTCTGGAAGCCATCGTGTCACCTGGGAGAAATAAAAGCTAAATTTGTCAAGGAGAGGGCAATTAGAAACAAACCCACCTCATTTGCACTCACAAATCCAAAGCAAAGCACCACGAGGGAAGTGCTTGTTCTATTTTAAGAGCACAAATGCAGTGTTCACAACTATTGAAGACAAGACGACAGAAACCTCCCCTCTGAGAACACAAACTAAATTCCCCTCAACCTGCGTCATCAAGTCCAATTCCCTGGGTTTTTTTTCTGTGCTTTAGAACTATCCACGCCGAGAATATTCACCAAGCATGTGTCCACCTAAGGCTCCTTTAGCTAACCACCCCTTCCACAGCTCCTCAAGGAGTTCATACACAGACAAGCAGAGGGCTCATAGGCACAGGTACTGATATTTAAAGTATGAGACGCAAGTGAAATGCAAGGAAAAGAGTTCACAAGAAGTGGCACATGACCAAAGGCTGTCAGATAATTTCAATTATGAATATCCCATCCTACCAGAAGAATGAGCGATTTACAGGGATTTAGTCTGTACCTCTGTGTCCTGTTTATCCACCTGTTCCCAGCTGGCTTCAGAGAAAATCTCTGTGCTGCAGCGAGACAAGCAGTTCTGATCCAGATTGCTTTCCGAGTCGGGTATAGAAGTCTGTTGGCAAACAAACACAGCTGAACAGAACCTTCCCATATTCCTACCTCCATACAAATAAAAACTGGATAGTCGTGGGGAGGAGTGGAAAGGGTACCTCCTGCTAAGAAAGAGCAGGCTATGTTTGCACTGGAAGGGCGAACGTCTTAGCTGGTCACCTACCTACACTGCACACATGGCAGCAAAGGCAAGAACACCTCTTTGAATGGGACTATAAATGCCACATGTTGAAGCAGTTTGTGCAGTGGTGAACTGCAAAAAAAAAAAACCAACAACAAAAAAAAACCCATGCAAAAAAACCCCAACAGGTCAGTTTTTGACCCTCTGATGATAGGATGATCTGAGGTAGAATGGATTTAAAAATCTGTTTTCTGCTGTGTTAGCACAAAGTTCTGGCAACACTTTGGGTGATCAAACAAAAAAAGCTACTACCTGCGGCTCCAATTTCACAGTCACATTTCCTTTCCAAGATTGTTTCATTTTCAAAACTACTACTAGTAACACATACATCCTTTTGTTGGCAAAAATTCTGGAAAATACAAGCCAAATCACACATGGGGAAACTCAGAATCTGAGCCATATATATTCCATATATAGTTTTTTGGGGAATAATACTTCCTTAATATAGTCTATCCAGGTAGGGTTGTATTTTAACAGATTTAAAACTCAGCCAGCCTTTTAAATACATTAAAAATAACAAGAAATCTTGGGTTAATGTCTTTTTGTGCCCGAGGAATGGGCATCTCTGGAGCTCTGCAAGAAAACCTGTTACTCCCAAGCTGAGGCACAAACAGAAGGTAGAGAACAGATTCTTGAAAATGGTGAATTTTCTAGAGGCCAGCACGCTCTCGCATCCAGCCCTGCACTGCAGTTTGTGAAGGCCCTTAAAAGAATGGGAGTATAATCAATCAAGCCAACGCACCAAATTGCTCCAAGGAATCCCAAGGTTTTGCCCGTGACCCAATTGAAATGACACTGAGCTGAAACGGATGCCCAAAAGGGGCACTTCGTGCTGTCATCTCCAATGTGAATAGCCAAGAAGGCTCTGAGTATTTTTCACAACAAATGTACCTGGGACTATCCAGCACCTCTGCCACTTCTAACCAACATTAAACAAGCCAAAGTTGAAAACCTCCTGTACATTTTTTTTTTCAATTTCGCAGGCATATAAAACACGTTATGTGCACGTAGGAAAAGGAAAATTTTGATGAGTGTTATGTCAACCTCAGGAATGCTCTGCCCAGCATTCAAACCCACAGGATGATGCAAACTCTGTTTCAGAGATTCTAAGTCTCCTCACCTTCCTTTTCATGTTGCTTTTCTCCTCCTGTGCCTGCCTGCTTCCCCACATAGCTCTCCCCTCATCATTTATTGTACTTCGCTAATAATACTGGGCCATTGAAAACCCCAGTTTTGCAGCAATCCTGCTCAAAGGTCTCTACAGAACTGGGCTCCTGCTCGTTCTCCAAATTAGTGCTACATTCAAGCAACAGTATAAGGCCAGACTGCGTATCTTTTGACTTTTTATTATTAATTATTAGACAAAAGAGGAGGAGAAATTAGGTAAAAAAACAGGTAGGGGAGAAGCAACTTACAAATCCACCCAAGACATACAGAGTCACATAGAAAATCTGCTAGCTATTGAGATCTTGAACTTGGAATGACATGTATTTCATTCCCGATTTTAAAATTTCTTTTGCAACCGCAACTACATAGATAATTTCACTGCAGCAGAAATTAGCGTACTGTATTTGAATCACGCCTTAGACTCAAGTCTCTAATGACCTTAAACACTTCCAAGTAAAAGTGCAAAGAGTTTAAAAGCTCCCCTAAATTTCTTCATTTGTTGAGAAAAAACCCTCATTGACATAAGGCTATCACAAAACCTCTTAATTTATTCCAGTTAATGAGCCTTGAGTAGGCCAGCCATCTGAAAAGGGCATGGCTTGAGCTTCATGGTTTTGCACTAACAGAGCAGCCACTGCTGCATCTTACCCTAGGCATACAAAGCACCAAGTGATCAGTCCTATGCTACTGTCCCAATAAATGACCCATTCATATTCTCAGAAAAGTATCTTTGCCTGTTTTACTCTTGTTTTCGTATACAAAATTGCCCTTTTTTTTTTTTTAAAACAAGATGTTTAAATATGTGCAGGTATGTGTGAGTATGCTGCGAAACACCCATCTTGAAATAAAACTTTGGTACATGTATAGTCAAACCGGGATACAGTGAAAATTAGTCAACGTTAACTGCCATTTGCCATGTACTCAATCAGTTGTTTTCCCTCTTCAGAATGACCTTAAGAGTTCCATAAAAGCCTGCAAGGCCAAAAAAATAATCACTGCCTCACCAATGAACCAAGAGTTGACAATATGGTGAGATCCAGAACACGACTAACCAGCCCACTGTTGCCAGCAGTGGCCCAATTACCATTTCACTTACCACTTCGTCGCCGTAATCACCATTGAGGCGTAAGGAGCTATTCAGGAACTGGCTCTCCAACCGGCTCTTCAACTCTTGCACTTGCTTCTTCAAGGTCTCCACTTCTTGCTGATGGCCAGTTTCTATCTGGCGCAGGCGCTGCTGGATAACATCAGTGTAGACAGGCATCCCATCGTCATCCAGGTGGCTTCTGGCAGGCTGGTCTGGGCTGCTGGCTGCCTGCTGCTTACCAAGATGACTAAACATCCATTTCTGGTGCAAGCTCCTCAAGTGAAACTGTGCAGAACTACAGCTTGCGGTGGAGACCTGCCGGCTCAGAGAGGCTTTGATGTGACCGTCCTCTCCATTCACACAGTGTCCGTTTGTCGCATGGTATTTCTGGGTGATACCAAACCCTGCAGGCTTCTCTGTCATCTTGTTCTCAGGCTCCAGCTCTCCGTTACACACAATCTCGTCTTTAAGTTCGGCTAAAGGCAAGGCACAAGGGGAAGGCATCGGGATGTGTGTGTTGCTGCTACCAGAAGTCCTATGTACTTTTGTTCCCAGTTTTTGAAGTTCTAGCATGCTCTCCCCCTCTGGCCTATTTTCAATAGTTCGAGAAAGTTCATCAGCACTGTTGTTGATCAGGTAAGGTCTGTGGCAAGGGCCCTTAGGAACGAGCTCTTGCTTTGCTTCATTCTCTGTTAAGGTTTCCGTCGAACTTTCAATGTTGGATGTTCTTGCCTCGTGAGTGATTGTAAGAGGTAACGCAAGGCTGGCCTGTGCTGTGTTGTACAGGCTCTCTGCTTCTCCTTCGAGTTTGCTAACACCTTCTTCCTCCGTATTCTTGTGAGCATCTCTATTTACAAAGCCCTCCAAAGGAACAGTCTGTAGTCCTTTCACCTGAGGTAACTTCTGGATGGTGTTACCGAGATCAGTACGCTCGTCCTGTTGTCCTTTAAGCTCAGAAGCACCTTGTGAAACTGGATGTGGATTGGATGCTGGATTGTTCATTACAATACCTTTATCCGCCTCAGCCTTTTCAGAGAGGTCACTGACATACCCATGTAGACTTTCAGTTCTCTTCTCCTTACCCAGGGCAACCTCATCCCCTTTACCTACTGTCTCTAGGCTACCCTTTAAGTGCTCCTCCAGACCAACATCGTCTTTAGTGGCCTCTTGCAAAATGTTCTCCATCTGTCCCTCTGCCACACCAGCTGCAACAGAGAGTTCTGCTCCAACCGGAGCCCTGCCTTGCTTACTCAGGCTGTCTCCGTCAAACGGATCGTCCCCAGGGTTACCGAGGCTGCTCAGCTCCAGAGACCGACGGTGCTCTTGCCACTTTTCATTGAGGCTGGGGTCACTACTCCGTCGATTGGTTGTAGGCACACTGCTATCACAGGCTGTTGTCAGATTGTCAAACGATCTTGTCTTTGGTAACCTACAAAGGCACAAATAATCAGAATCCAAAGTTGGGGATTTTCAAAAAACATTTAGCCGCTACAGTTTAAAAACTCCCCCCACAATTAGGACAGTAACAATCTGCTAACTAATGGACTTCTGTGAAGTATTATCTAGGAGCACATTTTGACCATCTGTAGTGCAGAGCTGCTTCAGTACTTTCTTTGTTTGCCATCAGGAAAATATGTTCCATCAGACTTCAGACATTCCCAGAATAATCCCTTTACCACAAAGCACAAATGCTTACAGTCTGGTCACACCTCCTAATTAACATCTGCTCAGAATCATCGTACAAAAAAAGCAAAGAAATAGTTATGCAACACAGAAAAAGCACTCAAATTCAAGACAATCAAATGAAACCTTATATTCCACAAGGGTATAAGGAATCCTGCAAGGCTATGCAATACCCAGAGCTTAATTCTATTTGATAATCTTCTGTTATGCTATCACCTCTGAAACATAACACCTTTCAAAACTGAAAGAATGACAGACTGCTTTCGGGTAGGTCAGTCAAACGGTCCCACAAACAAGCCTGTGAAAAATACTTCCCTCCCACCACAAGTATTCTCCTCTTTATATCCCACAATATTCTCTGTTGATCTTACTTTACAGGACGGGATTTCTGGGCTCTAGGCTCACCTGCCCAGAGGCTGATCTTCAGGGCTAGAGCCTGGAACAGGGTATGGGGCACAGGTGTCGTCAGCGGGTGTTGAGGGGGAAGAGCACGGCAGGTAAACAGCACTCCAGAGCATTAAATTACGCACATGGCACACTGGATACAGCACCTGAGAGGGGAGAGCACACAACGTTCAGAAGTGGTAAACTGCTTGCTCCCAGAATGCAGAGAAGTGTGCAGATCTGACTCTGGTAGTTTACTATTCCGGTCTGCAGCCGGGAGGCTTTGCTAGATCTCTAGATAACCCTGAAGGCCAGTGAGCAGCTATGGCATTTTTAATCAGCTACACTAGGATATATAATTAACTTCTCTTTCAGAGACAGGGGCATAACAATGCCGGCTTTCAGCTTCTTACGAATGAATTACTGCAACGCGCTCCGAGTGAATCTACACCTTAATAATGCTTCTGCGCAATTTAAACTGCTGAAGAATTCAGTGGCCCATTGTTAGCACAGAGATTTCCTCGTACTTTGTGATACACCATGCCATATGACAGCAGAACTAAGAACCTCCTTCTGCAGGCTCCAGTTCATCAAAGCTAACCCTATCTTTAATGGAAGCACTTTTATGTTAAAAATTAAGTACATGCAGAAATACTTTTCTGAAGAAGCAGCCTGCTCTTAAAAAGGGATTCCTTGACTCTGGAATATCTTTTCTGTTTCAGTTTAAAAAAAACTTGGGTCATTATCAATTCTACTCTTTTCCCAGGCAAATTCCCTGTGGAAAAGCAGGCAGTGGCAGACAAACAGTCAGGTTTCCCTGCCACTGAGCCGGGGGAGGGCTGTGGGGTGGCTTGGTTTGGCAGATGCTGCTCTTAAAACAGCTACGGTCTTATAACAGATGTGGCTACATCAGAGAGGCACCTTTTAAAGACTGAAGTAAAACCACAAAAATAAGAATACAAGACAGGAAATTGCCAAACTACAGACAAATTATCCTCATTAGCTTAGTACAGTATAGCGTAGTATTTACTGAGAACAGAGGCCAAGGCACTGAGACTGCATCTATACTGCAGGATATAGCATGTGAGGGCAGCCCAAGGACAGAGCCACTACCTGTCCACACAGCCCGCTTTAAGAGTGCTCTCTATGCTGTTCCTGGGCAAACCTGCTGGTATTTTCAGTGAAAACCTAGATGCATCCATAGCTTTAGAAGTCCTCCCAAGCTGTATTTATCTGCAGTGCCTCATGCCTTCAGCTATCACATCCACTCATGATGACAATGTCAGGTTGCAAAGTCTTGAAGGGCTCTCTCTGACGTTGCCTGTCGCAGTGACAAATGGGACCTGCACACAGACTGCACGTCCGGTGTCCAGGGGAGACAGACAGCCACAGAAGGCTGATGTGAATATACAATTAATCTTTTTTATATCAACTATAGACATAAACTCTTCCCTACTAAGCCAGGTTTTGGTTTTACTCTAAGGAACAATTAAGAGCCACATCTATCAATTGCAAAAACACTGCAGAACCTTTACAGTTCGATTTATGATATCTAGTACTTTTATAAACAAAAAGGGGTTTAAATATTTATAAAAGCCATTGCTGCCCTAATCATGGTGACATCTGATAACTGACTGCTCACATGCCCACCATCTGCATCCCTCAATGCCTCACATGACCTGTTATCAAATACACAAAAAAGTAACTGTAAGTCCCTTCCCAGAAGCTTCAGTGAGCTATTATTATGGAAGAGTCAAACTGAAAACGTGAAAAGTATTAAGAGAAATAAAGATATGCTACATAACTTGAGTTCTGTTTAGATTTAAGATTAATATAGACACAGTGTCTAGGTTTGTATGCAGTTTTATGACACTCCACTGACATAGCTTAGTTCTCTAGAAAAGTCTATTTGTCAAACACTGAAAAGTTTTCTGTTACAAAAAATAAAGCAAAATATTTAGTTACAGAAAATGCATTTCCAGCATAGAGGAATTTCTGAGGTTGCATTTGACATTCCTCAAATACCAGCAAACTTAATGCAAGGCATAAAACATCAGAGTGTTCAAAGGTAAACATTGATGAGGTGAGCTGAGAACACTTTTCTGGAAATGCCTGGACTGTATTCATGATGACAGCTAAGCCGTTACGATGTCCCACCATTACAAGCCTGGGTATTTTCTAAAGACACACTTTGGAGAACATTGTACCTGGGAGCCCCTAAAGGGACTCGCCCCATGTGGTGGGGAACGCAGGATACATACAGATTCTGACTGGGAGGAGTAGAGCAGGTTTTTGAAGGCTTTGTTTGCTGCCCGCAGCAAAGACCAGACAGAACAGGTCCGTTCCTGAGTGTGTTTTTCTCCTCTCTCTTTCGCATTGTTGCACAGGAATGTACCAAAGAGGCAAGAGTAGGTGTGCTGCACCAATTTCACCTGCAGAGACCGATACAAATATCGTCATATGACAGAAGACATCAGCTTAATGTGAGACCCAACATTCAGGCTTAAGAAGCAATAAATCTTTCCTTCACAGGGCAATACACCCTCTTCCTAAAGGCTGATATACAAATCCACCTGGCATTTTTTGCATACCTCCTTACAAACTAACTGCACAAGAATTCAAGCATAACGGAATCTTTTAAAATCATAACTAAAAAAATTCAGGAAAAACCTGTAATATAAAGACAAAATATTTGTTCATAATCAAGCACAAAAGTCTTGCTGACTCAAACTCACAGCCCTGTAGGACAGGCAAAGAGGAAAATCACGATTCCTCTGTTCCAAAACATTAATGCAGCACAGAAACTCTGATCATTATTCACTCCATGCTTTGGTCCCAGTCTAACAAAATAGTTTAGTATGAACTTAAAGCATGTAACTCACTTCCACGGGATTATTCAGATGTTCAAGTGAATAAATAAAAAGTACTTCAATACTCTAATAAACTAGGGGATTTACTCTAAAAAGGCCAGAATACTAAAGGTACGTTCAGACACGGCTCTGGTAGGTTAGCAGCGTGCTGTGAAGCCAGTTATAACTTTATGTATCTCATTTCACAACTGAGCTAAGCTAGGACCATACATTTAATCAGTTACATGGCTGAGCTGGCAAGTGTTAATTCAAGTCAACCACAATCAGAAGAACGTGCTTTAAATCTCTTAGTGGATCAGAAACTTCATAAAAGCTTTTATTCTGCAGATTACTAGTCCTGCAGCCAGTGACTGCCACTTTCCCAGAGACCTGCCTTCTGGCCTTGAGAACTGATTTTGAGCATCCTACACAAATTTCTAATAGGACAGCTGTCCTCTTCAAATGAAAATAAACACGGCTCATATATCCTACATATTTTCAGCAAAGAAACAGAAAAAATGCATGGAAAGCTATAAGGGGCAGGTTGTTTTTAGGAGGAGTCTTCCATGTCAAAACAAGATCAAAGTAGGGGAAGTTTATACTGCCCGTAACTACGTTTTTTCTCATGCTGTGTGGATGCATTATACTGGAGTTACTTCAGCACCTCTTAGGTGAGACTATTAAGTCTGAATCATTTATTTATTTCTTTAAAGTCTAAAAGAAGTCCTTAAGGTCCTGCTTCTGTTTTACAAGTGCACAGACCTCAGGTCCCATAAAGTATACAAGTACTTTTGTCTACTGTATCTGGGCAGTTTTCCTGTTACCTTTATCAGGCTGCAGCATATCAGAGACAGATGGGAAAATCAGAACCCCCTTGAGGCTCTATAGTATGTTAGTACTCGGTACTGGTTTAGAAGTAGTCTATAAAACAGCAATCTCTCAAGCCACAACTCACAAGGAATGCTTCGTTAAACTCGAAAGAGCAAGGGAACTGCCTCTGGAGCTGATGGACGCAGTCCAGCCACTGTAAAAACACTGGGCAGCGCTCATTTAGGTCATCCGAATTCTCACCATGGCCACAGCGATCTGCAAACTTGTGGCCAAAATCCAGCCACTCCGTCTCCACTAGCACCTGGAAACCCTGCAGAAATGAAAGTACAAATGAAAAGTTCCTATTTTAGTTTTGGTCCAGTTTTCTAAGGTGGTTTGAGACTCATGGGAACCACTTTATTACCGTCTCCTCACTCATTCCTATTTCCCTTCAGTGCTGGCGTCATTACTCATCTTTACTGCTTTACCAAATGCCTCTGTGTTCTAAAATGCTGCACAATGAAATTCGGACACATAAATTTCCAACCTACATGGAACAGGAAAGGGAATTAGGCAGGTTAGGTCCTCAGCAACTTGCAAGCAAGATGCCGATATGAGACCTATCTTGGCCAGGCAGGGGCAAGTAGGAATTTCATCTCAATCAAAACCGCCCGGATCATGGTAACCCAGCATTTGGACTGGAGAGGGAATCGTAAAGCCCTCCTTTGAAAATTATGGACGGATATGTCTGCCATAAAAGAAAGCAATTAATCCACAACAGGACATCCATGCTCTGAGAGAGTGCTTGCCTGTGTGTACACCAAGCATAGCCCAGTAACAAGGCTGATTAAAGGTTGACTTGCGTGATTTCTCATGCAAACAAAAGGGCAAAGAACATTTCAAAACAGTGACTAGCACAGAGCACCTGAATGCAACACCTCATCTTACAGGACCAAAAAGTCATCACAGGTTAGGAAAGTTTTGATTCTTAGTGGAAGGAGAAATTGTAGAACATACTTAAGTCAATGGCTGTAACTAGAGCAAAAATAACAGCTGAGAGCTGAAAAGCTTGAAACGTCAAATGCTGAAGACTCATTTTCCTAAACATTTCAGCAGTGACAAGAAGGAAGGCAAAGGGTGTGTGCCGGAGAACTCTGCACTTTGAACAGGAATGACTGCACTTTCAGGAGGGACCAGGAAGCAGTCCAGTGCCAAGGACAGCGCAGTATGTTTTGACCTGATGGATGCCAACTTCTAGAACTCATGAAAAAGGATCTGAAAAGTTTCCACAATTTCATCCAAAAGGCATTGCTACAGCTTAAACTTCTGGTCCTCTCCTCATGTGTCTGAGGCTTTAAGCAGCAGTTTACAGCACTGTGTTCAGACATATGCTTCTGTTCTAGACAACAAAGGCATCTTGCATGTGGGGCTGGCAGAAAGAATCCAGCCATCACATATCACAATGCTGAAAAGTCATGGGGGGGGCGGAAATTCAGGCTGAAAACCCAAGAGAAATATAACTAAGTGACAGAGGACAACGAAAATCTGAAACTGGAAAAATATGCAGTTGGGAAATCTAGAAAATAGAAAGGCTTTGTATCAAAAGTTGGCTGCGAAACTGCAATGGTGTAATGGAAACTGCAACATGTAGCACTCTACTACATATTCCTAAGTTAAATATGGGAAGCATACACCATGACTGCAGTTACAGCAAAGGAGGAAAATATAATCTGCTCTTGAGTTACAGCCCATATTTACACCTATATGTAACTGTATCTGCAGACTACTGTTGGTAAACTCCTGGTAGCTTTGGTGCCTTTTCTAGTGGAAAAAAAACTGAAATAACTTATAGGCAGACTTCCTCAGAAAAGGACCCAAACTTGCTAACTACCTCACGCACTAACCTCTGTGGTCCTGTAATACGGATCCAGCAGCAGTTTGGCCAGCGCCACTATCTGGGGGGTTCGGTCCCAGCCATCTGAGCAATGCACCAAGACTGGTCGCTGGTCTCTGTCCACGGCATGAACTACGAGTAGTGCAGATTTCAGAAGCACAGATAAGTGCTGCAGCCATTTGGTACTTTCCAGAGCTGATAACCAACTAGAAGAAAACAAGGGAAGACAGTTTTTGCTCTTTTAAAATGCTTTCAGGTTTGGCTCTTTGAATTTACCAAGTCAAAGCTCCTATTTTAGTAAGCTGTGAATGCCATTCCTCAGTATGTGTCTCTTATGCCTTGCTAATACTTCCTCAGATTTGTAAGAAACAAAGCCATGCTGTCCATCTAAGGAACAGCCAGTCTCTGGCATGCGTTTTGACGCATAAGACTTGCAAAAAGCTTAAATAACATTTTCCCAGACAAGAGCATAACACATCACCAGCAACGGACAATGCAAGCACTACTGGGTAATCATTGCTTGCAGCAGCCTCTACTGTCTCCTGCCCTCTGAGCTGAGGATCCAGAATACTCAGCAGTCCCACCACCGCTGGCGTATCTTGGGACTCTGCCATATGCTTCTGACAGCTCTGTGCTTCAATGAAACACAGAACTTGAGGTGCCTTTGAAATCTCCTGAATCTCAACTATTCCCAGGCTTTACAAGGTGTGCTGTAGGTATCTTAAGAATCTCTGCCCTCTGAAGACCTACATATCCAGTTTAGTAAGGGTGGCCATTCTGGATCTACTTCAAAACCATGAAAGACACTTAGCAGCAAATTCAAAACAGGGAAGTGGTAGGGGAAACAGGACTGGCACAACTACAGCGTCTCACTGAAGACTCAGCCTCAGAAGCCCCTGAGATGACGGGCCACTAGAGGCTAGTTATCCCATAGCATTGGAGGGCAATGAAACATGTCTCCTGAAACGATGCTATGAGCGTGTGAAGTACATGGAACACCACTAGAATTTTCTGAAGGAGGGCCAAGCTGTAAAGGTTACAGAAGTGGCAATAACAAGAAAGCTTAAGTGCTGGCTTTGAAGCCCACCAGAAAGTAGTAGCATCTAGTACCGAAACTCAAGGCTACATTATAATCTCAGATTTCATTTTCTAGGTTCACTTCAATGATAATAAACAATGACCAACTTTAGCTCAAATTCCATGGAAATGAAAAAATATAGCTTAGCATTATTACACAGGAAAGTTACCAAGGGAAAACACACTGAATTTCAGTTTACAAATCAGCAGCAAAAGAATGCAGTTGCAGAAACATGTAAACAAAGGCAAAAACCACCAAACATCCACTTACTTTCCTGGATCTGGCATTTGCGTGCAGAGCAAACGTAGCGACTGAAAGCTCTTCCGGATAGAATGGATGTTTGCCATCCCCATGAACACTACTTCACAGTTTGGATAATATTCTGCAAGGAAACATCAAGAAAAAAAAGGGAAGAAACTCAAAACTACACCAAGTTTAAATTCTAAAAGAAGCTTTTTCAAAAAAACAAACCACTGTTGCTGTGGACAGATTAAATAATTTGTTTACGAATATTCTGTAAGAAGAAACTAGTACTTGGGAGTTTGGTAGGTATTCCAGACATTACAACACAGCATAGCAAAACAGGAAAGAGTTAGCAAAGTGTTTGTGTATTTATTTTCAATGTTTCACTTCACATTACAAAAAGCAGAGTACAAACCTATGGGAACAGTGATATTGCTGTGCTCCAAGGTAAAGAATGTTTTTAATGAGCAAGAAACATCCTACACGACTGTGAATCTTAAAAATATTTAAATGATAATTTATGGATGTTCTTAAATTTGATGTATCTTTTTATATAAGTTATATATTCTATTCTCTAACCATTCAAAAAGGCTGAAAGGTTACTTCATTCACTGCTTTATTTTGAGTTTTTCTGTTACGAGGAATAAGCACCACACGTGTGAGAAACATTCAAAGCTCAGGAAAACAGAATTACTGAGCCTGCCTTCAGATATTGCTATGGGATGTACTCAAGCAACTCTGCTCTACTGAGGGGGCCTGTATCTGTACGGACAGGGTCTGCTAGTCAGAGGGAGGCATCTAAGAAGATGCAGAAAAATATTAATTCAACTGTCTTTCCCAGATTCAGTTTTCCTCTTTCCTGATGCTTCTGTCTGTACAAAAATGCTGACATGATAGCTAAAATGACCTTTTCTACACAAGAAAAAAAAAAATAAATCAGAATTCAGAATATAGGATACTGAGTGCTCACACAAGAAAATGCAGTAGTCTCTTAAAAGAGCATGTTTTATATAATTTGATTTCTTAACTGTTATAAGCCCAGCAAATTCTGGCCCAAACCAGAACATTCTGCTAGTGACGGACTATGTAACGCCAGTCAGAAGTGACTGACAGCATCAGACAATTTAGGCATTTTTTGAGGTCTTTTTACTAAATATATGTAATATACAAAATAAATCACAACATAAATGAGATATTTTTATACAGAGAGAATGAAACAAACTTGGCAATACCTGGAGAAAACCTATCAGTAAAAAGGAAGCATTTAATGCAGGTCAAACTTATTGAAGGCGACAAGCTGTTTGGAAATTTTCTACAAAGAATTCAAGAACCAATATATAGGAAGAAAATTGAACTTCCTATATACTCTGCTTTTCTGTTTTGATGTTCTACTCCCTGATGAGTAGTAGTTTTGAGGTTTCAAATGTAAAATTAATCTCTTCTTACTGGTGGCTACATATCAAAGTGCAGCCTATTGCAGCAAAGACTGAAACAAGACTATATGGTCAAAATAGCTTTCATTATCTTACCTATAGTTCTTCTATCTGGTATATTTTTCTAGACTCTCCACCCATGGAATTTTAACAGGCTGCATTCATATCCAATAGTGACCATAAAATAATATCTTGTTTATAATACCAACAATTTACAAGTGCCAAAGAACACAGAAAGTGGTAATTACAAATGCAAGATTAATCAGGATTTCAGTTGCTTTGGGTCATCATATAAATGCTGAAAAATGTTTCAGCTTTAGAAAAACTGCTGAAAAGTTGTACTCTGCACAACTATTCTAGACTATTATTATCCTCTACAGTTAGTGGATTTTTACAAGTTTGTTCAGTATTTTTTTAGACATTAGCACACTGGACACCTTTGTCTCGTTCTAGTTTACATATTTGACTCAGCAGGGGAAAGCTAATCAGCATATTCCACACAGTTCAGCATTTACTGAACACTGTTACCAGCTGGTTTTATGCTCTGAGAAACAGACTTAATTAGCTAAACCTGTCCTTTTGAAGGGCTGAGCGATAGCTGCAATGATCCAGAACTTTCATACAGATGAATAGTACTTGCCTCCACGCAGTCTGTTAAATATGCAGTACACAGGAGTGTATCAGTGTAATTATATATTAAGTTAATCAAAAGGATTTGTTCAAATAAGACTGAGAAGATACAGTGCTTACCTGGGCACTCACAGCCTCCACCTTTGGCTCTGTTTGCCACAGCTGCTGCATAAGAACGTGCGTCTAAGATCAAAAGCTTCTGAGGCTGTATGGCCAAACTCTCTGCTCCTGAAGCATTAGAGATTGAGGAATCTGGGGAAGAGGATATGAAACCGATGAGCAAATAAAAGGAAACTTCTGAAACTGTTTACAACAACGATGCACTCAAGTCCCACAGTGCATATGCAGAAACTGGAGAATGTCTGATTAAATACGAAGGATTGAATCTGTTACAGTACCTAGAAGAGATTAGGTTTTTATATAAAGCTATGCCCTTTACAGAAAAATAACAGTGACAAACTTACCAAATTCCACATCAGAGAGGTCCCCTCCATTGGGGAAATCTCTGGAACAATTTCCGTTCATTAATTTGTTACTGTTGGACCTTGAATCTGAGGCACAGGCTTTGGCTACAGACTGGACAAGGTGTTCATCATCTGCATTCCTCCAGCCCCACCAACTGACCTCGGGCTGTCCACAGCGGGAAATAACTGCTCCGTTGCTCTGGTGCCTGAAAAAGAAATGAATAAAAAGCACAGCAGTGCATAACTTGAAAAATCAGGATGAAAAATACAAAGGGCATGAAAAAATTAAATGATGCACTCCAGTAGTTTAATTCCTGCCAGGTACCTCTCTATCGTTCAGCAATTATCCTCAACCTGTGATTCACTGGCAATGCATTCCACGTGCTTCCCTTCAAAACGCTGACTGTGACCACACAGACACAGAGGTAAAAGTCAAAGCAAAGGTCAGTAAGAGAAAACAAAGCATTTTCTTGCTCAATATTGTTGCCTGTTGGCCAGTGAAAGCTGGGGAACATTTTGGAACAGCACACACGCTGCAGAACCATACCTAGAAGCCATCGCATTTTAGTTAGTTTCACTAGCTAAAAGGAAAAAAGCCTTTCGCATCTCAGGATGTTAAACATCTGCAGTTTGGTATTTGTGTCTGTTGGAAAGGAGTAGCTCTGCCATCCCCTTTTCAGTGGCTTCTCCTCTACGTGTGGGCCTTCTCTATCTCCCTTCCTGACATCTTTGGGTCGTGTTTAGTCTGCTGCCTCTCAAATGCACATCGCACCTAGCAGAAAAGGACCAAGGAGCTGATGAAGAGCGACAGCAGCTCTTACATGTAAGCACCAGTGTGATGCCAGGCTGGTAAATAACAAAGTCCACAAGCAAGTACCTACTGACACCTAAGCGGCATCGAAATATTGTTTATTAACAGAATATTTGTATTCTAAAATATTATATAAATTTGCAAGCATACTGATAAAACTTCAGAGCACTGGCCACTGGAGTACAGAGATGAGTCTACCAATAAAAAAATGTCAGGGAGGTAACTTGAACATAGCTATCTCCTTCTGGGGAGTAACATTAAAAAAAACAAAACTCCAAAAAAAAGCCAAGCCCAAATAAACATTTTTTTAAATGGCTGAAGAGTTACTAGTTATTTCCTTAAATTGGACCTAGCTTCTTCTACTACATATAAAGAACAGATCTGAAATAATTAAAAC
The DNA here is from genome assembly GCF_023638135.1 of Falco biarmicus. Taxonomy (NCBI): domain Eukaryota; kingdom Metazoa; phylum Chordata; class Aves; order Falconiformes; family Falconidae; genus Falco; species Falco biarmicus. Next base: position 34,492,137 of record NC_079288.1, read on the forward strand.
TTATCCAAACCACTGAAGACACTCTGAAAAAGATTTAAAAACTCTTCCCCTACATTCTGGTTGTTTTTTTTTTTAATTAAAAAAAAATTACTGAAACATGTTATCCCTGTAATTTCACTTACTGCAGCTATGCTGGCATATCCCACTGCTGCCAACAGAAACATCATTCCCCACTCACTGAAGTGTTTACACCTAGCATTAACAACGTTCTCCTTGACCTTCACCAGCAGTATCCCGAACCCAGAGGACCTCAGCCATGGCACAAAAAGCCACCCAACTGTTGGTATGAAGAGCTGCTGGTGGAGTGGCCAAAGCAAAAGACACAACTTGTCTCAGGTCACACGGCAAGTCAATGATGCTGAGGAATGTGGCGCCTAGAATTGTTTACTCCCTGCCTCATGTCCTGTCTGAAATATCCTACCACTTGTCCACAAAGTTCTCCCCTATGTAAATGGCCTGCAGATACACATACATCCCTTTAAGCAAAGCCAGTGCTGTTCTTGCCCAGGAGTCCCACTGGAACCTTGTATTTATAAAGCAGGCACATGCCAACTATCGTTCCTATATGTTACGATGCAGCAAAGGATTTTAGAGTCTTCCTGCAGACAAACCGGCTATCTCATCTTTATGTCAACCAAGGGTTGTTTAACTCCCTCTACTCTAGCAATGGCACAGAATGGTGAGGCTGAGCCAAATCTTTAAGCAAATTTAGACATCTGAATTGGGACAATCCCCAACAGGAAGAAAGCCCATCCAAACCTACAAATCTTAACTTTTTTCTCCTCTCACCACTCTAATAAATGTTTACGGAGGTGTGACAAGCTGGTTTGTAACTTGTCAGAGCTGTCAAGCCCCACCAGGTGCTGAGCAGCACCCCTCGGCAGTGTCACTGCAGGGCACAGCAGCAGGCGGCAGCAGCTGCCTCGTGCTACTCATTCAAAAGCAGCACTTCTATCAGGTTAAGGCTCCTTCTTACAAAAATTTTAAAATTATAAAATAGGCCATGATATGGTATTTTAAGTATCTTTCGTAGCCCTTTTGTAATTGTTTCATATAAAATTCCTCCACTGAGAGGAAGCAACTGACACGCTGCATTAACTAAACCAAAGGAAAAGTAATCTGAATGCCATGGCACTTTAACCAGGTGCCAGCCAACTGCATGCAAAGGAAAATTTATTTCTGCTGAAATGAATAGCCTTCCAGAAACAGCTCTACGAATATAAAATTAGTTCAGAAAAAAATGCCAATCATTGAAAGGCCACCTAGTTCCCTGCTACGCTTGCACAAACAACAAAAGAAAATAAAACATCATTATACATGTAAGAAACCTATTTTGAACACTCAGATAAGCTCATTTATTTTTCCATATGTTCTCCCAGACTTCATTACCACCCGCCTGCAGAATCATTTTCACAGGTTCATAAACAGTCATATTTTCATCTCCATGTTCTTACCTCCCATTTATACCACAAATAATAAAGAATCATTAGGCCAAAAGTTGAGTTCATTGATAGCTGTGAAGCCCTAACACTCCTAAGCCTGCACAAATATGCAATTTTCAGATGTACCAGCAGAAATCGGCAAACAATTCTATTTACGGTAATGTTGGAGGCCTGAGGAATCACACTCATTCCAACTGGACTGGCCATGGGAACAAAAAATAGCAAATAGTTTAAGTGTGATTTCGAGGTCCCTAGAGACAGAGCTGGGGATAAGATGCTGTCACTCAGATCTCAGTAACCAAAAAGATTAAAAAAAAATTAAAGCGAACCCTCCACTGCAAACTTCCTAACCCTCCAGAGACAAAGCAACATGCAGCCTCCCTACAGAAACTAAATCACCATTACATAACTATAAAACATTGTATAACTGTAGGATGTATGGTACACCTCTGCACATGCTTAATCTTCCTTGTGTTAAAGCAGCCTTTTGAGTAACAATAAATCCACGAGGTCCTTGCAATTACAAAGACAGGGAGGACTAACGGAGGTTTGAATAGCTCCTCCCAAAGCATTACTTAACTACTAGTGCTTGCAACTAAAAAAACCAGTTGCTGCAGTTCATAAATATCATTCAGCATGTATGGTACATAGCAATTTTCTGTTTCCCTTTGCTCCCCGTGCTGGCAAAAATGCTCCTGGCATGGGTAATCACCTTCAGTAGTCAGCAAGACAAAAAGACACCTTCAACACAGCTAATATCCAAGTAGGTTCTCACACGTTTAGGACACTGCACAATGTATGAAGTCCTCTCTATCACCTTTCCACAAAATCCAAAAATTATTCTCCCTAACACTGACTTTCTGGGATCAGGGTATGTAAGCTACAAAAGCCATGTTACAGGGCAGATTTATCTACATAAATATGTGCCTAGATTGTAAAAAAACTGGAAGCACAGAAAGCTTGCAGCAGCTGGGTTTGAGATTTTTCTAGAAATCTGATCACAGAATAGAAGCAATGCTCCTGACAGTCCAATCTCAACTGAGTATTTCTGAAGCTTGCTTCTGAATTCAGCCCGCTCCACTTTTCAGCCTGTGCATACTGTCATAGCTCTTGAATGCTTCACAAGAGCAGACAATGAGGTTTTTGTTGCCAAGTGTCTGTGTCTCTGGTCTTGCCCTGTCCCAGTGTTCAGTATCTGAGACAAGTTATTGGACAAGTTTTAAAAAAATCATTATTTCTTCCTCCCCTTGAGGTAAAACAAAAAAAGCAGATTTTAAAAATGTGATCAATAATAAAACTAATAGTCCCAAAATCATCTTCAACCGAAAAAATGCGGAATGAACTTTTGTCCCTTTACTCCTCCAAAAGTAAGAAAAAAGATATTTTTATGGCAACATATATACAGAGAAAACTATACATGGTTTTCCAATCATACGGATCATCAACCACTAGCTGATGTGAGTTCTATTACAGCACAGAATGATGAACTGGTTGTCTTGAAAAATCTATTGATATATGTCAAGATAAGGAAAAAAACCCGAACAAAAAAAAGAGAAAAAATTTTCTCCCACTGATTTTAAGATTACAAATGAAAAACTATGTGGTGATTTAACATACATAGTGTCATCAGAACTGCAGAAAATGGAATGCCAGGGATTAAAGAATTTCAGTCTATGAGGTCTTTTGAACATTTAAATCACTTTCCCATAAATCCTGCAGAACACAGGCTATACCCAAGAATGCAAAGGAAGGGATTTCCTTCTCCTGTATAGTGCTGACAGAAGGAGGGATGCTTCCCCGTGTTAAGTGTGCTTGCAGTGAGGCGTCCCCCAGTTCTGTGGTGACTGCATAAAAGGCACAAAGTGGCCTGAAATGCAGTGTTCAAAGTTGAACACAAAACCATATATAAATACACCATGCTCTTTCATACACATATATATAAAACATACATACTTCTATGTACTACCATAATAAAACACCTTAAGTCTTAAAAAGATTAGTATATGCTGGAAAGCATTCCTCCCCGCCCCCCAAGCTGAACAGGATGGAGCAATTCCTTAACTACGAAGAAAGAGACTACACTAACCCCTTCATTATTCAGAAGAAAAAGAAGAAAAGATAGAAGGATTTAAAGATAATGGTCTGCTGCCACAAGCTCATTTGTTTGTTCTGCTTTCATAGAACAAGAACTCTTAAGCTAGGTAAATAATGTTTTGTGGCCTACTCTTAACTCTTGCACACTTGCTCCTCCAACCCAGGCTGTGTGAATTTGTAACTTTACTGTGCTCTAAATTTAGCTTGCTGCTCTGAGAACAGCTTTTCCTTCCTGTTTAGAAGGAATGGGTGGCTAGGCAGACTTAATGGAATTATCAGTATTCACCATCTTTTAAATCTCTTTGTCATCTGATTTTTTAAAGAGATTTAAAACATTTATGGGAGGATAACTACACCAGGAAAGTGGCCAAGGTATTAAGTGACAGATTCCAGAATATCTGGAAAAGACAGAAGCTTAAATATATTTCTTACTAAAGAAGGTGCCAAAACCCAGTATCTCAGAAAAGCAATTTTGTTGTGAAGAACTTCTGGACTCAATCTGAGGAAGAGACTGTCTGATTAAAACTACCTGAAATATGTAGATACAGCCAACACATACATTCCTTTTTGATTTGAGGTTTTATCTCCTGTAAATAACTTTGGTATTTGTCCTTGTTTATACTGCAGTCTGATTATTAGCCAGATGAGAATGAGAAAAAAACCCAAAGGAGTACCTAGCCAGAGATACCACTTACCATTTCTTCACCTGTGTTATGTCTTCATCTTACATTTATTAGTTTTCATATTAAAAAAAAAAAGAAAATCAATCTTAACTGAGGTGACTGCCCTAGGAATCCTTTGTAGGAGATGCAAATCCTGGGTGGTCCTACAATATGTGTTTGGAATTAAAACCATTACTCCCGCTGAAGAGTGAATGTGTAGTAGGTCTGCCTTACCTCATTTATGGCTTGACAAGGGCCAGTATGTGATGCTGCCTCACGCATTCTGGGAGTTTTCAATAGGTATAAACCAATACACATATAGGTAGCAAATGTAGAGACAAAGAAACCAGGCCATCAGGCCGAACAGGTCATGCTTTGCTGTCAGTTAAATGTAGGTCTGAACATTTTCTCCTACAAGGGCCCCCTTGCCATCCTTGTTTGATATCTAAACGCTTAGGGTGGTTTGTGTTTTGTTCTGAGGTCCTGTTCTCTACACTCCTTCTGGGATCCTTCTGGAGTGGAAGAGCAGGACCTCACCCCAGACAGAGTCCCAGGGTTGATCAGCTTGATTACTCCTCCACCAGGCAGCACAGAGGGGACTGTGCTTGATGTCGTTGCATCCTCCCAGCCTGGTTCTCCAACTCTGCCCTAGCAGGTCCTGGGCCTTCAGGCAGCATCCATCCACATCATGTTAAACAAGCAAAAAATACAGCAAGATACAAGCCAGACCTCTCTTTACCTTGAATAAATTATTAAAATATTATTTTACAATGTCTTTAACACCTGTGCTAAAGTCTGTCAGGCTCAGCGAGGGGGCATCTGGTGCCCAGAAGAGCCTGAGCATCTTTCATTACAAGCCAAGATTCCCAGTTACAACTTACTTAAGCTTTTATTTGCTAGAACACCGCATTCACAGCCTGGTGAAAATGTTCCACCTGTAAGAGCCTCACCTGTACACAACAGCAGGGATACGCTTCCAGGACCGAAAGCTTGCCACACTCTCTAGCTCTTTATCCGTGATCCAAGCAGGAACTATGATTTCCTGGGGGTAACTACCACACAGCCTGTGAGAAAAGTGGTGCAAAGGGTTGAAAGTAAGTGATACAGAGCAGTTACTTCCCAGAGGATACATACCAATAAGCAGTATAAGCAACCTGAGTTCATCTCAGCGAACTGCCATTTTGTTAATTCCCATTTCAGTGTACTCCTCCTTCGCACATACAAAAAGCACCGTGAACACTGTGGTGCATAAATGCATTTCAGAATTACAAGATTCAAGCTGGTTTCTCAGGAAATTTGCACATAGGCAATTTTTAACTCCAGATGCTCAAATAAACTGGACCACATTAAAGAAATTCCATGTCTCTCCATGCTAAAGAATGAGCCACTTCATTTCTGGGTCACAACACAGAGAAGCAGAGCAATCCTGGCCCATTGGATTCAACACAGAAAACTTGTGTAAGTGTGGAAAAAGTACACTGGCTAATCCACCCTCACTGAAGGCAAGAATCGGAGTGCACTGGCTTATGCTTGACTGGAACTTTCTTCTACTAAATGCACCTCCTACTCCACAAGTTAACTAATAAAGCCATGACTGCCAGTAAGAACAGCGCAAGCAGTCAGTAGTGACTGCAATATACTGCTGAATCATAAACTAGTTCATCCCCAGTCCATCCCCTTAAAGAGATGCATTTACTGCGCAAGGACAGAAATGAACACATGTCTAAGACCACTCTATTCAGAAAAAAATACAGCACTCATCCTGAAAAAATGCTCTTTTCTCAAGTGCTGGCCACAAGAAGGAAAGGAGTAGTTTGTGTCATTCTGCTTCCATATTCCATATAATACTAAAGTAAAAAAAGCTTTAAATATGTAAGGGATAGCTATTTTTATTTCCACAGATTTTGAGAGCAAGACAGATAGCTGGTGTCACTGCAAGAGAACTACCAGCTGCAAGTTATTATCCTACAAAGACAGCAATGAAACATGTTTCATCACAAAGTGTTACTGCTGGTTTTGCTCTTATTCGGATTAGGGATGAGCCAGTACACCCTGTCCTACCAAGCATGAACAGAACATCACCATCCTCTGCTCCAGCAGCCTGAGAAAAGGAAATTTACCTAAGCTTTCAGGACCACAGAAAGCATCTTATTTTCAGGATCTACAAGCTTAACTTTTCCAAACCAACTTTAAGACAAGTCTTTGTCATAAGATAGAAAATAAGACACAATAAAAAAATGTTTTTTAAAAGTTCAAACTCTGCTCTTTGCTCAAGTTTCCCTTTCTTCCTTCAGAATGCTTATTCTCTAAGAAGTCTTCCAGCAAGCACACCAAAATCTGGTTATTTCTAAGCCTACAAAAATTGTAGCAGCTAATAAAATATTAACTACTACTTTAAAAGCCCATTTTTTCCTATAAAACAACAAAACTCATAACTCTAATTGTCCCTTATTAGGAACTGTAGAACTTGGAAAAAGTTCCAGTAATCTGCTGTAACAAAACTGGTGTTATGAGATGCCATTTGGCCGCGAATCAGCAGCCCACATAACTTACTTGTACTTCTCATTGATGTTGGAAATCCTCCAGGCATTGTTCATATCAAAACCCATCCGCTCCACTTCATTTTTAAACCTTGAAGTTACATGTTCTCCTGGTTGTCAAAAGCAGAGACACAAAATAAATATGAAACAAGAAGTAAGCTTCCTACCCTTCAAAACAGTTGGAGAAAACCACCACTGTGACTCATACTTATTAAAAACTGAAAGAGAAAGGAATAGTCCAACAACACCATCTACATCTCACCTTATTTTGAAAATCTCTATCAGGAGAACCACAGCTTGCACTGATGGTTCTCTCTGGTCAACTTTTCACAAATGTCAAAGTCCATCAAGGACTTTTTCTCTGAAATTACCACCTTCCGTAAATCCATATGAGAAACAGTAATGCTGCAAACCAGAACCAAGCACGGTCAGCAAAATCAATTTAGATCCACCACCAGTCCTAGCTGGAAAACTCTAGTAGTTTTTCTTTTCTGAAGTTCAGAATTTTGTATCAATGAGAAAAACGTGAAGCTCTGGTCTGACTGATACATGAAGGGGTAATATATGGAATGTGGTCTGGGATCTTGGGCAATCTCCATTTAGTATGCAATTTCAGCCACAGGTTTCCCGTATGACTGTAGGAAAGCCCTGCAATTTAAGCCGTGTCTCTGTTTTTCCACTTGCTAACTGGAATTTATTCCTCTGTGAATCACATGGAGATACGAAGATAAATGACTGTTTGACACAAATATCAGTCACAGGATCCTCACAGATTCCTAGATTAATATATTAAAGGAACTGGAAAGAGCTGCATTTATTTCCTAGACACTTTTTTTAAAAGTATCAAAACACAATTGATAAATATGCAATGGCAATAAAGAAGAATTTTTCTGATAGACAGAAAATGTAGAGATTTAGAAGGTACTCAATCAACAGGCAGAAGAGAATAATGTACAAAATTTCCAGGTTCACTGAGCTAAGAAATGTGATAAATTTAATGAGCATGTGAGCAACATTAGATAAAACGATTCTGAAAGTCTGTCCATTGCTTGTCTCTTTAAATTACTGTATCATTAAATCATGAGGCAGAGCATCACCCAACAGAAGGAAAAAAAAATCTGTTAAAAATTAAAAGTATTACATCTTTCCATTAAGTATTTCAGAAAACCCTTAAAGTCTTTCAATACCTGAGATACATATTTATCTCAAAGATGTAAATGTACATGTCTGAAACAATTTTTTATGTGACATTACAGAACAATTAGAGAGAAATATAGGTAAATTAAGAATAAAGATAGCCTAACTACAGCACTTAATTAACTGTGAGAGAAAAGCTATAATGTTATTCATTCCTACAGGTCAGATCATACACTGAAAATGCTACTTTGCAAATCTAGACCTGCTTTACAATATGGGCAACGTGCAAGAGATCTGCATACTGAAATTATTTTTCTTATGCTTTTTGAAAAGTAAAATGTGAGAATGACACTGTGTGCAAATGAAAAATATTCACACTCTGACCTCACTGACCTTCATCACTTACTCGCTTTACATCATGCCACTGGTACAACAGTATCATAAAAAGAAATAGTTCTGCCTCTTGTGCCATGCATTTTCTGCAGAAGGCTAGTATCGTATCACGCAGGCACTGTAGTTCTGCTCTACCTTCCCTATTGCCAGATCAATTAGACTGGAGCTTGCCAAGAATTTCCCGCTTCTCACGTGAAATCTGCATGAGCTTGAGTTTATAATCTTCCAGCCACCTACTCAAATAGACCCGCTGTTTCTAGCCCCAGTTTTACAAAAGCTGGATGGCTCCATAGAGATTGCAGCTCTGTGAGGAGCTCTTTGGTTGGTTGTCAAGTGCACAGGTGAAACTGCAACAATACATTCCAGCCAGACAACGACCTCAGTCATGTTCTTCCTTAGTGGTGACTTTTTTATTCTAAAAGAAAAAAAAAACCCTTTTATTGGAACAGCAGCATGCTCTTCAAGCACTGAGGATGGGCTTCATTACCAGCTGCTTTGAAGAATGGTCATTAAAACTTGTGCTATGTCCGTATGGATTTTTCTGCATAGCAAATGAGAATACTAGAAATATCCCCAATCACTGATGCTGCATACTGCTAGTGGGTTTTAAAAGAAACACATAAAATTACATGAAAATGAAATATTCTGTTTGATTCCTCCCTCTTAATTTTTCAGCTACTGTGCATGTCACGAAAGGATAGGCTTTCCTCTGCAAAATAAGATTCTACCTTAACATTTTGTCCATTGCTCCTGAAATGCTGGTATTTTAAGAGGCATTTTGAGCCAAGATGGAAAATATTTTCAAAGCATCCCATCAATTCTCAAAATCAGAGAAAAAGCAAGCTATACATTTTGTGGACTTGTGCCTTCTGACATTAAAAGCTCATCAGTTATTATGTCCCAATACATACATTGATGACAACTTATATTTTCCCCCAGAAACAGATAGATTTTGAAGCAATTAAGTATTTTTGCCCATACCTACCAAATACCGGGCTCCTTCGTGTAAAAAAATAAATTTAAATGTCTTGGGATTAACTTCTTCAATTACATTCCATAGATCTATTTCAACTATAATTCAACTCTTAGAAGGAGAGTACCTACCGCCAAGCTACAGGAAAGAAAATTATTTGATAGACATACGTACCAAAAAAAATGCAATTGCTAGAAGTTAATAAAAAGGTAAACGCTGCTTCTTATCCTAACCCAGTGTTAGGCTGAAGCCCGTCTGTTTCAGTGAGGAAGAGAAAAGAACTACAAGGAGACTTCACAAGCCATCTACGTGTCTGCTATCTTCCAGCTCCTGATTTTAGTCAGGAGGGAAAAGACTCGACTATAAAATTCGGCTCTGAGGATTTTTTTGCCTTTTTAGTTCTTGCCTTTTTTGCCTTTAGTAACTGCTAACAAAGTGCGTGAAGTGCAGAAACAAGAACTAGAACCAAGAAGCACCTCCTGCCACTTGTGTGCTAGCTGTTGACTGTCCTCCCTCAGGTACCAAAACAGTGACAGCTTTTGCTCAGCCCCAGACTGGCTTTAGTAGTAAGGATACGATCACACTAACATTCCCTCAACCTGGTAACTGGGATGCTTTTCTCAGACAGGTGAATTGTGAGCGAAGAGAGCCTCAGATTGTAAAGGACCTGGAACACAGATTTCCTTATCTTCAAACAAGTACTATAACCACAAGCATCCCAATTTTTAGCTTATATTTACGTGAGGGCTTCTAAAAATTTTCCAGCAAGGATGATATCTCACTAAAATAGGTTGCTGTCTTGCAGCTGTGAATGAACCTCAGGAACAGCTAAGGGACTTCCTTCTCCTTCACCTGCTCCTCAACTTCTATGTTGAAGACCACTGTTCTAGACAAAAAATGTGGGCACAATCAATAAGAAAATATTTTAGACTGAAAGTTGCTGGTATGATGAGCAAACCATTATTAGTATTATACATGACTGACTAAATCAAATCCACCACAACAATTTCCTTGGGATATTGAGATGCTGCTTTGCATACTGATCCCAAAGTAGCTATGATGGGAGCTAATCCTAAGACAGAACAGAACTCAGACTGTGCGGTAGAGACAAGCAAGACAATAAAGGACACCTTGCTCTAAGCAAAGTTATACCATTACCTATTTAATTACCACATACAGGATATTCACCAGCTAGTGAAGAAGTGAAAGAACTTACATACAAAAACAAGTCCATGCTGAAATTTTCCAGGTTCAGTTTACAGCAACACAGACTGAATTTGTTTATAACTTTTTTGGAAAGTTCTGGATTTCAGCAAACAGGCAGTTAACAGTCAGTGCATTTGTGACGATCCCCACAGTGTTCCCACATACCTGGCCGACACAAATCCCCATGCTGTTCCTTTTCACTAGCATATACCTCCATACACCAAGCGTGATAGGCAAATGAGAAAAGGTCTTCTATCTTCGAAGGAGGGCGGATGGCATTGTTCAGTCGCTTAAGCCAGTCTTGACACTGCTCGAAAGTAGAAAACTGACACCTGGCCCAGAAACAAACATTTATCTATTAATTTTCAGTAAAAGATGCCAGAATATAAGATCTGACAGGCTGACTATGAAAACATTTATGAAAGCAAAAAGTGAGAACAAACATAACTTAGTTCTGTTTCTATGCACATTCTAATAGGTAGTAAAAATGAAAACTTTGGCATATCAGTAAAGAAATACGCACTTAGGAAGTCAAAATAAGTTGTAAGCATAAAAGCAATGTTCTGTGATTGTGGATAAACCAGTGGTATGCCCTACTAGCCCTGAATGAGGGAAATGTTTATGCATATACTATATGCTATTTGCTATATATATATACTATATACTATTTAATATAAAACCAAGGACAGTATCACTGAGTTCAGTCTGCAGCTTTCACACACAGACAGGAGAGTGTTACAGTGACTTGCTGACTGGTGGTGTCAGATGGAAATTCACAAAACTATCACATACATTATAATGTATGCATTGTATTCCTGTAAACAAGAATACATTTTTCATCAGACATAGGAGACATATCCATTTGATTAATATACTTAACTTGTGAATAATGAGGACAAACTCCAGTATCTGAAATCCTACATTACCCCCCTCTCTCATACGCTAAGATTCTCTCTCTGGCCTTGGTCTGAAGCACATACAATGTTTTTGAGACTGAGCTTTGCCAAACATTAGACTAGCAACTACAACTAGCAAGAACATTCCCTGCACAGAAAAAAAGTATGTCTCAAAGCGGTATGTTAAAATTATATTAGCTTGTCTTTTCAAAGAGGATTTCTGCACACTTTAAAATAAAAGGGTGGAAATAAGATCAGTGATTTATTTTGCTCTGACAGATTAATTCAAGATTTTATAGTTATAAAATATTCACCAAGTATTTAGGTTCTGCTCCGTCTGTGTTCTACTGCATTCATGGTTAATGATAGCATCTGTATTCTCTAAGGGCAGGATTTATTACCCCTACCTGCGAATACCTAAAAGTCAGTCAGTGGAAGGAAAAAAAACTTGTCCAACTCACGAAACATGTCTAAATAGCTGCGAGGAACTGCAGCCTGCAGGTGTTTATTTCCCATCACCAACTATAAAGCAAACTGGGACTAATGGCTTAGACTGGATAATTCTCTATTAAATATCCATATCCAGAGAAGATACACCTCACCCTAAAGATCCCATTTTCTTCCTAAATTCCTTTAGTGTTGCAAATCAGTACTATCTTCACTTGAGCCCTATTATTCAAAACACACACTGCTTTGTTAATGAAAAAGAATGTGAACACGTTCTAAATCTGGTATCTGAGCCCCATACTTCATGATCTTCCAACAGCCAGTGTCACCAAGTACTGATTCTCAGAGATGCAATTTTGAAGGGATATTCATAAGGAAGGGCATAAATACAAATAATTTGTATTCACTTTGCAACAGAAGAGAAATAACAAATTAATGTAGAGAAGAAGGGTGGCTTTTTTAAATGTCAAGAGCTACATGTTAAGAGGAAGTAAAATATTTAATTTTAATTAAACTAAATATTACTTCTAAAGTAGAATCATAGAATCCTTTAGGTTGGAAAAGTACTTTGAGATCATTCAGCTGGATGTAACTCCATTCACTGCCACTCTTTGGGCTCAGCTGCCCAGCCAGTTTTTTACCCAGTGATCAGTACACCTGCCCAAGTCACGAGCAGCCAGTTTCTCCTGGAGAATGCTGCGAGAAACAGTGTCAAAGGCTTTAGTAAAGTCTAGGTAAACAACATCCACAGCCCTTCCTTCATCCACTAAGCAGGTCACCTTGTCATAGAAGGAGATCAGGTTTGTCAAGCGGGACATGCCTTCATAAATGCATGCTGGCCGGGCCTGATCACCTGTACATGCTGCGTGATGGCACTCGGGAATGGCTGCTCCCTAACTTTCCCTGGCACTGAGGTCTGGCTGACAGGCCCGTAAGTTGCCCAGATCCTCCTTCCTGCCCTTCTTGTAGATGGGGTAACCTCCAGTCTTCTGGGAGCTCTCCAGTTAGCCAAGACTGCTGACAAAAGATGGACAGCAGCTGGGCAAGCTTCTCTGCCAGCTCCCTCAGTACCCTTGGGTGGATCCCATCTGGCCTCATAGACTTGTGCATGTCTAAGTGGTGTAAGAGGTCACTGACCATTTCCCCTGGATTATGGGGGCTTCACTCTACTCCCTGTCCCAGTCTTCCAGCTCAGAGAGCTGGGTACCTGGAGAACAAATGGTCTTGCTATTCAAGACAGAGGCAAAGGCAGCATTAAGTACCTCAGCCTTTTCCTCATCCTTTGTCACCATGTTTCTCCCTGCATCCAATAAAAAATGGAGATTCTCCTTAGCCCTCCTTTTGTTGCTAATGTATTTATAGAAACATGTTTTTATGGTCTTTTATGGCAGTAGCCAGATTAAGCTCTAGCTGGGTTTGACCCTTCTAATTTTCTCCCTGAATAACCTCATAACATCCCGGTAGTCCTCCTGAGTTGCATGCCCCTTCTTCCAAAGGTCATAAACTCTCCTTTTTTTTTTTTTTCCCTGCGTTCCTGGCTCTGTTCAGCCAGGCTGGCTGTCTTCCCTGCTGGCTTGTCTTTTGGCACATGGGGACAGCCTGCTCCTGTGCCTTTAAGATTTCCTTCTTGAAGAATGTCCAGCTGTTCTGGACTCCTCTGCCCTGAAGGGCTGCCTCCCAAGGGACTCCGTCAACCAGGCTCCTAAACAGACCAGTCTGCCCTCTGGAAGTCCAAGGCAGCAGTTTTGCTGACCCCCTCCTTACTTCTCTGAGAATCAGTAACTCATCATTTTGTGATCGTTGTGCCCAAGAGGGCCTCCAAACGTCAACATGACCCACAAGTCCTCTGTTCACAAACAGGTCCTGCAAGGTGCTTTTCCCAGCTGGCTCACTGACCAGCTGTGTCAGGAAGTTATCTTCCACATACTGCAGGAACCTCCTGGACTGTTTCTCCTCCACTGTGCTGTATTTCCAGTGGACATCTGGTAAGTTTAAGTCGTGTGTGTCCCTGTCCTCCCCCGAGAACGAGGGCTAGTGATTGTGCAACTTCTCCCAGCCGCTTATAGAATATTTTGTCTGCCTCTTCATCCTGGTTGGGTGGGCTGTAACAGACTCCCACCACAATACCTGCCTTGTTGGCCACCCATCTGATTCTTACCCCAAAACACTCAGCCCTACCTATCATCACCAAAATTAGGCTCTAGACAATCAAAACACTCCCTAACATACAGGGCTAGCCCACCAGCTCTATCCACCTTGCCTATCCCTTCTGAAGAGTTTACAGCCATCCATTGCAGCAGTCCAGTTGTGCGAGTCATCCCACTGTGTTTCCATGAGGGCAACTACATCATAGTTCTCCTGCTGCACACCAGCTTCCACCTCCTCCTGTTTGCTGCCCACGCTGCATGCACTGGTGTAGATACACCTCAGTTGGGCTACTGATCCCACCACCTTCTAGGGGGAAGAAGGCCCAGTTCCTACGTGACCATTCCCAGGTGCTTCTGTGGTTTCTAACACATCAGTAATCCTCATCAGTCCTCGTCAAAATACAGCATTTCAGGAAGCAGCTGGCCTGTTAAACATTCTGAGTGCTCAGATATGACTGGGGCTCATTTCATTATACAAAAGGTACTGCCAGCAAACATTTAATCAAAAAAGAAATGCTCCTTTCTTGTTAATTGCAGTTTATAGATCAAAATTAATTTCTGCAGTGGAAAAGTAGGAAATAGCTGTAGCTCAGGCTCAGTAGCTCTGAGACTCCTGGGGCAGACTCTGAAGTCTGCTGAAGGGCAGACACAAACAAAAATTCCCTTCCACATGATGCTGTCTACTGGGTTACAGAGCAGGTTGCTGACCTGGCTTTACTTTATTCCCTTAGCTTCTTTTCCAGTAGGCTACTATGTCTTAATGCTAGCAACTGTACCCTCACAGCTGTTAAAAAAGCAGGGCAGCTGATGCTATCCAGACTGAGGGTTTCATGTAGAACTGCACAAGCCCACACCTTAACCCCCCAAATCCCAAAGCTTGATTAAATACTCTTCCAAGAAGCATGTGTTTCAGTGGTTTTATCTAGTTCTGTATCTCGTACCTAATTGAAGCAATACATTATAACTGATTGTAAGGCAGGGAAAATGCAGTGAGACTGAAATTCATTTCAGAATAAAATCAAGATCAGCCACTTGGGCTCAGACCAAGGTTTGCTGTTATATTGTATCACAGCAAGCAAAAATGCAGCTCATCTTGCTCCCATCCCCTTTACAAAAATCCCCAGCTATCATACGCAAAATCAGACAAAAGGAAGTATTTTAAGGGAAAGTAAATCCACTAAGTAAGAAAAAACATTTACTTAAAATGTCACAGCTGTCCATAGCACATGGAATGCAAGGCTACCCCCCATTTAACATTCAGCTTATTCATACCTTATAACCTTGCAGTCTTTGCAAGTCAAATGAAGTTGAAATATATCACGGCACTCAACACTTTCTATAAGCTGCAATGGAACCTGCAATTAAAAAGATTACATAATTTTATTTCAAACAGTACTAACACTGTAATTTGTTTGCCTATCTCAAAGATTTATTGTAGGACTACATGGAGTCTGAGAAGAGAGAGAAAACCAAAGAAAACTATGTGTAACTGCTTCAGCAGCTCTGAGGTATGGTACCATATTAGTTCCAGCTCTATTGCTGTATAGTCCAAAAATCTTAAGGGATCACATGGAAACAGCTGAGAAGACTACAGCACGCTGGTGACAAATGTGAAGGCAGAAAAAGCAGCAGAAACCCCACAAGCTCCTATCTCATGGAAGCATCTTTCTCTCTTATAGGTCCCAACCCAGGGAATCTAATTTTAGCTGTTGGTGTAAAACAATAAACTGCTAAGCAAGATCCACCTTAACAGACTGCTGCAGTCTAGATCCTTTTATATGGAAATATCCCAGGTAAAACCATTTGGCCCGTTCAGACCAACAGTCCTGACCAAAGCAGCCATATTGGCGAGTAATAATGCTGATTCATTCATTTTTAAAGGTATAGTTATATGCACTTATGTTTTATGGCACATGTAACTAGCAGAAGCTTGATCAGGCAAAACATGTAAGCACATGCAAGTACTTTTAAAGTTAAGAAGAAACCACAAGATGAATATATTAGTCTGTGTTAATATTGTTGGACCTTTACCTGAGACAGGCAAATGTCCATTACAGTCTTAAATGAATAAAAGTTAGTATCTAACTATCTCTTATGTAACTGTCTGAATTCCAAACACAGAGAATTTAGCTACTACCTACAATAAACACAATGAATAAAACTGTTTGAATTGTTTATGAAATCATATTGAACATTACACAAGGCAAGAAGACCTTTGCAATCCTTCAGCACAAAGGCTATCAGAGAAATATTCAAATATTCTTTTACCATCTTCGCCATCAGAGGAGTATGATCCAATAGTTTAAGTTCTGGCTTGGGGCTTACAAGATGTGGCTGTAAGACCCTGCTCTGCTACTGCCTTTCCATAGGACTCCAGGCAAGTCCTTGAAGGTCACCTCCAATCAAGGATCTGGGCTGAGGAATCAAGAGAGCTGCTACTGAGGCACCACAAAGCTTAAAAAGTACCCAATTTCAGTGCAATGAAAAAAGGAAATTGAACTAAAAACAGTAGGCAAAAGAAAGAGATGTCTCAGAAATTCAATCCACAAGAAAACTTACTCTGAGCATGAAGACGCCTAGAGAAAGCTAATCATGAATGCCGTGCCCAGGAGAGCGATCAAAACTCTCCATATCTCTTGGGAAGGCAGGCACGCAGCCCACAGCTGCACCTCATGTTTCCCCACCAACTCAAAAGTTGGCATCCAGAATCCTCTTCTGACTGCAAAAGCTCAAATAATTGCCTAGAGCTCACAATCCCCAAAATACAACAGGCAGGTATGGTCTTAATATGCATCCTTTATCCTTGTCAGACCACAACTGAGCAGCAGAGCTGGACTCTCCTAGGCTGGAGAAAGTACTAATTCTCATCCCCTCATGAGCAGTGAGGCTGGTACAGATAGGTCGTTCTTTCTTCCTTTTGTTGTAACTGGGCCATTAAAGAACAGAAAAGGAAACTAGAAGAGTGGTGTCTGAATCGAACAGCCCAGTAGTTTGGGTATACAAATAAAGCTGGAACTTAAATTGTGGTCCTTGTTTTCAGTATTATTACTGTTTTAAAAATCTGTGGTAGTCTAGTATAACTTCCCTAACTAGCAATGTGAAGCGGCACATGAAATAAGGATTCCCTCCTGTGAGGTAAGCCCTCTATTTGCCTTTCTTAAGCTCAAACTGACTGCAGTCACCAGCAGAGAGTAAGTACAGTGAAGATGCTGACAGACGGAGACACCAATGTAACAGAGTATTTGAATGCATTACAGGCAAGATTAGATGTAGTGCTGCTATAGTTAGTATTTTTAACTGCTAATTTCTTCCATGCCTCCTCCTCCTCCTTGACTCCAGTCTGCAAGGTAGATAAATCGTTGTGATAGTTTTGTCTAATAAATTAAGGGACTGGAAAGGACCTCAGACTGGAGAATCTTCCATTCTTCCTGACTGGACAGCCTCACATACACCCAATAAATTATTTAAATCTACCATTGACTTACATGGCACCAACACAGAAAGTAAGGTACCTTTCCCTAACTAGAAGACTTGCTTTGTTATCCAAATGCTTTGTCTGTTAATATATTTTTTCCCCCCAAACCCCTTTTTAATTGCATTTTTTCCCATGTCCATCTTCATTTAAGCAGCTTTTCACCTTGCTGCCTCCTGCCAGCAGTCTGGTTCTGGCTCCTTTTCCTCCTGTCTGCACTCTAATGACATACTAAGTATTCTTCTACTCCTGCATTATTCTTAATTCCTTTCTTTCAAAGTCACTCTTTGTTCTATGCCCTTTCAATTTACCCTCTGCTCAACAGCCATTCTTTTTTTCTCTTGACAGTCTACATGCAGCTCACCATCTATTTCCTTAGAATCTGCCAGTTTTTCTTCAGGGCAACCTTCATATCAATCTTTTTAATTTTCTTTTCCGGTCATAAAAATCTGTCCTCTGATCCTCTTGCACTTTCAGTCTCCTTCCTGTCCATTATTCTTCCCCCAGTAAAACTCTAAAATTATCTGCTTTCATTCCCCACTTCTCCACTGACAACCTTCCATTTCCATTGTTATGTTTTTCAGGCTGCTTGCATGCAGCAAGTCAGACACCCAGTGCAGTTTGCTTGCTCTTGAAAGAGTCATCAATTCTATTTGCAGGCACTTCACCATATAATAATGGCTATCGAAATAAAGCAGTGGAGAAGCAATCATGTCTGCTTCTGTAAAAATAAACATACATTGTTATCCAAGGCCAATCATATTGCATTATAGAGCACTAGAGCATCATGCTCTTGAACTATTTGTCTCTTGACTGTCTCTTCTTTAGAAATTATCTCATTTTAAACAATAGCAACATTCTACAACTCAAGCTTTTGCTTTTTGAAACATTTTAAAATTATTGTTTTAATTACTGGAACTGTCTGTTATCTAGCAGCAGTACAAGATATACTTAGAGAAACATACCTCTGTAGCTAGAAAAGGCAGCAGTTATGGTTACACTGCTGAAACAACCCACCCCATGGCTCAATCCTTGCCCACAGCACCAAGTGGTCATGCGGTGGACCATGGCCAGGCTGCTAAAAGCCAGCCCCTTTGTCAGTGACTATGCTATTTACCCTACCCTGTATACCATTTGGCCTGAGTCTTTCCAGGACACCACGTCACACCCAGGGCCATGAGCTGTAATTAGTACTTTCTTCTTGTTTTCCCAGTTCAGAGCCTGAAATAATGTTAGGGTTATGTTACAGACTGGACGCTTTAAGCAGTACAAGGCCAAGGCTATGTGCTATATGCCCAGAAGCACATAGTAAAATGACATATGGAGGAACTGAGGATGCAAGGTCAGCTTAGGTGGTCTGCAAGGAGCCTCCTAGCTGGAGGGAGCTGCAACCCTCCCAGGTATGACCTTGTTCATATAACCTACAAGGAGTACCTGAAGAAAATTTTTCTTTTAATTACAATTAATCACACTTAGTTTTTGTCTTGAAGGCAACCATTTAGTCCCCTTGTCTGCTTTCATAATTAACATGCAATGTGAACAATTTGAGTATCAGGACCTGAGAACAAAACAAGGACTAAGTGTACTGTTCAGCACAGATGAACCACAACTGTGCTACATGTATAAGGAAGATAACATACCATTTTTCCATTAAACGCCAAGCAAGGGAAAGCTCATACCAAAACTTACTTAATCACTAAGACTGAAATTCTCCCTTCATCTCGTCATCCTGATTTTTTTTTTTCAAACTATATCCAAATTGTACTATTTGAAAGAGAGTACATACAAGTTTGTGGTTTGTTAAACTACACTAAAACTGCAATTCTCCCATAAATGCAATTGGCTTATATAGAGAAAAATGATTAGTAAGAAACACTCACCAGCTGCAAAGTTTGAAATTTTCTTAAGGAAAGCCAATCAATAGAGATTGGCATGGGAACCAAACTTCCCATGTGCACCAAGAGATCACTGTTGAGTCTGCATTTTTATCCCATGGATAAATGTAAGTCAACACTTTTGAATGTCATAATCCCTCCAATTTCTGCATGGTCTACTGGATCTTTTGTTTCTGCATTTAAAACACCATGTTCCTACTATTACTGTGATCTAGGAAATTATTTATGGAAAAGATGTACGCGTACAGCTGTTTTCTGCAATGTTGCAATGTGAGCATTATCAACTTTTAAATGTATTTATTTTCAAGCACAGGTGCAGCAAGTGATCTACCAGCATTGTGCTACTTACTGAGGTTTCACAAGCATCATTCTGACAGCCAGTCTATTGAATTGTAAACAAAAAGAGAACAGTGAGGTAAAAAAAGACAAAGATCAGGAATCCATTTTTAACGGGATTCCATTCCCTTCATGCAGTAGCCTTTAATAAGGGGAAAGTAGTTGACATGCATAGTGCTTTCTCTGGAGGACCATTTTTGCCACGAGAATATCCCATCTACTTCAAGAAGAAATGCCTGCACAAAACATGTGAATTCCCACATTCACATGGGGAATCAATTTATTTTACAAGTACTATAATGCAGATATTTGCCAAGAATCTTCCTTCTTACACAGAAGTATTTCTCTCTGCTGAGGTGTCAAGGTCATTAGCGTGGTTGGACTTAGGATAGTGATTCTTATGAAAATCACTTAAAAGAATTAAAACCCCCAATCCTCACATTAACAGACATTTAAACTTTTTTAAAAGGTCATACAGGTGTTTTATGAACAGCTCTAACAATATAAAAACAGTAGGAAAATTACTCTGAAGATTTAATTTAGAAAATCACCATCTGATCAATAATTTTGATCAGCAATATCCAAAGTGATCTTACTCCAAAATTCAACAATTTAAATATGGTTCTTAATTACTACAAGTATGTTTTATCCTCAAAGATATTCCAAATCCTGTTCCGCATTGGATTCTGGTAGAGTTCATACTATGTCATTAGTGATGGTCATATATGGTTACTAAAGAATAGTCTATATTCTGCTCTACCTCATACACTATCTAATTGAATCTTACTGGTTAATGACGAAAATATGAAGCAGGACTAACAACCTTGGAGATATCAAAGTGAGAGGGCAGAATACTGCATACGAAAAACAGGGAAGCAAAATTAACTTGGTAACATTGACAAACTTTTATGGACTCTTTCCTGAACACAAATAATATTATTTAAGAAAACAACAATTCGTTACTGCTCAAAAATATTAAATTGACAGTTTTTAAAAAATAATACCCCCAATTATCCTAAGGACAGATATGACAGTAAGTGCAGTGGCTTCTCCAGTAAAGTAACTCCTGGCATTCTTCAGGACAAATTATTTGATTTCTAGGACTCTCTTTTTTCTCATGTTCCAGCTCCTTGTTTTTAAGTATTCAGTCCTTTGCTTCGTCAATTCTAGTTGTCAATTTCATACAACATTCAGACTCTGAATTAAAAAAAAAAAGTAAATCTAACAGCAAGGAGTACAATACAGATTTATTGTAACAGGCCCCTTGGCAGAATTCAGCCCTAGAATTCACGTCTGTATCAAAGCAGCAAAGGAATTCTATAAAACACATGCCTTGTAATGCATCTCCTCTCTGTTGCCAGCAGCATGCAGAGGTGCATCTGGGTGAATTGCACTTGAAGCATCCCAACACCTAGCTGACCCTTGGCTACCATTCCAATGCATGGTGGCACCTACAACTTAACTTTTAAGTCTCAAGTTACGCTTCAGGATTGACTACAGAATAAGAGAAGTGAAAAGTACAGTTATGCTACCTCTGCATATGCACATACTTGTATCATATCCTTTGTATGGTCAGCACTGGAAGATAATAGCCCTTAGATGCCCAATTAAAGTTTTATAACAATAATGTTTTTGCCATCATTTTGATTAATTGCCATGTTCAGAAATATGTCCAGCAAACTTTATTTGCTGAAAACCCCCACATCATCACGAATTTTAGCACTTCAAGATGTTCACCAGCCCAGCAGACACGCCTATTCAGCCTACAATGACAATTTATGTACTAAAATTGCATTTAAAGTGAGTAACGATAACTATGACACAGGCACATTTCAAAGTCTGTAGATAACATAGATACATGATTAGAGACAAGCTAAATCAGTAAAGATTAAGTTTCAGTTGGTAAGCAGTATCTTTTAGAGTTAATAATTCTGTTCTGGCACAAAACAATAAAAAAACAATTTAAGATCTACATGGCATCAAAAGTAAAATCGGTTAAGTGCACGGGAAAACCCACTGATGTTCCAGACCACTGTCACATGGGTCTCAGTCGTGTATGCGTTGAACACTTGTTAACTCTTGTCTTTTGCTTCCCTTGCTTTTCTCAGCTTTGGAATAACATGCAGTTTTGGTGGTTTACACTTAAGTAACCACTGCATATTTCAGGATTTGTGACTGACACCTGGCAACCGTGAACAATTAGCCAGGGTCAGGATTTGTCTTAAAATAAGGAAATTGGTAAAAAACCCATCATCAAAAAAAAATTATTATACCTGTTGTATTACAAATACCCACAAAAATATTTCTGTGCCATGTATGATGTCCTATCAAATTCTATATCGCTCATAAATGGTATTACAGCACTAGTGCATGTCAGTGTTACACTACTGCAAAGGACTAAACAATGCCCGTTTAATTTATGTCTACGATCAGGAATAGCTAGATAAGTAACAATTTTTAAGAATGGATACTTAGAGTAAAATTCTTTAAAGAAACAGGCATCTGAAGATGGGATCCAACTCACACCTCTCATGTCAGTGATTGTACCCATACTATCCAACTTCAGACACTTAACTTCAGTAGCTGGACCTAGTTCCACCTTTTGAAGCTCCAAGCAAAGCACGAGTCTAGCTTAGGTGCTCCAAACAGCCTTTTGGAAGACCTTTTATTTCTTTACTGAGTATATACAGAGCTCAGGGAGAACAAATGGCTGACAGCCAGCCATAAAGAGAACGTAAAGCTGAGTGATGTGAAGTTTCCTTACAAAGCCTGATTTACAGAGGTGTCTAGTCACCTTTTGGTGCCTAAATATGTATCTGTTCTTCCTGAAATATGTGACATCATAGAGAGGTATTTCATTATCACTAACTTTGAAAGACAGGATCACGGTACTTTTATCCTAAATTCTCTTATTTGGATTGAGTTCAGAATACCTGTATTAGCACAGCAGCATGAGTAACACTTACATTCACAACAGACTCCTTGAATTTGATGTGAAGCCTGTAATTAGAAAGTGCAATGATGGCATCCTCTGCTCGTCCTACATACTCCGTACTCTCACCATGAAGTTCAATGAAAGGGACCTTCAGAATGGGAAGAAAAATCTTTCAAAAACCATTTACCAAAAATATGTATCTCCTGTAAGCATACACTCAAGCACACAACATCTAAAACCAAAATGAAACACTGCTGAGAATTCAACTTAGCTATTACTGCTAAGAAGGAAAGTAAGGTTGGTTCAGAGATTAATTGTAGCCTTTTTTTTAAATGATTCCTCATTTTATCTTAATTTTCCTGAGTAGTAAGTGCTTGGTCAGGGAAAACAATGAATTTTTATAAAAAAATTCTGAGTAAAACATCCTCACATTTTGGCAAGCAGTCTGACCAGCTCCTTGATTTATGCTCTTGCTCCTTCCTTAATGGAGAGTGGCATTTCCATAATGTTACTAAATTCATGCTAAAGTAGGCAAAACACGTAAAATGAATAATCTCCTACGCTACTGGTCCCCAATATTCACCAAGAAAGCTCGGGTAACCAACTTAGACCGGATACCTAAATGCTACATGGCTGAGATTGGTTGGACACATCATACTTTTTGCGTCATATTTCTCACTGCAAATATGAAAATGCAGCACATGCTGCTGTTCATGAAGTCAGAAAACCTGCAGTCATATTACACTGCACATAAAAATTGCAACTGTTTAATGTGACTTAAGCCAAATTGAGCTGAGCTGGGTGAAAAGTGTAAATACTCAACTTGAAAATAATCTGGTTTTACACCAACTTAGCTTAAATCAATTAAAAATATTTTCTATTAAAATGAAACAATCTACCTATTCAGTTAACGTAAGAGTGCCTACATGGATAAAACATCTGAACTAAACTGATTTCAAAAGGAACTTTGGAAAATTAAGAGACAAAAAAAATAATCATTTTGTGTAACATAAGACTTTTGGCTTCTCAGTAACAAGTAGTAAAGGTAGCATTTAACCAGTTAGTGTTATTTTTTTAAAAAACAGAGTCCTGAAGTATGGAATAAAACCTAGCACTTGAAATTACTACACAAGTAATGGTTGCATTTGTCAGATGCTCTAAGGGATCTCTTGTAATGTAACACCCAAGTCCTCTGTCCTACCAACAGTACATGAGTATTTCAAAAGAAAACGTGTTTCTCTTATTGCTGTGCTCAATTGCAAATGAAAAGTCTACAGCAGAGGCCAAAAAATACGTAAGTCAACTAGAGATACTGTGATCTCAACTGGCAGGGAGCAGTGTGCTGATTACCTGAAGGTTCTCATCCTCTCGGATCAGCTGCTTCCTGGGAAAAATCTGATTAGCCTGGATGCATTCAAGGCTGTGCTGAGTCTCTTCATCCTGAGAAACAAAGCATTACAGTTAACTTCAGCCCCGTCACTTGCTGCATTCTTCACCGCATAGCAAGCTATCAATGACCAATGAAAAGCTCAAACAGGATGAAGCATTTAGAGAATTCAGGTTATCAGTAACTTACTGAAGTTACTAAACTTTCAAAGACAAGCACTCAAACAACTAAATATGATATTAGAAACAGTTTTCCTTCCTGCAGCCTGATTAATAGTCATAAAAAATGAAAGAATTGTCATAGTATCAGAAAAAAACCCCATTAACCTAGCTAGTCTAGCCCTACATTAAAAATTCAACAACCCCACATGTAAACATTAATTCTCTACTGTTTTTCAGATTTTAGCCTATTTTGCTTTGTAGCAGACCCTACAAACCCCTTTCGCTTACCATGACAGGCCCTGGATAGGAGGAGAAATCCTCGTCTTTACTCACAATACTTTGAGGCTCTTCTTCACGTATTATTAAAATCTAGAAAACCAGAAGAGTGTAACAATTAAGTTAATTTTCTTTTGGAAAATAAATGCAAATTAACTTTTAAAGACTGACAATTTAGCTGTTACAAAAACTGCAAGCAAACAGTAATTACGAAAAGATGAAATCCATATAAGCTCTCCTGAGACACAAAATCGTTACAAAATGCCTGGCTCCTTCTGTTCATTCTGAAAAGCCACCTTTGAATGTACTGCTGGGAGAATACCTGTCTGAATGCAGCAATTAGACCACTGTTTATATAATTTAAATTAAAACATATTAGCCTTTCTAGATCACCCTGAATTCTCTCCCAAGTCATTTACAGATGGTGATTTGCAAATACATAGGTTATAAAACCAATGGGATTGTAGCGATCATTTAGTCTCATTTGTTATGTAACATAGTTTGTCGAATCCTCCTGGAGTAATCTTTTTTCAACTATGGTATATAAATTCTAATTCACATACGGATAAACTTCATCATTTTATAGCTATGACTCATTTTCTACCTTCATGGATATATCAAAACATTCATTTTCTTGTGACATTTCCACTGACCACCACCAATGACCTTTCCAAGAGCTCCAGATCACTACACACTAGTGACTTGCTCTCTCCACTATCTAACAAACTAAAAATCTCTTATCATCTGCAAATTTTTTGGACATACTTAAGAGCATACAGCCTTGAAGTTTATGAAGTTGACTCTATTAGGAACTTAATGATTGAAGTGAATACATTAGTTACAGTTTGATTTTGAGATTTATCCTGTATTCAATTTTTTAAATTCAGGAAGGTTCATCCTTTTTTTTTTTTTTTTTTTTTTTTAAAAAAAAAAAAGGATGCATTCAAGTATTTTATGGGTTTTGCAGTCTACAGCGGGTAAAGATACAAAAAAAAAAATCTATCAGTCAAGTTTGGTCAGTTCTCAGGCTGTATGTCACCTTATAAATGTATTTTAAATTATCAGTGTTGTGTGGTTGACAGAGAAAACCACTTTGAATCCATCAGCTCACAAACGCACCACCATTGCAGGAAGTGCTAACTACATCCTGTATATTGTACACAATGCTTACAAAGGGAAAAGAAGCAGCAGATGCACGTATTTGGAAACTAAAGCATCCCACTGCTAAAGAGGATCAATAAGAAGAAAGCATTACACTGTCCCTAAAACCTCTGTTAAATAGGAACATCACAATAAACAAAATGCCTTTATGTCCCCAGAGCAGGGGAGAAACAGCTTATAAAAGCTTGCAAGTTGGCTCAAAATTGCACAGCTTGCAGAAGGACGTGTGTGTGTGTGTATAAAAGGAGGAAATTATTAAAATAATTCAGCTGGAACTAACATTAATTGACTAAAATCCAATGCAAAAAGTAGATATAAAATCCCTTTTTAAACAAACAAGAAAAACAAAAGGTAGAATACTTGATAAAATTCTGAATCTATCAACTATGGCAACTGATAAGGAAAAATGAAAAGACAACACAGAAATTTCCATGCCTACAAGAACAATAGAGAGTAGGAACATTCTTCTAAGTAATCAGAAACGAAGGAAATTTAGAAATGCTTTCTACAAACAGCAAGATGAAGATAGTATTATTGTTAACACTGGTTTTAAAAAAGGGAAGAATTATTTAACATTTTTGTTTCTAAAGAAGCAGAAGAAAGACGGTTCATATGTAAACTATGTTGTAACTGATAAGAACATTATAAGAATCACAATGATTAAAGCCAAAAAGACCATAAATCCATCAGGTTTGATCTTTAATATATCAGAAACCATAAAATTCAGCTCTTCTATTCAAAACATGAGCTTTTGCCTGATTGCAGCATGACTTGGTATTTTACATATGTTGTTTGTGTACACTTATCTTCCAAAACCACATCTACTCTTGAAAATACCAAGAAAGGAGGGGCTTGGCCGTTCTCTAAATGTATCTGGTTTCAGCTGGTAACCTTTGGTTCTCACCATATGTTTTTCAGATTACATGATGCACCGTTCTCCTTGATCTACAAGATTTAAAAAATGAGCCTCCTGCTCAACCAAGTTTAAAATGATGGCTGGCTAAGCAACTGGCTTATTTGTCCAATCAACCTCTATCTTACAGCTCATCTGTCAAGAAAGACACAGACTGGATTAACTTTGCAGTATATCCTGATATAATGAAGACTAATCATTCAAGAGAAGATTGGTTTAAAAACTGTAAGGTTTACACAGATCTCCTTCTCCATCCTTAAAATAATGATAACAGGAGTTATGAGGAGTTAGGGCATATCTGTATGAAGGCTTTTGAGGAGGACATTTCAGTTACCGTTTCAGCATGCTGTGGAGGCAGGCTGTTGGCACGACTGCCTTCTGCAGCCAACTACCTCTTCACCAGCTCCAATTCTGCTTTTCCAGAGTTGCAGCCACTGTTAAGTTGTTAAGGCCAACCATTTCCAGACCTAGACAATTTCTGTACAACTTCAACAAAGCCTTAAACATTTAATAGTAAAGCCTTCTGAATGTAAAAAATACCTTGCTATTTCAGAAAATTCCTTCAACTTCAAGCACAATTATTTAAGAAACACTGACCTAATTAAAAAGATGAGCTTCAATCCAAACCTAAAGCATGCTTAGCATCACAGATGAAAAGTTTTAATATAAGGCACTGTGCTGTAACAAAATTGTTTTTATACTTCAGATTGATTAGACATTTATTTTTAAAGTTTACTATATAACCATCTACATATTAGTAAAAAGAGTATTAGCTTAGCAAATTAGGTCTTTTAAAATTTCTTACAGCTGTGCTCCTAAAATCCAGCATAAACCATCAACAGAGACTATCTAAATTACTGCAAAATTAGCTTCTTATTCTAACTGCAGCATTCAGCTGCAAAACAGCTTCTATTATAATACTGTGGCTTTTTACATGAATGTGTCTTCCGTATTAAGGTGAATTTTGGGAAAGCTGTGTGAAAAAAAAATGTCAGTTTCAGTTTTAATCAGGATTATCAGATATAAACTGTGATGTTGCCAAAATAAATGGTACGAGAACTTATTAGACTGGTTGTAAAATAAATAGTTTGCATGCTCACACTGCTTCCAGGTATTAGTGAAACGCTTCATCAACTTAACTGCCACAACACAAAAGTACTTCTAAAAATCACTGACAAAACCAGCAAGAAACGTTGATTGTTAGAATGAAGTTCACTGATCTGATAGACAGTGAACATACCAAAAGAAAGTCATTTCCCATCATGTCAACAAGCTGATCCCACTCCTTTCATGATCTCATGATCAGTGGACTGAGTACGAGGGAAAGGAAATACACTACAGGCACCAGGGACAGGGACCACACACTTCCCTGCAGCTGCCCATACTGAGGATGGTCTGAATCAACTCTTCAACCAAAGTTTCAATGTCAATTTCTTTCTGTACCAAAACTTTCTAATCCATTTCCATCCCTACATTTAGCAAACGCTTCCAGATGAGTCATGTGAACAGAAAAAGGATCACAGTGGTTGTGACACCTAGCAAGGGATTTATGACCCTCATTTAAGAGCACTGCCTTAGAAGTGAGAACAAGAATGTTCCCCACACTGTCAGCGCAAACAAGCCGCTCTGTTGAATTCTACCCGTGATAATTAACACACTGTGCTACTCTGAAGGACAGCCTGATACAAAGTGAGACTAGCAAAAACTGGCTGAAGAAATCTGTTCTGAAGTTGACCCATATCTTTTTTTTTATTAGTTGCAGAATGGAATCAGAATTCTCATTTTGTTTAACTGCAGCTGGCAAATAATCAGCTCCTCCATGACAGTAAAAACCATTTCCCAGAAATTAAATGGAAATGTTCAAATACAGCTTAGATAAAAATTGATCAAGAAAACACTTTCATAAAAAGCACTCTCAAATTCAGGCTCCTACTTTTAAATAGGTTCACACATAAAAATAGATAACTTACACATAATGTAGTGAAACTTGGGTTTATTGTTAGAAATAATTCGGGGGGGGGGGGGGGGGGGGGGAGGAGGGGGGGGCACTGAGGCCAAAATAGGTTCTTTTATCAATTTACTGTGCTGCCCTTTAAACTGTAGTTTCATGTCTATTAAATTACACCAAAAAAAGAGGTTAGTCTTGTTAGTTCTCCATTCTTATGTTCTGCTTGAAAGGATAAATGATTAGGAAAGGTTGTAACCTCAGACTCTGTTCAGCCAGTATAGGAACATCTTAATTACCTTTCATTTCAGACGTGCCTTCTGGTCTAAATTATGTACATAATTAAGACTAGCAATAACCATCTGTTTGCCAGTGATTCTAAACAAAAAACATTATATAAATAAAGGATCATTTAAATTCACATATATTTAAATATAGTTGAACTTACAGCAAGAAAAAAGAAAAAATGGAGGGGAAAAAGGAAGTACCTTTTTCATTTCATTTCATTCACAAGCATTTCACCTTGTTCCCCTGCCTTCCCCCTGTCCAGATCCTGAATTCCACTTGTTTTAGTATCAAAAGCAAATTGAGTTGACCCTCAGTTGCAAAACATAGCTATTTGTATGCTGTGTCACAGTTACCCTGCAAGTTTTAGACAGGAATCCAAAGGTTTTGACAAAGAAGCGTTGGAAAATCTGAGAATGAAATATTCAAGAATGCACTCTAGCTTTAGCAAAAGATGATTCTCTTGCAAACCGAAAACAGCTCTTCCCCTTTTGCAGGTGGAAGGAAATTATTCTGAGATAAGGATAAACACTTAGTTTCCCACGTTTCAATCCCTGACAGCAAGGTTTCCCCTCTTTCCTGGCACTGCATGTAGAAGTAATTGAAAAGTTTTCAAAAGTATTTACTGGGGAAGTAGCTAACAATATGGACATTTACACATTACTCACAAATAGGAGCAGGATAGACAAAGAATCATGTTTGAAGATTGTGTACAACTAAGAATCAGAAGGGGTTTTTTATAATTAAATTCTAACTTGGTAAAATATTGATTTTTGTCTAACGACTTGGAAAATGCTTTATTTAATTAAGAGTAATCAATGCTCACCATAGAATCCACCTTCAACAGGCAGCTCATCTTACCAAATTAATACAAACAGCTTACCAAAGAATGAGAGAGAATAAACCAGTCCTCTTTGTCCCAGAAAGTTTCAAACTATACTCTTCTGATACTTCACATTGGCAACTGCAAATAAAAAGAGAGTACTTTAAAACATGAACCTTCATTTAGAAAAAAAAAAACCCACTTCTTCAATAGCTAGTGACTTATACAATAAACTCTATGTTATGTTAGTTTGTCTTAATACAAGTAGAAAAGTAAGAAGTACTAAGTCAGTTTTAACTACTGAGATCTTATACGCCCAAACAGGGAATTCAATAATTGGATTCTGACAAGTACATGTGTGCTGGTTAAGGCCTCTTTTCTGGTAAGGAACAGTTTAGAAATCAAAACCACAAAGCAATTTAATTTCTTTTTTTCTTTTAACATTTTTGGTACACAGAAGTGGGAAAAAAATTACTTAGCAATACAAGCTACAGGAGAGCTCTTTTCTAGAAGAGCCAACTGGTTTTGTACTGATCTTCAGAAGTGTTTTTTAATTGTACACTAAAATTAGCTTTTTAAAGCAGATGATGACCTCCAAACAGTGGTTATTGCCTAAGTACTTTGGGACAAAGCTGAAAAAAAGCCAAGGTGAACAACGATGCTCGCATGACACCATGCAAGCCCTATCTTTTTGACTTTCTAAATGCTGTGGAAAGAGTTGTTTCCTCAAAAATAAATGTAAGTATTGCACCTCAAATACATATTTGTCAAAAAAATTATATGGAGAAAATATCTGATTTGCTTCTTCCTACACAGTCACTCTAGTAGGTTTTTACAGATGTCTTCTACAGCATCTGAATGACTGCTAGGACACAAAGTTCTATACTAAAATACCCAAACCCTAAAATTCAAGCTCCAGACTAAGCCCAACCATTGCTAAAGCGCACAAGCAGCCAAACTGATGGAATACCACTGCCTTGTATCCAGTGTACCCGAAGACTCGCTCTTCACAGTAACTTGGGAAGCTATCCCAATAACATGCTGCATGTGTATATGCCTGGAAAGTCTAACTTCTATAAACATGTAATCCTGCTACTAAAAATAGTTTGCTGGTACTCTGTGCCAAAACTAGGGATAGTTTTCATTCTGGTCCATTAAACAAAATAAACCCCTATTTTGCATTTATTGTGCCCTTTAATTTATGGTTCATGACGGGGGGGCAAAAAAGTATTTTCAGTATACAAAAAAAAGATATATAATTTTAGGACTGACATAGCAGAAAAATAGTTTCAGAAGTACAAACTTAGATGTATCAAACAAAACAGATTTAACATTTCACACAGCAGACACTTTAGGGGAATCTCATATGCATCTACATTCAGTTATTATTTAAACAAATTGTGACATTAGGATGTTTTGCTTTAGTAGGAAACACCCTAGGAGTGATCACAGCTTTTAAAAACTTCAGCTAATCACGAATTACAGTTTTATAATAGTTTCTAAAAGCAACATTTGGTTACCTGCAACACAGATAAACTTTTTTTTTATTTTAAAATCTGTCTCTACCAACAAGCCAAACACTAATTCCAATAGTTTTATGGGTTTATAATTAAACAAGGCACACGAAGCAGAAGGGGCAGTTTTACTTTGAGGTACCAACTTGATCACGCAACAAGTTCAACTTTACAGCTGCTCAGTTATACAAAGTCATCTTTCATTGGAATACTCAGCAAGCTTATTAAAAAAAAAAAAAGGCTATGAAGGCAGACTATGCAACTCCAGAGCAACTCTTCAGAGACAGTCTTCTGGCCACGTCCTTACTTTTTACAAGGCAAGATACACATTTAGGGTAGCAGGAGGCAGACTTATTTCGTGTGTTTTAGGTCCAAGAAAAAAAACCTTCACAAAATCTGCAACAAGCATTTTATTGAATTTAATGAGGTCTGGAAGAAGCCACTGAATCTCAAGAGTTTTGTAGAGAGGTTTTAAAAACAGGAGACAAATGTTCCAATATAAACGTTAGTAATTCCGCTTTATTCCTGCCAGTATTAAGAAAACACTTCAGGACACGCTCATCAGCATTCCTCTTGCAAGGCTGCTAGTCACAGATAAGCACCTCAAACGTTATCACTTCCTAAGTCAACAACTTGTGCCAAAAAAAAAAAAAGGAAAAAAAAAAAAAGCTGACTGTAAGAAGAAACATTGCTGTAAATTCTACTACCATCTCCAAAACACTAATTACTTAAGGGAGGAGCAATCCCAAGTACTGCTGTATAACTGTTTAATGAATCCAGCTGAGCACATCCAAGTTTGATGCCCCTGAGGAGGGGGATGCAGCCTTCCCCTCCATGTGCTCCCACCGTTTCCTTTGCATGAGCTCTTCTGTTTGAACCACAAAGGACAGATTCAGCACCATTAAGAAAGCAAAGGGTAGAAGAAGGAAAACAGAACAGGACCATTTCAGTAAATCCTGCAAGGTCAAACATGTTTAGTAAAGGAATTGGCTTTGCACTACCTTTCTTATTAGGCTGTCACACTGTCATAGCTGCTTGGGTTAGATTTTTTGATTTACGCACAGGTGCTGAAGGACATATTAACACTGTCCAATTTTAAACATGTAAGAAGTCATTCTGCCATAGGGGGCCAGTACTTCCAGAAATGCGAAGAGGAACACTTAAACTAAACTTTTGCTTTGAACCATCTTCTCAGGATCCTTCCCTGTTGACTGTTTTGAGAATTTGGGCATTAAGTGAACAGTTTAAGTAGCACATCGGTCTTGCCTCCATTGTTTTTCTTCTTGGAAGATGCTATGCAGAGGTAGAGTAGTAGGATGAGATAGCAATCATTCTATAATAGTGAAAGACAAGCAATAACATAACTGGGGAGGAAATTCAGAATAATGGTTTCCCAGTTGCAGAACTTTAATCCCTAGAGATATTCCAAACCTGACCAGCCCTTCAGCAACCCAACATCAAAGCTGGCCCTACTCTGAACAGAGTATTGGACTACATGACCTCCAATCTAAATTATACAAGTCTGTGACAATTTTTTTCTTGACATTTAATTAAAAAAAACAATGGCAAATATCTAGAAAAAAACTCTTGAAAAGTTTATTAAAACTTGTTCAATTAGTTGTCACTTCAGTTTCTTAGCTGAAAGGCTGTATCTAGCGAGAATAGAAGCGGTATGGTTTGATAAACATAAAGTTAAACGACAAAAGAAAAGAACAGCTTTGCAAAAAAAACCAAGTCCTGATCTTCTGTAGCCACAAAGCTATCCTCAACGCTGTAGACAAAACTAAACCAAACTTTCTTCTGGTAGTTGCCCATTTTAAGTGTATTTTTTCCTCCCATTGCTGAAATACAGCATTTCTGCAACAGTTACGCCACAGCATGTCACAACTGTAATATTATGCAAGTGCAACTTCTGATTTAGAAGTTCTCTATTTCTGTTTACGTTTCAAACTTCATAATATTGCTGCTCCCATACAACCAAGCTCTGCAGTGCCTGAACCTTCTCTTGCACCACACTATCACACTTACCATTTCATCACCTTTTTGTTCAGCTGTTTTCTGCTCAGCTTTAGCTCACATATAGATGGTTCTTCTCTTTCCTTTTTAATGTTCTTCCTTTTGGATTTTAGCTTGCTTTCCCCAAAAACTATTTTTACTTTATTCTTCACGTGCTAAGGAACAGGAACAGAGTGCTACTATCAGGTACCTACCACTTGGGGTGATGTGGTTAGCTCGTGGCTGAGCTAAAAACCACAGAGGGCATGACAGCATGGGGACTGCGGCTTTGAGTACAGCTGCTCCTGAGGCTGGATAGTGCAAAGTTACTACTAAACAGAAAGTTTTAGAACACGTACACAGAGAAGAAATACCAGTCTTCAGGAAAGTATTTTTTGGTTCCTACTGCCATGTGTCTTTTCATAGGCTTCCCCAGATTTAGTTACACAACTTCCAGTTTGGAATGCAGTTGAATACAAAGGAATGTACACATCGCTACTCAAACGCATGACAGATTAAGCGGAGATCAACCACCATACAGAGTACCTCACTACCCCTTAACATGGGTGGGGAGCATCTTACATCAGAGCATTTTGAAAATATTTTATTCCATTTTCTGTTCTATCTGTGCTTCTGTGAGTGAAGTATAAAAATAATTATACAAGTCCAAAGAATCAAAAAAGTTCTGTCAACATCTGTCACTGCACTGACTCATACGTTAATGGCAGGTAACGAAGTTTCCTGCAGAACCCTTTCCAGGTAGACATGTTATTTTCCTTCAGCTTCCTACTCAGAAGAGGCACTAATCTGTTTTTAAAGCAGCTTAAGCTGATTATCTTTGCATACTAGTTAAAGAAATGACTTTTTACACTCTTCAAAAATTAAACGCAGAAGGAACAGTTCAAAGATAGGACAAAAAACATCTCAAACAGTAAGCAAAGCTTGAAATAGCAAAAGAACACAGTAGGCAAGGCAGTAAAAGCACTGCTGAGACTTCCTTTCATTAGGAAAGTTCCATTCTTCCATAACTGATGTAAAGAATAAAATCTTTAAAGTGGGATTGCTGCATTAATTATTCAAATTAATAACAGGTTTCTTTCAGGAAAGAGTGTTTCTGAATAAGAATTATATATCTATATTCTTCACTGATCTCAAAACAACCCAGGTCAAAAGACCACGAGGTTGAAGCCAAAATCTGAAGAAAATGCCACTTTTTCTTACAGGATTTCAGGTTTTCTTTTGAATTCCTTTTTCATTTGGATAAACCCCTGAAATCTAAATAGTGTAATTGTTCATACATAAGCTAGGATACAATTTGCCCATCAGAGACCTTCTGAAGAATCACTGGAAATTTAAAACTCTAAGTCATTCTATTACTTTCTTTTCCTTTCAATTACTCCATATTCCTCAATTTTGCGTGCATGACAGACAGGTAATGTCTACCAAGAAAGACCATGGAGTTATACATATGTCTGAACTGTGCAGGTCTGCAAGGATCTGACTCTAGTAGTCATGTATGAAAGCTGACAGGACACAGAATACTGACCAGGGCCTGAGCTGGTGGAAACTCAGCAGATTTGTGCAGGTTCTAAGCTAGGAAGGTGATCAAGTGTGCTGGTGATCAAGTGTGCTGGAGAGGGTATTATGTCAAAAGGTAACCAAAGAACCATGAGAAGTAGGGCAATATTAGATTGTAGTTATGAAATAAAAAGCAAGTGAGCAAGACTGACTGAGACCAGGCAGAAAAAAGTTCCATTTGAAAGTGCAGAACAGAGTAAGAAGGGAATAATTTGTTCCTCATACATCCCATTTTTCCACTAAGGTCCTTACAGCCCATTTGCCATGAGTCACATTCCCTCCACTGGTGCTTCCTTTCTAGAAGGCAGGCAACAAACAAATAGGTGTAAGAGGCTGTTAAAGTCTCAAAGGTTCTACTTATCCTCCCAAATCACCTGTTCATACCCCTTTCCCTCCTCTGTAACATTCTGCTTAAAACTCAATCCTTTCTGTTAATTGGAAGAGTACTAGAAAGAGGCAGCTGCTGATCTAGGAGACCTGCATTACACAGTACCCATCATGACAGGATCCTTACGTGTTGTAGTTTATTGACAGTGAATGCAACACTAAAGAGATCTACAAGTCATTAAAAAAAGAAAGTTCCAAAAATAGGAATAACCAAGAGGCAAATTTGATTTGAAGACTCCTGCGGAGTTTCAGTCCCATGAATTTTTTTTCCCTCCATTGAACTAGTTTAGAACAACATACAGCAGTTATGGCTATTAGCTCCTCTGTGTGTAAGTTGACCTCATTTTCTCTATACTTTGTCTGGCACAAAGCTTTTAAAACCTCTTTAACAAAACACCACTCAATCAACGCTTTTGTCATAATAACTTTATTGAAAGACCAAGTACCTGCTATGAATAAACATTTCTTCCTCAAAGCATTAAGTGGGTTAAGTTATTACAAGGTGTCCACAGCAGCGAACTCAGCCCCCCACAGAGGCTAAGAGCAACAGCACTGATCAGCTGTATCACTACCAACAGGCAGGAGACAGCAACATGTTTTCTGTTATCCAGGCCTGTGACAAGACACTTCCTTTTACTGCACACCCTGCACAATGCAGTTATGGACTACAGGTTTAATCCATTGATTCTTAAATTGTATTGAAAAAGCCTGTTCTGTCAAGGAGGCCGTTTGGGTAAGACACACATCCTCCTCCTTCGCTGTCTTCACTTAAGAAGAGAAGGCCATTTGAGAGGCTCAGTGTTCAATGACTTTCAGACTACCTTATGCAAGCATGAAACTTCATTTCAAATGGCCTAACACTAGCACTTGACAGAATTGTGGAAGACTCCAAAAACGCCTTTTTTAATGTGACACTTAAGGTGTTTCTGCTTTAAAACAGACTACATTTGCATTCCCTGAAACATGGTGAACCATCAGAAAGGGTACTGCTCCCACACTCTTCAACAAAACAGTCCCCTTCCTTACCTGACACCAACTCCAACATTTCAGACCCCTCCAACTCCTAGATGCATGACAGAACTCATACAGAAAGAAGTCAGATTATGGAACCACTACTCTACAATGTTGTGTATGTTGTTTGCTTCCAAAGTAGAGCCTGAAAGCAACTACATGACATTTAGAATTTATAGAATTTGGGGCAGCTTAAGACTTTCTTCAACACCGCAGGAGTGGCATTTTCTTTACGGAACTAGTCAAATAGCTTGCTCATCTCAAACTATTTTTCAAAGCATTAAGCAGGCCAAGATAAATGGCAGAGTTTACAGTTTAAATACTAATAACCCTCAAAATGTCTCATCTGCATTACAACTATTAAGCATACAACTGTATCCTGGACCAACAGGAACTAATACACAGCAATGATATTTCTGCCAGCATCCATGAACTTGGGGATGAACAGCCAGTCTCTTCCATCCAACCATGGCAGGGGATAAGTATGTTTGATCACAGCATTAGTACTATTGTTTATTTACAGTATAAAATAGTAAGTTAATTCAATACAAGAAAAGCATTGAGTTTGGCTATTTCTTTATTAGTAGATACAAAACAATCCTGGTAACAACTGAATCAAGCAATCATATTGGAAGAGCTGACCTAGGCAGAGCGCCAGCATTATTTAGTCACAAGAGACCCTTTTTTATGAACTGACCACCTAATTTTCACATTTCAGGAGTTAATCAAGGAGCAGGCTAGCTTTTCTAGGATAAAACAGCTGTATTCTCAAGAGCAGTCTAAATACTTGTTTGGGCATCATCCACAAGACCACCAAAACATCAACAGCAGTCACTGTTCAACCAGCCACTTCATAAGTACTGTAAGTCAAATTACAAAGATAAAACTACGTGTGCTTGTCATGATAAGGAGACCAACAAAAGCTGGGTAAGGAAGCACTAGCAGCTTAAGTGAGTGTAAGGAATTTTCTGCTAGCTCTTACTTAGACAGCAAGTTCCCATTTAAAGCCAGACACATGATTTACCAAACAGGTTACTCCCTTCCTTATATTTGAGCAGCTAACCCCTTCGAGTAGAACAAACAGGTTTTTGCATCAGTCCATTTCCAGTTTCAACTTCTCCAAACTTTCAGCAGTATGCTCTGTTACTAGTCTGGTTTTCTACACAGTGAGAGAAGACTCACACCAGCATTGCCCTTCACCTAGGCAGAGCAGTTAAGAGCTTAGGCTCCTTATGTGTACTAAGACATACACAGAACTCTGATGCCTTCCCCAATGAAGGAGGCTTCTTATATTTAGATCACAAGGGACAAACTGGTTTGGCTGATCTACCAGTACACTGCCTCCAAAAAACCTGCTACTTTATGTCCTTTCTTTGACCATCTGATTCAATTCACTAAAGCTAGGACAAAATGCAGGAAGAGCAAATACCTTTTTCCTCCTATAGTTAAAGCACTTCAGTATCTTCCAAATATTAAGACAGTTGTTTATTTCAATCTTTTTCCATTCATGGAAGGTCATAGTTACTGGCAAAATATTACTTTCCATTTGCAAGCTGCACTTAAGACCTGGCATTGGTCTAGACAACTAAAATAAAAGGCAAAGAAAGTCTTAAAAAAGGGTCCTACAAATGTATGCAGAAAAAGGACGCTGAGCCACCTATCAGACTACAGTGAGCAGTTCTGAACTCTTACTTGAGAGCTTAATCAAATACCAAGGATTTAAACAGCATTTGTACATGGGCCTTTGATGTGGGAGGCAGGAGGCACAGTAAGTAGCCATGCATCTCTTAAGATTGCCTAAAGAAATCTGAGACTAGTCTTTATGTATCTCAATTTCCATAACAAGTTTTGAAAATCAATACTAGATACTCATAATGTATGTAATTAAGTACTGAGATCTTCAATAGACCAGTTAATTTTGTCACACTGTGAAATTTGTTCCTCTACATGCGCAGCAGTGCTGTTTCAGAACCAGTTTGCTATTATGTAAAATTTTTTAAAGCTTTTTTAAGTCCAGTAGTCCTCCAGCTACTAAACCAAGGTAGTTTGTTATGCAACGATCTTGTTCAAATCTTGAACAATCTGTCAAAGAAAGGAACAAATACGATTTCTGAAGTCATGTTTCCAGAGGCTGAGTTCAGTCATGACAACTCCCTAACATCTTTGCTCTATTTAACAACTTCTGTGAGTATACAAGCTTGTCAGTTTACACTGAGGTTGCACAGATATTCAGAGCCAGGAAAGAATTTTCTTGGATTAACAGAATATACTTACTCTAAAAGGCTAAACAGCATGAAGCCAAAGTTAAAAATATTTAGGCAATTCAGAGAGGCACCAAAAAAGGTTTTATGGGTTTTTGTTAAGGCATATATGTATATCAAAACACTGAGTTCAACAGAATTTCAACTAAGTTCTGCAATAGACTGCAACTCTGCTAGTGAAAAAAGGTTTGATATCTTTCCAGTTAATATTTACTAGCCACAAAGTCTCTCCTCTCCTCCCTCCCACATTTAAAGTTGAAAATCCATTGACCTAAATGTTCAGGCTTCCTTGGGAAGATACCAGCAGATATTTGCCTTATGTGGAAAAAAGGAATAAATCCGACGTGGCAACTTTATCTCCTTTGAAATTACTGCTTCAATGGCAAGATCAACCAACAAGAATGAGTTTCTCTAGGGAACAAAGATTTAAGTCTGGATTTCCTACCTGCTCACTTAGATCAACCCACACCAAGTTCTGTATAGCTGATAAGTTTATAACAAAAGGATGTGTTGCTCCAGTATCCTATTTTATATTAAATACCCTTTTTAAAAAAAGAGGCAACACAAAAGTAATGCAAGACAGTAACAAGTGTTTATATATACAGGCAAACAGATTCCTACAACAATTTAACATGAGAAACAAAGGTTGCTGTAGATTCACTGTTTCTAGTGTTGAATTACTGTAGGAATGTATTTGCCTATATACAGACACTTACGACCTGGTGAACACACCTTTCCCCAAAATCTGAGTTAGTGTGGATTTATTCACATCAGGCAAACTCTCATTTAAATCCCCTCTCACTTATTTTTCCCCTAGAGAAACTCATTCATATTGGTAGATATAAACAAAGTGAGAAGAACAATAATAATACAAAGAACATAAGTAGTCATTTAAGTGTTTTATCCTTTAGAGAACATTCACTCCATCCCTGTGCGACTCAAACCAAACTCTGTTTACTAAGAGAATTGGCTGTAATAGAGATAAATCATCATTTTGAACAAACAAAGAGTTTGGGTTCTTCAGCAAGTTACCTAGATGCCGTGCATTCACATCTTACCCCACAGGCACTGTAGAAGTGCATGCAGTTCAACAGATATTTCTGTTATTGATACATCAGGTAAGGTAATTTTCATTTTTAGTATGGTTTAATCCCAGATTTTAAAAATATGTACATCAGTATGCAGGCAACTTTAGTTACCCACTTTAATTTTGTTTTGCATTTGAATCATTATCAGCCAGCAAGACTTAACCTTCCTTTAAATAAAAAGATTTATAGCCATCCTGACAGTAGATTTAGCATGTCCCCTTCAAGTTGTATTTTATAAAGACACACAAGAATGTGTGCATATTAGTCCATAAGCTCCCTTAAGGATATGAAAATAGCACAAATTACATTTTTAACACTTCAATTCTTACCTGTGACTTGCAGATATCAAGCTTCAGTTAAATGCACCAAAGCAACTTTTCACAGTAAAAAAAGTAAGCTCGATTAGTCTATTGTTATTTAATCCTTCAATTTGAAGTTTCCTCTGGTAACTGACTTAGTAGCAAAACCAAGTCTGTACTTACTGAACACAACCTCAGAGATGTCTGTCTTAAATCCATGAGGATAGAATACTCGAGTTGCATTTCCTCAGATTCAAAAAGCAAATCAGGAAAGTTTTGGCAAAAAAGATACAAAAATAAGGAGCAATAAGAGGTTAACACTTGAGTTTTGGGTCCTAATTTACTGCTTTACTTCTGATGAAATTAAATGACAAAAAACCCTGACCTCAACTGACAACATCTTGTTTCATGACACATAAGTGGGATGAAGCTGCTGACAATGTATGAACACAACCCTGAAACTCAGTTTGCTCAGGTACTCAAGGATCTCAAAGATCTTATGAGGTGTCAACCTTGGTCAAAGTCCAAACCAAAAAAAGGCAAGAATTTCTTTCCTTCCTGTAAATGTAAGAGCTGCCTGAACTAAAGCTTGCCATCAGGTCCAGAAGGACTGCACTTCACAGAAAGCTTTCCTTCTGAAAGACATTCAAATTAAAGACCAGAGATTTGTGCTGTTTACAGTCACAGTAACAAGATTCAGGCATGAAAAAGCAGAAGTTACATCTGTCCCTGTAAATCCAAACAGGAAAGCAGAAAGAACTAGGATAGAAACATGCAAAAAAATTCAGAACAATCTGGGCTGAATGAGACAGTTGCACATTAGTTAGTCCAGCCCTCCACTTGACACAGTTCCATTTAGATCAAGCTGCTCAAAGATTTGGCCAGCCAAAGTTTGAGTATCACCAAGCATATTCCTTCTAGACAACCCGTTCCAATATTAAGGTTAGAATCTTAAACTAAGTTCAGAAAAATTCACAGACAAAGGAAGCTGTGGCAAAATCAAGGAAAACAACAAGGATAAGAACAACATTCAGAATACTTAGGTCTACCTCACTTTTATTATAAGCCTTTATTTCAAGAGGTTATGCAGTTGGTGTAACAAATCTACATGTGAAGACAAATCTAGAAGCAAATGCTCAGAGCTTAGACAAAAAAGGACTTGTAATTTAAATAAATACCAGCTTGCTGTGGGAAAAGCCTCAGTAGTCAGGCCTTGTATTTCTGAAAAAGCTTGCATACAGTTTTGCACTCTAGATTCAAATACCAAAAAAGCCAAACTCCTTTCCTGAATGAAAGATTTTATCTTGATCTAGAAAAGCTTACTTGGCAAGTTTAAATTAGTCCATCAACTAAGTACAAGGACCCAAGGAATGTATATTTTATTGCAAGTAACACCTCTATGTCATTAGCTTGGAAATACAACATCTCTGCATCAGTTTCAGGTCTAGCTGACAACTGTTTTGGAAGTCTTCTCTGATGGTAGAAGCTTCCAGAATAACCAATGAAATCCACAAACCAACACCAGCAGCCAAACTATGTTTGGTTCAAACATCTTAAAGCTTGACAGGAACTGATAATGTTCTTTATTCCAGTTAACCATTACCACGGGTGCTGAAAAACAGATCTTCCAAGAACAGGTAAGAAAATGGCCTGTTTTGATATTTTACCACTTCACATGTAACAGCTCAAGAAGTCAGAGTACCGGTGTGTAAATGCTGCTGTAAGGGAAGAGATCCTTGACAGGGCAGGTATGCTTTGGTGATGGATTCTTGGATTAGGTTGTTACATGTAGTTGCACAATAAAGTAAACAAAGCACACAAAACTGACAGCCCAAGACCCATGTATTAATGACACAGCAGATATCTTTACTACTCATACATGCCACAGAAATCAACTTGTAATTGCATCTTAATATGTCTACACATAAAAAGCATGGAGTGAAGAATTACACATTAGGAAATGCAAGTGCTATGATCACCTGTGAAGCTTTAGTTCAGCTTCTCTTGGAGTATGTACAATTGGTAACTCCCTTCATATAAACATTCCTATAAACCCCCACCCTAACTCAGTGAGCTACAAGGACAAATACTCCCTGAACCCAGAACTTCTAATTATATTCATTTTTATTAAACTTTGTAGTCAGTGTAGAGTTCTGCATCAAGTCAATCATCTCAACACTGCTCATTTTAGAGCACCTCTTCTGCTACAGATCCACAGTGCTTACCACAGTTTTCACACTATCCCATATGGTTAAGTGGTAGTAACGTATTTTCAAAAGATTGAAAAACTAAGCCCAGCAAGAGTTCAAGGCATCAGAAGGATCTTCTGGTTTCAGTACCCATAACAGATGTCTGAAGTCTAGTTCTTCAAATACAGAGCAGACTACTATAAAAACTGGGAGTATTTGGGAAATACAATCCACTAGCTGGGGGCCAGAGCTGCAGAGATGAGCGCTTCAGGCCTGGAGCTGTGCTGTTAACACCAAAACCGTAATTCCATACACACCTGTAGGTTTCCAGTAACTTACTAGCCTGCACCACAATCCACAACAGGGCAGGGACATACCTAGTTCTCCAGGATGGCAGTCACCTGACTCACCAGACCACCTCCTAGAAGTTCTGTCTAGCTAAAGTCACCATTCCCTGACCCAGTGCTTCTCCAAATACCAGGAGATTTAAGATCTTATTGGGCCACCTGGAAGTTCCAGATTTCTTCAGGTGTCCGAGGCTATTGCAGCCTCTGCTTAATTTTATCTGTTATTACCTGCAGGGATGAACAACTGATGCCAGCACACTCCCAGCAACAGTCAAAGGATCAGTTTGCTAGGCATTTGAATATCCAATCATTATTCCTCCCACAAACAGCTTAATCTTTATTGATATTAGTTTACTGGCTCAATTGCACAGCACAGATGAATCTCTTCTGGAGGGAGATGAACTCCCTGGCAAGCCTTCAGGATAGAATAGTACTCACTGGTATGGTAGCTGGATCAACGGCCACTGCCATATTTATCAGGAAGCCCAGGTCATCAAGGACTCACATTAGAGCCAAAATGAGTCAATATACTTAACTCCCATAGCTTCCTTTAAAAGTCAGCCCTAAAGCCAGGGGTAGAGTTGTCCAGTTTATTACATTAAACAATGTCAGAGAAAATCCCTTAGCAAATCAGGTAACCTTTCTCCCCTTTATAAAGTTTTCTTGCAGAGCAGCATATGGCAGTTTAAGCTGACAACACTGGATACATGAGGGGGAAGAGTCCATGACACTAACGTTTAAGGGATATTCACATTTTACACATGCTCAAGCTACATTAATGCTAAAACTAGAAACCCAACAAGGTTCAAGAGGCTCTTACACCAAAATTTTTATACAGATCAGGAGCAGCTGTCCTTTACTAAGTTTCTTTTCCTTCCATATGCTTTTGTTGTTGCAGGTCCCCCAATTTACTTGAGCTCCCACAACTGCTTTGAAGCACTGCAATACTGGGCTGAACACCACCTTTCCATACTGACATTCAATCAGGTGCAGCCTCCACACTAAGGAAGACCTCCATCTGGCTTTGGGCACTTGTTATTTCTCCAACAGCTTTCAAAGGAGGTTGTTTTCTTTAATTCATTAAAGAAAAAGCAATTAAATTAGTTTTAAAGTCATGTAACATCACACACCACCTGCCTCAGTGAGGCATCACTGCCATGCTTAAACTTTGCCTGCCGTAGCTTTAACTCTTGTTTATCTTATCAAAAGGATGTCAGAAGTCTAACATGCTCATTATCCTCTTAGGAGCCATTGAATGAAATGTGAGTTAATGAATAACACAGTAGGAATTATTTCATTAAGCCCATGGTGAAAGAGAGCCATCTAATTCTTGGATATGATGTCAGACTTGAGAACTAGCCAGTGATACTTACTCAGGCTTCCACTGCTCAATCAAATGCTACACCAGGGGTGTTCACAGTGAAAGGCGTGCAGACTGCACCGACAGCCCAAGCAAGACTGCCAGAGCATGAAGCAAAGCTACTCTGATGGCAGCCTTTGGAAGAATTAAAGCAGCAGGCATGAGGAACTGAAGCCTGTCATTTTGCTTTCACAGAGGGAAGACAGGAGGAAGAGGTTTTTAGCAGCATACATTTCAAGTTACAGGCCTTGTACAGGTATGGAAGACAGTGTAGTTACAGCATGTCAGCTCTTCACATTCTCCTCTTGCCTTTTACAGAGTTTCAACTCCACTCCAAGTTACCACCTGTCTCTGGTACTACCCAAGTAAACCTGTCTATTGAACTCCATCAGAAACCCAACACACTTGAAGGGCAGTCTGAAGTAAGGTATAGGCCCTTCATCAGTCATGGGCAATCCTGTCTTCTGGCATTCAAGGCTACCTCACTTCCACTTTTCGTTAAACTAATGCTTTTCACTACAGAACCTGATGTCTTACGACTTCAGGTAGATGTTCATTCCCTTGTGAAAAAACACCCATCTCCTGCTAGTATCGGTAACACAGACAACTGCAAGAAAGAAGTCCTCGGCCTACCATAGTCCTCCTTCAGGTCATCAAGATCTGTCTGCAATAAAAAACCCCAAACAAACAGCTTTAGATTGCCTGAAGACTTTGTACATTTACAAGACTATCTACTTTCACCAAGGAGACCAGGCAGTTTAAGACCATGTTTAAAGAGGTGATATTTTACTGATTTCAT
The DNA here is from genome assembly GCF_023638135.1 of Falco biarmicus. NCBI lineage: Eukaryota > Metazoa > Chordata > Aves > Falconiformes > Falconidae > Falco > Falco biarmicus. Next base: position 34,536,491 of record NC_079288.1, read on the forward strand.
AACCAAGAATGTCCATCTTCATTGATTTCATGACAGCTATGCTAGATGTATCCTTAGAGTCAAACTATCTGAAGGGCACTATGTTCCTTCCTGTCCAGAACACCCCTGTACTTCCTTTAAATTACACAGTCAGGAGCCAGCTCAGAGACCAGAAAGCAGCGGACATTTGAGCAGTTCATACCAAACCATCACAGAGGCTTGCAAATATTACTTTGCAGGTACTCCCCTCTAACAACTTGACTGATGAGAAACAGACCAGCACAAAAGCAAGGTAAAAACTTAAGAAAAACCAGAAAACCTGGGAGACCAAAGCTAGCAGACTTGTTTTTCCACCTGCATGAGAAGTCCATCTTCCTGACATGTCACGCCCAATGAGAGTGCCCAACACAAACTTTGCAAGCTGTTTTCTCCACATTGACTGCATCTCAGTTTCTGTATTCTCTTTTGAGAGAGTCTGATTTTCCCATAACCTGCAGCTTGCAGTCACTTCTGACCTGCCATGCATTACGGAGTTTGCATAACATCAGAAGTGAAGGATAATTGTACCATACTACAAATCATACTGAAGGAAACACTATCTTCAAGCCTAGCATGTGCTATTCTGTCATTCTCACATGACTGTGCACATGTACGATGCAGTCATATTCAAGTCCTGGCATCACAATTACTCTATCAAGAATGCTGAAGCATATTTAGAATGGTTCTGTAAAAAAATAGCTAGCTTCCATAATGCCGTTAAGGTATCCTAGACTAAAACCACTATTGTTCCATAAGCATTCATCTTAAATTCTTCAATAATCACTCAAAACACCTATATGTAAGACACAGTACTAATCCCATGGCAGTATTTGTAAAATTGATAGAAAAATCAGCAAGATAAGCTATCAGAAGTTGGCTTTGGGGCAAGTTTCTATGAGACTAGAAGCTTCTGAACTGGTATAGAACAGCATCAACAAACTCTGCCAGCAAAGGGCATCTGTGTGCAGGCACTGCCTGAGCCATCACCTCCACACAGCCACCTACTGCCAAGCAGAAAGTCTTGAGGTGCATACCCAGCAGGCAGTGCCCATTTCCCATCAGCTGATCAGCAGAACATACAGCTGTGCTTCAGCTCACAGCTGGAAATCAGTGCCTAAAATTAAGCACAATAATACAGAGTGAGGTAAGAAACAAGTTTTTGAGAGGGTATGCAATTTAAGAGGGTAATGGGACAGAACTGATGCCTGCCACTTGTCAGGCTGGAAGCCTTAACAACTCTGACTTGTACAGTGCTACTGGTTTAAGTTTAATCTCGTGCTTACATTCCCTGCTGAGTCAGAGCTCTCCTTACGCAAGACATCAAGACAGAGTTCTTCAGAGCTTTTCAGTGGGCTCTTAAGAGGCTGTATCTATACTATTTCTACAGCAGTGTTGGTTAACCAAGTTTTCATGCCAGGAAAACTGCCAGAGCTATCTGCAGCCAAAAGAGAATAATCTTTACTGGAAGCATCTTGAGTGCCACGTCCACACCAGCTGTACACAAAAACTGCCCTAGAGACCTTGAACAAGATCCTTCTCACCTAAGGCCCGATTTTGTGTCTGATCTTGTCTCTTCTTAAAAAAAAGCAGCCCACATTCTATCGCTTAGTGAGCAGCTCTTACCTATTTTGGACAATCACTTCAGGAAACAGACACAAGCTCTATTAACCTGTGTAGTTTGGTGGGAGAACAGGGCAGCAATATCCAGGTGTCCTTAACTCTGCAGTTTCCAGCTTAAATACAGAGAGAATCACTAGAAAGAAGTAAACAAGGTCATCCAGACTGTCTGTGAAAGCATCAGAAATTCAAAGACAGTAGCTGCACACCACATTCTTTTGTGCTCAAACACAAAGAATAAGCAGCTCACCAGACATTCGCTGTATTACCATGAGAAACCGCCATTATCCTCAATAGCTGTAAAACCTACAGTTCTTCCTACACCCCAAGCTTGTTGCTAGCATGAAGTAGCTGCCTAAGTGAGAGTCAGTTACAAAGTCATTCTATCACCACCACTATTTTCTCAAAGCTTAAAAATTAAATCAAGTATTCCCCTACTGGAATTTTCATTACCAGGAAATTGCAATAATGCTTATTGCGCTATGGTTATTGGTTTGTTCTCCCAATATAACTCAATCAGTTCAATGCTTTGAGTTAATTATTGCTTAACTAAGGTAAATGCAAACAAACCTGAAAAACATGAAATAGATGGTAGGAAACCAAGCTCAACTACTTAAAGATAAACTGAATACTTCAAGATCACCTGCAAACGTCAGGGAAATTCTTACACAACTAACATGCATGAGAAATTTAAAGCCCTGATTAAAGCTTCAGAAAATGGCCACATGAAAATTACACAGCAAGGTAAAGACTCAAGACTTTTAATTGTATCTAGACACTTGGGATTAGCAGCAAAAGGTTTATCATAACATGTAAAAACACAACTAGAACCTGGATACAGTATTTCCAGGATATTCTCTCAGACATCAATTCTCTCAGCAATAAAGCATAAATCAGCATGAATGATACTCTGGAAAGTCCACCAAAACCCCAGAGATAGGGGTTCTCTAGAGCTTCTTCTGCACTGATCAAAGAGCATCTTCAGTCATACTCTTCTCCTCATTCAACAGAAAAAGCAGATACAGCATCAGTGATTTGATGGAAGGCAGCAGTAAGATTCAGCCCCAGCACAGCCTTATTTTATAGAAGAGTTGCCAGAGAAGTTTCACTGACTTATGCTGACAAGGTTGAACTTGAAACTATCCAAACTAGTACCTCATCTGAAATTGCTGGTATGAGATGTTCAACCTATAGATGAAAAGCCTTTGAACTTAAGGCAGTGGAAGTGACTTCTACAAAATGTGCTTCACTCAGCAAGAGCAGCATGCTAAGAAAGTGAATAGACAATAGAAAGAGTCATTCAAGTGTCAGCCTTCCTGAGAATAGCCAGGACAAAGTGGTTTTTGTTTCTACCTTTGAGATCTTGACAAATCAAAAATAGATTAAATGTGCTAGCAGACTAACTTCTACCCCACAGACTGATACACGATCTCATGGAAGAGACCTGCCAATACTTTGAAGTAACCTACACCAGAGCAAACACAGCAATGCATATGTTCTATTTTCCTTGTAAGAAGTCTGAGTCAAATCATGCCTTTTCAACGTTATAGTAAGCTGACAGGTAATCATTTTTGCTTACAGTCAAGATAAAAAAAAGCAGATCACAGAAATAAGAGCTAGAAGCCCTAACTATACAGGTATTAAACAAGATGAGTTACAAAATATTAAATCTGGTTAGAGCCAGGAGGTTTATCTGCTTGAGTACAGTTACCAATGAAGGCTTTATTACCTCTAGGGACACACTCTGAAATATGTACATTTGTGTTCTGTACATTTTTCATTTAACCTTGCTCAGTTCACCAGCGTTATTTTTTGCAGCTCAGTGATGAAAACAAGAGTTACTAAATAACTTTCCAGTATGAAGTTTCAGTGCATTACTTCTCACTACTGAATTAAATACATAACCACCTTAACACTCAAAAATCCAATAACCCACAACTCCATAACCCACAAAGGCCAAGCAAATTTTATCTGTGGAAAACACATGAGCATTTATGAAGTAACATATCAAATCTTACCACAAATACTAAACAAAAATCAGCAATTCAACTGTTTCAGTTAACAATAAAATTGTTCTGAGAAAAAGGAATGCATCTGCTTCCACTTCCTACATAAATCTTGAGTACAACTCAAGCAGCACAACAGATACACAACCCCCTGCCAGAGAGCAGTGGAGGCAAACCCTAGGCAAGATGCATGTCCTGCAGGTGACACCTTCAAACTCAGTTTGACTGAGATACAGAACAGTTTCAAGAGTTGCATTTGAAGGGTAATTTAAAATCAGTTGCAACGGCTACCCTTTCAGCATTTAGGCCTCCTTGTACCAGCAGTTCAGCCCAACACCCCAGTGCCATAAGGCAGGCAGCGTCCTTAGCTCCAGAGCTGCATGATCCACAAGCGGACCTATTACTCCGTACCCATCCTAGACTACACCACACTAGTGGCACTTTATCTAGTGAAGGCTGCTGTAAGCCAGCAACTTCAGGATAAGGGACCACTTTGCTTACAGAAACAAAACACTGCAGATGCATTTGTTAAATGCTTTACTTGCAGCAACAGTGGTCTAGAAACACTGTATTAAAAATCCCCCTTTACAGCATATCATTCTAGTCACAATGAACATGGCACCAAGACTGCAAGTTCAACTCAGAAGATGCAATGGGCTGACAACACTGAAACAAAGGTTAATTTGCAGATTTCTACCTCAAATCTGTTTGCAAGGAACACTGTCACTTGTGACAAGGAGTTAAAATACTAGGAAGGGAGGTTCACATCTGAGTTGTGATGAATTTACCTCACATTCCACCAGCTGAGTATGAGCAACATTGTGAAAACCCTATACCAAGCAACCTCAAAACATTAAGAAAGGATTTAATTCAAGCCCACTGTTTTGACACAAAAAAATCTGCTACTTCTCCCTTCAAACACTCAGTGAGGCTTGAAAGTAGAGCAAATCTAAACAAATTAGAAGACTTACTCCTTACTTCAGAACTGAAGCCTTCAGACCCTTCCATTCAACCTACATCATCAAGCACTTCATTTTAAGGTATTCCATATACCCAGTAAATGTTACAGTATCCACCCAGCCTATTTTGTTTAGATGAGATTAAGTAAGGACTTTGCCCCATTCCTCCCCCACAAAAAAAGCCTGTAAAATTGACATCAGATACAACATAAAACACATCACTTCCAAGATAAGGCTCAAGTTAGACACTCTTCATCTCAGACGTAGTTGGACAAACCTCTAGGATTTCACAGGCAAGAAGTCACCAACAGAACAGCTCCTAAATCATAATTTAGAAGTTCAATATCGTACATAAAACCGAAGAAACTGAAGAACAAGAAAGGCATAACAAGATTGTCATAACTGTTCATTTGCTACAGGCAACATTTACTTTTCTGTTAAAGGAAAAACTTACCTACCCAGTAGGTTTAGTGACACACATCTTGGTATGTAAATAACCAAGATCTAGAGATGTGGGACATAGGTGAATAAGCAGGAGCTAACTCTTTAAACAAATGCAGGTTTTAACAGGATAAATTCCTATTCTATACTTAGAGTTTAAAGGTTACAAAAAGCTCTGTGTTGGAGGAACAGATCAGCACCAGGCAACAAGCTTTTTATAACATGGCAAAGATGCTCTGAATTCCATGTAGAGGCTGAGCTGTCACTCACACAGCACAATCTGTAGATTCCCAGCTTCACAGAAAGATTCACAACTTTCTCTTCCACATTCCTATATGCATTAAATTATTAGTACATTGTTTAAACTGAGTTCTTCTTAAAGTGTTATTATAAAACAAAGTAACCAAGTCTTCGGCATGGGTTTTTTTGAGGGGTTACAGGTAAACCAGCTCTTCAGAAGTCAGCTAACAAGCAGATTCTTCAGACAAGTTTCAAGCCATCATATTTGTTTCAACATGTACAAACTCTGCTAAGTCTTTCAACAATACTTCAGCATAAAGTCACCTAGAGAGCAATATAATGGCAAAACCTAACTAATTGCTATTGAAATATGTTTGCAAACATGACAGATTTATGGAGTTGTTTTACCACAGTTGATCTTCATTCAGCTGAACAAGCCTTCTCTGAATTGGCCCTAGGGTACACCACCTTTTGCATTTTAGCTAGCTACAAAGAGTTAAGCAGATCTTAACACCACCAACCCCACAAAGGGACCCTGTTCTTACTCCCAAGTTTTCCAGAGTCAAACAGGAGGCATGAACTTCTACAAAACAGGTGCTACAACACCAATTTAAAATTTATTGTTCATCAATTCATGGAAGTTCGAAAGCTGACCTTTTACAAGCAATTAAAAACTCCAGCTGGCTACATCTGCAACTGTACCACAAGTGTGCTTCACAGCAACATCTTCAGACTCCTAAAAAAAAAAAACTTACCAGCAATAAAACCACTCACCAACCCACCTGAACAGACCTGAGTGTTCTCTGCACCTGCAGAAGAAGCTATCGTGCTCCAAACCCAGCCTGGAAATTCAAACTAGCTCCAGGAATTCTTTAATTGTCTTGGCAAGAGTCAGTATAAAAATTGTGGAGTTTAAGCGCATAAATTAGTTTTTGGAGGGTTTTCTGGCATTAGGCCTTTCTAAACTGCAAGCTTAACTTCTCCCCAGCCCACCTGCTTACTTCTCATATGGGAACTCCTGCACAAAAAAAGTCCCTTCTTGTCCTTTTCACCCCACAAGTCACTTGAGACCAACTTCTTTTGACAAGGCATGTTTTAACTGATCACTCCTTGCCTTTAGTAAGTGAAATCCATTTAGCTCAGTAACAAATGTTACTGGACCTGCAGCATATTTTTACAAAAAATATTTCTTAACTCGTATATTACTTGGTCTTCTGGGATTAGCACGTGATAGCAAGTGTCCACAATGAGGCTAAAATTCTGAATTTTATTGGAAGAACCAGAAAAAACAACAACAGTTGTTACCAATACCTAGAAATTGAAAGGAGAGAAAGTAAATTAAGCCATATTGCAATTTTGGGGCTCTTGAAATACATCTAAGTACATGAGGCTTAGCCCTAACTAGGGCTCTAACTTGAATGCCATACAATTTGGGTCTAGGAGCAGGAAATATGCTAGAAGCAGTAAAAGAACTGCATTCAGCATGGGCTGGCCAGATAATCACTACCTCTGTATGAGTAGCGGTCCAGTCTCAGGCAGCTGCATATACTGATAAGACAGTTTAGAAAGCTGGACAGAACTTGAAGTAGTAATGTTTAGAAAAATAAGCTACAGGGAACAGCAGCACACAACTTACTCTTTAGCAAGCTGCCAAACTGTTCCCTCCCCAACCAGAGCAAATCAAGTTGTCTTATGCAAGAGGAAAAGTCTTCATACCTTAGTGCTGAATGAGAACATGGCGGTCTAAGGAGTGATGCAACAGCACTATTAACATTAATAGGACTGCTCTCTGGGTGTGACCCTCAAAGGATGGGAGCACCTGAACTTGTACCTTATACAAAAAGCTTATTAAAAACTAATCTCAAAGAATAGCTCTTATTGTACTTGTTATACCAACCTTACACTTGTCAAAATCAAGCCAAATCCTTTCACCCATTGTCCACAGCTCCCCAGGCCGCGTCCTCCACACGAACACCTCACACCCCCAATCCAGGCATCAGCCAGTACAGTGACAGTAATGAACCTAACCACTCTCTGCAGGAAGTATCACATCAAGCAGGTTTCAAGATTGCTTCCTACTCCAAGTTGATTACAACAGCAGGCTTGGCATTGCTTTTTTTCTCTGTGAATTACTAAATTCCCATCCTTAGACGTTTCCACTGTTAGGTTATCACCAGCCTTTCAAGAGTTCATAGGAAGAAGTGCCTATGCAATAAAAATACTGCAGAGGAGTTCAAATGACCTAGCAATTGAAAGCTAGACAGCTCTTAAACCAGCCTACCAGTCAACACTTGAGAAGCAAAAGATAATTTGCCAGGAGTAATGAGCTAAGTATAGAGGCAGCACAACTAGAGCTACCCAATTATTTTTGCATTTCTTTCTAAGTGAATGAAACAGCTTAGGAAGAAGCAGGCTTCAGCTGCTGGTAGAATCCAAGCAAAACAACAAAGATCTTGTGCTTAACGTACCAAATTCTGCAAAAGCAGCACCAAGAGTCAAGATCAGCATCTTCTAAATCACTGGAGTTTTTTTTACCATCCTCAGTTTGTTACCGTATTTCAGCAAATCCTATTCTATTTTAGAAACCCATAACTGCATACTCATCTTCTGTCTAGTCTTCTCACTAGATCAGTATTTATCAGCTACCCTCATCAAGTATCAGCATTTATCCTGTCATATAAAAGCTAAAATTCCAGTTTGACGGGTGGAAGACGTTTTGGTTCCAGCTACTAAAGCCTGCAGAATTGAAGGAGGGAAAAGCATTATGACAGTGACCAGGCATGTTGGTACCATTATGCAGCTATACAAACAGCTACTATTTTCTGGAATTATCTGTTAATGAATATTCATTTATTCTTATACTTTAAGAAGGGTTTATGAGCATCACTTATACAGCTATATATCCACTGATGTCCCATATGGTCACACACTGAAAGAAGGACCTATAGTTAGATGTAACCACCAGTTTTCCTGCAAGTTTCCATACAAATACCTTAATACATGCTTTGAGCATCTCTAGGTATAGTGAACATATAGGTATACCATCAGTACATTGAAGCTGTAGTCCTTTTTATCATGAACTGGAGGTCTCAAGCAGAAATCTGATCTCAGTTAGAAATCTACCTGTCCATATCCTTCCCTTGGGTCTTCCTAGAAAAGGATCCAGCAACAAAGCATTAGACACTTAAACATGACTATCAAAACCTGAAAATTTCCATGTGGCTTCTCCCTGCAGTCCCAATTTACTCATCTGTTACATACAGGGATGCACTGCAGCAGTGAAGTACACTAACCAAACACCTCCAAATCATGTGATACTCATGCTTGAGTCTGAAGGGATTAAGAGATTCCAGTGCAGAGTAAAAGAAAACAAGCAAGCTATTGTATTCTGCATTAGAAAACAACTATGCCTTGACCGTAAATCCATTAGCCAAACCTACAAGGAAAGCCCAGCAGACCTCAAAATATTTACCTTGTTCCGTCTTCCTCCTTCCTCAGAGTTCAGATTTTCCCAAAGTGCAAAAAGGTGCATTCTTTTGGAAATTACTCAAAGAAAGGTTCACTGAACATAGACAAAGATGATAATTTAATTATAATGGGTATCCAACCAGAATATAATGCCCTGTTCACAGCAAATTCCTGCTACCAGCAGTGAGTGAAAATTAAGAATCTGAATTCTCAAATGTATTCATGACTAGCATTCCCACCAATCACCATACAATTAAATAAAGGAATGCTTAATTGTAAAGATGAACACTTGTTTGATAAGGTTTAGCCATTAATTTGATGAAAAGCTTATCCACTCTTAAAAAAACATGCACAGTGCTTAGCTGGAAAGTAGAGGGTCTGCAGGCAGAGACAATAAACTTGTAAGTTTACATTAAGTACACTTCACTTGCTTTCAGCTTCCATTTAAAGGAAAATAATCAAAATAACCTAGAAATGCAATCTACTTAGACATTTTAGTCAGGTTTCTTGGATCTTAAGTTCAACAATGCCTATATCACACTAACATATTTGTTCTCAGAAATGAGTAAAGGAAATAAGGAAAACTCAAACAGAACAACAAAAATCAAAGCTATCAACTCACAACATCTAGAAAAGGTGTTTCTACCCAGAACATAGCAAACTGACTGCAGAATGGACAGAGCAATGTCCACGCACTAATTTTCAGGCGAAGCTGCTCTGCAATATGGCAGGTGAGTTTTCTTCTCATAGCTTCTCCTTTTGTTCTTTGTCAGGAGATAGGCAAGTATTTTAAAAGCCTGGACTTACAGAGAACCCAAAGAACAGTAAAAGTCAGCTTTGATAACAGTAGTTTTGGAAGTTAAGAGAATACACTGAAGGCAAGTAAAACTGAGAACAGTTTTCAGCAGCAACAAGTGTGGAACTAGGTCTGAAAAGGTCTCAAAGCAAACACCCTATCAAGGATGCAAACAGTATAATTACAAACAGCAGAGCTTCACAGCATCTCATTTTATCTCAGGTTTAAGTTTCAATGATAGCAATTACAAGCTTACAGATAGCAATGCAATAAGTAAAGCTTTCACAGGTACACATTTAGGTCAATTACAGCTACAAGAGATGAAATCAGCCAGCCACAGCAACTAGCTTACTCCCCATTCCCGATCTACTTGCAGAGAAAACAAGGAGTCAGGCTGCTGGTTGTCTAACTACCAGATAGGAAATTCCAGGGAAACACTTTCCACCAATTCCAAATGTAGTTGCTACCACTTCCATGAGCAGCTTAGGACTTAAAACTCATCTTGAAAGCACTTAGCAGTAGTTCAAGAGTGACAGGACAGAGCTTAATACTAGGATCATTCTAACATCTGCAAACCAAAATGCAGGCTTCACTTCAAAAGTACTCGAAGTTATCTCACTCATGTAACATCTACTGTAAGATGTTTAAGTTAAGACTGTCATAAGCAGTTCCAGTGTTACTGTAGGTGCAAATAAATCCCTCTCCCAACCAAAAGTTCCTAATCCCTCTGGGGACTCAGTCTTTCTGTTACCATTTCTTTAATTCAGACTTCTGTTTCACTTAACTACAATTTCTAGCAACTAAGTAACTGAAATCAAAATTCTAGTAGTCTATCCTTGACCTACAAGATGCTAAACCCTTCATGTCAGAAAGACTCAAGGAAAGATCTGATTTTCCATCTATATTCTGAAATCCTGCCACCAGCTGTACAGAAACCAAAATAAGAATCCTACTTGAGCAGAACAGTCCAACCACAGAGAAACTGAGGAGTCGTATGGAACCTGGAAGGCTTATGATCCGTATCACCCCTTCATAAAAGGCTGCTCACAGGGATGAGCTGGGGAGACAGCTAACAGAACACACCCTGAAGCCAAGTCCTGCCTTTGCTCTGCTCTCCAAAGGTAGTTAGAAAGCCAACCAGGTGCATCTTGTCTTCACAGACTCAATTTCAACCTACGCTTTTCAGCACAGACAGGCATTTCTGTCCTCTCCTCACACAGGTGGCTGGGAACAGCCTCCCCCAGGCACTTCCACAAGTGGAGAAAGCAGCACTAGAGAAAAGTCTCATTCTGTCAAGAGCCTGCCCTTTCCTAGTTGATATAGGAGTCAAAACCTTCTTTTAAAAGGCATAGGGAAAGAGAAACTAGTTTTATTTTTTCCTGAAGCTCTGTCCATTCAGGTAACACTACAAAATTAATGCTTTGATTATAGCCCTAGTTTCCAGTCCCAGAGTTGGCAAAACAAATGAGGCCCACAAAAGGGCAACAGAAAACTGTTCTAACAGCATTTCTATAAATAATGTCTATACCAGTGCATCTATTGGAAAGAAAAACTGCAAAGACTTAATTATGGCAAAACAGCATTTCTTCCTCCATAAGTGGTCCACTAGGGTGCTGGTCTGTTCTGGCTGCCCTTCTAAAAGCCCGGCTCTTCCTAAGTAGCCAGGGACTAACACAAATTTTCTGATTCTAGCTTCAAGCTAATTCCATTGGGGACACGATAATTTTCCAAGCTAAGCTCAGGCTTCACAGCTAGAACTAGTTCTAATGCTTCACAAAATACAAAATAGCTAAACACCCTGAATTTGACCACTACCACGTTATTCGTACACTGAAGAGTAATTTGATTAAGAACTGATGTCACAAAAGTCAGTAAAAGCATCAGCTAGATCAGCATCTCAGATAAAAGCTGTCACCAGCATACCCAACTTCATTATCATCATGGCTAGTCAGTCCACCACAATGAACACTGAAAACTACAGTGAGATGTGCTGAGCAAGGCAAAAGACAACTTGCTTTGCTTTTCACCTACTAGTACTTCTCTAAGGCTTCGTTTCTTTACTGTTCTGTCCTCTTTCAACTCACTCAACTGCAACACTATATTTTAAAGTATTTGCAATTAAATTATTTTGGTTTAATTTCTCTAAAAAAGGGGGTTTAATACTAAAGATCTATCAGCATGTGTTACTGAGGACACATTTCATCACTGGCATGACTGGTAGCTTATACAACAACCTGCTCCCAAGCCATCCTATCAATGCCACTTTACAGCTTTTCACTTCATTCCTAGTCAAGAGGAAAAATGGCAGACTAATTTCTCTAAAATTAAGTTCCTCTGAAACCTTGTTCAAAATATTAACTTTTTCAGAAGTGGTAATACTTCAATACAGCAGCTTGTACAAGTTCAGTTGCCATGCAGCTTCTAGTCTTCTGAAATGCAGTTCTCCCAAGGAAGGGCAAGAACCACCTATCTTTTTCACAGTTTTTCAGAGGTTTCATAGTCTTTTTCAGAGGTTGAGTTTGGTTTTCCCCCCCTTATCATAGTTTGGAAGGGTTCTACCACCTACAGGACAGCTGTTACAATGTCACTTGTGCATATACACACATAAATTTCAGAAAAACTTCGAACTGTATCATACCAAGCTTATTTTGTTGCAACTATTTTTGGCATTAATGTCCATAAGGAGGAACAATGCCTCTGAATATTCAGTTGCCCACCAGCAAGACTTAGAGAGCATACTTCCAGTTAAGCTTAACTTGCAGTCACATTCACACATCAAACCAACTGCTGCTCCCAGAACTTTAGATTAAGGATTTAAGTCAGAGGAGTTTCAGAAGATAAACCAAAGTTAGGAAATCTGCAACTGTATTTTAAGTTAAGCCTTTAAAAACAGCACTTTTTGGATGGACATCAATGACTCCAGAAATAGCTTATCCATTTCAATTAACATTCTGTAAAGCCTTCTGCTTTGCTTTTCCTCCCTAGCTCATTCTGCATAGTGTGCCACTGCAGTTCCAAGCTTCACTTGTAGGCACATATTGCTACTTACTGAAGGTGAACAGAGCACCTCCCAGCAGAGCAACACAATCCAGACATTTCTTAACAAGACTAAAGGTCTAAAGTCTAAAAGACTAAAGATACCACTTGTTTCAACACGATCACGGCTACACTTCTACCCTGCTGCTACAGGTTGTTCTTTCCCCTAGTTCGGATCAGCAGGGAGTGACTCAAGGCCTTCCTTATGGGATACATTACCTCCCAGAATCACTACAGCCAGTTGGTGTTCACCTCCTTCACACCACCAGAAACTATTAATCAGATGAGGGGAAGAACAAGTCTGGGCTACTCATGCTCTAGCTTACAATTAGATTTCTATGGTATCACGTACATTCTGTCAGTCCTTCTCAACTGCTCACCCCAAAGCAAGGAGACTAACTCTTAGCTGTTTCTGTTAGCAGCTACATTCTGAATGAGAGCAGTTGACACCAAATGGTGCTGTAGTTTGGGTCCCTTGCCCATCCCACAAGCAGCAAACGTGCATGCAAGCCAATACAACAGTCTGGTTATGGCAGTCCTGCACAGTTCAGGATTAATGCATCCAAGGTGAGAGTTGTAATGCATTAGGAGTTGAGGTCTTCAGTTCTTTACTAGGATAGCAAGCCTCAGTAAGAAGTCAGTATTTCAAATTCCTAAACTAGGACTACCTTCACTTTTAGGTCTTTCATGCAAGCCACTGAGTTGCCCTGAAATTCTGAAGCACCACAAAGAAAGAAATATTTATTTTTTAACAATCCAGTTAATTCACAAGAACTACAGCATGAACCGAGTGCTACAAGTTTTCCCGAAAGCACTGTGAAATTACAGCACCAATATCTAGAAGAAGGGTAGAATTAGAAATCATGAGGCTCGTTTCTCAAAGTTAAAACCCATATGGGATCTAACAGGCAGATCTTTATACCATCACTACTCAAACTAGAAACAAACACAGAACAGTTGCACATTATGGCTTAGACTATTTAGTACCTAAAAGCTTGTTCTGAAATAAAATACAACTTGTGTTACTTTGATTCAGCCAATGAAAGCCAGTATGAAACAAGTGCATATTTACATGTCTGGACTTTTCATTCTAGTTTACAGCATCTGGTAAGTATTAACAAACAATTTGGAGTCACATGCTCTGGAAGACACCACCGATATCAAGTAGAAGAGTCCTATCTCATTATATCCAGTTACACATCCCAGTAGGAAGCTACCAGAGCAGGAACAGCCATCACATCCCTTTGACCTCTGCAGGCGAAAAGATCAAGCTTTGTGCTAGACACTAACCCAGTTCCTCCAATTCACTCCATGCAGACAATTCCTTCTTCCTAGCTACTGCAGACTTTTCAGGCTTCTGCCCATTACTCCAGCAGCTAACAATATCCTTCTCATTAAGTTGCTCCTTTTTTACAGGTTAATTGCCAGCAAAGCACAGCATAGCCACATTCCTCCTACTCTTGAAAGGCTGACAACACACTCCTCTCCATCATCCTAGGTTGCATGTAGGTGGAATGAGATCTGAGATAAAACATTGTATCCTCTATCTTCAGAAGCTTTGGTATGCTCCATTTCTATCTCCTCCAGCTGTGGATGCCGTTTTTATGGAAAATAAAAAAAAGAGAGCTTATCAAGCACACCTATTCCACCTACTTGGTATCATTTGTGGGTTGCATAGCATATTACTTAAGAAGGCCAACCAATGTTTTAATACCTGCTAATGCAGACAGTTAACATAATGGATATTAACAGTATCCTAATGGGTACCTACAACACTGTCAGCAAGAGGACTAACTTGATTCTCAATATACCACTCCTATAATGTGAAGTAGGACAAGAGCACCTTTTAGTGCAACCACTCAAAAAACCACCACTGCTCCACAGGACTGTTTCTGCATGTTTGCCCCTCCCCCAGGCACACAGAAGCACTTGTCACTGAAGCATTTTAGAATCCCATGCCCCGCCTTTACTTATCTGTAGAAAGTTTCAACACTTACAGTTCACACTATTTCCTGTACTGTGAAAGGGAGCACTTTTTCTGTCTTCCAAAACCACTGTGATCAGTAACAGCTTCAGCAGCAGATATTAGATGTCAGCCTCCTCCCCTCAAGTTAGCTACAAGCACTCCTTTGTAAAAACTCCTTCACTTCCACCAAGAAAGTTAATTTTCAAATATTACAGCACATGCTTTAATAAAGAGCTGAGGTGCATGACAGGTATTACAGGAAACCTGCCACAGTTCCTTGTCACACTACCATCCCTTCCCAATGGGCTCGCCTAGGCATTTAAATACACCTTTATATTTGCCATCAAGCCAAGCTGTACTTCTACACTCAGCACTACCTGACATGATTCACTAGACAAGCTCTTTTCTTCTGAAAGAGAGCCTTAATGTGCATGGTTACATGGGCTCATCACACAAGAAAGCAAAAGGGTGAAGCACACAGAGTTGAAGTCTGCAAGAATTACAAGCTCATACTCATACCCAGCCTTCCCCCGAGCAAGGGAAGTCTGCACCAAGAGGAAAGGAATCAGTTTCCTGTACAGAGATGTGAAGGAACACGAGGTCTCATCTGCTGAGAAAATAATATTCCCTAAAAGAATGAACTGAAGAGGGAACAACTTCAATGCAAAAAACTTACAACTCCATGTTGGGGGGAACTGGAGCGGGGAGGCAAAACACTACTTACCAGAGAAGGGCAACCTCTGCTCAGATCCCATCAGAAGTATAGGTCTGTTAAGAGGAACACGGGGAAGAGGGACAATTAAAGCCCCAGAACTATTTAAATAAAAACCCTTCACAACTCCCGCTTACAACAGGAATGGGAATTTTGGCTCCACGCACAAGGACCGTTGAGCACAACTGACACGGCGGCCAAAGCGGCCGGAGGAGACGAGCGCGGGGCCGCGGCTGCCGGCGGCATGAGGCGCTGCCTCAGTCCCGCTCCACGGGCGGCGGGGAGGCAGCCACCCCCGCGGGGCGGCCAGGCGAGCGGCGGGCGCCAGGTGAGGCCCACAGGCCGCGGACCCCGGCGGCGGCCAAGCGGGAAGCTCACCTCCCGCGGCCGCGCCGCCCGCCAGCCCCAGCGCCGAGGGACGCGCCGCCGCTCGGGACGGCATCCCTGCCCGCCCGGGGAGGAGGAGGCCGCCACCCCCGGCCGCGGTGCCGGGAAAGCGCCTCAGCACGCCGCCGCCTCCTCCTCCGCGGCGGCCCCGGCCGCCCGGAGCGGAGGGAACCGGCGCCGCGTCCCCACCGCTGCCCCTCACCCCGCGGCCCGAGGGGGCGTGCCGGGCCGCGGCCGCGCAGCTGACAGCCCGGCCGCCCTCCTCCAGGCCCCGGCCCGGCAGGCTGGCCCACCCCCCCGCCAGGCGCCGGGTGAGCCCTGACGCCCCCACCGGCTCCTTACCGCGGGGCAGGGCATGGCGCGGAGCCCCCACACCCCCGTCCCGGGGCGCGGCCTCCTGCCTGGGCCGGGGTCGCTGGGCTCCGGGCTGCCTCCGCCGCCTCTCACAGCCACAACAACATGGCGGCCGCACGGGACGCGGGCACGACGGGGCCAGGCGCGCGCCCGACACCGCCTCCCTCTCCCCACCACCCCCCTCCGCGGGGCGGGGCCAGGCGCGCGCCCGACACCGCCTCCCTCTCCCCACCACCCCCCTCCGCGGGGCGGGGCCGGGCGCGCGCAGTTCCCGCCCTCCGCGGCGCGGCGGGAGGGGAGGGGAGGCAGCGGCGGGTAGTGCTCCGCTCTCCGGGGTTCCGCGTCCCCTCAGGGGGCAGCCGGCCACCGCTGCGCCGCTGCCCTCCCCCGGCCTCGCAGCAGGTGAAGCTAGCGCTCCCCTTCTTCCTTTTAAAACCCTGTGAGGGTGTTTAACCTCCTGCAGCTGGGTGAGGCCGGTCTCGGCGCGGCCCTCGGCAGCCCTGAGCCCTGCAGAGGCAGGAGGCGCGACGCCGTGGTACTGATGGTGTCTGAGGAAAAGGTTTTGCGGCCGCCTCGGCCAGCTTGTGAGGCAGGTAACAGGCGGCGGATGAGCTGGAGTTGGGTGCTGAGGGGAGCTGCGGGAGCCGAGGAGCTCTGCGAGCTGAGCTCTGCCCGTGCCCCGCTGCCTCTGCTGGCAGCAGGGCTTGCAGGCCTGGGATCCTCCTTAGGAGTCCTCCAAAGCCCCTGTTCCCCTTGGAGAAACACCCTGTCTGACACCAAAAGCCACTCTTGTGCACAAAGTCTTCTGGCCAATGCTCTCCTTTGCTTTTGTGACATTCAGCTCAGCTGCAAAAACATGTGTGGCCCCATGCCATCAGTAGATGCCCAGTCCAAACCACCATGAGCAGCCTGCAGCTCCTGGAGCATGAGGTAATGGAGAGCAGGGAGCCAACATGAGGCATGAGAGCCAAAAAACACATGGACATTGAGAGACAAGTGATAAAGCAAAATGGATATGACCGTTAAGCAACAGAAAGGCACAGGAAGGCTTGAGAGGCAAATGGCAGCAGTGT
Source organism: Falco biarmicus (assembly GCF_023638135.1). Lineage (NCBI taxonomy): Eukaryota > Metazoa > Chordata > Aves > Falconiformes > Falconidae > Falco > Falco biarmicus. The sequence goes on from NC_079288.1 coordinate 34,553,564, forward strand.
CAGAGGTAGCACGGTATGGTTGGCAGGAAGAGTTGTGCTTTCCAAAATGAAGCTTTAAGACTCGTTCAGTGGAGTCTCTTTTCAGCAGCAAAATTTGTATCTGGGTTTTGTTGCAACTGTGACAGATCATTAATGCTTTATTTTTATACTTATCTTTAATTTACAATACTGTATGTAGGTCAGGTTGTACTTTTGAGAGATACTTCTCCCTGCTCCTCATGTTTGCCTTGATCTGAAACGAAATGCTTGCAAGCAACTATAAAATGCACTCCTAAATTATCCACAGGACTCTCCCTCTGAGTCCAAGGTTAGTCATTGTAACAGATGGACTTCAGTCTGTCATTAACTCCTGTTTAAGCTAGAAGTAGCGTTAATGTTCAGAGAGACAATACAAAATACAGGATCCCATGTCTTTAAATTCAGATGTAAGCCATGCAGTGAGTTGTTTTGTATTTTCGCTCCCTTGGTCAGGGACAGTAAACATTTGCAAGAAAGTTAATCAGCCCCTCTAAAGGGATTTTTTCCAACAACAAACCATCATCTGAATGCAAATGTGATCTGAATGTCAATATGTACCTTCAGAGGAACTTTGGAAGAAATACAGGTAACTGAAAGGAAAAACAGGATTCCTGGCCTGTTTATACCCAAAACCAATGAAAAAATGTTCAGCTGGTATAGCAGTATCTGAAAGGATGTGTGTTGACAGCATTAGAGAATATGAATTTTTAAAAGGCCCTGTTAAATGGTTGCCTTTTGCAGTATGCCTGGACAGAGACCAAATGTGACCTACTTCAGGAAGCTGAATCCTGGAGACCCAGAGCTTTTGTACAGCAGAACCTGCCAGTTGCTCCTTCTGTTTTTTAAAGAGAGGGAACTAGCTGGAGCACCATCACTGTGACAGGAAAAGCTGCACACTTTCAGCTGCTTCAGTGATACAAATAGTCATCTTTAGCATTATCTCCCGATACAATTAAACACATTGCATGGAGGCTTTCCTTATCTTGTGTTCTGAGCCTCTCCTTTTCTTGTGTTCCATTTTTTAATAAATGCTGGGTATGGCCCCATGTTAAATGACTTCTGCCTCTATTTTCTATGATCATTGGGGCAAAAGATGATAGCTCATGAGAATTATTTTATGGAAATGGAAATTACTGTACCAAAAGGTAGAGCAAGGCCTGTGAAAACCTGACATACAGCTCAGGGAATGAGGTGTTCCCAAGCCCACAGTTCTGATGGACCTGGAATGTATCCTCACTCATGTAGTACAAAGTTTTTAATTTGTCAGGTTGAGGGTGGTAATGATTACTGAGGAATGACTGAAGCACTAGTTTTTAAGCAGGAGGAAGAAAAGCCATCCAGTCATTTAGACACCTGTTAGTCTGATCTCAAGATCATTAAAAGCTTAGAAAAAAAATGTAAAGCAAAAACTAGTTGGGGCCAGAGAAGTAAGTGGAAAATAAAGTAAAAAATGCGACATAGCTTTATGAAAGATAGATTGCATTTAACTAAGATTATACCTCTGATAATTGTTTTCTAGACAATGTATATATAACAGATTTAATCTAACTGGATTTAGTCAGATATTAAAAACAATGCCACATGGCAAATGTATAGTTCATCTGGGGAGCTATTTGGTAGGTAAGAAGCTAGCTACTGACAGATGGCATTAGTTTGGGTGGAAGGGCAGGCTGTGAGAGTGGAGCTGAGTTCCTTAAGAAATGACTTGGAGACTTAACAGCAGGTTCAAAAATTTATTCAATAAATTAATGGAGAGCAGGTCCATAAAAAAAACCCTACATGGAAGAGGTAGGGAAGTCATCTCAAACATAGACCACTCGTGAATGCATAAGGGAGTACAAAGGAGAGAAAGAGCAGAAAGTGGCTGAGGTCCAATGCTCTCCCTAAGCAGCACCGCTGACTGCCCTGCTCAGAGGCAGAGTGCTGGACCACGGGGACCACAGGCTGACCCAGCAAGGCATATCTTTGCATTCTTTTGATCTTGCACAGTATATTTCAAACAGGCTTTGGAACAAAAGGAAGGAGTGAGCTGATGGCATTTGCCAATGGCACAAATTTTGGAGGCACCAGTGGTGCAGAGGGAATATCTGTATTGCTGGAAGAGTTGGATAACATGAGTGCTGGCACATTGGAAATGGGATGAAATTTAATAGTGGAAAGTACAAGGTCACGCACTTGGGAATTGCTAATAGGAATCTCTGCTGCAAGCTGGGAGCTCATCGGTTGGAAATGACAGAAGAAGAGAAAAATCTGGGTGTATTTGTTGATCTCAAGATGACTGCAAACTCCCAATGTGAAGCAGCTCTGACAAAAAGCACATTATCGACTGAGTTATTTCCAGGAGAAGGGGCAAATGTTAATACCATTATACAAAGCTCTACTGCAACCTTCTCTGGAATTATGCAGGCAGCTCTGGTCACTTTTAATCAAGGGAGACAAACTTAAAATGTGGCTGGAGAATAATTACAGGGTAATCCTGATTTTTTTCTTATGTAAGGATCTTGAAATAATTCATTAAGCCAAAAAACTGAATGCTGAGAAGGGATACAGTTGTTCTCTATGAAACTTCAGGGAGTAAACACAGAAGTAAACACATCTCCCTTAAGAGCAAGGGTGATGTTAATGTAAGAGAAAACAAGTATCCGATGGCCATGAAAAGCCCAGGCTGAAACTTGAGAACACCAGAGCTTCCAACAGCTCAAGTCCTGAGACTTCGGGTCATCCTTCCCAGAGCTGCCTTCCCCTGATTCAGTTGCCACCAGCAGCTGAGAACTGACCCTAAAGACCCAAAAGTCTTTTCCAAACCTCTCTTACTGTTTAAGACATAGCCACTGAGTTACTAGTTGGCTTCTTATGAAAAGAAAAAGGGGTACCTGACGTGGAAAGATATTCTTTGGGCTGCGGTCGCAACCCAAATGTCATTTGAGTTATTGGCTGTATGCAGTGAGGACACATTTAAAATCTGCATGTGGCCGTGGTGGAGGCTGACAGCATCCTGTTCTGGATCATCCCACCCTGGTCCCTCAGATCACCTTCTCACAGAGGCCATCCTGTGCCTATCCTGTATGTGGGATGCAATCCTCGAGCAATCTGTACCTGGCACAGTGAGAAATGGCAAAACCAAACATGTCAGATACTTCCCCGTCCCTGCTGCCATCCAGTAACCTTTAATACACTTCAATTTTGTGATACAAACAGCCAAACAACATTTGTGGGCTGTTTCTGTTATGATGAAAAACTGATGGTAAGGTCAGATACGTCTTAAAAAAAACAACACGCCAAGTCCTGATTCTCTAAGAACAGTCAGGTCATGAAACACAGGGTAGTTTCCTTTTTCAGGACTCCAAACTGGCTTCTTTTGCCAGTTTTCTACCCAAAAGAAGCTATTTTCATCCTTTCTCTCTTGTTTTGTATTTAATCTTTTACCTGACTTTGATATTTCACTAATTTTAGTCTCCATTTATTTTCACGAATGCCTGAACAGAATACTGCACTCAGGCCCATCTCTTATACCGTGTTCCTTATTGTGTAGGTGCTTCCATTCTTTCTGCTCCCATCACACAAGCAGTTATTTCGTTGTTCATTTAATCCAAATGGCAGGTGGTGAGGACATCAGGGTTGGCACAGCATGAGGCCACCCCTGATTAAAATGTGCCAGGTGAGAGGCACCCACTCTTATCAGTTATCCTGATGGGGCCCAAAAAACAGATGCTCTGACTCATTCCCTTGGAAAGCAGATGAATAATTTGAAAATTATAAGATTTTTATTATGTACATATCATTTTTGTCAGAACATTTTCCAACAGTCTCATGGAGAAGGACTTGGGGGTGTTGGTTGATGAGAAGCTCAGTATGACCCAGCAACATGCGCTCGCAGCCCAGAAAGCCAACTGTACCCTGGGCTGCATCACCAGCATCGTGGCCAGCAGGGCGAGGGAGGGAGTTCTCCCTCTCTTCTCTGCTCTGGTGAGATACCCCACCCCCTGCAGCCCTGTGTCCAGCTCTGGGGCCCCAGCGTAAGAAGGACATGGACCCGTTGGAGCGAGTCCAGAGGAGGGACACAAAGATGACTGAGGGTTGGAGCACCTCTCCTGAGGAGACAGGCTAAGAGCTGGGGTTGTTCAGCCTGAAGAGAATAGCAGCCTTCCAGTACTTAAAGGGATACTGGGTACAAGAAAGCTGGAGAGGGTTTTTTTACAAGGGCATGTAGGGATAGGACAAGGGGTAATGGCTTTAAACTGAAAGAGGGCAGATTTTGATTAGATATTAGGAAGAAATTATTTACTGTGAGGGTGGTGGGACACTGGCACAAGTTGCCCAGAGCAGCTGTGGGTGTCCCATCTGTGGAAGCGTTGAAGGCCAGGCTGGATGGGGCTTGGAGCAACCTGGTGTAGTGGAAGGTGTCTCTGCCCAGGGCAGAAGGGTTGGAACTATATGATCATTAAGGTCCTTTTGAACCCAAACCACCCTATAATTCTATGGATTTAGGATTTTTTTTTCTTGTAATAACCCTGTTTTAAAGGGAGATGTGCTATTAGTGACATTTTGCCAAAGGGAAACTAGCACAATGAAGCTGTCTTGGCTACAGCTACACATCAAGATGATTGTTACAGGACTAATCAAATACAGAGATTTGGGGGACTCTGAGAACTCCAGGTTCTCAGTGGAACAGCTACAACATTTTTGAGCAAATGTCTGAAACCAGGACATACTGAAAAAGGCTTTGGGAACAGTGTTTCCAGGTAGGAGCACAGCCAACTGAGCCTGGCTTTGCAGGAACATGTGAGCTGTTTGGCATGTGAGAACCCAGCTCCAAGTCCAGCAGATCAGCTGAAGACATACTGTGTCCGACTGCGAAAGGCAGGACAGTACTTCATTACAGAATTTATATTGAATGTACTAGTTCTGCTTAGGTGCGTGAGCACAGAGCATTGCTCTGCGGATGATGGATAACACCTTGTTTGTGCAAGGCATTTCTATACCCGGAAGTAAAAGCTGAAGACATCAATACTGAAGATAGCTCAATGTAGGCAGAATGTTTGGAAGTCTTGTTTTATGTCTGCTTCTATTTTTTTCTTCTTCTGAAAAGACTAATAATTCATATTGTTTGCCTAGTGAGCTAAGAGTAAGTAAAATGTTCAAAGCATTTTATGCTGAACATGTCTTTTCTTAGGAAAAGTTAACTGACAGCTTTAAGCTGTCTCATATGCGATGTTGCTACAACCACACTCCCTAGAAAATGTTTTTCATAATACAGCATATCTATTTTTTTCTTAATAAGCACACTTAAGATCCTTCCTCCTGAAGTTGGATAGTTGTTATTATCCTAGCATACAAAAGAGAAACATCAGGCAAAGAAGGGGCTAAGAAGCTGTCTGATCAGAGGTCCTGCTTTAAGAATCATTAGGAAATTCTATTATTTTAACTGAATATCTTAGTGGTAATTCTTTACTGTAGAAATATGCTTGTAAGCTGCTCAGGACTGTGGCTGCTGTGGTGCACAGGTGTCAGAGGGAGTTCCCACCCACAGGAACTTGCACCATTAAAGCTCTCAGTTGAGCAACTTCTTTATTCCACTGGCCAGCGCAAAGGTGTACCCACAGCCTCTGAGAGGGAGAGGGAACTGATGTTCCTGCCCCCATGCACACGCAATGCCATGCAGAGAATGAGCTGAGAAGTATCTTGGGCCATCCCTGGTGTCTTTTATTAGTAACCAAAATAAAAAATATCCTACAATGAAGCTTTATGCTAGGAATATACTTGAGGTTAATTGGAGAATGATGGAAAATTGAAAAAATAGTCAATAAATTATTTTCAGATCCATCAGGTCAATAGCTTAATGGTAAAACTTCTGTCTCTGACTATCAAGAACATGCTGTGGAAGGCTTATAACTTCCATGAGTCCTTGATAAGCTAACGTATATATCATTAAGATAAAATGTAAAAAAGGAAAAAGTAGAGCTGGGTTGAAAAATTGCAAAGCCCAGGGCTATACTGATTCATCATTATTACTGTAATTACATTTCAGCTGCTTAGAAAATGAAATGGCCAATTTCCACAACTTTGCAATTTAGTACTATGGTTATATCTTTTTTTAGGTTACACTGACATTTTCCTCTGACCATTTCATAACTCTTTCATTTTATTTCTATTTTTTAAATGCATCTAGAAGTGACGGTCCTTCAGGGCTTCCAGCACCCTCAGACCTGCATGCAAACAGCACACTGGCAGGCTGCTGTCTTTAAACCCTCTGTGATGTCCTTTTGGAGAAAAAGAGGGGACAGCAGGTGTGCCTTGCCTGGTTTGCCTGCAGGGAAGAAAGTCACTTGGCCCAGTGACCGCCAAGACTACTGTGCCAGTGGGAGAAAAACATCTATGCTCTGTGACTGCACAGAAGTGAAGCAGATATTCTAACCAGCCCCCAGGCTGTCCTTTGGGACTTTCAAGCAGAATTTGAAAAAATGCAGGAACTGTGGAAACCCAGGTGCTGTGCAGGAAACAATGCCATGTTGTAGCATTTGTGACAGACCAACAAAGAAAACAGACTGACCTCCAACAGCACATTCCCAGGGGCGCTCCAGCATTTCAATCCTCCTCTTGGTGCTTTTTGCGCCACTTGACATTAAAAGGCTGCTTTTGTATCTTATCTCTAGCTGAGTCGGGGTGTCCTTACTGCATAGACTCAAGGAGACTTTTTGTATGTTTCTGTCAAAACACTGACAGTGCCACCGGAACCAGGGCACTCTTCCCAGGCTTTGACTTGGGACATCTGAAAATCTGCACCATTACTTCCAGCACTGAACAACTTCCTCCCATCCATGAATCATGCTGAAGAAGAATCCTTTTAATAAAAGCTCCTTTTCAAAAGCTTTTGTCTGGAGAAGTTCTCCACTCGGGATCCAATGCAAAGCCTGCTTGCCCGGTAACTTCAGATGGCTCTGGATCAAACCTTGAAAGAGGGATTTTTCAGCAGAGCTCAGCAGCCTGCAAGCTGTTTCTAATGCTTTGCCTTATCTGTGCAAGAGAGGCCAGCAGTTCTCTGCGTGGCTGGGATCAGAAATCTGTGATTTGCATTAAGATTTCAGACTTGACTTTTACTGTCGTGAGGTGCTAAAGGTCTCTGGCACTTTGTACATGGATGAACAGATGCACTTTTTGTTTGCCAGATTAAATTTAATTTGTACAAATAATGTGTATACATATAATTACCTAACTCAGCTACACATGTATAGTTAATATCGCCAGTGTTTGGGCAGAGGCTCTGATAGTTCACAGTTCTTTAGGAAATCAAATAGGTAATACACAATTGGTAAGGTAACAGCAAAAAAAAAACCAACCCAAAAGGAGGAAGAGTGATTCAGAACAGCTTGATGACAGATTCTAAGCCCACTGAGTCACTTGGACTCTCTCCACCACAGCTCTGGAGGACGGTTGGCACAGGAGGAGAAATAAGCAGTTGCCTTTGCAAGGGAATCATGTTTCAGTTGCCAAACGTTATCCTCCCCTAAACAATCAGAGCAAACCTCGGATGTGACACCAGTACTAGAGTTTGGGTCTGGTTTGTTGTTTTGCACAGCGTGTTGGTGCTGGGATCTAGTCCGAAGGCCTGAGCTGTGCAGTGATGTTTGAGAAATAGGATTAATAAATATTTCATTTAAAAATTAGTAATTTTAAAGGTATAGCAAAAGAATCGTGAAAATGGCAGGTTCCGGACAACCTGTTGTGACATTTAAAGTAGCACCCTAGCACACAGGAAAGCCACACAGCCTTTCCACAGGGGAGCAGGGCAGTGCTGGCAGTGTGCTGGCAGGGAGAAGCAGCAGCAGTTGGATTCTGCTGTGGAGCAGAGGGAAACCCTTCGGAGCTGGGGGAAACCCTTTGGGCGTGTGGCCCACTCCCTGCTCCCCTCCCGGGGGTCATAGGCACCCCCCCAGTGCATGCAGCTGCATGGTGGGACGTCGAAACACCCATTATCCAGAGTTTACGAGGGCTTGGGGGGGGGGTCAGGAGCTGGAACCTCCGTGCAGCCCCGTTCCTAATTAGCTACATGACAGAGGGCACCGTGTTTCTTTTTTTTTGTTTTGTTTCTATTTTAGGCTGCTTTACCATCTAAACCTGGACTCTGGCCTAATTTTAGCAGGAGTTCCCTGTGGTCAAAGCAGAGAACCGAGACGTGTCCGACCCTGCGTCCCTGTTCCAGCGTGGCGTAAGCATCACTAACGTCAGCTGTTCTTAGTATCAACTGCACTTGTATTAATTGACAAGAATTACACTTGTCCTGCAGCGTCAAACTGTAGTAAGTCATCTCCCTAACGAGGAGCCAAGGCTGTGGAAGGGGGTGAGGGGGCTGCAGGAGCTCCAAGCGGTGACGGCCACGCAGTCCCTCCCGGCAGCGGCACCGAGGGGGCCGTGCCACCGAGACAGTAAGCTCTCCGTTTGAGCAAAGGCGACTCAATTTCGCTGTCCGGTTTCGTTCCAAAGGCAGCGCCGGTCTCCGCCTCGCAAGGCGCCGCTCCGGGCGGCAGCTGTACCGACAAACCACCGCTGTGCCTGCGGCGGGGCTTGAGTCCGACCCTGCCCGTTGCGTTACTGCGGCATAAGGCGGCTGGGCCCCCTCCGCGGCAGCGAGCCCCACCGCCCCCGGCCGGGGCCCACCGCCCCCGCGGGCACGCAGCGGCGGGGCGGGGCTGGCCGGGCTCCGCCCCCCCGCCACTTCCGCCCGGCACCGGAAGTGCCGCCTGCCTGCGGAAGCGTGGTGCTGGCGGCGGGGCTGCGGCGGGACGGGGCTGCCCGGTAACGGGGGCTCCGCTGCCGTGGCGGGGGCTGTGCGGGGGCGGCTGGGCTTGGGCGTGGCCTGGGCCTGCGCTTGGGAGTATGTGGCTGCGGCTGGGCAGGACGGCGGGTCCTGGGCAGGGCCCGGCGAGGCGGGGCCCATCAAGGGGACGTGGCGGGGTGACGGCTCCGAGTGGTGTCTGGAGCGGCAGGGCTGCGGCTGTTGTAGGGCTGGCGGGGCCCCAGGGGGCCGCAGGGCCTGGAGCCAGTGGAAGCAGCTGGTGGGGTGCCGGGGCCTGGGGCTGGTGGTGGTGGCTGGAGCGGGGGCTGGGCCTGGGGGGTGGCTGCGGTGGCATACGGGTGGGAGGGTGTGCAGGGAGGTGTGGGCAGAGCTCAGTTTGGTGCCTCGCTTGGCAGTAGGGGTAGGTGCCTGCTGTTGGCTGCCTGGAGGTGCAGTAGCAGGAGAAATCAGCACTGGTGGTGTCAAAGGAGGTAAAGGGCTGCCAGGGCTTTGGCTGACTCTTTAGCAGTACATCCAAAGTACACTTCTGTTGTTAGAGAAGCTGCAGTGTCACACCCTTTTGCTGCCAGCAGTGCTGTGGTGGGTGCCTCGGCCCCAGCAGCATGCACCTCACCCTGGTTGTGCCCTTGTCTGCCCACCTTGGTAGGTGTTAGGAGGTACAGGGCAGAATGTTGCTGGCACTGTGGAAATAAGTCTCCCTGGCAAAAGTCTGGTTCATTGTATTCTCTGTTGGGGCTGTTTGGCTCTTACGCTGTGTGCCTGAAATCACAGAGTGTGCCAAATTAATCATATTCTTGTAGTTTACCCCAAACCTCTTGAGGACAAAAGCATGTGATAGTGATCAGGAATAATTCTCTGTTGAGGATATCCCATACTTGGGATTATTCTCTTCTCCAGATGAATAAGCTTCTGGCTAGAGGGCCTCCCTCTTTCAAGATGTTTTTTACTTGGGCTGGAGATTTGATGCTTGGCAGGCTTGAAATGAGACACTTGACATATTTTTTTTCTTGTTGCAAATACATGCTTCTATGTGCAGTTTTCAAAATTACTCTACGAATTTTAAAGAGCCAAATTAAGTATATGACAAGAATTGAAAAAAACAAGCTTGGCTTATTCTACTAAAAAGTTTTTGGTTTTGTTTTTCAAAATAAATTGTTTATCATAAAAACTTGGACATGTTCTTGTCAGTATTCTAATCTTAAAACTCCCTTGAAAAGACATAATTATTTTGAATTTGCTAAGCTGTGTGTATTGACGTTGCTCTACTGTAAGTTTGGGGGTTGTAGTTTGAACTGTATAATCTTAGATGATGCAATTTTTGCTTGAATCCATAGGTGACAAATTCTCTGGAACTAAAAATGTTACTCTCTCACTTGCTGTCTAAACTTGCTCCTGAATCAGTATTGTTCAGCTGTAGAGACACTTCTCTTTTAATTATTATTCTGCCCAGGCGCTGTGAATGCAATTAAATATGCATATAAGGAGACATGTGATCTTGGACCTTAACAAGAACATAACTTTTTGGTACCACTTCGCAGAAATCATAATACTGGAAATCCCCCAAGAAGTTAAAAGCTCAGTTAACCTGCAGCTTTCGCTTTTTGTTAATATCTGAAGTGCTTTAACAATGCACGTAACATACTTTCTTTTTAATTACTCTGATGTTTGACTTACACTTAAATTCAGAGAGTTAATTGAAATGTTTCTGAGCCTAAAAATGCTGTTGAAGATTAAAACGTGGTTTTGTGAGCACAGGGGAATTGGCAGGGGAGAGGAAGGCTGTGTTTTGTAGGCTCGCCCTATGTACATTGTCTGGAGAGTACTGAGTGGTTCTGCCACGTAAGCACCAAAAATATTCTTTTAATAGTATGTTGGCAGGATGTGTTTTGATTGCCTCTCCAATTTATGCTGTCAGAAAGTAGACTGCAAGCATTAAAAGAGACTGCAAAAGCAGAGAGTTCAGCCCAGCCGTCCAGGAACCAGATCTAAACATCAAGCTTCCATGTTAAACGGTGTCCCAAAATGCTTTTTGTTTTCTTGGGGGATATCTGTGGCCTCTCGGTAAGGAACAAGGATGAAAGTACAGCGCTATGTTACAGGTTTCTTCTGAGGCACGTGCAGGTGGCTCTTGGGTGTTCCCTCAAGGTTTGGCATTTGGGTGGTGTATAAATTGCTTTGCATAGCTGTATTTCCAGCCACTGTGTGTATGTGTGTTACAGTAAGGCTGTAGCCTCTTTTGTTATGCTTTTGGTTGACTGACTTTGTACAATGCACCCTGTGCTGCCTTTGTTTTTCTGTTTGCTGAAGACAGGAACAAGTCATCGAGATGCCAACATTGCCTCTGGATGAGCTCCAGCTGACAGAAAGGGATCCCAAGTCAGGGAAGCTGAGAACTTTACCTGCACTGGTGAGCTGTGTTTTTCCTAAAAGCCGAACAAGATCTTTAATAAATAATTGTCTTATGTTGAGGCACAGGCAAAACTACCCCTTGGACCAGGATATGATGGAATTTGGTTAGCTTGCCTGTTAAAGAAATTTTCTTTACATTTTAGTACATTCAGATAGTTGAGATTTCATTTACGCACCATCCAAAAAAACCCAAGAAAACCTTACTGTGTTCAACCTTTGTAGTAAGCTGTGTTCTCCCAAAACTACTTATTCTTTCAAGGAACAGTCCTATTAGTAATGTAAACTTTGCTGCAGCAGAGAGGATGCTTTGGGAGGAGTTTTTGCAAGCTCTGTGTGAAGTTTAGCTCTGACCTATAGCACTGGGATAAGTCCATCCACTTACTGCATCCTGTGACCTCACGCCCTGTGGCTTCAGCTTGGTGAAATAGAATTAAATCCACAGTAACTCTTCTCCAAGAAATGAGAAGGCATAGAGAGAATGTTTTGGGCGTGTTGCAGAAATGGACCTGCCGTTAATGCTGCTTGCTCATGAGGAGATTTACCCTGGGCATACGTGTGGATGGAGGCAGAGCTTGAAGCTGCTGCTTGCTAGTCAATGGGATTCTCATTCTAGGGTGGGAATATTTGTGAAAGCCTGTTCAGTAACCCTTGGGAAAGGTAGTGAAATGTTTCTTCTCTGTATTTGGTGGTCTTGTCAGTTTGACTTCGTGGACTGTTGTGCAAGAACCAGTTTGGAGGAAAAAGAGCGTGCAGGCCATGTTTCCAAGGCATAACATTAAGCTGTTGCTGTTTGTTTTGAAGTTGTGGGAGGATTGCTTTGCAAGGCTTTTGGTTAATAGAATCCAAGGAGCAATATCTACCAAATTATAAAGGTCTGAAAATATTGCTGATAAACAAGGATACAAATCCACTGATGTGTCCTGTTACCAGGGAACTGACTGACAAATTTTATTAAAATGTAATTTTGTGTTTGTTTCCTAAAATTCAGTGAGCTGTGCAAATGGTAACTGGGGCATTGCTGTCACTTGTTCTGTAGTTTTAATACAGTGTCTTGGCTTTCTGCAGCACCCAGAAATAAAAGCAGATCGGTCTTTTGTGCTGTACAGACCACCACCTGTTGTCAGAGACCCTGCTTTAGTGGAAGAATTCTTGGAGCGAGCAAAATTCATTGCAGATGATCTGAACTGGCTTCTGGCTTTGCCTCATGACAAATTTTGGTGCCAGGTAATAGTTGTTTTGTGGACACTGAAGAAAAAGCACGAACAACCTAGGTGGTGGTAAAAGCCATGAACTTTAAATCACTTTCATAAAGACTTGTATATGCTCATTATGTCATTTGTCAAGCATTTTAATTACCACACCTTACAGTAAAAAAGTAGTATTTCTGTATAGATTTTTCATTGTGGATTTTAAGAGGTTGCTTGTGTTTGATGCATGTGTGCGTCCTTTTAGCACTCTTGAATGTTTTAGATTGCTTTTAAATTTAACTGGGCTACCCATGAGTGCAGCCTATGAACTTGTGTCATTCTTTCCATTTTCTTGTCTTCTGTTATGTAAGGTAATATTTGATGAGACGCTTCAGAAATGTCTGGATTCCTACCTGTGCTATGCCCCTCGCAAGTTTGATGCATTGTTAGATTATCATCCGGAGGTGACTGACATGCAGAAATGCCTTCATCGGAGTGTCTTCCTGACTTTCCTCAGAATGTCCACTCACAAGGAGTCCAAGGTAATTATTTCTTTGCCTTGCAGATGCTCTGGGCTGTATAGCTTAGGAAAAAAGACAATTAGAGATATTAATCCTGTTTCTTACTTGCATGTCCAACTGCATTCCTCTCCCTGGCTATTTTTACCAGTCTGTTTTTCTGTATGGAGATAATCCTTCAGCTCCGAGTGGTTATCTGAACTGTATGATGATTTCTTAGGAGGGTGACCTAGGCAATCAGCTAAGTAATAGCAGGTTAGCCCTGTGTGTTGGCATGGTACATCGCTGTAAAAGGAGGAGCGAGTTGGCCTTTGTACAGCTGCATGGAATAGAGACTTTTCAAGCCACCAGTAGCTGAGTGTTTGCTCCCTCAGTGCCACTTCCTCTGTGCCACGCAGTGTCGCGTAATCTGTGCTAACACTTGTCTCTCCTTGAACTTTCCCCAAGTTTTGGACACACAGTGAAATTGCTCTAAATTACTGTTCTCTTGGCATCGTAATTGAAAGCCATACTCAGCCCTAATTGTGTGAGTGCAACTCCCATCAGGAGCTGTGGAATTTTCACGAGGCCTTTGGGCAGGATGAGTGGGGCACCTTGTGGTTTAGCAATTATTCCCTTGATATCCTCATTGCTTCTTGTTGCATTATTTACTGATTTATTGATTCTCTTGATTACCACAATGGTGACATTCATGACATTTTGAGGAAAGGTCTTGGGAGAGGGAGTTGGAACGCTGGGGAGGGAACAGGCAGAAGGAATGCTGGAGCCTGAAGCTGGCACCACTTCAGCAAAAGTACTCGACACCTCTATGGTGTCTTTCATTCCAGGATCTGATTAAATCTTACCACTCCAATGAGGCAGACAAGCATTTGAAACCATTTTATAGTTGAGTAATTTGAAGAGAATGAATAGTCTGTTGTCATGCAGGCAGTCAGCAGGGGTTCTAGAAATTCAGCCTAGCCAGCGTAAAGCCCTGTCCCTCTGCTTTAGCAGGGAAAACGTGCATACTACCTTTCACTGTGATTGAAAACATTTGCTATCATAGGCAAATTTGTCTCCTGAAAATCCAAAATCTTGTTTTGGCTTGCATGTTTCTCAGTGTCAGAGATGATGGAATTTTTGTCATCTAGAATTTTAGAAGAAATTCCTTCAATGTTATGAATCACATGTTTTTGACACAGTGTTCTAGCAGTCAGGGTATAGAGCTGCAGTTCCTGGGTCGTCTTCGTACTTGTTACTGATGCAGTCATCTTTGGTGCCTCAATTCTACTTTTCCAGGGTACCGATAATCTCAGGCAATAAAATACAGATATTTTTTTTTCATATATATATATATATATATATTTTCAGTGTCAGTTAAGCTGTTCCTGTGCCTGGTTACTCATGCCTACTCCTGAGCTGAGCCATTCTTGTGTCAGCTTGGCTGTTTGGCCATGTTGTGAGCCAGGTCTGGGAACTGAACAAGCTGTAGGTAGCTTTTTGTTTTAACTTTTAGGTTGATTGGTTCACTTCATGGTGCGGCCTGGCCCTGTGAGTGGTGAGAGGCCAGTGGGGTGCTGCCAGTGACAAGCAGCTGGGTGTGTTGGGATGGAGGGCTCTGCCGAAGCTGGTATTAAGCGGTATTGCTGCCTTCTATGAGACAAAATCCTTAATACACCTTTGAGAGATGTTTTTACAGGTCTCATTATAATGCTGGAGTTCTTGCAGAGTAAGATATGAATTATCCTTAAATTACTTTTTTTTTTTCTTTTCTTTGTAGGATCACTTTATCACGCCTTCTGTCTTTGGAGAAATTATTTACAATAACTTCCTATTTGACATCCCTAAGATTCTGGATCTCTGTGTGCTTTTTGGGAAAGGAAATGGTCTCCTGCTCCAGAAGATGATAGGTTAGTTAAAGCCAAGGAACAGCTTGTTGCATTTAGGCTTTTGCTTACTTGTATCATGGCAGGTGATGCGTAGGTTTTTATACCAGTGTTACTGCTCTGAAAATGAATTTTTCAGCAGTAACTAGAATCTATAATTTCTAGATCAGATTACTTTTATCTTGGGAACTTCATTTATGTCAAGGAAAGCATTGTGTCTTGCTGCTTAGCTGTCCCGAGCTGGGCTCATGGCATTAAGCATGAACCACGGCTCAGTTATGTCTCAGCAGTTATTTCCCATGCCTATTAAACGTGTCCTCAGCCACTGTAAGAGGACCATGAGGGCTCTGTAAAATCCTGGTAGAAATGGCAAGGGGCAAACAGCTCAAGTCCTGGACAGGGAGGTAGTGGGGTTAGAAGATGGGTTACAGTCCAGCTGCTCATATGAGTGCTTTTGTTCCCAGAGTTGGAAGCCAAGTGAAACGTGCAACATGAGGTAATCACTGGTCTATGAAGTGGAAGAACTTGAAATTTCAGTGCAGACATTGATTTATACAGTGCCTTCAAACTACAAAGCGTTTTAGAGCACTGCTTAAGCTGTTCTTATCCCTAGATTTCTCTGTACAGTCTTAGTGACAAGTGCGTATTAAGTAATGTCTCAGCCTTGGATGCTAGAACCTGTGTAATGCAGACAGGGCATATTGGTTTAGCTTCTGTATTTATCCTGTGCTCTCTTCACAAGGGAACTGCTTGTGATCTTTAGCATCCACCTGAGCACAGATGGAAGAGCACCTAACCTTGGACTAAGTGAGCTCTTCTTCCTAAATTCTAACCCACTTCGTCTGCAGTTCATGTAACAAACTTTTTTCCTTTCTTTGGTAGTTATTTTTGTCTCATTTCCAAATTGACTAACGTGAAAAGTGTTAGAGATCATGTGATGCAGCCAAATTTCCAGACCAGAAAAGCTTAGATAAAGCTTAGATAAACCTTTGCATTTTTAAATCACTTTATCCTTTTCCAGTAATTTCCACTCTTAAATCCATCTGTCGAGTCTCAGAGGTGGAAAGAAAGAATGATAAGATAGGTATTTGTCTTTGAGATGTGAAGCTTAGATTATCTGGGTCTTAAAATGTTCTGAACAAGACCGAAGTGAATGAAACCTCATTTGAATTATACATATGCTCTGGAGTGCAGCACAATAATGCTGCACGCAAGTGACCAATGATTTGCTTACCTGGTTATTTGCATTATGTTGTGACAGTAATGGCATGAGCAGTTCTGGTGTGTAATTCATAACTTGATAAACTTTAGATTCTTCTCAGGGTATAAATTTTTCTGAAACCTGTCTCATAACTCTTACCCGTGCTCTGTCCTTGCTGGACAACTCTGTTAATTTTCATCATGTGAACAGTAATTCACAGGAAAATAAGCGGCTTCTGTGCTTACTTGGTGAAGATTAATGGTATGCCATTACTCAGTGGAGTATTTTGTAAAGATAATGAAGTCCTAGCAATATAATAGCAGGTATTACTAAAGCCTCATTACCTTTAAGAAATATTCTGCAGAACATTTTCCAGTGTATGCTGAACTGTTATCAGTAATTAAAAGTCAACTCCAGTTGTCAAATAAAGGACCTAGAAATGTTCAGTGATAGTATTTGCATTATTCATTGATTCAGCCTCTGGGGCATGAATCATCTAGCATCTCGTTTGCTCTGCTTTGATGAGCGTATTCTCATTACTAGTTCTTCAGTTGCACTGAAGAGTTGATGGGCCAGCTTTACAGGAGTACGCCCTGTGCATGCATTGAGAAGTGAGCCTGTGCCCATCTCCTAAACGGTTATTAGCTGTATCTGGAAGGGAGGTGGTCAGTGATGGTACAAGTACATCTTCTGGTGCGAATTTGCTCGTTGGCATGAATGTTTGAATTAATGGGAAATGGTGTGCTTCCTCCTCTTTTCTCAGAAAATATCTTCACTCAGCAACCAAGTTACTTCAGTGACTTAGACGAAACTCTGCCCACTGTCCTCCAGGTACTGCCTTCCTGCTTGGCGCAGGGCTCAGAATTCATCTGGAAATGTGGTATAGCTTGGAGGGTGGAAGGGAACAAATGTGGTCATAGGCCGGCAGAATGTGTTTGCTATTGATTACTTTCTGCAGTTTATGCTTTATCTAAAACTATTAATGATGACCATTTCCTGTTGCCTTCCTTCAGCTTCTGGCGTTCTCTGCAGTTATGCTCAAGAAATTTTTGTTAGGCAGTTCAAAAAGTATTCTTTTTATCAAAAGGTATTCTCTGTAGGGGAAGCATTGAAACTTAAACCAACAAAACGGAGACCATGAGAAGTAGCAGAGACTTGGTATAGTAGAATGAGTTAGCATTAATACTGCAGGTTCTCAGGAGTAAATGAAAATCTGCTGGAAGGGATGCATTGTTACTATACAAAAGGTATTTAGCACCTCTCCATGTCTAAGCTTTAATTTTTATAAGCAGCATTCATATTCCCCAGATTTGCTAAGCAGGATTTACATATAAGCTGAGGAGGAAATCATGGTGCCTTGACATCTTTGTACCCTGAAAATGTCATGTTTATGTCCTCAAAAATCTCACCCATGCATAAAAATAAACAAACCCAAGACATTGTTTACCCCAAGATACCTATAATGTCACTTGAGTTTTTGAAAGCCGATGTTCTATTTTTTTTTTTTTTCTCTGTGTTAAGAAACTGCTAGAGGTAAATCTCAGAGGTGATACTGCGTTTAAAAAATATTCTAGGATGCAAGGCCAAACCTTCAAATGAATTACTGGGGACAACAGCAGAGATGCTATTTGCTTTTTGTGATACACCATGTTGGAGCAGTTTCTCTGTTTCTTTACTGTGTATTTTAGTAACCATTGCAGGGTGATATCAGTGTGTCTCAAGTGTAGGTATATAGCAGCTCAAACAAGGTTGTGTCATTACTGACTCATCAAACTATTAATGTGTTTACACTGTCACTGAAAGGAGTTGATACCTGTGCAGGTTTAGAAGCTTATGTGCCCTGTAGAGTAGTAATATTAACCCCTAGTATGCAACTTGAGTACCTTTAGCCACCCATTCACCTATTTCTGGGAGGAGGGTTTGACAAACCTCTCAAGGTGCAAATTTAGAGGAGTTGCTTTTAATTTGGTCCTATGCCAAAGGTTGTTAGCAGTTTGGAACCTAATTCCATGAGCTTCTCCCCAGATTCTTTGTTTGTAAACAAGAGCCATAAAATCTGTCCTGCTAACCTCACGGGAGAGGGCAGGAAGACTTTGGGACTAGCTCGTCAGGAGGTGGTGTTAACTTCCCAGTTGCCTCACTACTCCCTTCCAAACAGGGATCCTAGGTGGCCTTCCAGTGTTGGCCCTGCTTGCTGATTTTTCTCACATAGCTAAGGATTTGGATTAGCTGCAATCCCTGTCTTGGCACCACAGCCATATGCAGCTGCACTTAAATTATTTGCAAGTTGCATGGAGTTTCAGAAGTGCAGTGTGGCTTCTCCTGCAGCCTGCAAGAGTCTGTTGCAGCTTTCATCTTGCACACTCTGTGCTTTATGGAAGTAGTCCCATACTGCATACGTGATCATAGCAGTGATTGTTAACAAGATAAAGCACGTCCCACTGCTATCCCTTGTCTGTTTTAACACTGTTCTGTTCTCTTGATTTAGGTGTTCAACAATATTTTGCATAAGTGTGGTTTGCAGTGTGAAGGAGCCTCTGCTGAGCCCCAGAAATTGGAAGAAAAAGTAAATGTGACTCCAGGGAACATGCCCCTCCAGGTAGGACTCTTGCTCCTTGCACTTTATTGTTTGTAGTCCTGCAGACTGAACAGTTCATGGAGCAGTATAACCACAGAGGGTCATTCTGTTCCCAAATATTGGTGGCTCATACAGCACATGGTTCCATGTCATTGTTTCACTGTTTGTCATATGACTTGATAAAGCCTTTCCACTGTGAGTTGGTTGCTTTGCTTGTGTGCATTTCAACTGTATCCATTGTATTGTGGGTACTTTTTAAACTGGGCATCTTTTTTGCTTAATCAGCTTATGAGTAATGTAACAGAGTATCTGACAGAAGTCTCCACGTAACCTGACAGTGATCATAGTTCATTATTTTTCTTCAGAAATGTTTGTTTAACAACAGTGTGTTGCTGAAGGTTTGTTTTTTGTGCAGGGTGCTGTACAAAAGCAGGCTTCATGTCAGTGCACACAGTCTTCTACAAAATCTTAGTCATACAGTTTGTGTGTGGGAGTGGTTACAGCTATCCTGGAAATGCATCCTGCACTGAAATGGACCACTGAAATCATCCCTTTAATTCCTGTGTTACTGCTACACAGTGTGTCCAGCCTGATGAAGAAGAATACTATTACGTGGAGGATATATTGAGGACAAAGCAGCTGCCCAAAACAGAATATGATGAGGATTCTTATAATTTCACAGAATCTTTAATGAGAATGAGAAGTTGGGATTGCATTATAGATCTTTAAAGGGTAGTAGTAGTAGACATCTCTGCCTCTAGACTCAGTAACGTGTAATGTGTTTATAATTGATAGCAGACTGGCTTTGTGCAGTCAGGAAAAAGGCTTGGTCTGAACATCATGTGTCCCTGTTAGTGAGTTACACTATGCTCCTAGGAAAACTTGTCTGGCTTTTCTCTCAATAATTGCTTTTTCTCTCTCAGGAGCTGAAGGATATTGTGCTGTACTTATGCGACACTTGCACAACACTCTGGGCATTTCTTGATGTCTTCCCATTGGCTTGCCAGACCTTCCAAAAACATGAGTTTTGTTACAGGTACATCTTGGACTGCAGACAGAGTTTGTCTTGGCAAAGTAAAAATACTGAATCTGCTGCTGTGCCCTGTCCCAGTCCCTTCATCATTAGAAGAGTAGACAGATTGAATGCAAGTAGAGACTGCTAGGTTCATGTGGACAGGAATACAAAATAATAAATAAACGAATATAGGGATGTCTAGAGTTTGTCTGTTATATGTTCGCCTCTGTCATTATCTCTGGTGGATCCTGGAGCCAGGCAACCATGACAATTTCAAAACCCAGCCAAACAGTACTCGGTGTGCTTTGGAAAGGGTGGAGAGGGATGAGCAGAAAAGAATTGAGGACAAAAAGAGCTTCCTGCTGTAGGACCCGGAACAAGGGAGATAGAAAGGATTTCAGAGTAATGGTCCATCAAGGTCTGAAAAGAAACTTTTTTTTTTTTTTTAATGTTATGCCTAAACCTTACTCTAGAGAATATTACTGAGGTTTCACAAAAGCCGAGTGCCTGGGAGAGGATGACAAGGCAGCCCTATCACAGCTGGGCTGACAGCTAATTCCCTGTCCAGCTCTGGATCACAGTGGTGATGAGTCAGGATGGTTTCAAGGACCAGACAGCAGATTGTGTTCCCACAGAGGCTCCAAGTCCTTGAGTGGCACCTACCCAGCTTGCTCCAGGTGTTTTAAGCCCCCAGATCATCTTGTAGAGTCTTGCTGTAACAGCCTTTGGTTTGGACCAAGCAAGGTGTTAATTTATTGTCCTTATTTCCCCTGTTTTGTTTGCTCGTTAGTGCAAAAAACCACACATTTGTATTTTTCTTTTGTTTCCACTCATGTTGCAGACCTCTGAAGTCATAGCTACCAGTGGTTTATGGACCACAGGTTGAGTAATGCTGCTCTGGGGTGTGTAGGTTTCTGTCCTCTTTGGATATTGTTGTTGAGTTGGTTATTGAAAGAAGAGCAGATGATTGGACTGCGGGTAGCTGTTTGGATTGGCAAGCAGCACTGCTTACATGCTTGGTTACTCAGAGGAGGAAAGCCTTTTGCTTTTAATTCTACTGTTGATGTCAGAGATGTGCTAAAATGGTCTTGATCCCTGTGCGGTGGGACAGCAGCAACATTTTCATTACTTCTCAATATGGACTAATGATTGGGTCTTTGGAGTGTGGGGAGGGAAAACTGATTTACATGTCATCTTTCTGGAACCTCTGTGAGTCTGAATCAATCTGCTGGCACTTGCTAATTTCTCTCCCTGACTAGAAGTAGTAACCAGCCTCTGCTACATTTGCCTCAAGGATACTCATTTAACATGTTTGGCTCTTAATACCAGACATGGACATAATGTTCCTAATGGAGCCTCCGCTCATCAGTTCAGCTTGGCTTTTGTGCAAAGTGCTGTAAACCATTATTTGTAACATCCAGCTACTGATGAAGCAGTGTTGGCTGTTACTCTGTGAGGGCGTTTCTCTGCATCTCTTGGTGCTCTGTCCCTGAAGGAAAGGGTCTGTGTTGGCTGCCTGGCACGTAAAATATGAAACTGGACCAGACTAACTTTCTTTGTTTCTTCCCTGCCCCGTCCTATTGAAACATCCTCGTAGGCTTTTTGCATATTGGATACCTTCATCTAAATGCCCACCTAGAGCAGAGCTGAATAGCAAGACCAGTAAGACTTTATTGGAAATCGTATCCTGTTTCATAGCCAGTCTTTAGCATGCAGTAAGATAGGGCCATAAGGATTTTGGAGTGGGAGGGGTGTCTTGGGATGGACTCAAGTATATCAGCTCTCTGCAGAATGCAGATTTGTATTTGGGACTCTTCTCAGTTGGGCAGATTGTTCTTCTGTTCAGCAGCATGGTGCTTTTCCAATGCCTACATCTTCAAAGATACCTTGATGATTTCCTTAGAGTGCTGCTCTTTGTCTGTTGCGTATTTGCTTGCTTGTGTTTCAGGGAACAAATAACAAAATGGGGTAATGCTAATGAGTACTGCTAGTGAGGAGAATTTAATGAAATTAACCATTTGATTTGTCTTTTAGCAAGTGATTTTTGAAACCTCAGTTGACAGTTACTGTTTTGTTGCTCCTTTCTACAGATTAGCTTCGTTTTATGAATTGGCAATTCCTGAGCTGGAATCTGCAATTAAGAAGAGGCATTATGAGGATAACAGGTGAAAATGTCTGCAAAGGCTTGCCTTTTCTTTTCAATAAGACTGTCCCAGGGCTTAGTTAAAAATTCACTTCATGCTGCTTTACCCACCTCTGTGGAGTTTTTCTATCTTTTTTTATGCTGCTTCAAAGAACTCTGAAGAGATGGCTTTTCTAATTCCAAATTTTCCTGGGCAGTGGGGTGAGTAATGATTTCTTTCACTGCTGTCTAAGAAGAAATTTGATGGGAGATGCATTCAAATTGTAACAAAGCGTGAAAACATGAATGATATTTCTGTGTATAGATTGGTCTCATCTTAAGGCATAGGCTATGTTGGTACAGTGAAGTTATCATGTGTCTAGCTGTCAGGACAACTGGTGATTGAGACCAACTTTGTTTAGAGCATGGATTATCCTTAATGACTATAAAATGGCTTTAATCTCTAATCCTTGCAGCAAAGAAATGATTCTGCTAATGAAATTTCTCCTCCAGAGGGTTAAGTGGAGTAAAGGTGTGTTAAAGATTCAGATTTCTTGTGCTGACACCAACAGTGTCTTTTACTCTCTCTGAAGTGTATTTGCTGATTTGTGGAGGAGAATTTCACATTCCAGAAAGAAGATGATAGAAGCTTTCCACATCCTAATAAACCAAGTCTGTCTGCAGCCCATCTTAGAAAGCAGGTATTGGCGCTTGGGCTCTGTGGTACTAGCCAGTTATTTGATTGCTGTTGTGGTGGGAGATTGTTTCCTCATTTCCAGATTTACTGGAGAAAACTTACAGATACTGCTATTTGTGTTGGGGTTGTAGCCAAAGACTTTGGCTAGGATCAGAAGTCTGTTGTCCTGCATAGCAGGAATTTTCCAGAGAAAGCTATATGATCCGGAATCAGTGTGGTGAGCTGTGTGTTTACCCCACTAGAGTGGGATAATGCTGTGGTCCAGTGAGCTTTCTAGCCTCAGTTTGTAGCTAAGTTGCAAATTCTAATGATGTGTGTAGTCACCTTGACTGAGACACCGTAGTAAAAGTGATGTGGTGTTCCAGATCGCTGAAACAGATGTTTTAAATCTAGATACTGGTGCCTTTACCTAGTTTTTCCTGCCCCGCTCCTATTGTGAAAATTACTCATAGACCTATCAGTTAACAATCTCAAAAAGAAGGCAAATATAACTCTCCTTATTTTAAAGTAGAGAAAGGAAGTGACCCAAAATCATGCTGCTTGTTGGGGACAGAGCTGAGAACCTAGATCTTGATTGCAAGGCCAGTGTTCCCTTGGGCTGGTCTCTCTTTGTCTGTACTTGTCACAGGTTTTGTAGATTGCTGGTCTCTGCAGCTGTCATTCTGCTTGGAATATTTCCCTCTTTTGATATCATTAGAGTTTTCCAGGAAGATGAGGAGGGTCTGTTCATGGAATTCCTTATGAAAGACCTGGGTTTGCTTCCCTGACTTGCTCTGTGACCTGGACTCTTATCACCGAACCCATCCGTGCTGTAAATCCAATCCTTAAAGGAGCAATAACAGCCTTGCCCTTTCTTACCTGAGTATTGCCTTTCAGTCCCCACTGGAATATTGAATATATAACCAAGGAGTGTAACATGTTCAGATTCCACAGTATTAAGAACTATATATGCTTCAGAGGTAGTAAACAGCTCCATAAATTCATCCTCGGTTTGATGGTAGCTGAGGCTACTGTGAAAATGATGTGCCTGGCTTCTAGAGAAACACCTTTTTCTTAAAACTGGCCTACTGCAGACAGTGTTCTGTCTTGCTGTGAGGCTTGATGCATCAGCAGCAATGGGATGTGTATGCATTATAACAGAAAGGTTGCAATAGGAGTTTGCCTGGCCTATGCTCTTACATAGGTGAGCACATACTTTCTGGGAGGTTCACTGGTATAATCCCAAGACACATAATAAGAGTGCAATTACAAAAGCACTACACGCCCTTTTCTGCTTATTGCAAGTCTGAGGCATCAAACTATAGTTAGTAAAGTCTGTCTCAAGTCTTGTAATTCTGTGACATGACTTTAGATCTAGCTGGCTGAAATGTTTGCTGAAGCCATAAAAAAACTTGTTTTTGTTTGATGCATTGTTCCTGTGAAAGCCAAAACGTGATCTGAAATCTACTTTCAAATGGGATTTTCCCTTTTTGTGTAAGTGTGACTGGTTTGGCTAGTGAGGCAGAATATGGAGATTGTGTGATGCGGTAGACTTACACTGAGTTTTTCACTCTGTTGTGCCATTGTTTTCTGCAGCTGTGAGAATATTCAGCCTTTTATTGAGGAATTTCTACAGATCTTCACCTCAGTGCTTCAGGAAAGGAGGTGAGTCTGGCTGAAAAGGGGCCCAAGGGGAGGGTCAGCTTGCCTTCCTCTTCCATTCTTTACAACAGAATTGCCCGAGACATTATTATGAGGCATTATGATGCATTTGGGAGTTAGAAATCATTCTAACTAGTTGGGAGAACTGCTGTGAGAGGATTTCAGACTGCAGTACAGGCTTTATTGTAAAGGTGAGGAGGATGTTGTGTGATGCTGGAGAATGTTATTCTTCACTCTGTTTAATCCAGGCTTTTAAAGTGGAGGATAGTAATTTAGCCATTAGCTACCTTGACAAGTTAGACTATTACTGCTGGTCTGTGCTTTTCAACTGGGGTGACCAGACCAGAAAGATGTTAAGTGCTAATGCTGAAGATGCAAAGTGAGTAAGTGGCAAAACTGGGAATTCAATCTTGTCCTTCTGATGATGCTGTCATTCTGATCATGTTCGAATCATAAACCATATTTTCTGTGTAACACAGCACTGGGTTACAGGTCTTAACTTCATGAGGAGTGTTGCAACTGGCTGTGATGGCTTGGGGGGAAGTGTTGTTGCAGTGTAATGGGAGCAAAATCAGACATGGCAGTGTGTGCTGGAATCCATTATTGGGTGAGAGGTTATGTGTGTTCCTGCCTGGGCAGTGAGGAAGTCAGTAGCACAGCAGGGATGGTGGTGTGTGACAGGTCTGCTGGTAACTTAACTGAATTTGACTGATTAAACTTGCTCCTGCATTTTCAGATTTCTCCGTGACTATGATGAGTTGTTCCCTGTTGAGGATGATGTCAGTCTGCTTCAGCAAGCATCCTCTACACTGTATCCTTTGCTGTCACCTTGGGGTTTTGCAGACCTGGCTGCTCTTAGATTCCTTCACATCAGTGGCATTTCCACTGTTACTGCCTCTGGTTAAGCTACATGAGTGGCCATGAGTGATGGAAAGTTTTCTCTTAAAAAAAAAAAAAAGGGGGGGGGTGGCGGCCGGGGGCAGAGGGAATGTTGATGTAGGCACCAGCTTGGGAATTGCTGAAAATTGCATAGTTACTTCAAGGTGACATCTGAATATGTGCGTCTACAAATGTCCTTAATGCTGTCTTCTTAGAGATGAGACCAGGACAGCCTATATCCTCCAGGCAGTGGAAAGTGCATGGGAAGGGGTAGACAGGAAAAAAGCACAAGTCGTTAAAGATCCAACACCATCAGCAGCATCTAATGGAGCATCAGCAATACCAGAAAGCACTGCTGAGGATGTGGAAGAGCTCGGGGCTGCATATGCATCAGAGGATGAGGTGAGTAGAGCTGTGTGGATAGAGCTGGGTTCTGCTCTTTCTGTCCTTACTTCATCTGTGAAGAGAAGATTGGTTTGCTTGGTTTTGGAGATCACGGGAGATTTAGTCTGATTTCTTACCTTTGCTACATTTCAGTGCAGCCCCATGTGCCTTGTAAAATGAGAAACAAAGCTACATATGACTCTTAGCTTTATCTTTGAGCAAATTGCTTCTAACTCCTGTTGGTTTGGGTTTCCTGTTGCTGTGGTTGATTCACATACTGTACTTCATCACTGTAGTTTATGTGCATATTTTTTAAATGCACAGCTCAGTATTTGAGGAAGGGATTCTCCAAAGTATCCTTGCTGACTCGGGGACAGACAGAAGTAGTTGTGTGCCCTAGTCTGTCTTGTAGACCTTGTGTAAACAACTTAACTGATTTCTCTTCTTTTGACTTCTGTCTTTGACTTCTGATAACCCAGACTGTTGCTTTCCCTTTTTTTAATGTGCATACCTGCCTTCCTTCAGCTGCTGTCTCTTTCCAGTAATGCCACCAATTCTGTTTGATACATGTAGTGTGCCGGTGCAACTGCTGCGCCCATTGCCAAGGTGTCAGGTGTGGAGCTGGACTCTCTGATCTCTCAAGTGAAAGACTTGCTGCCAGACCTTGGTGAGGGCTTCATCCTGGCCTGCCTGGAAGAGTACAGTTACAATGCAGAGCAAGTGATCAACAACATTCTAGAAGATAAACTGGTGCCATACCTGGATAAGCTGGACCGAACAATGCAAAGGTGTGAGATGACTTCTGGCATGGCTTTGATGCCTTTTGGTTTTGTGGGTTATTTAACATCATTCTTACTGAAGGTTAGACACTTGTAGAGCTCTAAGAAGTAGCATGTGCATTATCTTGGGGTAGACAGCTGCAGCGAAAGCTTCTCATTGCCATCTGTTGCTAGATTTCTGCCCTTGTTGTGTCCCTGCGAAGGACTGGAACATTCACTGCTCCGCATTTCAGTAGAGCACATACTGGGTTGTGTTTGTGACAGGAGGACAAAAATACTTGTATATTAAATGCTCAAATAAGAGCCATTCAGATTCCATCATGGCGATGTTGGCTTAGCCTGGACTGGACCATGGAATGTTTTGCCTGCAGAAGTTATTTTGTTGCCGAGGGCAGGGTCATAAGTGTTAAAATCCTAGCTGTCCTGCAGGAAAGAGCATTTTCAAAGGAGCTAATTCAGGTGAAATTCAACCTGCAGGGTCAAATACGGTGTTTGACACGCCACTGTTTTGCAATTGAATTTGAAACAGAGAGAGACTGGAAATGGCAATTCACATCCATTTTCATCTACCATTTGACAAACTTGCCAGGCTTTTGCTTGCTTCTCTGGATTGTACATGGGATGTAGGGTTTATAGCTGGCGGTGGAATTGAGTTGTCTTAGTTTGTCTGCAGCTGCTAGCATGTGTTTGTGCTGCAACAGCAGTTCCTGACTGAGTGTCAGGATGTGAATGTGCTGTTTGTTCACGTTTCATGGAGGAGTGGGCAGACTGTCTCATTGTGGCATTAAAAAAGGAAAGCATCTTTATCAGAAAAATGATGTAAAAAATCTTAGTTTTGCAACAATCTTCGTGCTTTCAGTCAGATCTGCTGACTTTGGCGCAAATGATGTGGGGTGGGCTTTTGGAAGGGTTGTATTTTTTCTGCAAAGCCAGCAGTTACAGAAGATAGGGCAGGATTATTTTTTTCCCTGCCTTTTGCATCTTCAAACAAAACTGTCAGTTCAATAGCAAATGTAGAATTTTGATCACTGCTGATTTTAGAAGTGAGCACAGCGGCATTTTCAGATGCCCAGCTGAGCTAACAGCACCAACAAAATGAATGTAAAAATAATGGTCTCTTGACTTAGAAGTTGAACAAATGTAAACCTGGAACCCTGAGAAAGAATTAAGAAGGAACCATAGGGAGATAAATATCCTGAAATCTACAACAGCAAATTATTGGAATTTTTTTCACCATGCCATTCATCATACTTAGTGTTTGTCTTTACTGAGTCACTGTTTTGAGACCAGGCAGTCTGTTGAATATTCCATGCTGCTGTACAGTTTTACTTATTCTTAAATGAACAGAAGAATTTTTCTTTTTGCTTTCTATAAGTAGCTTTAGTTTCCCTACAAAGATAAGCCACAAAGACTGTGCCTTTTATCTTAGACCAATGACATGTAGTGGTCGTGCATGTGCTATAGTGTGGCTGTGAAATGAAGGAATTGCAATCTGTGACCCAGTCAGCCAGCGCCATGAAGAGGATCTTGGCATGCTGTGTATGACTTTGAGACTGACAAAGAATAAACCAAGGTCTTAGGAAGGAGAGGGCTTGGTCTTCCTCAGGTTTTATTCTCTTTTTTTATTTTATTTTTTTTCTTAACAGACAGCTGAAGCCAGACCCTACTCCTCTAGTCACGTCTCGTTATAATGTTTTCCAGAATGATGAGTTTGATGTTTTCAGTAGGGATTCAGTGGATGTTTCTCGGATACAAAAAGGCAAGCGGTGAGTATCATGCACCTTTAATTAACCCTGTCTGTCAGGAGGAATAAATATCTGCGAACCTGCAAATTTGTTTCTCATACAGACCTCCTGCAGGAATTTGTTGGCAGGGGGTAAGGCTTATCAAAAATGTTTCCCACCTGTTCCTTCTGTTTCTCTGGGAAAGTAAAATGAAATATTATTAGGGGTTTAGTTTCAGTTAGTGTTTTTCCTAATTGGCTTTCCTCTGTATGCTGATAGAGATTGCTCTGCTGAGCTCATTTGTAATGTCAGGCTCTTGCTTCTTGGTCATAATGTTAAACTTGTACTGAACAACAAACCTTGAAAAACAGCCATCTCTATGAGCCTGGGATTGTGACTCAGAACTGAGAATAAATAATGATTTGGTTTAGATCCAAGTGAAGCTTCAAAAACCGTCTGCTTCAATATCCATCTACTTCAATCCATCTGACAACACTCAGTGGCTTACCAGACTACTTTTGTTGTTCCTGCTGCTGTAAGCTTCCTGCAGAAGGGCATTTACTTGCCTTTCTGCCTAGTTTGGCATGCTGTGCCGTGCCACACTCCATGCAAATTTAGGATAAGGCGTTGCCCTGCTGGCTTCTGTTGATGTCAACTGTATCTCTATAATATGGTTGGCTTGTTTCAGATTCTTCTTAAACACTTCCTCTAACCAGCCAAGTGTGATCGTTACGTTAGTATGTATTTACACAGAGGGTCAATGAAAGTCTGGCTGGAGATTAAACCACATGACCCTGGGGGCTCCTGGTTAAGGTTTTGGTTGCAAAGCTGCATCAAACTCTCAGGAGAAAACCCCTTTTGTCCTGAAGTCCAATCAAACACCTTCTCAGCAGCAGTGCTATAGTGTTTATACTGCCTCAACTAGGCAAGAAAATTATTTTCTTTCTGGTCAAAGCAATGACTTTTGAAGTGTCCATAGCTAAGAATTCACAGACACAATCTCCCTCCTTTCTCCTCATCATATAGCCTTGCTCAGAGTGCCGGCAGGCACCTTGTCAGCAGGGGCTTTGTGCACAGGCATGCTTGGTTATCTCCCATCTCTCCAAAGTCTAGTACAAGTGGGTAGCTGCTGCAGCAGCTGGACAAGGCCAGAGAGCACTGTCCCAATTCAGCACAGTGTATCCAGTGTATGGAATAACCCTGCTCAGAGCTCCCTCTGCAGATCACTCAGAGCTTTGAAAGCTGTAAATCATCCCTGGACAGGGTTGTGGGACCCTGCTCCCATGGCATTGCCCTCCAGCTGCTGCCAGGGAGACTGCGTCTTCTATCCAATGGTAACACCACTCCTTGAGGAAGTTGTCATCTCTTCTGCTGTTCTGTTATGTGACCTCTTGAGATTATCCTTTTACTCCTGGTGTTTCTTGACCTCCCTCAGGCTATGTCGTCATTTCAAAATGGTTCTCCCTGGAGGTATTTAAAAGATGTATAGATGTGGCACTTAGGGACGTGGTTTAGTGGTGGACGTGGCAGTGTTAGGTTTACCGTTGGACTTGGTAATCTTAAGGGTCTTTTCCAACCTAAAGGGTTCTATGATTCTTACACTGAGAACACTCCATGTAGGAGTCTAGACATGTTATTTATGTTTTGAGTGTCTTTTAAAACCTTGAAGCAACTAGGCTGTGATAAGCAATTTACACCTTATGCCCGAAGTTGACCATACCTAACTAAATCAAAGGATAAGCTTATAGTGCTTTGCTCTCTGGGATTTAATGTCAGAGCTCCACATGAATATGAAGAGTGTCCTTTCAGCACTAAAAGTGCAACTTCCTTAGTAGTCCTTGTTCCACAAGCAAGAAGCCTGATGCTTTACCCTGCGTGTTGGGGCAACAGTTCTCCTAACCTAGTCTGAGATCTGCTTTGGACTTGGATTGCATCAATTTTTCTTTTTTTTTTTTTTTTTTTTTTTCTCCTTCTTAAAGTCTTTTGCTCACCAAATTCTGATTGTATTCAGGGCGCGGTAGCTGCCTAAGCTTGATATCGCAGTAGTGCTTCACAAACCATACCAGGTTGCGTCCCATTGCGCTAGCTGCTATGCGAGTAAGCATAAGTGGTTTGGGGCAGGGACTGTTAATGTGAAAGAGAAAGCCACACCAGGATGAGGAGAGAAACAAGAATGAGGAAGTGAACATATTAGCATATGTGATGCTAGTGATTCTTTGCTGATCCTGAAGAGTGATCACACATGTCTGTGCCTGTCCAGCCTTAATTGCTAGCTGAATCTGTCTCCTGAAGTCAGAGCATTTCCTGATCACCACAGGTCTAGAAGAGTTATCCCACTGTTTTTCCTGGAATTGGTGTCTGAAACATTTCATTGCAGCTCTTCTGCAGTCATCTGACCAGCTCAACAGGAAAACAATTATCAAATACTCAGTTCAGTCTCAGGTTGAATACCAACAGAAGATGTTATCCCAGCATAGGTATGTGTGAACTAACCAGAGGCTTTGTAGGGCATTTTGCAGCTAAATGCAGGCATGTAACAGAGTGAATCATGGAAAAGAGAGGAACCAGGTCTATCCGTAATTGTTACTTTGACTATTTGTAATGTTACTTTGTTTTGAAATTCTTAGTGAAAATCAGGCTGCTTAGATCACTTCCTTGCTGCTTGCTAGTGTGTCACATAAGTCAATCCGTTCTTGAGTCACTGATGGTCTGCCTTGGATGGGTTCTTTGATAATATCCAGATGCCAAATAGACCACTGGTGCATGTTCCTCCTAGAATTTAAGGGCTGCAAGTTGTCCTGTGAATACTTGGCAGTGGAATCCCTTCTTGCTTTACTGTAAGCATGTACTTAGCTGGGCTAAGAAATGGGACTTTGAAGAGTTTATGCTTGTGTGGCTTGAGACACAGCATCTCGAGAAGTGGCTGCTTTTTAATATCTCTGCCAAAATTCTCTTTCTTGGTATTCTTCTCTTTAAAATTACTAGTTTACTTGCCTCCTAAATTTTCAAAAAATTGTACATGCAGTGTTTTGAGATAGGTTGAGTCAGAATCACTAGTCTACTCCTTTCCTTTTTCTTTCTGTTCCATTCTTTTCACTGTTAGTTATGCTTATTCTAATCCTTACTTGCTGCACCAGTAATTTTTTGGCTCTCCCCATCTACATTTGTATTTTGCATCTCGCATGTGTAAGATGAGGTTCTTGACTATAGGAGCATACAAGTCCATGTAGCAGTTACTCTCATGCAGCCCCGGTCCGTGATTTGCAGCTGTGCGTGCTACCGCAGTGAGACGATACTGCAGCATGGTGTTAGAGGGCACTCTGGGCCTTGCAGAGCTGTCTTGTACACTGGAGTCTTAGCCCTGACAGCTTGCCATTCAAGATTCACGGGACTTCTTGTCTTGTTTGGATCTTGGCCAAATTTCAGCTTGAGTGTGATTGCATTTGGCCTTCTGTAAAAGCTTCCTTTCCGTCTCAAATGACAGTGGCAGTCTCCAATTCCTGTTCTTATCTGCTGTGTAATCTTGCTGGGCTTCTGTTTAAAAATTACTTTGTTTCAAGCCAGGAGTGGCTGGTTTTAGTAGCCAGACAAACAGCCCTGTTATAAATCAGAGGGGAAATAAGCAGGCTTAAGTAGTGCTTGTGGAGTTTGAGGTGAGATTTCTGTTGCTTCAGCTTCCACTTACTAGCAGGGGAAAAAGGTAACTTGTAGAGAAGGTTTTTACATACCATCTTTCTGTGTCTGCCTCTCTGTTCCCATGCTGTGGAGTGCAGGAGGGAGAAGGAGACAACCAGAAGCTTGCTGAATGACAAACGCCTGATTGCTGAGCAGAAGGAACGCTACAACCAGTACAGTGTGATTGTGGAGGAGATTCCTGTGCAGCAAGGAGAAGCTCAGCTCTACAGAGAAGACTATGAGGATGAGTACGATGACACTTACGATGGAAACCAAGTTGGGGCAAATGATGCTGACTCAGATGATGAGCTGATCAGTAGGAGGTAGGTGTTGTGGCTTCAGTGAATGGGAGGCTGGTGGGAATCACCACCTAGAGTTGTCTTGGCTTGCACAAACCTGCTCTACAGTGGGGTTTGGCTCTGTTTCTCAATAAGTATGTGCACGTTTCAAGCTACCTTTCTCTCTGCTGCTGCTTTCTCTGTAACATGCAAGGAGGGAGATTTGGGTCTGTCTTCTGCTGTTGGTGGGGGGTGTTGCCATGACATGCACCCAGGATGTTCTCAGGCTTCCACTTTCTGTGCCTGCAGGACTCAGCCATTGCCTCAACTAATCAACAAATCTAAGAGGGGAATTTGCCATTATGTTGAAACTTGCACTCAGCAGTGCTTCTGCTTATAGAACAGCTATCCTGCAGCAGGGGAAAATGGGCTATCTTGAGTAATCAGGAGTGGGTATAGCTGGGCAATGTAAAATAACTGGTTAGCAAAGGAAAACCTCAAAATTTAGAAGACTGCACGATTGGACTTCTCCTTGCCCAATCCCCTCTGACATCTCAGAGTGCTGACACCTGGAATTCAGTCCTTGATGGACTGCACTGCACTCTCCACAATAACTGACAGCTGGAGACAATTTACTTTTAGGAAGCAAAGAGTTAGTTGGGGATGGGTGTTGTAGAATATTTATTTTAGAAATAGGAGTTAGAGATGGGAAACATGGTGTAAAAGCTGGTTTAACATTTCTGAAAGTGGCCTTTTAAATTCTGATGTATTATGCAGATGTCACTGTTTCCAACCTCAAACCAAAATGCATCTTTGAGGTTCCTTTGTCCCTTTTTTTTTTTTTTTTCCTCCTAAAGTGTGGTGAGGGTTCAATTTAAATCCTTTTTGTGGTTTTCCAGTAACAGTGTGGCACTCGGGTCTTTTCCCCTATCTCAGGTGCTCACTGTTCCTAGGGAGGCAGTAGGAACATACTAGTGGATGTTGCTGCTGAAAACTAGATCTATAGGTTTGAAGTAACAAAGGCTTTTCTGGTTTTACATTTATTTCTTTGACAGTGGAATGGTGGATCTGAATTCCAACAGAATTTAAGCACATGCAGCTTAAGAAGAGCTATAGGCATGTGGTAAATTCTGCCTCCAGGCACCTTGCCGCTCTGTGTTCAGTAGGATTCATAAAGCTCAATGGATTTCTCCAAGCATTTCCTGCTGTATGAAACTGGGGCACAGCAATAAAATTTGGGGTCCATGGATAACCAATGACCAGTTGGAGAGGGTTTAGAGCACAGCACTTTCTGAGCATTAATGTTTCTGTCCGAGTTTGAGCTTGAGAGTTTGTCTTTGTATAACTTGACTGGTGAACTAAAGCCTGGCACAGTGTACTCCTTACTAATACCTTGTGGCTGTGCCTGGATCCCCATCTCCCAGAGGAAGCAGTTGTTTCCTTGGAGAAATTCATTAAGAGGTTTTAGGTTTTTCCTGACCTGCTCCTTTTTTAACTACTATTATTTTCAGTAACAGCTTCATAGTGAACATTCCCCACTGAAGAACATGTGCTTGTTAATTGCCCATAGTAAATGTGTCATTAGCTACTGGGTGTGTCTCTTTTTTTTTTTTTTCTTCAGAAAAAGAAGCAATTCCCTGAAATGTGTAGATTCTCATTTTTGAAAGACATGATGCAAACCAAAAAGGGTATCTGTTCAGTGAAATGTTTGTGACTGTACTGTTTTCATTACTTACTCTTTGTGTCTTAATTCTCAGGCCATTCACAATTCCTCAGGTCTTGAGACCTAAAGGACAGGAGGAAGGACAGGAGGAAGAGGAAGAGGAAGAAGAAGAGGAGGAGGAAGCTGAAAAGGAAAGAACAAAGGTGACATTTAGTTGACGGTTGGAGTTGCATTGAGATTTACTCTGCTTTACCTGCAAAGTGGTGTGGAACAGATTTCCTCTTTCAGAGAGTGAATCTTTCTAACAGTAGCATGGAGACTGAGCTGCTTTTCAGAGTGGCTACTTCTGCGGTCTGCTGAACTGTGAAATGTCCCCCGTGTACAGCTATCCACTGCTTCCTAGGCTAACCATACTGGAGCAATGACACTTACTCCATGGAGAGGTTTAATCTCCTTTATTCCATAGACAGACAATGCCAGCAGAACACTTTGAGGGTCACTAATGCTCTGTTGTCATGGATATACTGAAAATAGTGATGCTGATGGTGTTGCTGGCAGAGGTAGGATGTGGGAAGACGTCTCAGTCAGATTTTCTGCCAGATTCTGTGTTAAGAGTCACTGACACCAATCCTGTTGGCTCAGCCAGAAGGGATAATGAACAGTGAATTGACTCTGTTCCATGGTCCAACAGGATCACCTCCTGCTCTAGCCTTTAGCATGATACTGATGAGTTTACTGACCTCTTTCCTTCCTTCCCATGGTAGGACCATTTTGTGCAGGACCCAGCTGTACTGCGGGAGAGAGCTGAAGCCAGGCGGCTGGCTTACCTTGCAAGGAAGGGGTGAGTAAGCGTGTCCCTCTGTGGGGTGAAACCGTGGCTCTGCAGTTAGTAGGTGTTTTGCTGCTGACTGGAATTGTTGAGGGTATACCTGTTCCTTAACATTCCTGTGCATCAGGGTCACCACCACAATGGCGTCAACTTCTTCACCCAACTTTTACTTCCACAGCTGGTTGTTCTATCCCATCAAATGGGCGTATATGTCCCTTTGTCACAAGCAGCAGAACCCTGTGCAAGATGGAATCTTGGAGAGCACAGCTTCCTAGAGCTTGAACCGCTCCACAGGGATTTCAGGACAGCGTAATAGCTGGTTTTAGCTGACAGATTCAATGTGTAGAACATATTGTCACTGTGTGGCTAATGCTGATCCTCAGCTATTGCAGGAGCCCTGCAGAGCTGGGGTGAGCCAAGGCTCAGTACCTGATGGCTGAACTCCTCAAACCCAATTGTCTCTTGGGATCGGTGTATTTTGCCCCCCAGGTGTGCAGTGTTCTTGCTGTGATGTCCTTTTTCTGTATACTCCAGGCACAAGCACGACAGCTCTGCTGTTATTGGGAACATGAAGGGCCATGGGCAGAACCGGGAAACAGTGCAGGAACGAAGGAAGAAGGAAGCAAACAAAAGCACAAGAGCTAACCATAATCGACGCGTCATGGCTGACAGAAAGCGGAACAAAGGCATGATTCCTTCCTGAAAGACTTAGCACAGGTGTTGCATCATCCCCAGGCCACTGCTTAGGAGGAGGCAGTTGTGTTCTGTTCCCTTGGCACTCCCTTTGCTCGGGGGACTGGATGTTGTCGTTCAATACCTGGCACCTTGACTCATGTGGAATTGCACGCCCTGTGGGACGGCTGCCCCTTCACAGAAAGGAACTGCCCTCCAGGCAGACCCTGACTGCTCTTCAGTTTATAGAGAGGTGTATGACGGTGGGCTGCACCAGACATTTTTCCTTTTGTACTATTTATAATTCTGAGAATTTTATTTTCATACTGGCTCCTTGCGCCCTCTCTACCACTCAAGCAAGCTTCCACGCTGTGCAGCGGGCAGCTGTGAGAGCAGGGCTTCCCTGGAATGGCCCTCAGCGTTCTGCTCCACCGAAATGCCTTATCCTGAAGTACAAGTTGAAGGCTGATAGGAAAACACTCGGGCTATTCCCATTGCTGACAGACACACAGGAGTTCAGGTGAATAAGACCTTATACATTTCTGTCCCTTGAGTGAGGCGTGTGAAAACAGAATGTGCAAATAAACAATTTGGATCTTCTAGTTGGTGTTTTAGGCTCTTAAGAACTGTATTGATCTTTAACTTGGAGGAACCTCAACAAGCCTTTTAATGTGCTGTATCTGCAGGCAGTGAAATTTCACTTGCTGTTTTGTGTTGGTTTAGTGTAATGAGATCTAGCCACAGCTGCTGAGACCAAAGATACTTGAAAATCAGGATCAAGGCATCCTAAGCAAGATGACAGTAGTGTGGAAATCAGAATTGAAGGCAGCAGGATCCAAGTCCCTGGGGAGCTGCCTCCTCAATAACCACTTGTCACACTCTGTGGAGCAGAACTGCCCTGATCATCATGTTTGCTGTTGGGAAGGCTGGGAGCTAATAGTAAACAGCAGTTTGTAGTTGCTGAAAGGAGTTCTCCTGAGGGCTGTCTTTTGTTATGGAGTTGTTCCCTAGGCAGAGACACACACAAATTTTTATTTTGTAACCTGTTTGTAAGGTGCTCAGATGCCACCACAATGGCTGCTGTGCTGTGCCTAGGCAAGCTGGCATATCTGCCAACAGCTGGTGATAAAACTGTTCCAGTTGCTGTTGTCACAGAGTATTATTAGCACGTTTTTGGAGTGATGTCCCCATCATGCAGATGAACTCTCAGGTAAACAATTAGGCTTTGCTTGGTTAATCTGCTCAGAGTGCCATCCCCCCCTCCCCACACTCTGGTTTTTCTAGTACTGCAGAGGTGCCCGTGGTGGCTGTCATCTGCATGCTGCGAAAACTAGCCGTGGGTTATGTAGCGTTAGAACTACTGTTTCAGGGTAAGCCTAGTGCTGCCTTCCCACTTCTGAACGCTGCAGAAGGAGCACTTTGATAATAAGCTCTGTAGGCACGTACGGTGCTGCCTAGTTTTACGCAGAGGGCGGGGACTATGGGGCTGTGTGATTAGTGCTGCTGCCAAACACTATTGTGCTGGGGCTGTTTTCAGAAGGTGTAGAAATGGCTGTCAGTGTTATGCAAATTGGATGAAGTCCTGAGTGTTCTGAGGACAAGATGTTTCTTTGCATATCAGTACTGCCCAAACACCCTAATGACAAGGCACAGGAAAAAGGGGATTATATTTACCAACTTCCGCAAATCCACTGTCAAGGGAAATCACTTGCTAGGGTAAGTCACACTCTACTCTTCTATAGCTACTGTTCTCTGGCCTAATAGCTTCATTTACTCTCTGCCAGTCTGCTACAATGCTGTCTCCCCCTTCCCAATACTGTATTCATCTTCAGTTCTTGCTTCTAAGAAGCTGCAAATCTGTATCACCTGCTCAGCACAGCGTGAAGCGATCAGCACTGCAGACAGAGCTGGTAGTAAAGCAGGCAGTCTTAACACTGTATGAGATTATCCCAAGAAAGCTAAAGCACTTCCTTTTGAGCATCTCTGTAAGAGCACAGCTGGGACTGCGAAAGCTGTAGGTTTTTTGCTCAGAAAACACAAGCACAATGTTTTTCAAGTGTTCTTTGTGTTCTTAAATGTTTTACTCCTGACACCCATTTGCAAAGCCAACAAAGCTTCCTCTCATTAGCGCTGGCTTTAACTTGCCCCTGCCCCATCCATTGTTTATTTTCACTAATAAGGATGAATTTTTAGTGAGGCAGGAGAGATGTGGTTGCTGGGCTGCTATAGTGGGAAGGGCAGGAGTCACACAGCTTGATCTTCCTACAGCCACTTGAGACCCCAGAGTAATTAACTGAATCATTACCCCAAGTAGTGCCTG
Organism: Falco biarmicus; assembly: GCF_023638135.1. NCBI lineage: Eukaryota > Metazoa > Chordata > Aves > Falconiformes > Falconidae > Falco > Falco biarmicus. The sequence goes on from NC_079288.1 coordinate 34,590,812, forward strand.
AATAGCCCTTCCCTGTGAAGAAAGATGGGTTTGAAATGGCCACGGAGAACAGGGGTAGTCTCTTCAGTTGCTGAGAACAGAATTACTCCTTCCCCTGTGACGGCTGCTGGAGTAGAGGCTGGAGGAGCAAACGCTCCTTGCACAGTCAAGTGATTCCCCTCCCTTCAGAGCAGCTCCCCTTTGATCAGACAGGATGCAGGCAGGCTTGTAGGATACTACACAAGCCTGACAAGACAATTCTGCCCTCAAGCTACTGGAAGAGCTGAAAAGTACAGAACTAGCTATTAAAGAGATCTACATCCCATTTCAGTAGGTTTTGGACAAGGCGAGTTACACACCATCCCCATTTTCAGCCCAGCAGACTGATTGATGGGCGCACACCAGCACTCACCTGTAGTAGTTCAGGGGTCAGAGAGCCAGCAGCAAGGCAGCAGCATTGGGGAAGGATGACAGGTTAGGAACCAACCTGGTCTTGCATCAAAGGTGTAAATGACTTAAAGAGCATGTAAATGATTTTAAGTCACTTTTCTGTGACCAAGACCAGAAGAAAGCAGACAGCTCCTTACCCCTCTCAAAGTTCTCACCAGGCAGAAGCCAAGGGTAGTGTCAGTAGACCACAGCTGTATAAATGCTTTCAGGTCTTTCAAAGTTTTTGGACATTGTGATTTCTTAGTGTCCTGAAACTAAGGTGTAGGGCCATATTTAAGCACTCTCCATCTACCAGATAAGGAGAAGTGACAAGCAGGCCAAAGGATGAGTCAGGTGAACACACAGACATAAGACACGGACCAAGAATTTTTTATTTTAACACAGTAAGTTTGATTACAGCAGCAGAACTCCTTGAGTCCATCTCAGTTTAAATCATATCAGTAGGTGGCTGATATAATCTGGCTCGGAGTTGTTCAGTCAGGATTCCATTTCCGTTTTGTTACAACCACTTTCAGGAGGCCAAATCCTTCTCTGCAGCATCTTTTGCCACCCCAGGCTGGATCCTGCTGCTGAGCATTTCAATCACTTTTCCTCATACTTGTGCTTGATGTGTTTCCACAGTTTCTGTATGCAAAACAAAAAAACCCAAACCTGAATAGTAATCTTAGCCAGCTTTTCCATAGTCCTAGGATAAAGTTTTGCTTTAAAATGCAAGTTATGAAATCTAAATCCATGACATGCAATAACAAGATGGGGAAAGAAGAGTTTAGACAAAAATACATCCACAAGTACCAGCAGGGCACAGGACAGCGTGGGTACTGTCATCTGTGCCTCCCCGCTATGCAGTGGCACTCCCTGCTCCACAACAGCAAGAGTCCCACACAAAGGTTTTGGGAGGAGCAGCAAGATGGCAGCTGAGAAGCCACAAGCCTGCTCTGGGGGCATGAAGCTGCTTTCTGCTGTGGAACAGTTTGTCCTCCTCCTGCTTTGTCTGTCCCCTCCACCTTCCCACTCTTCTTTCGGAGCTTAGCAAGAACAGCACCCACTGATACTGCTGTGCCTCAGCTCCCCACACTTGTCCTGCCTGTGGAGGAGGCAGCAGATGGAGTCCTGTACCTGGGTCTGTGGGACAGGGAAGGCATGCAGGGGGCTCCGCAGCTTTTTGACTAGACGAGGAGGAAGCTGCAGACATCCCACCTCCCCTGTTCTCCTACTCCGCGAGCCAGAGATTATCAGAATATTCCAGTCACATTGCCTCAGCTTCCCACACAGGCTGGAAAGGGCACTTCTGCTCCCAGAGATACAAAATGCACAGAATCCTGTTTCAGGCACTGAAATTTGCTGGCACAATCAGGACTGCGGGAAGTGCTGCGCAAAAGTAACACATGTACCGTGCTTTGCTGTTTGTTGCAGACAATGCTTTAGATTTTCAAAAACAGTTAGCTTCCTTTATAATGCCATTTCCCGACACTGCTTGAGACAACATTAGCATGCAGAAAATTAATGCTACAATTAAGAAAAAGGAGCAGAGTGCAAAGCTGAGGTTCAGATGTGATTTTATGTCAGGTTTTAACAAATTACTGTCGCTAAAAAGCAGAAGAAAGGGACCCTGGTCTTGCTCTTTACTGTGTTTCCTCAGCTCACCCAACCCCTTGTGAGTTACTTCAGAGCAGTGAAGATGTCACTTTGTGTGGTATCAGTTTACAGCTGGTTTCATGACCTGCTTCAGAAGGCCAAAGAGCAGATATCACGCTGTCAAGGAAGGCACAGGGAAGCTCTCTTCTGCCTCGGAGCCATTAAGGTGGCCTGGCTATCCAGGGAAACTGCGCCCTGGGTGCTCCAAGAGCCCCAAGGCACATCAGCACTGCAGGATAGGGAAGAGTACTGCTGCGCTGCAGATGGGGACGTACAACACACTACGTTTGTCGTTTTATTGTACTTGGTGCAAGATGGAAATAACAGCACCTTCTGCCTTTTCTTAGGGCACGCGTTGTACTGCCTCATCCTGTCCAGGAAACCGGTTTATGTCCTGTCCATGTGACTCAGTATCCAGGCAGGTATCACAACTCTATATCACAGCTCTACTTTGAAATACAAGGCCGACTTGACCCATCTGATCTTAACGTTCATGCCCGGGACAGCAGACCCCACCGTGCTGCATGGGTCACGGGTTGTTACCCGCTCCCCCTGCCAAGGGCAGACCGAGACAGAGGCAGGGTTGGGGCCTACGGTGCGAGCCAGCACGCCCCACCTGAACCTCCTGCACCCACCGGCTGTGACACCCGTTGCCCTGCGGCCCCGCAGCCGCAGAAGCCCAAGAACACCGCGAAGACCTGCCCACCAGCCGCCGCGACAACAGCGAAGCCCCCCAGATGGGGCAGCCGCCGCACGGCAGCGCCGGGCTGCGGCCCCAGCCCTCGGGGGAACGGCGGCGGCAGGTGGCCGGGGCCGCCGGGAGCGGGCCTCAGGGCTGGGCCCAAGCGGGGCCGGCTTGACCTTCAGGGCCGGGCCTAGGCCTGGGAGGCCTCGCGGCGCGCCGCCGCCCTCCCTTACCCCCTCGTTGAGGTGCTCGAAGATGGCGTCGGCGCCCTGGTCGAAGGCGCGCTCGAAGAGGACGGCGCCCAGCACGATGGTGAGGGCGAAGGTGGAGGTGCGGCGGAAGAGCGCGCTGTACGCCTGCCGCAGCAACACCATCTTCCCGCCGCCCTGCGCGTGCGCGGCGCGCAGCCCGCTGGGAGGGGAGGGGACGCTCCCGGCAGGCACCGCGCGGCCCGGCCCGGCGGGAGGTGAGTGCGGGGAGGGAGGGGGCCGGGGCGGTGGGAGGCGGGTTGAGGGCTCCGCTCGGCCTGTGGGATAAGGCACCGCCTCCTCCTGGCGCCTTTTCCCTTCCCGGCACCCCGGCCTTCCCTTCAGCGGGCCCCGCGGCGCATCCCGAGGCTTTACTGTCCCTTTTCTGGGGTGCCGCGGCCCGGTTTGCGCAGGCCGGTGGGCTGCAGGCCTCACCTCAGCTACAGCGAAGTGAAGGGCCTTGGGTGAGCTCCCCCGCTGCGGGGTGGGCCTGGTGCTGGCTGTGGAGTCTGGGGCAGGAGACACCCCCTGCCAGGGTGACCTGCAAAGGGTGAAACGGAGAAAAAGGTTTTGTGTTCGTGTTCGCATCTGCTGGGGGTAGTTTGGGTGTTTTCTTGTTGTCCGGGCCGCTGCGAGGGCAGTGAGGAGCAGCAGCTGCGAAGTCTGAACTGGGGGTGGGTGTTGTGGCTCATAAAAGATGGAGGAATCTCAGATAGCTGCTCCAGAGGCCTTGGGAAGAGCATGGTGTGGCCCTGGGTGGCATCACTGAAGTGGAAATGTTCCCATTTGCCACCCTCTTTTCATGGTTTTCTTTCTGTTTAACCTCAGTGAGGGCAAAGGGGCCTCAGGGTGGCTCCAGCACCGATGGGAAAGAGAGGTGAATTTGGGTATAGAAAAGGACAGACAAGGCGGGCAGGGAAATCTTAAAATTGAAATCATCCCTCTGAAGAACTGTTCTTACACAAAGGTCTACGTTCAGTTTCAGAACGGATCCTCAAGTGACACTTGCCCTATCGTTTCATTTGTCTCAGCCGCTCAGAAACAGTACATAGTCTGGCTATGTAGTCATTTATCATTACTTGTGTTTGGGGACCCTGCGTGCAGCTACTGTGGAGATTCATACGATTTCTGTGGTAGGGCAAAGCCTCTGCTTGTGCTGGAAGCCCATGCAGAGGCTGGAAGGTGCCTGACATATTCCTCTGCCCTGTGTATAGAGTTATCCCTTAGGCCAGCCCTTTGCAAAGCTCAGTTATTATTTTTCAAAGTTAACTGCTAGGGATTGTCTCCAAGACAAAGCTCCCCAATAACCTATAAACTGCTACCACTAGGATGGGTTTGCATAATGGACAGGTCACTGTTTATCCTGAATTGAGCTCTGGATTTACACCGGGTGTAATGGTAATCAGAATCTGTCCCACTGTCATTGTGAAGGTGCTGGCAGACTGCCGGTGTTTCGTGTGTTCCCGTAGAGATATGAGCACATTTAAATTGGCAGCTGAGAAATCATAAGCTTGACACTTGGATTTAATTAACTTCACATCTGTCTGGATATCCAAAGTGGCTGAAATGGCCCCGAGCCTGGGCTATAAGAAAGCAGGAAATTGAGATCAAGGCCCAGCAGCAATTCTCAGGGTTCAGCGTGGAGAAAAGCAGTTACACCCTGATGAAAACACATCTGCTGTCTGCCAATTTCTGGGTCACCTTCTTCCCTATGTCCACATCTTGGAGAAATCAATGAAAGAACCCCTGGAGAGTCCTAAAGAAAATCTGTAGCTAGTACAATGTGGACTGTTTTGGCAGCAATTTGAGAGGGGAAAACGTAGGATGGTGCACGTGAGATCTTGCCTGGAGTTTTACCATGCAGCTCAGCCAGATGAATGAAACACCTGCTAGGTGTCTTCAAACATGCTGTTTCTTATAAAACATTCCTCTGAGAGGCTTACAGCGGAGGATTTTTTTGTTAATACTTTTAAGCATTCGAGATACAAGACAAAGCCTCAGGTTTTTTGTATTTGGATTTATGCAGAAAGACTTCTAAGCTGGTATGAAGCCTGTCTGAAATTGTTTATAGCTGTCTGTGGGTCCAGGGGTCTATTCACCTGAATTCAATTGCAAATTAGGGTCTAGAAATGTTAAGAGGAAATGGCCAGGCTGAAGCAGTTCTTTATAAAGCAGCTACATTTACTTTTATTTCATAATGAGTAAAATGGATTTAATTAGAAAACATCTCTGTTTTCAACTGAATAACGCTCTTTGTTTACTGTTTGAGCCGTTTGGGAAAATGGAAATAGGTTAGCCAGTGCTGCTCAGAAGCAGCTTTTATTCCTACATACTAGTTCAGCGCAAAGCAAAGCACTGTGGATTGCTGATACTGCAGAGAGTTGTCAGAATCCAGCCAAGATAATCCATGCAATTGAATTCATAAAAAGATAGAAATAAGTGTTCAGTGTAATCTATGGAGGGGGCGATCTCTGGGAGAATCTGATGCTCCTCTAATTGCTTTTTTTTTTATTTCGTTCATCCCCTGTAATGGGAGTTACTGGAAGAATTTGGGAGCCGGCACCTCTGGGGTGTGGGATCTGGCTGCCTGAAATCTGTAGCAGCTTTCTGCCCTCCTTGTTGGGGAAGGAGGGGGAACGAGCTTCTGTAATTATTGCTGTCGGGGTGATGAAAGGAAAAGTTTGAAATATGATTTCAAAGGCTGGCTGCTGCTGGGCTTCTGCAGGCAGAATTCCCATTGAGATCTGTGGAAACTTGTGTGGGACCACTGCAGAATCTCATTTGTTTTCCTCATTCACAGCAGCTGCTTCTGCAGAGATGGAGTGCAGGAGCCAGCAGCTGAAACAGGAAGCTTTTATGTTACCAGAAACTTTGGGAGACTATGGCATAAGATGCAGAATGGGGATTTTTCAATACTTAAAAGCCACAGCAGCGCTTGCCAGCAGCCCAGACACTGAGGGTAAGAGTCCCTCTGGATTCCAACAGCCCCACCCCAGTGCAGCAAAGCTGGCTGCCAGGCTGGCTGCAGAACTCTGGGATGATCTAGTAAAGGTTGCAGGAAAACTGTGGGTTAATGTTCATTAAGCAGCACTAGGGTTTAGGTTTCTTGGGCGGAAATAGGACAATTTCAGACCTCGAGCCCTACAGAGCCCAGTTACACCTTCCAGGCAGGAGCCAGATCTGACTGCATTTGCAGGTGAAGCAGTTTGCATCAGGGAGAGGTGGCTGGCTGGCTGATCAGCATCACCTCCCAACAAGATATTTGATCAGGAGAACAAGGAAAGAACCTGAAAACAAAGAAATTGCAAGTTCAGTTGGAGTCTTGGAACATTTTGCCTTCAGTGCGAAGGTTTGCAAGCTGATTCAAAAAAATCAGGTCTTTTCATTGAATGCAGCTGGATGCAGATGGAGGAGACTACATTTTAACTTGTGGTGTGAGGCCTGAGAGGTTTCCAGGGACTTGGTTTTGAAGCGGCAGTTCTTGGGAGTGGGGGCAGGAAGGAAGTTCAGCACAGCTGCTCATGAGATGCCAGGGTGGATGGATGGCTGGCAGGAGGGCTTGGCAGAACTGCCTTAGCTCAGCATGCTCAGCTCTGAGGGATTGCCGGTTGCTGCTGCTCTTCCTGCTGATTCTGAGGAATCGTTGGGGAGGCTGTGATTGATTCTGACACTGTTTTATTTATAAAATCTTTATTTCTTGCACCGGTCTCCATGCCATTTTTTAAATGCATTTGGCTGTCAAGGTGTCAAAAACTGGAGAATTGCTTTTGGAGTTTATCTCTCAGTCCATCCATCTTTAGCATTTATCAGGAACCTTTATATCACTTGGGAGAGGACTTACAGTTCCTCCAGGATATCTGTTGCACCTCCAGCAAGGTCAGCCAGTGGCGCCAGGGCTGCACTTAATCACAAAGCCCATCTCCTCTACCAGAGTCTGGGCTGCTCCAGGCCCAGAACAGATGAGAGCACCCAAATTCTGGCCTGTTACTTCTTGAGACTCCACAGCAGAGCCTCCGGACTACAAATACACGTGTGATAATCCCCCCTCCACTGCGGGAGGAAAAGGACTGGGCACCTCCACGTTGTTTTCAGTGGCCATGGAGTTGGGAGTTCTTTCTTCCTGGCTGTAAGGCTGTTGTGATCTTAGTTATTGCAAGTGCTGTACTCAGTGAAGGAGACATAGGCTGGGGAGGATGAGGAGAGCAGTCCTTGATGTACAGGAGTAAATAGGTGGCTAGTGAACTGAATGAAATGCTGTGTCTTTTAGTGTTTGTAATGCCACTTCCCACTTACAGTGCAGGTGAGATCAGCTTTTTATTCCATCTTTAAGGAGTTGCAGAGTTTCTTCCTTACCTTGTAGAGATCGTCACAGGGTAATTTCCTTCCTCATGCATAGCAGCTTCTGTGGAGGTTGTCTGGGGTTAAAGTCCTGGGGCCCCAGGTGGAGACTGTGGCATGGACATCTAGTTCCTCCTCTTTGCACTTTGGATGGTTTGTACAGCACGTTCCGTGGTGCAGGTCGTGGCTAGGTGTTGTTGGCTCTCTAAGGTCTCAGTTTTGTGTGGTCTAAACTTCAGCACACCCAGGGAGAATTCTTTCAGCAGAGCTGTTGTTGCTTTGAGTAATAGAGGTTAAGAAATGTGGATCCAAGCCTGTTCTGCCCTGTATGTGCAGCATATGCTGCCTTACCCGTCTCTGATGGACAAGAATGTATACTATTGGGTGTCACCTCTCTCAGTCTGCGAGCCCTAAATGATTTGTGTTCTTCTCCTTTGGAAGCAGGCGCTATAAATCTTGGATCCTACATCCCCAGGGCAGGCATGGCTGGACGCCAAGGATCTGTCTGATGGTTCCCAGGCCATGCTGATGCTGCTCTGCTGGAAGAGAGATGGGGAAAAGATACTTCTGTGACTACTGTGACAGGTCCTTTCAGGACAACCTTCACAACAGGAAGAAACACCTCAATGGAGTGCAGCATCTCAGGGCTAAGAGAGTCTGGTACGACTTATTCCGAGGTGGGTACTGCCAACTGTCTGCCTCTCCCTTTCTGGGACTGGGGAGGTGATTGATAAGGGATGGGGAAATAGATAAAATAAATCAGCACTGATGATTTATATTCAGATTGTCTGTGCCACTGAATTACAGACTTGATACTGTCGCTGTCAGGCAGTCTCAGAGGCAAAACCCTTACGAGTCTGGGTGTGGGACGGTTCCCCGTCAGCTGGGAGATGAAATGAGAAGGAAGAGATAGGGAAGTTGTTGCTGCGAACAGGAGTTGCAGGTAAAGCTCTCTTGGCATCATGAGCAACTCTTGAGACAGGAGACATGAGAGAACAAAGTGAGTTACAGCTCCTGAAGGTGAGAAGTCCTTCTGCAAACCAGGAGTTGCAGGCTGTGTTTGTCTCCTGGCTAGCTAGGTGAGGGATATCCTGCGGAGCTCTGGGTGACTCTGCTGTCTGCTTAACCATTGTGGAAGTTGAGAGGGTTCTCTGTAATGGCCAAGTGTGGAGGACCAACAGCCCCAGCTCAGGTCTAGCTGGGTCCATGATGGTGAGGCAGATTACCTAGTACTTGACTTCTCACCAGGCTGCAACCCTTGATTTAACTCTGATTGATAACATTCCTCATCTTATCCCTGATTAGGGGGTTCATCTCCTCTTGTCTCTAGACTCTGTGGCCTGACATCAGCCAGTGGAAGTTCTTCCACAGTCAGTGGGAGCTGCTGTATCTTTGAGGCTCATTTTCCCCAGGACATCTCTGGGAGATGAAGGACCATTTCAGTGGTGTCCACTGGAGACTCTGAACTGGGTTCTGTGAGGCCTCCCACAGAGCTTTTCTGAGAGCTCTGTGAGTCCGTCTGATCTTTCTCTGCTACACAGAAGTGCTGCAGTCCTTGCTTTTCTGTCATGCTTCTTTTCTTCTACTGACATGGGGAGAAGGCATGAAGCAGAAAGCAAAGGTGATATTTGCAAGCCAGTGAAAAGCTGAAGCCAGGAGTGCAAAGAGGGACTGTTAATTGGCAGTTTGTCTGTGGCTTAAGTTCTGGTTGTCCTGTAAAGTGGCTTCCCACTAGACCACAGAGCTGTTTGGGACCATGATACGATGGGGTACTGTCGCGACGGAGGGAAGACACAGTCACTCAATATAAGTGATCAGCAGACTTCGTTTATTGTACCTTACAGTCACCTTTTATGCCTTGTTATAATTAGCTCATACATATTACGAAAGTTAAGCTCATTATTGGTTAGTTGCCTAAATATCAAGCCCACCCCTAGTTTCTCTTCTGTAGTTATCTGTTCCCACCTGCAACATTCTTTTCCCACCGCGATCTTCCTGTTATTGTGTAACAAGAACAGCCAAAGACAGTGTATTTTTGCTTTACTTCAGATAAGCTGAGAGCGATGTGCATTTTTGTCCAGCCAGCTGGACTATGTCTATGTGACCCTTTTCAGCTAGCCAGTTATCCACAGGGTACTGCTGTGCAAGACATCTTTACCCTGTTTTGTCCTTTGTCTGCCCTAGATGCTGCTGCTATCCTGCAAGAGGAGCAAACCAAGAAACCTTGTCGGAAGTTTCTGCAAACAGGTGAGGACTTCTGAGGTAGGAAAAACTGCCTGAGCTCCAGCAGCCCAAGCCTGTTCTGGAGAGCTCTGGCATGTGTGTTTGTCTTGGAGGGAGCGAAGGGCTTGGGCCTCTGTGCCTGGCACACAGGTGTGATGGATCTTGGGTTTGCGTACGCATTTACAAGGGAGAACCTTGTGTGCAGCTCTCATGGAGCTCCATGGCTTTTGTTCCAGGACAGTGTGATTTTGGGTCCAACTGCAGATTTTCCCACATGACAGAGCAGGACCTGGAGAAGCTGAGTGCCCAGGTTCAAGGTGAGTCCTCAAACAAGAAAATTTCCTGGGGTCTCTGAGGAGTGGGAGTTGCTGCAGGGAGTTTGGGCTGCAAAGGGGCATGTGAGGGGTTGTGCAGCAAGAGCCTGTGATCCCATGTTGCCTGTATGCATCAAGCCGAGCATGGATCCCTCCCGCCTGCCTCTCAGTGCTATGTAAGCCTGTAGCATGGCTGTAAGTGCTGCAGTTTTTCATATGCTTCCTGCTCTTGATCTGCTGGCACAGACACAAACCTAGAGTTGAGCAATGCTGTTACTACTTCGCAGCAGAGAGTGGGCTTTCTGAGCCCTTGGGGTTTTGTACAGTCAGGGAATAAAAACTGTCAGCAGCAGAGGGCACTGGTACATCACTTCCCCTTAAATTTATGGATTTGATTTCCCCCTGCCTTTCATTACCGGGAGCTGTTGCTTCCACTCTTGGGAAGAGCCAGTTTTTTCTGTCAGTTGGGTTGTCCTGAGGAGAGGACATGAGGTCTTGGATCCAGAAATGGCCTTTGCTCATGTGGCTTTGGGTGGGACTGAAGTTTTGGCAGAGGATGAATGGCAGCTGCTCCACTGCTGTGGGTCTCCAGAGCACTATTGAACTTTTTCATTCTGTGAGTACCACCTCCTTGCCCTAAAAGGGGTAGCAGCTCTGTTTTCTCTATAGGATCCGTTACTTTGGTGGTTAGAGAAAATGTGAGTGAGGTGTTGGTGAGAACTTATGGAATGGTTGAGGTCTCCACTGGAAATCCTCTAGTCCCAACCCTGTCTTGCTCCAAGCAGGGTAAACTAGAGCAAGCTGCTCAGGGCCACGTCTGGTTGTGTTTTGAGTATCTCCAAGGCTGGAGACTGTACAACCTCTGTGGGCAACCTGTTCCAGTGTTTGACCACGTTTGCAATAAAAATGTAAATTTTTTTAATTTCTGAAGTCCTGTATTTTGGTTTGTGCCCATTGTCTCCTGCCTTTGCAGGACTCCCTCCAGTATGTCCCTGTGGTACTGGAGAGCCCAGGACTGGCCACAGCACACAGACATGGGCTCATCAGTGTGGAGCAGAGAGGAATGATCACCTCCTTGATCTGCTGGCAGTGCTCTTCCTAACGCAGCCCAACTTCTGAGCAGATCTTGTGCCCGCACTGCTAACCAAAGCCAACTGTTGCTTTGCCAATAGTCTGGCAAAAACAGGCTTAAGTGTTGGAAGTGTATGTGTGTGTGTGTACATGCAAGCATACGCGTGAGATTTGGGGTGTTTGTGGGATAGACACTCTCTCCTGGCCTTCTGAGGGATCGCGTTTGGGGAGGCAGGGCTCTGGTGAACCTGGGGGAGCAGGAGGAAGGCATGCACCACAGAGCTATTCCAGTCCTCGCTGTTGCTGAGTCAGTCTGCGAGTTCCCGAGGCGACTCTGTGAATCAATCGCTGAACAACGCTGGCAGTCAATAAAATCCATCTCGTCAGGCTGCACGGGAGACGGAGCACTCCAGCCAGCCCTTCTTGGAGCAGCAGTGCCAGGCTGGCAGTCGTGCTCTTCTTCCCCGCTGCTAGCCCAGAACCTCTCCCCAGCCCTTCTCTGCTGCAGGGTTTAAGTGCTGGGCTCCCGAGAGGTGGCATAGGATGGCAGCCTATTTGCGGGAACCTGTAGCATTTCCAGTCATTAAAAGCTGTTTTATTGCAGGGGAAGTAAAAGCTCTTTGGAGCAGAGCGGAGCTGCAGGGGAAGGCTGGCAAGCTCCTCTGCGCTTGGGCAGGTTTCTTTGCCAATTACACTTGTTATTGAATATTGACTTCTGTCAAATGGGCCAGGTGTAAGTGGAGAATTGGCTAGTGAGAGAGCTGATTCCTGGGAGATTACTTGGAAACCTTACATTCATATTACCAAGTCAAACATTTAATTAAACAATTAGACTTCAAGGAGCTATGGCCAGGTGACGGCAGGGTGCCTCGTCCTTGGCTGTGCTGCTCTAACGTGAATGCCTTATAACGTAGAGCTAAATCCTGCTCACCTCTCTTGTGGTGTTGCTCCATGGAAATGCCGTGTGAGCAGGCTGAGAATCACACAGACCTCTAAAGTTTGTGACTTTAACACTGCTAAACCATGATGGTACTTTCTTTATCATGTAAATATTGAACCTGTCCCTGAATCCGTATTAAGTGTTTGGTGTTGGCAGTTCTGTTTCAGTGAGCTCTCCTTGCTAACGATGTGGTGTTATTACAGCCAAAGGAAACGTTACATTATTCTTAACATTTGGCCTCTTTAATGCCGGGAATTCACCTTGTTGTTTGTGTTAGTCTTGTGGGTTAAGCAGGACAATTTCTGGACGATTCACTGTTCTGTAACAGCTTAGAGCGTGTCCTAGTTTGGCTTCAGCATTTCTGCACCCTGTAGAATATACTCACCAACAAGCAACAGTTTACACCTTCAGCAGGGAGGGAGGCATATTCCCAGCTGTTCCTGCATCAGAGCATTAGCCTTCTGCATCTGCTGCATCATTCATCAGCAAGACACTTCCAGGCTGTCATTTTAAGTACAGTCGTGTCAGGAAAAGTCACTGTCAAATTGCCATCTTCTTGCTTAAAGTTATTGGCTCCCCACTAATCTGCGTCACTTCTGCTGGTAATATTGACACAAGCCAGCCTCTTTGGTGAGCTCCAGCTAGCTGGATCTGCAAGGGGAGAGTAAGGGCACAGTTGGGTGAGTGTTTGCAGTATATCTGTGTGATTGAAAGAATATGAGTGACTCTGCTGGGGGTGACTGTAGCGAACCGGTTTAACTTAGCAATGAGCAGGAGAAGGAGCGCTTTCGCAGTCGGCTGCCGCTCCTTGGCTGCAGGGTGGTAACTTCTTAAGCTGCTGACATGGCAGGGCCTCGTCAACCTCATCTCTCACCCACAGTCTGCTGCTGTTCATGTGCTCTGGAGAGGTTCGGGCTGCCACATCTTCTGGCCCAGGGAGGCAGCTGAAGGATTACATGTAAATCTCTTCACTGGGTGACCTGCTCAGTACTCATGGTTGCATCTTGCATACCGTAGTGCCTTGTTGAGGAAGAAAACTCATGCTAAAAGTTGCATGGGGAGCAAAGGTAAATCTGGACTCCAGCTTTGGCATCATTAGAGAGGCACTTCATGACTAGAGACACCCTTTTAATTGGCTGTAATTAGACTATGAAACAAACATCCCAGTGAGAAGGAGGAGGGGAAGCACCTTCACACCTGTCTTGCTGCTGCAATCTGGCTGGCTGCGTGACCATCTATGAGGAGTAAGGGCTGGTTACTGTGTTTCAGAGTTACACCTTGAAGTACCTGTTGACATTCAGGGGTATTTCCAACCTCATGGTGGTTTTGGTGGTCCCTGGATGGGATGTGTGTGCTTCAGAAGAAGATGCAGCAAAAGATTTGCCTTTTTGATGGGCACGCATCAAGGTGGGCGGAGCCAGACGGTTGCCTGTACCTGCTGCCTTATTTCTCAGCCTGAGGGCTGGAGTGCTTTGGAGCTGTAACTCACAGAGCTGTGTAAATGGGGAGCCAGCTGGATATCTTTCTGATCTGGACACCTGGGGCCTCATTTAGGCCAGCATGAGCCTGGAATCATTCCACTGCAGTTGGTGAGCTTTTCTGGATGAGACAGTGAGTTGTGGCTGCTCAAGTCCGTGGGCTCCCATCAGTTCCTGGTGTGACACTTTGGGGCAGTGGCCTTGGGGCTCCCTGCTCTAAACAGAGAGGCTTTGGCAGTTTTTGGTCTGTTCTGTGTTGGGGCTTGGAGTTGGATGAAAAGGAAATCTCAGTGGTAGGTAGAGGCGAGAGAGGTTTCTCTCTGTGATTTTCTTCCCTGCCTCGTTGAAGCCTCTCGCAACCACTGCTTGTCCCCTTGCTTGATGGGGTTGTGCCCAGGCACTCAACAGATCAAGAAACCTGGAACAAAGGGAAATAACACGGCTGTGGTCAAGCTTGCCAGGGAAGTCTAACCTAGGAGCTGAATTCAGATATCCTGAATGTGAGCAGTGCCCAGCTCACCAGACTGAGCTTCTTCCTTCCCCAGTGCCCTGGCCTGGCCAGGCTATTGTGTTGACCCCAAGTAGCTCTGCTGGGCTTTGCTCCCTGGGAATGAACAACTGTGGGAGCGTTGTCTCCGAGCGTATCCTTATCGCCGGGTTGCAGAGCAGCACCTCGACATCAGGACCACAGCAGGCTGTCTTTGTGGTGGCAGGGAGTACATCGTCACCCCTCCCAGCAGCAGATGAAAAGGCTAGATGACAAATTATCCATCTCCGGCTGCTCATTGTGTAGCACATTTCTGCCATCCTTATTAATATTCAACAGGCAGATGAATAATTGGTTGCCACCAGTAGGATGAAGTGATCCTTCACTCTGCCCAAGCAATATTAATATCACACCCTGTCTGGAAACGTATAATATTTTCCTTAAACGTGTGACATATGGCATGTAGGTGTGGAGCAGGCTCCTGGTGGGCATGGCTGCAGGTGGCTGCTGCCAGGCTGGGACTATTGGCAGGTTGATCTCTAAATGGGATCAGGGTTCCCCCAGAGCGCTTGTCCCTGGAGGGTTTGGTGAGCGGGACAAAAGGGAATGACACACAGCTGCCTGCTTCTTTTTTATTAACATCGGTGTTTGTTTAAAAAAGTATCACATTCCCTTTTCTGTTAGGTGGGAACTTTCCACTAGGCTGGAGATCTAAGAGCTCTGAGCATCTCCTCAGCCCACTCTGCCTGACGTGCTGGCAGCAGTATGGCTGTGTCGTTCACATCAAGGACTTGTGCTAGACCCTGTTCTCCACTAGCATCCCTTCTTACTTTGTCTCTGGTGCCAAGGGGGGACTGGGGAGCTTTACTAACTGGGCAGCTGTGGATTTCTGCCCAGTGGGAGGGACTGGGGAGTGCTGGGCTGCCCTGTTGGCTCTGTGCCCTTCTGTCTGGAGAAGACAGTGCTGCAGGACAGGGTGCTTGTGGGCATCTGCCCCACACAGCCACCCCTACAGTGACGGAGAGGTTGAAAGCTTACAAGGACCTCAGGCTGCCCTGTCTCTTGGTAGGCAGCAGAGGTTTCCTGCTGGTTTCCTTGCTCATTCCTAACTTGTATAAGAAAATGCAGGAACTTGTTCCTCTCCCTTCCTCCACCATGCTCTGCTCTGATTTTGCACCTAGGCTGAGCAGCGCTGGGCTACAGCCTCCTGCCCTGTCTCTGCAGGGGCTGGGGATGCGTCGCACAGCATGTGCCTTAGACCTGACAGCATTTCTGAAATCCCGTCACTTGGTCGTACACGCACTCTGAACCTTTCAGACTCTCATGGCCTGCCAAGTCTGCATCGATCCGGACAGACATCCCTGTCACTCCCACCTAAGTAGGCAGAGGTGGCAATGTCCCTCCTGCCAGGTGGAGGGACACATCTTTGGAAACAGCTCAGGGCCAGCAGAGGCTGTTTCAGGCAAGCATGAGGACGATCTGCCCCGGGGGGAGATGTCAGACTCCCCTCAGTTAGGTGTCCAAACTGCCACCCTGCTCACTGGCTTAGTTCTTGTTCCTGGCTCCGTCTGGCTGGAGCTGTCACCAGTGAGGAGGCCAAGCATCAGATGGCAGGTGGAGAATGGAGGAGGAGGAGGAGGAGGGGCTGCTACAGGCAAATTGCAAACTCTCCACCATAAGAAACTCTGCAGGGTAATGAGCAGTGGGTTTAATGGAGTGAAAGGACTGCAGTATGAGCGTCTGATGGCACTCTCTCTCTCAACTAGGGGAGCAGAGATCAAAGGAGCTACGACAGGAGGGAGCAGATGTCCCACCTGGCACCATTGAGGACTGGCTGGAGAAGAGAGCAAAGAGACTGAGCGCGGCTCAGAGTAACAGGTACTGGTGGCTGGGGAGCATCCCTGTGAGGGCTGGCGGCTGCTTCGAGCCCGCATGATGCAGAGGGGGATCCCACAAGAGAGTTGTGGGTGGGATAGAAGGCACAGGTGATCAGAGGTCCCTGAGCTATCATTTAACACTCGGCCTGCCAGCGCTGTGCACCTGCTCCTAGCACATGCTACAGACGGGCATATGGATCTGGTCTTGCACACCTGCATCAGAGATGTGTGCACGTTGCTTCCTGTGTACCCAGGGGGACAAGACAGGCCTTGATGCGTGCGGGAAGGCGGCGCTGTTATTAATGCTGGGAGTTCAGTGGCAGGAGCCCGGCCTCTTCTGTTGACAGCTTCTCCATCCTCTGCCTGCCATGTCTACACATCTCTGCCAGTCCCTGCCAGTGAAAGGGTGGAATTAGCTCCTCCTCACAGCATTCATTCGGATTGGGGTGCCTGCCGGTGCCTGCTGTTTCTTTGCTCACCTGACTGTGCCGCAAGCTTAATTGGATGACATTTGGGCGGGTGCCAAATCTCTCTTTGTTCTTTTTCTGTTTCCTCCTGTCCTCTCTGCTTTGGTCTGGGCAGGATCTTCCTTCTGGTGCTTGTCTGGGCTTGTTGCTTTCTTTTTGACTCCATCCATCAGCTTGCCTGCTCTGAGCCTTGCAGTGGTGCTCCGAGACAGATGGAACCTTCCTGCCCCACACCGTACACTTCATTTGCCCCATTTTGCTTGTCCTGCCTGTGAATTTTTTGATCTGCAGATGGATCGTCTCTTACAGAAAATAGCCATCAGTATACCCTGAGGAATTTCCAGACCCTTGTAACTACTTCATCCCCGCTGCCTCCAAAGATGCACAAGGCTTGAGATTTCTAGGGTTGTTTGCTTTCTACCCAGCCTGTCTGTCCCTCCAGGCTCAGAAACCATCTACTACAGGAACTAAACACCAACTACTCAAAGCTTCTTTTCCTCTGTCCGGCCTTGCTGACACCTGTCCCTATAATTTCTCTTCTCTTGTGCTTCTCCAGCCCCAGCATTGCCCTTCCAAGCAACTGTGTTTTGACGGAGGTCTGCCAGAGAAGTTATTTTGCATTGCCAGGGAAGAGGGTCTGTTTAAGGCCGGTCCCTGTGCTCCTGGCGCCCAGGGAGTCTTATGTTCCTCCTGAAAATGCTTTTAAGGACAAGGAGCTCCCTCTCCCTCCTGCAGTCCTCAAGGTCCCTGAAATGTGACAAATCTCTGGCAGGATCTAACGGTGCTTTGGGGAATTTGTGGGTTTGGATGATAACCTGCCATGGGGCTCCCTTGCCTGGCTGGTAATGTCAATAAAGACCATTAGTCTGCACAAAACAGTAGAGAAAGTGCTCTTGAGGGCAGTCATCTCTAAAAGGAGATGCTAGAGACCCAGCTCCACCTGTCTTCTCTGGCAGCACTGAGTAGGAAGGATTCAAGCTGCGATGTAAGAGGTCTTGGAAGTGTGATCTCCCAGAGTGTGATGGGAAGCCCTTGCTGTGTTAAGCCTCAGCCTGTGAGCGTAGTTGAGTTTCTGTCTCTGCCTTGCCAGGGGCTTTCTAGCAGGATACCTGGCAAGCAGCCACAGCTGGAGCTACTGCCTTGCAGTCTCCAGGTACACCACAGTGCAAAGAAAACACCACACTGGATAAGAAGTGGCCCCCTGCAGCCTTGGCAGAAGGGTAGCACTTTCTTAAAGGCAGTAACTTCAGCACCATTTGTGTCACCTGAATTAGCCCCATGGATGGAGAGTTGCCACACTGCCTTCCACCCATCGTTTGTGCAGCTGCTCTCCCAGCTTGGCTGGGCTCAAAGGGACAATCTTCATTTGGAAGCCTCCACCTAATGTGTATTTTCAAAGTTCCACTGTGCCATGGCTTTCTGGAGAGCTGGGGTGGAGCTGGAAGGAGTTTGTGTAGTTCTCTTAGCAGTAGAGCTCTCTCAGGGTGTGACTGATTTTTAACCTGATTTCCAAAGGAAGTGGAATGTGGCGGTGCACACGAGTGGGTGCTTCTGCCGTAACCGCCGTGGAGCCCACTACTGATTGCCATCAGAAGGGGGTCTGAGCCCTCAAAGGTACTGAGGCACTACAGGTTTCATGAACACAGAGGTGGGTAGAGGAGAGGGATCCCATTAATGCCTTTGGAAATATTCTTGACCCTTGCTAGACACCAGAGAATCCACGTGGGACAGCCATTCTGAATGCTCCAGCTGTAGGTATACCTTTGATAGCACTTGTATCTTATGAGACCCTGGGGAATTGAGTACCCAGACAGCATCTTCCCTATTGATTAGTTCTGCAGCTCACAGAACAGCTCATTAGTTGATAGCTGTGTTGTTCCACCTTGCAGCATGTCTTGTCCTGCTCCCCACCCCACCATACTGCTGCTGCGGGGGCTCCCCTGTGTGTGAGTGACGGTGCCTGGATGTAACAAAAAATATTCCTGCCCGAGAGGGGCTTGGTGTGTGCCCTAGCAGTCTTGTCTCATCCCCGGCTCTGAAGAATCCCCACCAAGGGGTTAAGCATTAGACCAAATGACTTTGCTCCGTGTTAGTTGCCTAGAAAACACTGCACTCAACTTCTGTAGCTGGCTTTCAGCCATGTGTCGGCCCTGCAGGGAGAGGAGGGTGCTGCTGCTCCAGAGCATTATGTAAAGGAGTTTGATTAGATTTCTTCTGGCATTACAATTAAAAAGATTCATCAGGATCAGAGGTAGAGGCCTGAGAAGCTGGAAGCCTGTGCTAAAGAACAAATGAGTTTCCTGCACTCAGGAATTAATGGAAAAGGTACGTTTCCCATGAATTTAAACCTGCCCTGGCCAAGCATTTTCTTCAGCTGGAGACAAGGGAGCGATGCTTCTTGCTTTTCCACTTCTTCAGTCAGGTGTGGTGTTTGCAATGACCTCAACTAGTAAACCTGAGGGAGAGAGGCAGGCTGTGAGTTGGAGGAGGAAGCCTGTTCCCTCTGCTGAAGGGTGCTTCTGTTAAAACACCCCATCGTTTTGGCAGTTTCTCCGTTTCCGAGGGGTCCTTGTCCTTTGGGAAGTGCACAGCTGGTTTGGGATTCAGGCTGCTCAGAAAGAAACATCTGCTAATTTTGTTTGCTCTTCTCAAAACTCATCTGTTTGAAGAGTTGAGAGCAGCTGGAGTGGGAGGGGAAGGGGCCAGCCTTGCTCCCAGCACGAGGCCTCTCCTGCCAGCAGCTGTGCCTGGGGCTGGCACTGCAGCCCCTTTCAGGGGGCTGTGCCTGCTCTCCCCCCCCCCCCTCCCCAGCAGACCCCCTTACCTTACTGCTCCCACCTTTGTTTTCGGTGGCACGCGCTGCAGCAGCAAGCACTGACTGCCTGAATGGGCTGGGGGTTGGTTACACAGCAGTCCTGCTGTTGGATTTGGGGGGGGAGGGGGGTAAATATACCTGCTTGTTGATAACCAAAACCCTCCTCTGCTGCACCCCTCCTCTTCTGGGAGCTAGTGGAGGGGGCACAGGGAAGCTCAGCCCCTCAGCAGGGCCTTGCTGTCGAACTGAGGCAGCCCTGGCTCACCTCTGCCCCTTCCCTCTCCCCACCTCCGCAGTGCTCTGCCTGAGAAACCAGCTCCTTTCCAGTACCCGCCAGGCTGGCCACCAGTGCAGGATCTGCCCCCGTCTCTGCAGGCCCCCCCCACCCGGAGGGTGGCCAGTCCCCCCCAACCTGCAGTGGGGCTGAGGCGCAGGGATCCCTGCAGAGGTTGTGCTGGAGACGGACTTCTTCCTCACCTGCTCTAAGAAAAGGACAGAATTATTTATATACACTTTTCATATCAATAAAAGCCTTCCCCCCTGTTGCAGCCTGCATGTGTTGTGTTCTTTCTTGCCTGGCAGCCTCCCCTGGGCTGAGCCGGTCGGGCAGGTGTCTCCCTGCGGCTGGAACGGGGATCTGCACTCAGCAGGGCTCCAGCCCTGCGCAGAGGGGCTGTCTGCTGTCGTCTGGGGCAGGATGTGTCCCCTCGGACTGCTGCTGGCTGTGCTGTGCCCTGCGCTGCCCGCTCTCAGCGCAGCTCTGCGGCTGGGCTTGATGCGGCTGGTCCAGGCCAGGGAAGGAAGCTTTTAAAATTGATCTTTTAATATTTCCTCCAGTGTTTATGACTTATGTTTGCTTCTGAATTCAGCGTGTAAAACTGCTTCGGTTCAGGCGCCAAAGCTCCTAATGAAGAGCTCGGGGAGCACCTGTAAGCCTCCTGCTCGCACTGTGCTGAAGGTGAGAAGCAGGGAGGAAAAAATACCCCAAGGTTTCTCCTTCTCCAGGAAACTAAATAAATGGTGAGGCCCACGGGGCCAATACCACTGTGGGAGCTGCCAGCCGGGCGTGTGTGCTGGGGCGAGGAGGGCTCCAGCTTCTCTTCGCTGCCCTGGAAGGGCCGCCCTGGAGAAGACACTAGGGGTGCTTTTTAGGGTGCAGCTTTGGTGTGGCCAACCCAGCCCAGGCAGAGGCAGGCTGAGCCTGGCCACGTGGCTGCCACGCTGTGGGTTTTAC
The DNA here is from genome assembly GCF_023638135.1 of Falco biarmicus. NCBI lineage: Eukaryota > Metazoa > Chordata > Aves > Falconiformes > Falconidae > Falco > Falco biarmicus. The sequence continues at coordinate 34,611,053 of NC_079288.1, forward strand.
AGTCGCCTCGGCAGGAAAAGAGAGGATGAACGAGGCCCTTGGCTTCTCGGGAAGGCGGGTGGGTGCTCCAGCTTCACGGCAGAGCTGCTGGGGATCCCGGCCAGCAGGGTCCTGGGAGAGCAGCTCTCTGGCAGCAGGTCCATCCAGGATGGCTGCACCCACTGCCAGTGCATTTCAGGTTTGGCCGCGGACGGAGGCGGTAGGTCCAGATTCATGAAGAGCGCAGGCAGGAGCCAGCTGCCTTTGGCCAAACCTCGCCTGGATCAGGCCAGCGCTCAGCTCCCCAGCGCGGGGCAGGGCTCCCACCTCGGGGCACGCGGGCAGATGGTCACCGGGAGCCTTGACATGAGCAGGGGCTGGATGTGACCGCGGCGCGGCTGGGTGCTGGGCTGCGTGAGCCCGGCTGCAGCGGGGAAAACAGCCTTGGCCAGAGGCTGGTGGAGCTTTAAGCCAAACTAAAGGGTGGTTTTATCCTTCCTGGTGTGACGGTGGTTGCTCTGCTGAGCTCTGTGCTCGCTGGTCTTTGCAGAGGGGATGTGGCATCAGCCCCGTGGCCCAGCCTGGCCCAGCTCGGCCTCCCCTTGCAGGAGCCAGCGCATGCAGGTAAGCGAGCACCCACGTGGCACCTATTTGAGGGTAAATCAGTGTCCCCTGGGGGAAGGGGACGCCAGCCCTGAATGCAGAGGTTGCACAGCTGCAGGAGACCAAATGGTGGGGAGGGGAACCCCCAAAGGGGCTGTGGGATGCTCGGGAGCGGGGGTGCCAGCTGCCGGGCTGCTCTCTCCAACCTGCTTTGATGTGTATCCCCGCGGAGCAGGGGGAGAGCCCCGGGGAGCTGGGGGCTGCCAGGAGGGGCTCAGCCCATCACCCCCACCGCTCTGCTGACTTCAAAGGGCAACAAACGGCTTCGCTACAAGCCTGAGTTCGCAGCGGTGGCAGCCAGGCCACGTGTGTGGGCACATTCCTAACGAGGCCACGGCTGCCACCGCCGCTGCCGGCGGAGGCAAATCAAAGACCGACCGCTCTCATCTCTCCCGCGGATGTTTTGAGGACGGTGGCGAAGCATGTGCCGCCTGTTTTGCAATCAGCCATCAAAATATTTTGCAGTTCCTCAGCCGTGTTTGGAGATGCGCTTTCATAAGCCCCCAGGTCCCATCCCTGCTAGATGTGCTCCAGTCCCGGTGTGGTTTGGAGCACCCCTGGGAGGGTGGCTGGTCCGGGAGGTGTTGCTTTACCCAACAGTCACGACAACACTTCACGGCTCCGAAACTGCTCCCCAGCTCCAGCTGAAGTTCGGTAGAGAAGCACATCTCCAGCCGAGCAGGCTGGAGTACCAGGAGCTCCCTGGGCAAGCTGCAAAACCAAACTGTAAATGAAAATTACAGTGTAAAACACAAACACAGCTGCAGCTGCTCCACGCTCTTCCTTGCTCCCGAAGAGATGAGCTGCTCATGAAGCAGAAACTCCCAATAAATCCTGAAAGCCGAGAGCAGGAGCATTCCCTGCCAAGCACCACCCTGGCCAGGGGAGGCTGAGAACGGCTGGTGAGGGGGGTTGATTAAATCAGGTTTTCCTGCAAAAGCTTACGTGATCTCTGGCAGTCGCGGCCAAGCTGGACATCACTCACAGGGTGTCGTGTATTCGTGGAGCTGGTAACTTCCAGGTACTTGTAGGAGCCTGTAAATTACAGGTTTTTATGGGGGTGTATTTTATAGCGTGGTGTCAGGAGATGTAATGATGGCATGTATCACTGCCGGGGATGGGGCGCAGCTGGTGTGGGCTAACCCGGGGAAAAAGGCTGGTTGCAAAGAGCTGCAGCAGGGAGGAAAATGCCAAAGCGGGACAGGGCTCTCGGCTCCTTCCCTTGCTCCCACACAGCCCCAGGGGACGGCTGGTACCCGGCTCCCAAAGGATGCTGCAGGGATGCGCACGGCCCCGCGGGGCTCAGCATCCCCCGTGGGTCCCAGGTGCCCCGGGGTGGGCAGTGAGGAGCTGCGGCCCGTTAGTGATGGCACGAGCCAAAGTGCCTTTTATAGAGCAAGAGCAGGAGTAATTTATCGGGAAGCTTTTAGGGAAATGAGCCGCTTCTGGGCCCCTGCCAAGGCGCAGCCCCGCTGGGCTCTGCCCGGTGTCCTCTGGCAGCTCTTGCTGGGAGAAGAGGCAGGGGGGCAGGGACAGGGATGTGAAGAGGAATGGGAATGGCCACGGGGATGGGGACAGGAGATGGGAACAGGGATAGGGAAAGGGACAGGGATGGAAATAAGGATGGGAATGGGGACAGGGATGGAGATGGGGACAGGGATGGGGATGGGGACAGGGGTGAGGATGGAGCTGAGGCCACCCCACACTGCCTGCAGCACCAGAAAGACAAATAACCTTTTCCAGCTCCCTCCTCCAAAGCTCTTCTCAGCGTGTGGCAACCTCAGCCTCGCAAGCCTCGGCGGTTTTGCTCTGTTCGACACAGGGTCCCTCTCCCCCACAGCAGCCCTGCACATCCCCAGCACCTCCCCTCGGCCCGCTGCAGCGCTGGCATAGAAAGATTTTTCCCTTTCCTAGCGAGCATTTAATTCAATTAGCGAGGAGCATCGCTGCCTCACCGCAGCCGCAGCGAGCCATCCCTGGCTGCGGCAGGGCAGTGCGAGGCCGGCATGTGTGGCCAGGACCCCCAGGACCCCCAGGACTCCCAGGACCCCGTGCTGCCCGCCTGCTCCCCAGCCAGCAGCTCCCAGCACCCAACCCGCCTCAAGAAACCCATTTCTCCCACTTCCCATTAAAATTAATTGAGCAGCTTTGACAAGCTGAGCTTGGGGGATGACATTACTCCTTTTGTCTAATTTTTCTTTCCTGTTACTGTATTTTCTAGCAAATTAAATTGTCCTCTTTTTCTTTTTTGCCCCCCCCCCCTATGTTTATTCACAATGTCTATAACAGACCTGGTTAAAAATATATAAATACACACACATCTCTGAGGCCACGTGGCTTCCTTTGGAAATGCCAGTTTATAAAAAATCAAAACTTTCTGCCGGGAGATGGATGAAATTTCATTACGGGCGCGGAGCCTCCCCCACTTTGCGAGGCAGCCGAAATGATTTCATTGCCATGGAGCACTTCCCATTTTCATTTCTCATTTGGACGTTCAGTTCAATTTGTTTGATAAATTATACAAGATAAAAAAAAAAAATACAACCCCAACCCCAAACCCCAAATCAATAAAATGCAGCCAGTTCCTCTTGGCATCCCAAAAATGCGCTGTCCCCCCTGCTCAGTGCTGGGAGAGGCTTGTCTGGAGGGTGGGAATTCCCATGCAGACACAAGGAAATGTATTTTCCCCTTGTGGGGGTCCAACAGGGCTCCAGGGAAGTGAAGGCTCCAGCCCCAGCCCTGATGCCCCGGGGATGGTCTCCTCCAGCCCTGTTCCCACGGGGGGGACGACACCCTTTCAGCACTGCCCGTGACGAGGGCAGCATCTTTGCCCGATACGCTGATGGCACCGAGCTCTTCCCCTGGTTTATTTATTATTTTAATTTGTTTGCCATTAAAAATGCATCGCTCGGGGGCTTGGGGAGGGCCATCCATTAGGCAGGCAGGGCCCCCCCCCCGAGCACACGCAGGCATGATGGCCACCGTGGTGTGTATGAGCATGGCCGTTTTCCCATTAGCAGGATGGCATCGCTCAGTGTGGGGGGGAATTACACCCGGGGCCAGACCCCACCGTGGTGTAAATCAAGAGTAACCAGAGTGCTCCCCTCCCTGCCAGCCTTGGGGCAGGATTCCTGGGGATGGTGACCCCCACAGAGCATCTCTGAGCCCCCCATGTTGTAGGCCACAACCTGACTCCCCCCGGCTTTGCCGTTAAGCCAGGTGAAGCGTGGTCTCTCCATCAAGGCACTTGGTAAGGCAAGTGGTCTTAAAACATTCATCAAACACCAACATAAAATATTAGGGCACGGAGAGGAGGAGAGGGGAGTAAAGCTGCTCGGCACCTGCACCAATCCACCGGAGAGGGCAGGATCCACAGCAGGCCCCACGGCTGGACCGGGGTGGGGGACGCGGCGGTGTGACCCCTGCCCAGTGCTGGCCGGAGCTGCCAAGAAGGAGCCAGGTCCGTGCTGGCCCCAGATTTGGGGATGCTCCAGCTGCCCCGGGATGCTGGCAAGCCATGACCCCTCCATAGACCCTCCTTTGCCAGAACCACACTCTGGCAGCGGCTCAGCAGCACCCATGAGTGGTCCCATGGCTCTACACCCACCTGGCACCCACTCCCTTACCCCTGCCCCCCCGCACCCCCGCTGCATGCCCCCCACATGGCCAGGAGCCCCAGCAGCCTAGAGCACTTCAGAAATCCCAGTTTTATTTCAGATTGGAAACAACCAACCAGGAAGAAAGAAAAGAAAAAAAACAAAAAACCAAAAACCCAACCCAAACCCCAAACCAACTCCAAAGAATGAGAAACAGCCCCAAATCTGAACCAGTCCAGTGCCCAGGTGGGTGCTACATACAGGCTGGGGGGGCTTGGGGGTGTGCAGGGTGGGTGGCCCTGGCCGGCGCGGGCTCCCCAACCTTGGGATCGCTCCAGCTCCTCCGAAGGGGCTCGGATCAAAGTGCATCAAGCAGGAGGTCAGCATCATCCCCCCGTCTGGCAGGTGGGGAAACCGAGGCACGGCACGGGGCCGGGGTGGGGGGCGAGGCAGGGGGGGAGTGAAATCCAGCCCTTGGCAGCCAAGTCCATGCAAACGCTCCCATCTCTAGAAATCATCTCAGGCGCGTGTATTGCTTAGGGGATGATTTGGTTTTTATCGTAAATATAGAGCTATAGACGCTAGTATCGGTGTATCCAACGGGATCCTACGCTCGGGGGGCTATCCACCCCAGCGCGAGGAGGGGGCGGCACACGGGGCTCCATGCACGTTACATGCATTTACGGGTTTGGTTTTTTTCTGGCGAGGGCTTTTTTTTCATTCGTGTTTGTGTGTCTTTATCAAAGTTTCCATGTTCTGCAAACAGCCATGCGCTCACATTGTCCCAGGACAGCGGGGACCCGGCGCGGGTCGTCCCCCTCGGGTTGGCCCCCCTCCCAGGGGGGTTTCCGTGTCTGATTCAAATATGTGTGTATATATATATATATCTCTATACTCCTCGCTACAGGTGTGGCTCCCCGTCGGTGGCCGGCGGCAGGTGCTGGGGGCAGCCCCGCTACTTCATGCCACTGCGCAGCACCTGGTTGGCAGCAATGAGCATCACGCTGATGATGAAGGCAATGGCGAAGGCGCAGATGAGGCTCTTGCGCACGCAGGTCTGCCGGATCTGCTGGCTGGAGCAGGCTGCGGGGAGAGCCAGGGGGTTACCCCAATGCTCCCCTTCCCCCCCGCCCCAACCCCGAGTACCCGGTGCCATCCCAGTGATGGCGGGGCTGGGGGAGGTATTTGGCATCCCTGTGCAGCCGGCACTCACTCTCCACGTCGACGGGGCACTCCTCGGCTGTGCCCATGTGGCTCTCCTCCTCCGTCATGATGATGTTCTCGATGTCCTTCATGGAGAGGTGCTCGCAGAAGGTGTCGTACAGCAGCCGCTTCAGCTCGTCCACTGTCAGCTTCTGCATGTCGCACTGCAGGGAGCGGGCAGGGGGCTCGGGCAGGGGCTGACCCCATGGTCAAGGGGGTACAGTGCTGCTGGGGGGGTCCCCCCGGCACTCTTGGGTGCTGTATTTTGGATGGACCCTCCCCCATTTTGGGCAGGGAAAGGTCTGGTGTCCTGCCGGTTCCCTGGCAGAGCGGGGCTGGCTGCTCCTGCGAGGGGCACCCAGTGGGTGCTTGTGCCAGCCACCACCCTGTGCCATGGCAGGGAGGGATGGTGTACCCCAACCCTGACCCTGACACTTACACTAACCCTAACCCTAAATCTGACCCTCACCCTCACCCTGACCCTGACCCCAACCCCAACCCTAACCCTTAAACCTATTCTGACCCTGACCCCAACCCTAACCCCAGTCCCAACCTTGACCCTGACCCCTTGCTGCCAGTGGTCTGGGTGTGGGGGCCAGGGGTGCTGCCCCCCAGGGGGGAGGGGGTCCCCCCCCTACCTTCCAGAAGACGGTGTCAAAGTCCGTGCCGTGGAATTTCTCCGGGATGCCCGAGGTGGACAGCTTGGGCCCCAATAACGTCACGAACTCCTCAAAGTCCACCTGTCCATCACCTGTGGGACACAGAGGTGGCTGTCACCCCCTGCCCAGCCATGGGAGCACGTGTGACACTCCCACCCCCCACCCAGAAGAGTCCCCGTGGGGCAGCTTGGAGCGAGACACCCTGCCTGGACCCAGTGATGCTCAGCTGTACCCCGCTCCTGGGCAGCCCGGGGAGGTCCTGCTCGAAGCCTTAGTGTTTTTTTTCTGGGGGGAACCTCCTCCTGGGCTTGGCATTGCCTGTGGGGACCCTGCTCCTGGGCACAGCACCTGGGGGGCTCAGGCAGTGCCCAGAGCCCCCATCCCTAATATCCACCTGCAATGGCCCAGAGCAGCAGCCAGTATTACAGGAGCCTGGGGTCTTGTACTTCACCAGCCAGGGAACCCCACACTGAGTGGGGACCCCCAATACCAGCTGGGACCCTGTGGGTGGTCAGGGGCCACCAAAACCAGTTGGGGACCTCAACACCATCTGGGAACCTCCAGCAAAGTTAGGGGCCTCCCAACACTGGCCAGGATGCCCAACACTGGCTGGGGTCCCCCAGTGCTGGCTGGAGACCCTGAAAACCAGTCGGGGACCCCAACACTGGCTGGGTACCTCCAACATAATTTGGGGTTCCCAACACCGCTAGGATGGCCAACACTGGCTGAGGTCCCCAGTGCCAGCTGGGACCTCCAATGCCATCTGGGGACATCCAACACCACCCAGGACCCCAAACACCAGCTGGAACTGCAACTCCAGCTGGGACCCCAACGCCACTTGGGGACCCCCGTGGTGGCCATGACCCCGGGGGCTTGCTGGGACAGGGGACAGGGTGCCGCCAGGCTGGCCGTGTCCTGCGGCTGCGGAAGATGCTGGTGTCGGGGCTGTCAGGCCAGCACTAACAATGAGTAATGAAGGGAGCAGCAGCTTGGCAGTGCTGCCGGAAAGGCTTTTAAATGGGGGGAAAAAAAAGGAAACCAATAAATTAACGAGCTCTTTAAGGTCCCGATCAGTGCAGGAGCGACAGGGACAGGCTAACAGTGGCCGTCAGTGCTGCAGGCTCATGGGCAGACCGGCCTGCCAGCATGGCCTGGGGTGCAGGATCCAACCCAGTGTGTAGGATCCAACCAGGGTGTAGGATCCATCCCCAGCATCCTGGTCCCAGCAGGTTTGGCAAGCCAGAAGAGGTGCTGTTCCCGCCTGCAAGCGCTCCAGGATCATTAAATCCTCCTAAATGAAGCTGCAGTGGTGATGATGATGATGATGATGGATGTGTGGGAGGCTCTGGGCATGAGGCAGAGCCTGGATCAGGCCCTCCTGGCGTGTTGCATCCCACATCGGGTCTGGCAGCCACCAGCCAGTGGGGTGGAAATGGGGCAAATCGGGTGTTTCATCAAAGGGGAGGGCAGGAGATCTCCGTCACTATCCCCATCCCTGTCCCCGTCCCCGTCCCAGGGCACCGGGGTCCTACCGTCCATGTCGAGGCGCTGGATGATGACTTCCAGCTCCACCTCATTGGGCATGTAGCCCAGGGAGCGCATGGCCGTGCCCAGCTCCTGCTTGGAGATGAAGCCATTGCCATCCCGGTCAAACACCTTGAAGGCTTCGCGGATCTCTGCGGGGGGAGCAGGGATGAGTCCGGCCACCCTGGCCCTGGCACCCCCCAGCCCCTGTCCCCAAGGTGGATCACCCATCCCTCCAGCCATAGTGGGGTCCCCCTTACAGAGGGGAAACTGAGGCATGGCACGAGGGGTGCCACCCCTGCAGGGATCAGAGCCTCCCCCAAGCAACACTGTGTCTGTGTGTGTGCACCAGGAGGGGTGTGCAAGGCAGTGCACACACACCCACACCCCCTTGCTGCCTTCTGCAGCCAAAACCCCATCATCCTGCCCAAAACACCTTCCCTGGGAACTCCTGAGCTCAGGGTATCCGCCAGGCGGGGGCTGCGGCTGGGGAGACCCCCCTCCCCCAACGCTGCAGCATTGAGCTGGGAGCATCCCGTGCCCTGCGCCCCGGGTGCTGGCACAGGGAGGGTGCTGGGTACCAGGTGCGCTAGCACCCGTGTCTCCCCTGGGGACTTAACACCCATCCTGGGGCGATGGGGTGGGTGCCGCAGTTGTGCTGCGCTTCAGCCAAAAAATACTTCCTGGGGTTGCTTCGGTGTTCAGCCCTCTCCCATGCAGAGGAAGATGGAACAGAGAGGGGCAGAAACGGGGAAAATTTGGGGTTTCTGGCTCAAAATGAGCCCCTGGAAGTGGGGAAGATCCCTGTGGGCTGGCAGGGAGAGGCTGTGCTGAGCTTAGAGGGCAGCAGGGAAACTGAGGCACGGTGCTTGCCACCCTGTGTGGCTATTGCCCACCCAAAAGCCTCGCGGTGCCCGTCGGCTCCATCCCACCTCCCGCTGTGCTCGGAGCTTTCCTCCTTTTGGGGGGCACTTCTGCCTTTTGGATGCCCCCCGACAAGTGGAGCTGCAACCAGGCTGATGGGGAAGAAGGGACCAGGTGGACTTGTGTCTGGAACGCCAGGAAGCCGGGCCGGGATGCTGGTGCCCTCTTCCTTTGCCAGGCAGCAGCATCAGCGTGCAGGTCTTTGCCAGCTGCTGGAGGGCTCCGAGGTGGAGGAGCCAGGCAGGAGAAACAAGGGCTGAGAACTGAGCTTTTGGGGGCAAAACCCCACCCAGGGTTGTACTATTGATGCCCAGCGCTTGGGGACCTCCCTGCCAGATCGTGGCCCACGAGTGATGTCTTCCAAGGTGTTTTGGGGGAGTTTTGGGGGTTCTGGCCTGCCAGCACAATGGCTGAGCTTCTCCACGGCTGGCATTTGTGCCTGGGCAGCGCGGCGCTCCTGGCTGCCCTCAAGCTCACGGGGAGCCCCTCTCCGGTCCAGGCACCTCCAAAATTCACCCTTCAAGGCTGCTCACCCCCAGACTGCCCAAAGGTGATTCCCTGTCACCCAGCTCAGGGTGCTGGTGGAAAGGCAAGGACATGTTCAATGGTCAAATCAGGGTCCCAGCAGGGTGCCCCCTCCCAAAGCTGGGGCACCCCAACCTACCCAGCGGAGCCAGCAGCACCCTGCCCTGGTTTGCACCCTGCATCTTCTCAGCCCCAGTGCAGAGCCACGAGGGGCAGCTGGGGGCCGGGAGGGGGGCAGGAACATCCCCCTAAACCAGGAGGTGGGAGCAGGTGGCAGCATGCCCCCCCCCCCAGCGGCGCAGGTGTCTGGCGCCTCGTGGGGTCACCTTGGGGCTCCTGCCGCTGCCATCGATCCCTGCGGCCACGTGGCATGGCAGGCGGGCAGCCGCAGGTGGGGTGCTGGGGGGAGCCCTGGGCTGGCAGCACCCCGGGGCCCATCAGCACCCATCGGTGCTGTGCAAGGCTGGGTGTGCTACCACAGTGCCCTGGCACACGTGCACGCACACACAGTGGGTGTGTGCACACACACTGCAGCGAGGCTGTGCACCGACGTGTGTGCACAGGCATGGGCTGCAGGGAGGCTGTGCACACCCACACCTTGCAGCAATGCTGTACTTGTGTGTGCGTGCATGCACCACCACCTTGCAGCGGCACACTTGTGCATGCACACACACCCACAGACACCTTGCAGCAATGCTGTACTTGTGCGTGCACACACATGGACGCACACACAACCACATTGCAGCGCTGCTGTATTTGTGCGTGCACACACAAACACCTTGCAGCGATGTACTTGTGCACGCACACACACAGAGCCACCTTGCAGTGGCGCTGTACTTGTGCATGCACACACAGACACCTTGCAGTGGTGCTGTACTCGTGCACGCGCGCACACAGACACCTTGCAGTGGTGCTGTACTTGTGCATGCACACAGAGACACCTTGCAGTGATGCTGTACTTGTGCACACACATGCAGACACACACAGACCCACAGTGCAGTGCTGTACTTGTGCATGCACACCCCCCTCTTGCAGTGATGCTGTACTTGTGCACACACACACACACTCTCTGCAGCAGGGCTGTGCATATGAACCCATCCTGCTCTGGCGCCGTACGTGTGTGCACACACCCTGCAGCGAGGCTGTACATGTGCACGCACACGCTGCAGTGATGCTGCCCGTGTGTACACACACCCCCACACACACCCTGCAGTCAGGCCGTGTGTGTACATAAAGCTGCGTGAGCACATGTGCAGTGGGATCGTGCAAAGGTGTGGGTGCACACACTTGTGCACAGACACAGCCCCTGCAGTGAGGCTGTGAACGGGCACGTAAGCGCACACGCACCCAACCTGCAGAGCTGTGTGTGCACACACCCTCGGTGTGAGCCCGTGTCCATGCCCGCTGGGGGCTTCCAGCCAGGTTTTGGGGCCAGAGCCCCCCCAACCCTGGGGTTTCCTACCTCAGTTTCCCCACGGCAAGTCCCCAGGGGCTCCAGGCCTGATGCCCAGCCCCCTCCATCCTCCCCCAAAGGCACAGCAGGGCCGTGCATGGGGCCACTCCGTGCCTCAGTTTCCCCTGTGGTGCCTCTTTTAGGGGCAGCGGAGGCGCCGGGGGGGCTGCAGCCCCTTCCTCCCGCCCCCAGCAGAGCGGGGCTCCCCGGGGACACCCCGAGCCGAGCCGGGCCGGCCTGGGGGTACTGGCAGAGCCCGTCCCACTGCCCTGGCAAACTTTTGGGGTGGAAAAGGCCATTCTGACTGTGTGAGCTGAGCCCGGCCCCGCTCATCGCACGAGTGGGCAAAGCCCGGCCGGCCGCTGCTCCCGGCCGGAGCCTGGTGGCACCGGGACTGCGCGGGGGTGCCATGACCCGGGGTGAGGGGGTGGCACGGGTGACAACCGCCCCCGGGGCCCCCGCGCCGCCAGCCACTGTCATATTATGACAGCGGGGAGGGTGGCCCCGGCACGGCGGGGGGTCCGGCCCGCGACGCCACCGCCGGTCCCTGCTGTGTCATATTGTCATAACGGTGACACCGGGGCCAGGACCCCCACCAGCCCCCCGGCTCTCTCCCATGCTTTCCTTCCCCCCCCCAGCCCCCCCCCCCCCCATCCATCCATCCATCCATCCATCCATCCATCCGCATCCCGCTCGCCTTCAGCCCTCCCCGGGCACCGGGGGCCGCGCACCCCCCCCGGCCGCGCTGCCCCCCCGCCTCCGGCCCGCTCACCCTCCAGCTCGTCCTCCGGGATCTCCACCGGGTGCTGCTCGGCGAGGATGTTGGGGACGGTGTAGATCCCCCGGTACATCAAAGCCGCCGTCACCGGGTGGAAAGGCATCTTCGGGGCTTCCCAAAAGCCAAAGTTGAAACCCAAATCTCCCCCGGGGGGGGGTCCCCAGCCGGCACCGGGGTAACGCTACAAACAAGTTACCGGTACCCGCCGCCCCCCGCCCGGCACCCACCGGCCAGGGGGGGCCAGGGCGGGCGGTTCTCCCCGTCCTCCGGGGCCGGCGGCGGGACGGGGCTGGCGGCGGAGCCCCTCACCGGGGCGTCAGGGCGCGGGGGGGCTCCGCGCCGGCGGAGGCTGGGGGCGGCCCGCTTCCCCCGCGCACATGCCCGCCCGAAGTGGCAACGGGAGGCGAAAGCATCCAGGCACCGGCTAAATCCCGGCGGCGGCGGCGGGGGGGACGGGGCTGGCCATGCCGCTCCGGGCCCCCCCCCCTCCGCCAGCCCCGGGCCGCTCACAGCCCCCGGGGGGCCGCTGCCGCCGGGCCACGCTCCCCGGCGGGGCCCGGCATGGCGGGGCCGCGGCCGAGGGCGGCCTCTTCCTCCTCCTCCTCCTCCTCTTTCCCCCTCGCCAAGTGTCCCGGGCAGGGCCGGGCCGGGCTCCGCCGCTGGCTCAGCCCCCGGCGCCGCGCACCCGCCGCCCCCCCCGCCGCCGCCGGCAGCCGGAGCATCCTTGGCCGCGGCCCCCGGGGAAGCGGCGGCGGAATCCGGGGCGAAGCGGCGGGAACGGGCGGGTTTTGAACGGTCCCGCCTGGCAAATGGGGCTGGGGGCGGGGGGCGGCGGGTGCCTCCCCCCGGGCGGGGGAGCTGCGGCAGGGAGGGTGACACAGCCCCCCCCGCCCCCCCCCCCCCCCCCCCCCCCCGCTTCCGTCAGCGTCCCGGGCCCGATCCTGCCCCGGCAGGGCTGGGGGGGGCAGGTGCTGCCGGAGGGGCTGGTGAATGCAGCCCCGGTGGGTCCCCGTGGCCCTCCCATGGGCCAGCAGCTGGCACCCCAGGGTCCCCCACACGCAGCACCCCATGACCAGGCAGTCATTACCCCGAGGCCCCACACATGGCACCCCAGGTTGTCACCACCCCAAAGTCCCTGCGCAGCACCCTGGGCTGGCACAGCCACCCCCCCAGGGTCCCCACACCCAGCACCCTGCTCCTGGGGTAGGCACCGTCCCAGGGTCCCCGCACACAGCATCCCCGGCTGCTGCACCCTGAGCTCCCTCCACATGGCACCCCATGCCTGGGCAGCTGTCACCCCAGCGTCCCCCTACTTGGCACCACAGGCTGCCATAACCCTGAGGTCCCCACACACAGCACCCCATGCCCAGGCCATTGTCACCCTGAGGTCCCCACACACAGCACGCACCCCAGGCCATCATCACCCCAAAGCCCCTGCATGCAGCACCCTGGGCCGGGGCAGCCCAGTCACCCTGAGGTCCCCAGGGTGCTGCAGGGTGGCAGGGACACTACTGCCAAACCTCCTGCTCCCACACCGGGGCAAAAATGAGCCATGGAAGAGGAGCGGAGAGGGGCCAGGAGTGAAACCCTCTGTCCCTGTCCCCATTTCCAGTTGCTCCTTGCTTCCCCCCAAGCCTTGATGACATTTTTTGCCTTATTTCTCACTTTGTCATTGATTAATGGCAGCTGGGCTCACATGCCAGGGCAGCTCCCCACTGTGCCATGTCCCCGCAGCATCCATGTCCCCGTGGCCTCCGCCACGGTCCCCGGACAAGGATGCTGCCCAGCATCTGGGACCTCTCTCCCAAATCCCACTGTTCACCTTGCCTGGCTTGTCTCCTGGCAGACCCCAGCCTGTTGGGAGATGGGGGTCACAGTGTCCCCCGTGCCTGAGTGGCATCTCTGTGGCTGGGCACGGTGGCTTGGGCAGGTCACCAAAGCCCTGCTCCTGCCGGAGGCTGCCTTTGGAGGTGCTGTGGCAGGAGGGCAGGGGTCAGGGGCAAGAGGGAAAACGTTCCCAGAGCCATTACAGGGTGGGAAAGGGGAAGGGGGAGGGCCGGCACCTCTCAGGTGCTCATCGAACACCAAGGATGCTCGATGGGGAAACTGAGGCACAGCGGGACAGGCTCGAGATGTGCTTCTTGTGCTGGGACTGTCACAAGAACCCCTATATAACAGGGTTCCTGCTGTTAAATTATTGCTGTTAAATTCCTGCTGTTCCTTCATTAAAACCCCCTCAGCATCCCGAGCCACCCCGGCCACGTGCTCAGCCTCAGCACTTGCCTTACTCAGCTCAACACCGCCGGGAATCTGGGGGCAGGCAGCAGCTCCAACCTGCCCCTGCCCTACATCTCCCACCTCCCACGGGAGCATCAGCCAGGATCCCACACCGAGGCTCCCCAAAACCCACCACCCTTCCGTGGCCGCCTCTCGGCAGTGCTGCCTGTGCAGCCTCCGGATGATTTTAACCAGCTGGGGTCCCCTTTAAGCTATTTTTTAGCTGGGAGAATTTTCCTTCTCCGGCAGCGGAAAACCACCACGGCCACACTCCTGAGCTGGGGAATTTCAGTGCTGATCGAATCCCTGATGCTGCAGCGTGTTGGCTCCCAGGGCAGGATCCTTCCTCCCAGGATGTCACAGCTCGGGGGTGGCTTTTTCCAGCTTTGATAAAACTTCATCCCGCACCAGGGCTGGGGATGGTGCTGTGGCACATGGACCTGCTCCCCAGGGGAGTCCCCAGTGTCTAATACTGTGGTTGAGCTCACAGCACAGCACTGAGGGGGAGGATGCTGATAATAAGAAGTTACTTTTTGGGGAGAAAGAAACCCCAAAAGACAAAGCAGCCTAATTGAAAATCTCCTCCTTTTCTCTTAGAGGATCAATTTGCTCCTCAATGTTAACGAAGTTGCCCTCCCAATTAATTCTCGCTTTGCCCACCGGAGGTCTCAGGGTGGAAACTCATTAATTTCTCACCACCCAAACCCTGGCAGGAATAATACTGCAAATTTCTGGGCTTTCCCCCCCAAAATCCCCGCAGGAATTCTCTGTGCTCCGCAGCAACAGGGACCTGTCGGAGCATCCTTCCCTGCAGATGGAGGAGGCAGCCGGTCCATCCTGGCGCCTGCTGCTCCATCCCTGGGGATAGAGGGCGTGAGCATGTGGTGGTACACAGGGGGAAAATGAGAATTAAACAACAGCTTAACTGCACTTGAAGTCGTGATTGGTTTTTTGTTCATTAGGGATCACCGGTGGAGAGCTCTCAGTGCTCAGCTGGAGATCCCCATCCTGCTCAGCTGCACCACTCTCTTCCTCACGGGATGAAGGCTGGCACCTTCCCCCAGCACAACCTGTGCCATCACCCACCGCTCTGCCCCACAGCCCCTTTGTTTCAATTTCCTCACTTATTTTGGGGTGAGAAGCTCTGAACTGGTTTCCTTAGACCTCAGACCTGAGATGATGGGGTGGAGGCAGCGGCACCCCCAAACCCCAGGGATTTCAGTTTAAAATCCCAGCCACAGCCAGGTGATTTATGTGTTTCCCACACTGCTGGGACATTGCAAATGTTCCTTTCCATAATTTCTCCACTACTTTATTAGTGATTCCTCTTCACAGTTCTCCCTTTATTTTATTAGGGACGCAGGCCAGCCTTGCCAGCAGGTCAATGCCACCTTTCCCAACCAAGCCTTCACCCCTCCTGCAATGGCAGCACCTTCCCGACACTCCTGGGTGGTACCCTAATTAGCTGATCCCACTAATGAGGTGGGAGAAGCGTGATTCAGGCCTGGCATTTTCCATCTTACTTGTTGCTTTACAAGGATCTTGCTCTCAAGAGCACTTGCTCCCAGGTTCACATCCCAACATCAACGTCTTTATTTCTCTCAGGAAGATTGGGGGGGGGGGGGAATTAAAAGGAATAAAGTCATGCTGGCACGGAGATGGTGCTGATTTATCTTTAATTTAATCTTCTCCTCCTCATTTATTACTGTGCCTGCTCACGCAGCCTCCCCTGGCAGGGCTGAGCTGCCCTGCTCACTCCCTACTGTCCCTCTGCCCAGTGGAGGCTCCGTGCTGGAGCCTCTCCCTGCCCTGAGCGTATCCTGCCTGCTCCATCCATCCAGGTGTTTGCAAGTCTGGTCTCGACCCACATCCCTGACTAAAATTCCCCATGGTCCTTGCGGAGGAGAGATGGGAAGGGGATGGGAAGGGGATGGATGAGGATGAAGATTGGGATGGGGATGGGAGGAGATGGGGATGAGGATGGGTATTGGGATGAGGATGAGGAATGGGATGTGAATGGGATGGAGATGAGGATGGGATAGGGATGGGGACAAGGATCCCTCACAGGGATGGGAAGGCTCACGGGAACATGGAAAGCTGGCAGATATGGGGATGGGATGGTGCAAAACTGGGCTGGGTGCCCTCCAATCCCCCAGGGCAACCCCGCAGATAACCCACCCCAGGGCAACATGAGGATGCTGGGGTGGGGACAGCACCACATCATCCTCCGAGATACAACATCACTCAGACTGAGCACAGGGAGGGGACATGAGCAGGCCAGGGTGGCTGTTGTGTCATTTTAAAGTCACTTGCTGGCACCGAGCCCTCAGAGGCACTGGAGGCATCAATCTCCCAGGGCCGTTGCTGTCAGCTGGGTATTTAGTGAAATGTTTCTTAAATGAACGCTTGATGGAAGAAGAGGGATGGCTGCAACGTACCGAGCCGCAAGGTTATCCCTGCCGCCGCACTGGCTGCCAGCTCCCAGCGCCTGCTGTTACCCCTGGGGAGTGGGGCTGGGATAACCCCCCAGGGGGGCTTCGGGAGCTGCTGCCCGGTGCAGTTGTGGCTGTTCCCGTGCAGGGATGCATTTCAGAGCAAATCACACCCATGATGGGGGAAACACCAGGCAAAGCTCCAGGCAGCTGGTGCAGTTGGGGAGGGAAGGGAGAATGGGAAAGGCTTTGAGAGCTCCATTTAATTTGGGTTCTCAAGGGGGAAAATAGCCGCTCCGTGGGAGGAGGCAAGATTTCTTAGGAGAAATTTTTCTTTATGAAAACTGGGAAAAACTGAAATGAGCCTGTTCTTAGCATCCCTCCAAGTGGATGCAGCCCAGGATGCCGAGGGCAGTGGCAAGTCCACTTGCTCCCACCAGGAGACAGAGCAGGGAAACCACTCCCAGAGATCTCAGCCAAGGATCTTCTTAAACTCATTAACAGCATAAAAAAAGACCCACGGGAAGCACAGCCTGCCCAGGAAGGAGTGCGGTAACACAGGGTGGGATCCACTTTTCAACAGGGGTGCACAAGAGGGGAGCAAAAGCGGTGGCTCTGCCAGAGCCGTGCTTGGCCCCACAGGCACCACGCAAGGGTGAAGCCATCCCTGGCCCCACCTGGCTGAAGTTCAGCCCATGCCCTCAGTGAAAGCAGCAGGAAGAGGAATAAATTCAACCAAACCCACATGGCAGCACCTGTGCCTCTGTGGTGCGGGCGGGCACTGGTACCAGGTGGGTCACTGGGCACTTTTTTTTCACCACAGCCAACACTGAAGTCAGAATCCAGAACAAAACCACCGGCTGAGCATTAAGATTGTTTGGAAATGGCTTCCATGCCTCCCTTGCAGCATCCCTACATCTTTTCCTCTCTGTACACATCACCCCAACAATCCTCCCTGCAATGAGTTTTGCCTCCTGGACATGGCTGTGCCGGGCCAGGCTCTGCACCCATCCTGCTGTTGGTGGCCTGGTGACGCTGCCAGGAGACACTGGCAATCATCTGTGCCATGCCAGCACAGCAATGTCAGGCAGCAACATCAGCTCCATCTTTCCAGGATGCTGTGACTTGTTGCACTGGGATGTCCCAGTGCCATGATGCCAGGATGTGGTGGTACCCAGTGCCAGGATGTCCTGCACCAAACCACAGCATCCTGCATGCCCTGCGCAGTCCTGTACCCCCCCCCCCCCAAGGTCAGACACCCTATCGCATGATCCTGCACCCCATCACATGGTCTTGCACCCTACTACATGGTCCTGTACCCCGTCTCACAGTCCTGCACCCCACCATGTGGTCCTGCACCCCACCACGTGGTCCTGTACCCCACCATCGTCCCACCACATGGTCCCACACCCCACCGCGTGATCCTGTGCTCCCTCACACCTCGCCCAACATCCCCCCGCTCGGTCTGAGCAGCCTCTGGCAATTCATCCTCCGCTTGCATAGAAACCGTGGTGGCTGGAGCAGCTCCACGTGCTTTTTATTTTATAGCATCCATATATCATCCCCTCCCCGGTGATCTGCTTCAGTGGCTGAGTGTGCATCTCTGGTACCAGCCAGAGGTTTTGGCTTCGGAGCTGTGGCTTCCCCGCCGGCAATTCTCCCTCTTCACCCGTTAAGCCCTAATTAAGCCGACAAGACACACATTCGGCTTTTAATTACAGTTTTGCAGTGGCTGCCCCAGGGGAGGTGCTGGGGCAGGGGTGATGCACCGAGCTCGTCGGGTCCCTGCTGGGCCTGGGCTCAGGTGCCATCCCCTGGCGAGGCTGCCTCTCCCCTCCCTTCTCCCTCGTAATTTCATTTTCCTCCCCCTTTTTCTCCCTGGAAGACAAAGGCTGGGAAGAGGAAAAGGTAGAGGGACGCAGATGTGCCAGCCATCAGCCTGGCAGTGATGGATGAGGATGGATGAGGATGGCGGGGATGGCGTGGGGCTGGCAGCCACCAGCCAAGGAAGGACAAAGGTCCCCACGTCCCTGAGGAGATGCTGTGCCCAAGAAGCAGGACCCCGGCCAGCTTTGACCCCAGGGAGCAGCACTTTACATTGTCATCCTGCAACCTGGACCCAAACCATGTGGGAGCTGAGCACCCATGGGTGCCCCGAGCTCCCCAGGATGACTGAGAGCAGGGGTGGGGTGTCCCATGGTCTGCTCCCCTAGTTCCCACCCTGTGCTGGGTCCTGTTGCTGGTGGGCAGAGGGTGACCCCACAGAGCCACCTGCAGCCCTGGGGTGCCTTGGTCCCCCCAGCTCCAGCCTGCACTCGCAGTGGTCTGTGGCCAGGTGCCCACTGTGCAGTGCCATGCCGTGCCGTGCCACGCTGTGCCATGCCATGCCAGCCTGCATCCATTAAGCGGTGAGTCAGAGCTGGCCCAGCACTAATGCCTGCGTGCCGGCTCTGAGCGCCCAGCCTGTGTGCCAGGGCACCTGCTGCACCCCAACATCACTGGGGTGCACGAGTGCACTCCTCTGCTTCACTCCCTGTGCAAATACCACCTCCTTGGGCATGCACGCCCTGCGTGCAGATGCCCTTCCCTTGGGCATACACCCTCTTGATGCAAAAGCAGCCCTCGTGCAAACACCCTTCCCTTGCACAAGCACACTTCCCCCATGGAAATGCCCTTCCCTTGTGCACACGCTCCCTTAATGCAAAACCATCCTGTGTGCAAATGCAATTCCCTTATGTAGATGCACATCCCATGTGTAAATGCCCTTCCATGCGCACACACACTTAATGCAAAAGCCTCCCTCGTGCAAATGCTCTTCCCTTGTGCACACATACCCATAGTGCAAAAGTATCCCTCGTCTAAATGCAATTTCCTTATGCAAACACACTGGCCCCGTGGAAACGGCCTTCCCTTGTGCACACCCCTCCCTTAATGCAAAAGCATCCTGTGTGCAAATGCAACTCCCTTGTGCAAACGCCCTTCCTTCGTGCACACACGCTCCCTGTACGAGCTCACGCATGCAGAGGCACCCCAGGCCCCTGCAGCCGGCCCCAGCCCTGCCCAGGGGTTTGCCAGCATCCCCCTTTCTCCCCCATTGCCTGCCCCCCCGCCCCAAGGCACCCAGTGCCACGGCAGCACCCCGGGGGACAGGGAGGCAGCAGCCCGTGTAGGAGCCAGGCAGCCACACCAGTGCCATCCCTGCCTCAGTTTCCCCATCCATCCCCCCTGCCCCCCCAAAGGCCTTTTCCTGATGGGTTTTGCCAGCCAAAGCCCTGCATGTTTTGGGTGGGCACCAAACCAGCCCCCCAAGCTCCCCCAGGCTGCTGGTCCCTGCCTGGACACCCACAGGCATCCTCATCCCCTCCACCCCGGTGGCAGTGGTGACCCCCCATCCATGGGCCCTGTCCTGCCTGCAGCCCCAGCTTCTCAGCGTGTCAGCCTTTTTTTGAGAATCTTTAATTGTCTGTAAGTGAAATGATGTGAGTGGAGGAGCCTTTGGGGACAGGGACACTCACGTGAGCAACAGATCAGCCTTCTCCGAGCATGGACGCGAGCCCATCCCCAGGCCAGCACCAAAGCCACCCCCACTGTGCAGGCGCACAGAGAACTGCTGCTAAAACGCCTGTTGCTGCCTCGGGTAGCAAAATTCCCAGATTTACATCCCAAGGAATCTGTGGCAGGAGGAAGGCATCGGGAGAGGTACATGGGAAACTGTTTGATGGGATTTTTTTCCTTGGGCAAAGTCATCTCAAGCCGACCCACACCCGCTCTGCTGCTGCCTCGGCTCTGATGAATTTAATTTTGCTAAAAAGGGAAAAAAAATCAGAATGAAATTTCCTTTGAAAGCGGAGGAATGTCCCAGGCTGCGCTGCAGGAGGGCAGACAGGGAGCTGGCTCAGGGCTGCACGCCTGTGATGCTGCCAGTGTGTGAGGCTGCAAGTGTGTGGTGCTGCAAGTGTGAGGCTGTGAGCGTGTAAGCCTGTGAGTGTGCAAGGCTGCAAGTGTGCAATACTGTAGGCACACGAGGCTGCAGGTGTGCAATGCTGTGGGTGCACGGTGCTGTGAGTGTGCACAGGTGCGAGTGTGCAATGTGAGTGAGCGGGGGCTGCAGGCTTGCAGTGCTGTGAGTGTGCAAGCTGCCAGTGTGCAATGCTGCAGGTGCGTGGTGCTGCGAAGTGCGCAGTGCTGCAAGAGCATGGTGTGGTGAGCGTGCAAGGCTCCTGCTGTGCTCAGCCCCTGTGAGCGGGTCGGGGGCCAGAGGAGACCCCCATGCTGGACCTGCACCAGCTGCACCCAGAGCATCCCCCTGCACTGCTGCCCCCGGCCCTGCAGCCTGGCAGGGCAAAGCCTTTCCAGCTTCGCTTTGGGGCCAAATCCCTCAGGGAGGGCTCTGCCCGTGCCCCACCAGCAGTGCCAGCAGTGCAGGCAGTGCAAGCAGCACACCAGCTGCACTACTGACACTGGCAGCTGCGGGCAGCTCTCCAGCCCTACACGGGAGATCAGGTCACCCACCCTCCTCTTCCCTTGCCCTCCCAGCCCCGAAATCCCCCCGTTTCCCCCCACAGCATCCCTTTGCCAAACTCCCCATCCCGGCTCCATCAGCCCTGCTTAAAACAACAGTAAAGGGGGAGAATACACCCCAGCCCACCTGCCGGGTTCACCTCCCGGGGTTTTGCTGCCAGTGAACAGATAAACAAGCACATCCATCGCCTGCATCAAGTCGCAGTGGGGCCAGGGGGGCCGGGAGCAGCCCCCCAAGGTCGGGTCTTGCAGTGGTTTGGTGAAATCCCACCGGCAGCCCCGACTCAGGGCTGGCAGCTCAGCTGGGTCCCTGCATCACCAAAGGGGTTTTATCCATAATTAATTAAAAAAATTGAGGTCAATGCAGCGCGTTGTTTATTTATTGCAGGCAGGCTGAGATCAGGCAGCGTCGGGCAGAGCCCCAGGGATGGCAAAACCAGGGCTCAGCTCCCCAGGGCGTCCCAAAGCCTGGGAGGGAGAAGGGCACCCTGCTGGAAGCAGGGATGGGGGACCCCCGGAGCGATGGGTACGAGGAAGCCATCCCAGCACATGGAAGCTGCCAGAGGGATCCCAGGACCGCAGCCATCCTTCCCGTTAACCACCCCCCGCCCCCGCCCCCCTCCGCCATTAACTGCAGCAGCAAAGGGCTTCGCGAGGTTTTACCCAAAGAAGAAACACCAACCAAGTCCCAGCTCCCCCTCTTAGTGCTTTGAATTTTTATTAAAACAAAGGAGAAAACCGCTATTTCTTCTGAGTACAACAGTCCAGGGGAATGGGAAAGCGGCTGTGCCAGGCCACAGCCACCCGGATTGCAGCCACGCGCCGGGAGCTGATCTGAGGCAGTGCGGTTTTAAATAAAAAGGGTTCAGGACACGATCTACTACACACCAAGTCCCAGGCTGACCCTCCGGCCAATGCCGGTGTGGCTGCAGGCCAGGCAAGGTTGTGGGAAGGAGGAACTGGGGGTCCCAAAGGGATCAGAGGATGCCCCAGCGCAGCACCAGCTCCATGAAAGGATAAATCGCAGCTGGAAGGGAGGTTTCTCCTCAAGCAGAGGGCAGGATTTGGGACGGAGACGAAGGAAAGGTCAGGGCATCCCCATTGCCCCCCGTGGCTGCCGCTGGGGGGGTCAGAGCTGTGAGCAAAGGCACCTGCTGGAGGGCAGGCAGGAGCGGGCAGCCCCGGCACTCACCTGCCAGGACACTGCAGCCCCTGGCTCAGCCCGGGTAGCGGCATCCCCAAGGGAGGCTCAGAGGAGCTGGGGGGGCCCACGCTGTGTTAGGGGCACCAGACCTGGGCAGCCAGCCCCAACCACCCCCCCCAGAGACGCCCTGGCCACCCGCTGCCCAGGTTTGTCACAGTTTTCAGGATAAAAAAGGTTTCATTTGGTTGGCACTAGCTGTTCAGCTCCGTATCCCTTGCAGAGAGGAGGAGGAGGAGGAGCCCTTCCTCACCACCCCCTGCCCCTGCCTCATCTCCCCAGGGAAGCAGCAGCCCTAAGCCCCACAGAGCGAGGTCCCTGCAGCCGCTGCAATCCTGCTCCCTGCCCGCCTGCGCTGGGCGCTGGGAGAGCCGGCGCGACGGCCCCCTGATTTACAGCACTCCACTAGGACATGCTCTGTGTTCCTAATGGAGCTCCAGGCACCGCCGGCACGGGGCTCCAGGGCTGGCACGCTGCTGCCAGCCGGAGCAGGCAGCCCAGAGGGATGGCATCCCTGCCAAGGGAGACCCTTTGGCACACTCCGCTGGCCGCTGGGCTGGGGGGCACGGCTGCAGCCCCGACGCCATGGAGAGCCTGGAGGGCTAAGCCAAAAAACTACGCTAGAAAAATAAGAAAAAGGCTGGGGTGGAGGGGAAAAAGGGGAAAAAGAGGGGCAGGGAGGAGGCTGTATGGACACTAAGCTAGAGAACACACAGTCTGTGGGCAGCAAGGCCCCGAGTCCGTTGGTGTGCAGAGGCTGGCAGCCCACGGTGGGGACCAGGGAGCAATGCCCAGCTCCCCAGCCCTGGTTGGGGACACTGGTCCAGGGGGAGAGGCTCCGGCTGGTGGGGGGGCCGGCCGGCAGGCAGCAGCGGTGTGGAGCGGCTGGTCGCTTCCTAGAGCTCCTCGAAGAAGGCCACGCGGGACTTGGTGCTCTGTAGGGTGAGCTGCAAGAGAGCAGAAGGGGCGGCTGAAGGGGCATGGGGCTGACCCCCTCCTTCCCCAAGGCCCCCAGCCCCAGCTTCACCCTCCCCGGGAGGGCACCAGGCTGAGCAGGAGGGAGCTATTGCCCTTCTCCCCTCCTAGCCCAGCCTCTGCCCCTCCGAAAACACCAGGGCAGCAGAAGCAGGGACGGCGGGCAGCCCTGCAGCTGAGCCCCGGCCGCAAGAAGCACAGCCCGAAGGCAAAGCGCAGGGCAAGGGGAGGCAGGCTGGGCTGGGGGAGCGTGACTGCTCTGCTGCCGACACCACCTTCCCCTCAAGCAAAGGCTGCTGAGGGGCCACAGATGCAACCAACAGAATGAGCCTGGCTGCAGCTTTCTGGCTGTGGGATAACAGGAACCTGGACCAAAGGTGCCAGTCCTGGCCGTAGGACTGTGCCCCTGGGGGCCAGCACGCTCCTTCCTTTCCTTGCCCTGGCGGTGAGGGAACACACAAGGCTCTTGCAAAGATGGAGGAGAAACAATCTCCATCAGCTGAGGGCAGAAGGAGAACCGGGCTTGTCCCTAAAGCCACAACTTCCCAAAGCCTCTGGGCCAGCCTGGTACACGTAACCTGTCACCAGTTAGGGACCATCCTCTGCTCACGTCCAACCCCAACCCACCGCCCTGGATGGGATGAGTGTGCATGCCCAGCATGGTCCCAGCAGCCACAATGTGGCTCAGCACCACCAGCCCAGCACCTGCGTGGGGCTGACGCCACCCCCCTGCCCTGGGACCTCACCCCAGACCTGCTCCCCCCACCCCGCCGGACGAAGCCGGAGAGCCCTGGCTTGCAGGACTGTGTCCCTGGAGCCGAGGCTCTATAGGACATAGAAACCCAGCCCAGAAAAGCTTTCCATGGCGGTAGCAAGCCTATCTGAAAAATAATACTTCACGGAGGGACCGTAAGCCCATTTTCTAATGGGCCAAACCAGAGATGAAAGAAACGCCCTCCGCGGCGAGGAGGAAATCGCAGGATTTACAGATAACCACCCAAAGGAGCGTGGTGGGAGAAGTGCCACATTCCACCCAGCTGCTGAATCACCGCAAGACTTTGCCAAACCAGGCAGCTGATGGCGAGGGCTTCGTTTCAGCTGGATTAAGCAGCGGTGCCTCCCGCCGGGGACGCCGGTTTTGCTGAAACAGGAATCCTCGGATCCCGTTACAGTGAGTTAAGCCCTGCGACGGAGCTGCCAAGCGCTTTCCCCTCCCTGCTTCCCCCCACGGCCTTTCCTCAGTAATTCCTTCACAGCTCTAATGCCATTCTGAAAAAAGCTGTATTGCAGAGGAAATTTCTGCAGGGGCTTAATACCCTTTGCTGGCAGCAGCTCCCAGGCCAGGGCTGGCTCTCCTCCTCCTTAGCATCCCTCTGCTCCTCCAGCATCCCCTCCAGAGCTGGATGGAGGGCGGATGAGACGGGACGGGGGCTCTGTGTGCTCTGGGCAGCTCTTTGCCCCTTTCAAGGCTGGAGGGGGGGGAAGAGCAGGCAGCCCCAGCCTGCTGCCAGCCCCACCGATGGCCCCAGCGCAGGCTTCGTTTCAGCTCCTCCAGCAGAAATCCCGCCTGCGATCCCAAGCGGGCACCTGGCTGGGTCACAGGCCGGAGGATTTGGTGCATAACACCTGAGCAGCCAGCACGGCGCGCAGCGTGGTTCTCCCCTTTGAGCAGGGTTGCTGCCTCCAGCAGCAATGAGCTGGCATGACGGGACTGCGGTCCCATGGCACGGAAGGGCGGGGTCAGTGGGGGTGTCACAGGGCTGGAGAGGGGTGGCTGAGGCTGAACAGCCCCACAGGTTTGTGTGAGTGCCAGGGCTCACATCGGAGCCCGTCTGCCCACCACAGCCCCAAATGGGGCAGCTTCACTTTCCTGTTTCACCTGATGAGACCTCTGAGAGGCCAGACACCCCCAGGGAGGAACATCTACCTGCCAGCTACCTCCTTCCTAACACCCCGCCACCAAAGTCATCTCTTCTGCAAGCTGGATGGTGAATCAAAGCATCCCACCACCTCCCCAGCCCGCAGCAGCTCACACTGCTCTCCATTAAAGCACAGCGAGGGGAGATGCCTCCCAGGTCACCCCCAGCAAACTCTGTGCTCCGACAAGGAGGCAGCTACAACCGCTGATGAGGCAGAGAGGGAAGATGTTTCCCCCAGGCTTGTAAGGCAGATTTGACTATTTTGAGTCTGCTCTCCGCCTTTAGCTACACACAGCTCTCCATTAATCCCCCACGCATTTTTGCGGGCCTGGGGAACCTCAAAGCACGGCTCAGACAGCAGCCTCTGTGCCCAAAGCTGTGCCTTCCTGAGCAAATGCTGCTGCAGTGCCAGGGGAAGCACGCGGAGGCACAGCTCCGAGGGCATCCAGCACAGGCACAAGGAGAAAGAAGAGATGCAGCCCTGCTCTTTCACCAGGGGCTCTCATCTCTGCCTTTCAAAGGCTCCCCGAGATGCTTGATGTCGGGGGTTTTTACCTATCCTGAGGGAAACCGAGGCATGGGAAGAGCAGCCCAGCTGTGGGCATACAGGGAGCACCAGCAAAGATGGGTCTTGATGAGATGGGGGTCCACAGAGAGGTGGGAGCACTGACTTCCCAAGAGGGCCATGCCCTGTGGCTCAGTGGCACACAGCTGTGGCCAGATTTTCCCATCTGAAAGGCAAAGACCACAGGGATTTCAGTTGTGGCAAGGAGAGCATCCACACTGCCAGCTCCACTCTGGCCACGCAGAGGCACCCCCACACCGCTCACCACCCCTTTGCTGCGCTCTGGCTGTTTCTGAGAAAGCCAGAGGGCTCGTGCAGTGCTGGCACCGGGGCAGGACGATTTCTTCCCATTTAGGCTCCCTGAAGAGGAGCCTCTGGCTGTCTTTCTCCCCAGGAACCTGAAGGGCATTAAGAAAGCATCACAGGAGCAGGATGCAGGCACAGCTGGCATATTTCTCATTAGCAGGAGCTGGGTTATTGCTAAGACCTGGGTGGTGGTTTGAGCAGAGGAAGGGGCCAGCAACTTCAGGCTGCTCTGCCTCCACAACCCCTGCAGCGAGGGCACCTCTGGCAGCCACCAGCACTGGGAATCACTGGGAATCACAGCTGCCCAGCAGCTCTAAGGTAGCTGCCTTCTCACATCTGATCAGTCAGGCATAGGAATAAACAGAGAGGAAATTAAGATTGCTCTTTACTGCACACTGACTCTCCACCACTGTTGCTCTGCTGTGCCTGGAAGGAAAACTCCCCCTCTCCCCTTTTTCTTTCTTTTTATTCTTGTTTTTTTCTGGTTGTTGAGCAATTACAGCCAGGGCTATCCTTGCTCCCATCGCAGGCAGCACTCGGGTGAGGCAGCAGAAAAGCCCTGCCACTGGTCGGTGGTGCGGTCTTGACAACGAGCATGGTACGGCTGCGGCACGCCAAAACCCAAGGGATCCACTGGATGAAGACGGGCAGAGCCAAGGGAAGCTCCCAGGGCAGCAAGCCCCACGGCAGCCTGACTCATCCCACCCAGCGCTGCAGGGGTACACGGAGAGCCTGCGGAAGCGGGTGGGCGCGGGGAGTCCTGCAGGCAAGCTCGCTTCCCACCTCCTTTCGGCTGCAAAAGCCCCAGACAGCTCTTTGCAGGGAAATCCCACTCCCTCACGCAGGGAGCAATGGGTTTTGCTCTTTTTCTGCACCAGAACATGAAAGCAAAGAGGAGAGCAGCCGGCGAGGACAGCACAGCCCTGCTCCAGCCTCTCCACCATCTGCTGGGGGAAAGCCCCAAGGTGGCTTCCAGCACCCCTGCAAACTCTCTGCACCCTCTGCCTCCCCTTTGCCCAGCCAGGCAAGGAGGAACATAGATCCCCGTACTGTAACGTTGTGCAGGCGAGGCAGAGTGATTAAGAGCAAGTTACATTCTCGTCAGTGCAGAGAAGGGAAAAAAATTGATTTACAAGCAGTATTATGATAATCTCCTTCCTGCGGGAGGGAGGGTGGGCTCCACAATGCCCTACCAGAGCCATCAAAGAAAATTTAGAGAGAGAGAGGGAGCGCAATTAAGCAGCCAGAGCTCAAATGAATCAAGATATGAGAAAGGAAAAGAGTCCCACTCCCTGCATTCCTGTGCTGGGGTTCCGCTGAGCTCTGCTTTCACCCAGCGCTGCTGGACTGATTTGATTTAAGATAAACAAACAAACAAAAGCAACCCAATAAGTTCCTCATAGCCAAACACAGTTTAGAGCGGCTAATCCAGTAACTGCAGGCACATAACTTCTGCTGGCCAGGCAAACCGAATAGAGAGAAAACTGCCTGGGGCTCCCAGCGAGCCCTAGAGAGCTGGTGCTCTCCCCACACACTGGAGGTGGGCCACGGGCAGGAGAAGGGGGCTGCAAATCACATCAACCTTCCACCATCCTCCCAGGTCCCAAAGAACAGGGAGAGGTTTAAAATTTCTCACTTCCTTGCTATTTCCTTGTTTATCCTGCAGCACGGCAAGGCTGAAGGAGAGGATGATCCATGCAGCACCCCCTCACCCCATGCGATGCCAGGGATGTCTTCCTGCTGCTGGGAGGGACTTCTATGGTCCCCTGCTACATCGTCACCCGGTGCTGCATACAATAACTCCTCTTCATTCCACCCCCACTCCCCTGAACATCTTTCTCCCTCCCTGCCTACTACCCAGTCCCCACTGGCCAGGTGGACCTTCCAATTCCCACATTTACTTTTGAAACCAAAACCTTCCTATTTTTCCCTCCTCACCCCCTTTCCAGTCCC
Organism: Falco biarmicus; assembly: GCF_023638135.1. Lineage (NCBI taxonomy): Eukaryota > Metazoa > Chordata > Aves > Falconiformes > Falconidae > Falco > Falco biarmicus. The sequence continues at coordinate 34,638,506 of NC_079288.1, forward strand.
CACCTCACCATTTCTTTCTTACTCCCACGCTGCCGTTTATTCTCTCTTAAGCACAACTTTCCCCCGGCCTCCAATGCTTTGATGAGTGCGTTTAAAAGAAAGAAGATGACATTCCATTTGAAGGAAACACTTTTCAAAGGCTGCCACAAAAATAGCTGATAGGCTTGACGTTTCCTAGTTTCCTTTTGCTCCTCGTAAACAAGGAAAGGAGGCTGCCGTGTCCCAGTTTAGCTGCCAGGGAGTTTCACTTCCCAGCTCCGAAGAGAACCAGGGCAGGAAGAAAACGAAGCTAGCAGGGACACGGGCTCGCACGCACACGGGCAAGACCCATGTGGGATGCACCTCCATCTCCTCTTGCACTCGGAAAAACGTGTGCCCAGAGGTGTCTGGAGCTGTTCTGCTCACCGGTATCTCCTGGCTCTTGCCAGCATCCTAGCCAGGTGCCAGGTAGGGCAAGAAGCCAGCATCCTTCCTCATCTTTTCTCTCTACCCTCACAGCTCCCAAGGGGATGGGAAATGCTGGTGCTGCTTTTCCTGGGAAGTCTCTTGCTGGTCGCATGCCTGCTCTGCGGCACACAGCCTTTCCCTCTTCTGGGGGGAGCAGATTATAGAGCTATGCCACGGCAACACTGCAGTTCTGCATCAGACTAAAGAGCACCTCATCCATGTCCAGGCTGTCACAGGATGCACAAGGAAGGACAGACCCACCTGCTTGCAGCTCAGCCTGCTCTGTACCACGCAGGCTCCCTTCTTCTGCCCTTCCCAGAGCAGAAGTATTTCTGGTGCTGGTCCCCTCCCTCCACAGCATAAAGCTCCCGAGGCGCAGTAATAGCCTCCATCTCCCCAGCAAACCACTGGAGCAAAGCAAACCCATTTCACGCAGGGGAGTCTGCAGGTCCCAGAAGGGGAGAGGTAAGGAAGGGAGTCCCCGAGAGATGACAGAAACCCCACAAGATTTGCTGAAGTCCTCGAGAGACACTGTTCAGTGATCCCTAGCAAGATGCTAGCCAGGCATAGCTGGAAAATGGACAGAGGGAAGCTGTCTGCCCCAGTGCCAACCTCCCAAAAACCTTCAGCCTGTCCAGATGATGAAGTAGCTTCGTGACATTTGGTGGTGGCACAGCAGCTTTGTATCTGCATCATGAGAGACTCAGACAGCAGTGACCATCACTAACTCACCAGTGTCCTTACACTGCTGTACAAAACAGACCACAGCATATCTTGAAGGTGGGAGGAGTGAAGACAACCTGCAGAAGCCCACTTCGCCTCACTCACAGCTCCATGCTCGGCAGCCAGGAGCTGCTCACTGCCTAAACCGGAAGGGGATGATGCTGTGTCCGTAGGAACGTGGTAAAACATGACTGTTCACGGCCCAGTGATGATGGAAGCCCAGGCTAGTCTACTGGTGATCAACAAGCAGATCTGAAGTAGCTTATCCAAACCCCAAGCGCCTCAATGATTAAGAAAAATTCTTGCATTACCTGAGTCGAGGGCAACACTGCACCACAACCAGGATCAGCCAGGAGAGAAGCCAGCAAGGGCATGGTCAGCACACCACCACCGTCCGCACAATCCCTGTGGGCTCCAGCAGTGCTGGCCCCAAGGAATAAGCTCAAGCCCAGAGAAATGCTGTGCCTGAGAAAAAGCCGAGAGCCACGTGAGAGCCTGGCGGGGAAAGGCCAAGCCTGCCTGCCGAAGCACCGGAGCACTGCTGAAGGACAAAGCTGCTTGTCTGGGAACAGGCGTGAAGATTTGCTCCTTGCCTGGATACTTCAAAGGGCTTAAATCACAGTAAATAAGCATGACTGTGCAAGAAGAAAGCAACTGGAATGAAAGACCCAATTGTGTTTTAGAGCAGCAGTCTGTCCTGGGAGCCTTCCTACACTGGAGGATGCAAGGAAAAAGTGGGGGTTTTTTCATCTTCTACCATAGCCTAAGTGGCAAACCCTCCTGAAGCTGAGCCAGCTGGAGTCAGGAGTGCCAGCCCACAGTGGAGAGCACTACAGAGAAGGGAAATCAGTTTCCAGATGAGGTGCTTGTGCTGTGCCCACAGAGCTCATAAAAAAGGATTAGCATGTTAACCACGTAATTAAACATGAAAAACTTAGCAGGCGTCTTCAAAGGCAGGCAACAAAACCCAGAGGTCACACCGCAGCACTTGCTGTGCATCTGGTTTAATTATGGGGGCTCCTCCCAGGCACCAAATCTCTCCCAGCTGCTGGATTAGTCTTTTCACAAACTGCCAGGGCTTCATTTCACTTCCTCATGCTGTGGCTGCAAGTGGATTTTGCCCCAGTTTCACCTGCCAAGGTGTTCTTCAAGCCAGTCGGGACGGGACAGCGGGTTTCAACCCCAAAGACACATACAATGCCTCCCCCAAGGTGGCCCAGACCTACAGGGTCATCCCTCGTTTTAGTCTCTTCCCCAAGGAAATGCTTAACAATGAGAGCAGCCTGTCTTGGGAACAACCTGCAGCTGGCACAAACCCCTGACCCGAGTGATTTACAGCACTGCCTGCAGCCTTGAAAGGGCTGGTCCATTCAAGAACAGCACAAACCTGTGCTGATCGCTTCTGGGTACCAGCCAGGGAGAAGTCTGCATCTAAAGCATCCTCCTGCCTCTGCTAAAGAGCTCCAGAGGCGCTGCGAAATTGCTCCACCGTTGGCTGTATGCGCCCACCATGCAGGCAGGGCTGTGCAAGCCCTCAGAGTAACTTTTAACGAAAGCCTTTTCCAAAGGTGCTTACCGCCAGGTTTGCTACCCGCTGTCACGAGTACTGTTACCACTGCATCCGTGCCATTTCTTCCCTTTAGCGCTACCACTCCAAACTCGCTAAAACCCTGTGAGTGTGCAAGAACCAGGGTCAAGTAAAGAGCAAGAAAGCTTCCCCAAACTCATCCTCCCAAAGGAGGGAGTAGATGCTCTGCACACACCCAGCCTGCAGACTGAGGGCAAATCCTCGGAGGAAAGCAGGCTCTGGAAAGAAGAGACATGGCACTAACAGAGCGGGAGTCGCTGGCGTGCTGAAGGAGGCAGGGGACAGGCAGAGGCATCGCAGGCAGGAAGGACAGCCAGTGTCCCTGGGTGTGAGGGTGACCCTTCAGCACAGTCTCCCTGGACCACCCCCAGCTGCAGCCTTGCCCAAAAGCTACCTGCAGACACTGGCTGTCCTCGACAGTCTGCTTTACCTTCCTGTGACACTTCTCAAACAGGCAGACGCTGATAACGTGTCCACGTGCTGTTCTGCTCCAAGACGGAGGTGCACATTTTTAGCCTGTTATGACAGTTTTGGCAGCAAAGAGTTGATGGGTTTTGTGTGGTTGGCTGGTGTGGTTTTTTTTTTTAATCCTGTATTTCTTTCTGCAGCAAACAAGGGGGAAGCTCCTGGCTTACTTCATTAAAGACATCTTCAAAGGCCACCCTGCACCTCCAATAGATTCCCAGCCAGTGGCAGCAGAGCAAACACAGGCATGCTTAATTATTTAGGCATCTACGCCTGCACTCCCCCACTGATGTTGTCAACTCAACTTCTGCCAAGAAAGATGCTTCCCAGCACGGAGGACCAGGTGCAAAAATGAACGCAGAGACACTGTGAACACTACCAAGGAAGCGAGAGCCAGGCAGGGCGGCTGCCTGCGACATGCTGCACGGGTTCACCGCAGGGACGGGCAGGGTGCTGCGCCGCGGGTGGCAAGCCTGGTGTCACCAGCACCGCACCCTGCTGTGGCGTGGAAGGAGCGCTGTCAGCGTGCCAGCAATGGGAGCTGGCTAGAGCAGTGCATATTGCAGGCAAGCTCATGCACGGGTTAGTATTACAGCCAGTGATCCCATCACCCCACGCAGAGTACCTTGGAATAACCTACTTTGAAGTCTCAAATGCAGATAGGTCTTCTGCCCTGGGCTTGAGGCTAAACCAGCAAAATAAAATGAACAACAACAACAAAAAAAATCCTCTGTCATACGAGTAATGTCAGGTCATTTGTGCAATCTGTACAGTTTGCCTGGAGTGCTGAAGTGATCAGCGGCTTCCAGGTGGGGCAGAGGTTTGGTATTATTTAAGTATTGCCTAACTGCTACCCCATTTCCAGTGTCTTGTCTTGCATTTTCCTCGCCATCACAACTGCAAAGACAAAAGTTCTCCTGACCTCCTGGCGACAGGAACAAAAGCAGTCTGTAATTTTATTCTGATGTGCTCCACTAATAGACTATTAGTTAAAAACCTTTGCTCCTCCAGCTAAGATGTAGGAGCTGTGCAGCCTCGGTTCCCTCTTGGAGGGAGGGGACAGGACAAGACTCCAGCTTCAAAGGAACGAAGACTGACCGCATAGTCCCAATTACAGCGATAAGCCCTGAGAAGACATCGAAATGGTTGCCCAGCCACCTTCTTTAAGTGAGACAAATGGGACCATCAGCTCTCTATGAATTTGTCTCTGTCAGAAGTGAAAATTTAACATTTTCCGTTTAAACTGAGGACTCTGAGCAGAGACAAAACCTAACAAAACCTACTGGGAGCAGAAATGTCTTCGGATTCTATAATGACAAAAGGGCCTGTGAAGATTTTTTATTTTCTCTGTTCTGGTGGGACAGGAACCTGAATAGCTCAGGGCTAACACAGGGAAACGAGGAAGCGAGACCCACTAGATTCATTTCCCTGCCCCAATTCAGTGATCATAAATTGCCAGCCAGGAAATTTGGCATGAACCAGTATCTTTAAATCCTTTCAGATGTAACTCTCAGCTGGGAGTAGTAAAGAAAGAAGGATTTCATTTTAAAACCTGGAGTAGTTACCACAGCCTGCATCCCTTGCCATACAGATTTCCAAATCCTTCACAAGAACAGCTGCTAGCAGAAAGCCAGCTGGGTAAAAGCTTTTGCGGTGTAAAAGCCTTTGCAGATGAGTGGGGCTGACCACTACATCCCAGCATACCAATTACGGATGTGCCCCCAGCCCCTCGTTACGCTAGGCCCAGCTGGGAGAACAGCAGAGCTACTAAGCAAAGGAAAAGGTCAGGATGTAGAAATAAAGAACGGGCTTTGTTGTGACCTTTCAGGTGTGACCCCCGGGCTAGCAGACCCAGCCATCCTAACTTTTGGGCGAAGTTGGTCATCTCAACCGCATTTCTAGAGGCAGGTGGTTCCAGGGTCCACAGCACAGGGAGCAGACATTTCACACACACCCTGCTAGCAAGAAATTTTACCGTTAGTATTCGAAGCTGCACTACAGGTTACTTGAGAACACATTAAAAGAGAGGATGAGGCTTTTGGCTTTTTCTACTGGGAGTCCATAAGTCAGGAGTATTTTTGCCCTTAGTATTCACCAGACAAGCTCAATGCTGCTTCCTTGTAATGCCTGTAGGGAATGGCTGCAATAGGCAGATAGGGCTTTTCCTGTTCCTGGGGTCACTAGGGTAGCAGATTCCTTCTAACAGCATCCCTGTACAGCTTTTGTAAGATTCAGCAAGACCTTCAAACCTTGAGACCTTTGCATCCCTTCACACAGCACTGAGGAGACAAGGCTTGGTTGTGGCATATATAAGCCAGGACCAGCAGAAGCCGAAATTCTCTGCACCCTGATTAAAAGCTAAGCAGCTGGGGAAGAAAGCCTAGATCAAACAATTTTATTGTAACAACTTGTGCAAAAGGTAAACCAAATGGAAGGGTTATTTTGTCGTTGTTTTTAAAGGATTTCATCAGGTGAGATACAAACTGGAGCCCTCTGATACCTTTTTAATAGTGTTGTGCTTGCTGTTGCCTCGGCTGGCATTCTCGTTGTGCAATATATCCAGAGCTGTCTCTCTCTCCTTCAGCTTCAGTGCCTCAATTTCTGTCTTCAGCTCATTCAGCTGCTCTTGCAGGTGCTTGCTTTTCTCCATGTACTCTACCCTAGCACACACAAAAAAGTCCTGGGTTAGTACTGGTCAGCCGCACGTGGTTTCATGATATCATGGCAGCCAATAATGAAATTGTAACAGAAAAACCTTACCTTCATTATTTCTAGTGTGTGGAACTGGCAACATTAATTTACAGCACACAGTAAACTACTCTGAGCAATGATTTGTTGGTTATTAGAAAGAGGACCCAGGCAGCCGACCCAAGAACAAAACTGTAAGTTACATTACTATAAAAAAAACAAAGCCAAGCTGGAGCTGCTGGATGTTTGTATGTCTCCCCATTTCTGAGTGAAGCTGCACCATGATTTAGGTTAACACTACACAGTTTCAGTCTACAAGATAGCAGTTTAAGCAGCTCTGCTCTACGCCACTGCACCCTCTCTTCAAACGCAGCTCAAAAACTCAAAGGCACAAATCCTTCCGGTATGGAAGCACCCTGATATACTGACTTCCCATGTTTTAGAGGATTTAGCTTGTAAACCATGTGGGAGCAAGCACTGCTCCCAAAATATCAGGTCTCTTTTAGCACACAGCATCCCTAGGGGAGAGAAATGTCTCCCAAAAAAAGAAAGGGAGAAAAAAACCCAAACCAAAACCCACAAACCCAGCCATTCCCAGGACTTGGCCCTAACTGCCTTCCACAATGAAGCATCGACTAGAGTAGAGAGAAAATAAAAAAAAATAATTAAAATAAAAATAGAAATCATACCATGCCAGCCTTGTACTTGCGATTAAACACCAAGACACAGGTCATAGCACCAGCAGACTAACAAGAACCCTTTCAGGGGGCCAAAATTTGTAGCGAGGTTCATCTCAGCATCCAAGGAAGAACAGAGCTGGAGAAGTCAGCAAAAGCATGCTATTGCTTTCAGCATTTGGCAGAGCCAAGCTCTTCCTGCTTAGGAGAGCAGGATGACCTAGTTAGCAACCTGGGTACAGAACGAGGAATTATCCCGTTATTTTCAGCTTCTTTTTCCTTCTAGCTTTAGGAAAAGTTTTTAAGGTCTGTCTCTAGCATGGTGGTCTGTTATTTCATACATGGGAGAGGGTACTGAGCAGAGACAAAATAAACCACATTCCGGGATCTGCGGGCACTTCACTGCAGCCCCAGGAAGTTTTGGCTGGAGTGCTATGGCAGAGCCCTTCTAGCTTTGATCTACTACCCAATCAATGAACAAAGCACATTATTACTATAGAGATTAAAATCTGATCTGCTTTGATTTCTGCTAAATTTGTAATTTTGAAGGCTACACTTACACCCTCAGGAAAACAAAAGATCAAAGCTCATAATCGCATCCAAACTCGCTTGCGCACACTTTTTATATAGAAACATGACACAGATTCCAAGAAAAAGGGGTTAAAGCCCTAACGCGGGACCTTAGCACTCACTCCAGCTGTCTTCACATTCTCTGGACACACTGCAAACGCACAAGCACCAGTCTGCAACAGCTTACTGCACCAGCAGTCAGACTGCTGTTAATTCTTACTACCAACGCAAATAATTCGAGCCTAAGCAAGAGCCAGGTGAACCACACAGAGAGGAACTGACTGGTGCAGGGCTCAGCGTGCTTAAACTCGCCTTTGAGCAGGCAGTACACCTGCATCTGCGACACCTGGTCCCCACCCGGAGAAATGGGCGACCAGTAGGTACATCATGTTCTGGGCAGAGCTACTAATGACCTGCTAAATGTGAATCCGTAAGACTTTGGTCCCTTTCACCTCACATCGGTACTCGTCTGGAACGTAAAAGTTAAATTCAGCCCTGGTGCGATTCCTCCCACTGCAACCGAGCGCAAATCCCAGCCCCAGCACCGACTGGATGCATGCCACATACTTTTCTTTCTCAATTTCCATTGAAAGCCTCTTCATGTCCGTATCCTTGAAGTCAAAGGACAGGCTCTCGCTGATGAGGTTGAAGCTTGACAGGTCAGTAGGCAATGCTGTCGTACTTGAGTTCACGGACTGCTAAAGAGAGAGAGTACAAATGAATCATTTTTGGCCACACGAGCATTCCGATAGCAAATGTTCTGTAACACAGAGGTAAAATCAGAGCAACACCTAAGCATGCAGTATAAGGTGCTACTTACTAATGCTGTAATAAGGTCCTGATCTGCTACTCACACAGGTAACAAGACACTCTCCTTGGAGTTGGGTGTATTTTACCATGCAGTGGCATTGAACTGGAGAGATCTTGTCATTTGCATGGGAAAAGGGAAGGGGCGCATGTATTCCTGGTGCAACACAGCCCACAATCCCATTTGTCTGAACCAGCCTTAAAATTTCTGGAGAGTAGATTACAAAGCTCTTTTTCAGCTGGTGATCTTCTAACACAGAAGGTGGAAACAGAGCAGTGAACAAGCCCAGTGCCCCAAGCACAAGACCAGCCTGAAGACCCCCTTGCTCCATTCCCAATTTATTCTTCAGTTTAGAGTTAATGCTCCTCCGGGACCCCACTCTTTGCAGTGGTAAAGAGGAAACAAAACACCACCTGCCTTCAAAATCTATTGACAAAACTTGGTAAAACAGAGGTGTTACCACTGCTATGCCACTGAAATCAAAGCTGGACAGACACTACCTCTTGGGAGACATCTGACAGCTATTTAACATTAAAGCAGATTTTAAAAGTGCAAGCTGTGAACAGGGGCAATGCAAGACCCTGTATGACAGCAGAGTCCTGCACTCCACTGCTCCCCAAAGCCTGAGCAAAGAACAACATAACCCCAAGAGTTAACTTGGGATGCAATTTCAGTAAGGTCCACAGAGATGCACTGATACATTTTTATCTGTGCCGTAATTTACAGTTCCAAGTGTTTAGGAACCACTGCTAGATTCAGTTGGAAGTGCAGCGATAACATAGGGAGTCACTCATATCGCACTTGAGCAAGGATTTGTGACTTTCTTCCTCCTGCGAAATGCTGTGACTGTGATACCCCCCACTGAGACACACTGCCAGGCCCTCAGATTTTATCTTCCCCTTAAAAAATGACCTTTCTCTCAGTCAAAAATTCTGTCACACCTATAATAAACGGGCTCATTACCAGCAAAGGAAAAGCATCCTGACTCAAATCATCACTCTGCTCTTGCCATCGATTACGCAAGGTGGCAAGTAGCAACATACGTCAACAATGGTACAGCAGCTTCAGATGGCAGACTGCACGCGTGGACCTGAGTCAGAACCACTGCCAGCGTGCTCAGCCCTCATTTCGGACATGAGAAATCCAGCCTAGTGTACAAGAGGTCACCCGCCTCTCTGCTAGATGCTCCTTCTTGCTTTACAGGATTCCTGTAAGGAAAACAACGTGCACATACCAGCCTGGACTGGGGGGATGGTGGGAGATGGTGCTGCAGAGACAAGCTGCTCTGGCAGCACACACCAAAAGCTGGTGGGATGGTTCTAGGGTACCTACTCCAACAGATGAGATCTCTAGTTTCAGCTGGTTATTTCTTTCCCTCATTTCTCCTATTTGGGATACTCCAGGGATTGTTTGCAGCTAGCTCTGCTTCTATAAGAACTGCTAGCACCAGGGCCATGACAGATTTACTCTGCACAATAACCTGCTTCTTCCCTCACCACCAGCCTGGAATTCACAAACAGCCAGGGCTCGTCCCCTGCTCACTCCTCGGCTGGACAAACCTGAGAGGGATGACTTTTCATTCACCCTGTAGAGGCAAAGCTGGAATGCAAACACCTAATACAAGCATAAACAAGTCAGCAGGCGAAACTGCATTGCTTGGCCTGGCTGGAGCATTACAGGTAAGTTAGAATCACACAACAAGAAAACACGATTTCTTACTCTCCTTTGTGATTGCTGCTAGCGCAGAACACAGCTGAATTAATTCTGGAGCAGGCACTGAAAAGGGACAGCCCAGTACCTAAATTCCAGTCTCGAAGGAAAGGGGACAGGTCTGCTGAACCACTTAACTGATTTAAATACCTGCATCCCATTGACATTCAAGTCCCTTCCCTGTAAGGCACACAGGTGTTCACAAAGCCCTTCCCACATGAGGTTCTACAATCTCTGCTGTGCAGGGGAGCCAGGATGATCAGAACCAGCCTGCTGGCCTTCAAACAACCTTTAGCATTTTTTTCAGCACAAGCTTCTTGGTTTTTGTTTAAAAAAAACCCACCCAAACAGCAGCAGTAACAGTTGAGTAGGAATTTCAGTTGCTGCAATCATTAAGTCCTGATGCCAATTTGTCAGGGTTACTACGGCTGCTTCCTTGCCTTTCCTCTGCACCACTCTTTCATGAAGCAACAAAAAAAAAAAAAAAAAAAAAAAAAAAAAAAAAAAAAAAAAGTTAGAGAGCAGCCCCAGTGAGGAAGAGTAAGAAAAGAGCAAAGAAAGACCATGCTGAAGGCCTTCAAAGGCACAAGCTTAATATCTGCAGCAAAACATTTCCTTGCTATTTGCAATAATCCTGAGCAAGTCTTGCAGAAGGTGCAGAGATTTTTAATCCAGGGGACATGTGGTGATAAAGGGGACACAGACCTTTTCCCTTATGTATTTCCTCACGTGGAACAAACTGCGTAACCCTGTTACCGCATTAAAGCAATTTTCTGCTGTTAATAGAGGCAAGCACCGCACTGACAGTGGTCATCTCTCTGGAGCACAGAGCAAGTGAGACAGATGATACGGTGGGAGCACAGAGCAAGTCACATCATGAGGGTTCCCCCACAGGAAGAGCTCCTCCTGTTGCTGGCACTGCCTTTACTTCGATGCTCAAGAATTTGGGTGAGCCCAAGACAGCCACTCACTATTTCAGAAGAATCAGAGCAGAGATGATTGTCTTCGGTTTTGCCATGAGTGGTACCTGAAGGGCGATGGAGGAGGCAAAGAGCCGTTGCCGAGTCAGTAAAGAATGAACTGTTCTCTTAGCCCTGACACTCAGATTCATGTCTTATTTCTCATGCATCACCTACCAGTCACATGACAAAAGCAGCTTGGGCTTTAAGGACTAAAAAGACCAAAACAAGCTTTAAAGGACAAGGATTGGAGACTGGAAAGTGTTTTTTTTTTTTTTTATAAAAAAGTGAACTGTTTCTTGCCTTTTCTGCAACACAGAGTTAGGTTAACAGTTGCACTTAATGATCTCAAGGGTCCTTTCCAAGCTAAATGATTCTATGATTCTATATCCATCCACTCCCTGCTTCCTCTCCTGCTCTTGCTCCCCCAGAGGGCCATCCTGCCTAGGGACAATACAGTACAAGCCCTGGGACCACAGAAAAGCACAAGCTCAGTGTTACACCCTCGTTAAAGAAGAGAGGAGCTGGAATCCTGCAGCGTTCGGCAGAGCTGCCATTCACCTGAGGGACATGCAGCTTTTGATACTGCTTCACGCCTCAGGCCACCCTGGGCTCATTCCATCCCTTGGGCTGTGCTCGCCCACCGGGTGCCTCCCTGTGCTGGCAGGGGACGCAGGCTCGCCCAAATCCAGCTCTTTCCAGTGGTACGCAAGAACAGGATCTCAGCACAACTCACTCATCTGCCCCAAACACACATGCAGCCGAGCCATGAGAGAGGCCACAGGGGAAGGGAGAAGCAAGGCAGGTGTAACAGGGCATGGAACAGCCTGGCAAGGTGTCATCACCTGGATATGGGCACAACAGTCACACCTGCCTCCTCCTGACCTTGGAAAACAACAGCCATCGAGTCTGTGCAGCGTGGCGCTCCGCCCAGGGCTCCGAGAGGGGCAGGAGGAGCGGAGCGGCAGCTTCGTGAGGGGACCCTGCCACCTAACTGGGGAGGAAAAAAGCATGTTCCCTTCCCTCCTGGCATGGGCAGCCATGTCAGGAAGGCCAAGGCTCTTTAGGGAAAGGAGAGGACACCAGTACCATGTGTCTGGAGGTGGCAGTTCTTCGTGGATTGCCTCCAGGCAGATGCAGCTGGAGGGGTGGAGCTGTGCTCCATGCAATCCTACAACATTCCTACTAATGAGCCTTTAACTCCGCAGGCAGGAACACAGCCACGGGGCTGCTCACCAGCACAGGCACAGGGATTTATGCAGAAAGGCTTGTTAGCTGGGGTTCTGCCAGTCTAAGGGTGGACACAGCAACACAAGGGAACATGGATGTGTAAGAGCTGCCCAAACATCAACATGGGGCTGTTGTAGCCATGCAGTAAGAGTTTCAATGAGGACACTCCACCCTGTGCACAAGTTAAACCCACAATTAAAGAACTAGTGGATCCCAGAATGCTAGTGACTTGTAAAACAAGGAGCACTCCAAAGCTAAGCTTTACCGAGCATTGAGGTAGCTAGCACTTCACTGAGTGTCCCCCATAGCTAAGAGCACCTGACTATTTTCCATCACTGCTATTTTTAAAAGCTTCTGAACATTTTTGCAGGCAACTTCAGAGAATCGGGATAAAAAGTTACTTCATCTCAAGTCCTCTTCAATCTGCTCCTCAAAAGTTTCCAAAGGAGGCAGGAAGGAGCCTGCATGTACAAATTAAAATTTCAGTACTGGGTGGGTCGATAACTCCCATGTACGTCTGTTGAGTCTATTCCTGAAACTGTCGAGCTCTTCCCTCTTCCCTCCCTCAGTACAGCAAGGCAGCCGAACTGGCGACTGTGGCAGGTGTGAGCTGCAGGGAGGAGAGCACTTGATGGGTTTTGCAGGCCCTGCAGCACAATTAGAGGAGTGGAGGAAAGGAACTGCCAGGCAGATTGGAGCAACGGTCATTTAGTCTGGCATTTCAGTCCCCGGCAGCAACTGGGACCAGATGCTTTAGAGGAAGGTGTGAAATCCTTTTAATGGGCAATTATGGAGTAATCTTCCTTTCAAGGAAGATTTTTTCCACCACACCGAGGCACAACGTCCAGTTTATGCCCAAAGAATGAATTTACAGGTTCTGAACAATGTTTATCCCAACAAGATAACAAGAAAAAGGACATCCTCTGTTTTGTAAGTATTTAACGCTGTTCTAAAGGCTATTGCTGAGTTGGTACACTCCACATGTGCCAGCAAAGCGTGGCTCTGACATAGTTGCTAAATTGGTTTAAAATTTGCTGCCTTTAATTTCACCAGCAGCTCCCTTGCTCTTGTAGTGTGAGGCAGGGTGAGTGTGTGTGTGGGAAAGAGCAAAGTGATCTTCTGCTGGATGGGGTGCCTGGATGAAAAGGGCAAGCACTGCTAAGCATTTCTAAACAGCTGCTAAACAATGCAGTGAGACAGCTCATACCCCTCCATGGCTGGGATGGAGATACAAGGCTCCTCCAGGCTACAGAGGAAGGCACATTTATGGGCTAGGAACTAGGGACTACAATACAGATTGCTCTTACTGTGTAGGACGACTTGCTGGTGATCTCCAAAAGCTTCTGCTTTGCCCTCCGCTCAGACTCACGAGCCTCCTGAAGGTCTTGCTTTAGTTGATCAGCCTCCTTTGCCCTACAAAGAAAAACAGCAAATGGCAAATATCAGATTGAAGTTGAGAGGAATGAGAAGATGGGAGAAGCAGGATTACAGCATAGGTGTGGAACAGGTCAAGATTTGTCCTGCAACAGGAGCTAAACTACGAAATCATTTAAGCAAGGGAAATGCCAGAACCCTCTGACATGGGGATGTTTTAATTAGCACAAAACCCCAAGCCATAGAAGGGCAGCTCTGACACGGACTCTGTGTGAGCATCAGTGAGCATGGCTCAGGGCTGGAGAAGCACGCTAAGTCACCAGGACGGGGAGAACAACTTCAAAAGTTAAGCTCAGACTTACAGCAGGAGAGGCAGTTTTCTGACAAGTAAGCCTCTACTAACAATTACTTACTACATTCAAAAAGAAAAAAAAGCACCCAAGATTGCACAGCTTTGCCTACTTGCATGGCCCAACAATTCTAGGACTAGTTTTGTTACCCGTGAGGCTCAAGGACCACCCCCAGAGGAAGCCAAAGGAGGGAAGGATGCTTTCTCTGCTGGACTGAAATTTGAGTGAAGACTTCACAAGATAGAAACCAAGGCAAAAAGAGATGGACGAGGGCTGCGTTCATCCCAGCAGAAGAACTGACACCAAGCAACCTCTCACATGGAAAAGACTAATCAGTTGGAAGGAAACACAAACGATCCTTTACTTGCTCACTACCAAATGCACCATGGAACCTGGGCTCTGGTATCAAGAGGATGGAAACACGAGTTTTAACAAGAAGCAAGGAGTCCAGGAGTTAGTGAGACTTTAAGGCTAACCCAAAACAGAAACCTCACACCGGGTAAAGAGAACTAAACAACTGAAAGGTAAACAGAGGAATAAAGAGAGACTAGGGAATGTAGATCTACCATCCAGAATTAAAAAAAAGCCCCAGGCGTTTTGTCAAATACTTTGGGGGATGCAGTGGGTGTTTGCAGAAATAACCCAAAAGTAGAGCTGGCTTCTGCTCCTGCTGTCAGGGCATGAGATGCATAGAAAGCAGAGTGCCGAGAACCACAGTACTTTCTCCCCTGCTACCTGACAGCCCCTTTCCCTGCTGCTCTCACCACAGTATCTCTCCCAGAGAAGGCTTCAGAGAAGGGTCTCCAGCTTCAATCCAGGGAAAGATCAGGGCCACCACTGCTTTACCAGCACCATTTCCTACTCAGGGACAGCCAGCTGTGGCAAACAGCGACATGGAGAGAGAAACCAGCTCAGCCTTGAGGCCATGTGCTGTTATACGTGCATGGGAGGCCAAGGGCTCACTGCAAACCGCTGGACTAACCCAAGGTGTGAGCCAGTCTTTCAGCTAAGTCAGAAGGGGGTTGGAAAGCAAAGCAGAGGCAGCTGCAAGGTTGTACCCTCTGACCTCCTCTCCGACTCCTCCGCCATTTTCAGTGCCAACATCTCTGCCTCTAGCACCTTCTGTTCCATCAGCCGCTTCTCCTCCTCCGTCCGGATGGCCGTGGCTTTGATTCGCTGCATCTCCTGTTCAGCCTCAGCTGCTTTCTGAGCCAGGAGCTTGGCCTCCTCCTCCGTGATCTGAGCCTTCTCAGCCAGCAAGTCTGCTGTCTCTTCAGACCTCATCTGAAAATTAAGGCACATGAAGCCATTGAGCGCAATGAATGTCTCCCTAAATGTGCTTACAACCCCTGGAGCAAGGCTCCGAGCTGCTCACTCCACATGGCTGCCACGGCCCATAGAGTCCCCCCCTTCCATGAAAGCCTGCAACCTTCTGCAGCCAAGACCTGGATGTGCCCAGGCTCTATCCCAAATTCCTCCTCCTCTGTGCTCCTCCCACAGCAGACCAGCCAGATGAAATCAACTCCACCCAGCCTCCTGATCACCGTCCACCACCAGCAGTTTGAGAATAGCCATAGGACAGTCACAGTGTGCCTCCTAAAACACTTCAGCCGTCGAAAGAGTGAGGAACAGCTGCAGTGCCTCGGGAAACAACCTGCCAGAGACCTACCAGAGCCTCGTTGGCCATTGTTGCCTCTTCCTTTAACTGCATCAACCTTCTCTCCAGCTCATCCCTTGTCCTCTCAGCTTCTTCCCTCATTTGCTTCTCTCGGGCCAGGCGCTGCCGCTCCATCTAGGAAAAAGGTATTGGGGAAAGCGAGGAGAAATAATACACGTTAGAAAAGCTTTCCATAGGGTAGGGAAGGGTCACTACATGGGGGTTAGAGTACAGGACTGCACTACTGCTTCCTCTGTGTTTATCAAGATGGGGAGCTTCACTAAACTTGGTGACCTGATGCAACCTGCTCCCTTGAGAAGTGCCATTCCTGAGACAATCTCCTATCCTCTGACCAGGCTGTTAACCACAGCACTGCTGCACAAGCTGCTTGCAGGTGATTACATCCCCAGACAGTACCCTCCTACGCTGACTCACAGGGCAGACTCAGACAAGTAGGGTCCCAAGAGCTCCAGCTATGCCTAGAGTTTCTTACAGCAAGACTGAGCTTAAGGGCAGTCTGAGGGCATCTCCAAAACACCAAATATATACACAGCACAGGCAGGTGTTTGAAAAATGTGGATAGCTGCTGCTTTTGATCAGACATCTAACCCAGCATGCTGGAAACTTCACTTCTACTCATTTATAGGGGAGGTCACACAGAGTCCGACCACCTCAATCAATTCCTAGATACAATAAACTCTCTCCCTGCAGCTCAGCCTGCAGGAAATAGCAATGCTTCTCCAGGATGGGAAGATCCAAGCTATGCTGAGACAACCCACCCGAATCTGCTACCTCTTCCCAGAAGATGCTGAGAGTGCTGTGCAGACAGAGCATGCCCAACAACTGCCTCTCTGCCAGCCAAGCGCCCAAAGGGAGCCATCGAGCTAATTAACACACCAAGTTTAAGCACTCCAGTATGACAGAGATGGGTGCATTATAAATATCCACACTGCAGTGAGGACTCACAGCATTGCACAGGCCACCTGCTGGGTTTAATAAGGGAAATAAGTGCGACAAGGCGCATTTCTCTGCTCCTTGGACACCAACTGTGTTCTGAAAGCAGGACGCCCACCGCTGTAACGGCTCCGCTTCTTTCTATTAAAGGTTCCCCTCATTAATTATCATTACAATCTGCATCCCACTCAGGACTTCCATTAAGAAGAATTCCCAAGATAAAAGGATTACCCGGAACCAGTTAAAAACTGTGGTTCCTGGGGAGGGAGGAGAGAGCAGATGAGAAAGCACAGTGGCTAGCTCAGGAGAGGACCGCCAACCCAAGCAGAAGCCTGAACTTTTCTGTAGAGCACTAGGGCTCTGGATTTGAGAGCTCACACAAAGCAATAAGCTTCTGCTCACTCTTAGCACCCTCACCTCTCCCAGCAGCTCAAGTAAGCACAGGGTCTCAGGTCTTGCTGGCATTATTCAAATATATCAAAAACTCACAAGACTGTAAAACCTGTCCCTGAAGCCACTGGCACTTGGACACCACATTGCTCCTTCCAAAAAGACCTTTTGCTCTACTAATGTCAACTCCTTACTGACTAGGGGAATCCCTGTGGGAAGCAAGAAGCCCCCCTTCCCCAGAGGAGCTGGCCTGTTTACCCTCGAAGTGTCTCATGTCCTGTCCTCTCCTGCCATCCCACAAGCTACAGGAAGGAGAACTGCTTCAGGAGGTGCCTGCAAGACAAGCCATGACACATCTCCAGGTCAGCTGAGCACCTCAACACCAAGCAGGCACCTCTGTGGACATGCTCTAGGTGAACCTGCTTTAGCAGGGGGTTGGGCTAGATGGTCTCCATAGGTCTCTTCCAACCCTGACCATTCTGTGAATAAATTAACTTGGCAGTCCCTTGAGCATAAGGCCCTCCTAGGTGCAAGTGGTTTGGTTTCTTCTGCTGCTATCTAGTGGCTTTATTGCAAAAGGGACATTTATATTCTAAGCACCAGTACTCAGATTAGCTGTGTGGGTTTCGGTGAGTAGAAAAGGTCTACGAGCAGAAAACAATGATTCATACAATCCAATTTGCTGATATATGCTCATCGGCTACACACTGCTGCCTCCAAAGAGCTGTTTTCACTGCTTGGGCTGACCTGCAGCAGATAAAGGAGGCCAGCACCGAATTAGCATGCAGGCTGCATACCCCGAAATGTCAGTGTGCATTCCATCACCATGTAATTAGAAAATGAGGCAAAGAACCACAGCAAAGCATAGCTCCCCCTCACAGTCCCTGCTCTAATTACAAGCAACTACCCCAACATACAACAACTTTCCAGCTTCGGAGCCCAAGCATAAACCAAGGCAGGGAAGAAGCACACAGCCTTGTAGGACACTCAGATCGGCTCTTTCCTCTCATCCTCCCAGTTTTGTTCCCGAGTGTGGGGGCTGAGCTTGGGCTGCTAGTCTGCCATCAGTCTGCAGAGCCAAGTTGAGAATGACTGGCAAGGTTGGAGCAGGCTACTAAAAAAAGAGATGTTCAGCTGGACCATCCCTCAAAGCTGCTCTGTGTGCTTCATGTCACTCTGGAGACTGTTCCATCCCAAGCTCATCTGCTTTTCTGATTTTGTCTCATGGTCTAGTTATGCGAGATATCTCTCACCTGCTTCCTGGCTTTCTCCTCCCTGGCCTGTGCTTTCATCTGCTGGACCTCCAACGAGTCTGCCTTTCTCCTCCTCATGAAGAGGTCGTGGTTTCCAATACACAGCTGAAGAATCTATTCCAGTCAAGGGTGAAGAGCGGAGAGAAACAGCTGTACACATGATGATGATGAGGTAGTTTGTATTCTTGACACACAAGAACAGTAAAACTGCTTTTTGTTTGGTGCTTGTAAGCACTTCCACTCACTGATCTCAAACCCTGTGAGCTCTCATACCCATATGAGGGGCAGGGAGCCAAGGCACAGCCAAGTCCCACACCAAATGCCAGCTCCTGGGCTATCAGCTATTTGCAGAGACCAATTTTCTGTTTTCTGTGCATCCAGCACAGCACGGTTCTGGCAAGTTTTATACCTGCCCTAAAAAGGCTTTAGGCCAAATCATGAAACAAAGACTTCTACAGCTCTGATCGGTTCCCTGGTTCTCACTGCCTCCTTTCTTTAGGTTCAAGATGAACTTGTACCTTCTCCCAGCTGCATGTTTAAAGCACGGAGATTAAAAAAAACCAAAACCAACCAAAACCAAAACAACTCCACCACATACTAAAAGAAAATCACTTTCCATCTTGGACAAACAGAAGATTTATCAAAAACTTCCTTGGACATTTTCAGATACCTTTGCTGAAGCATTTTAAGCACCAGTGTGGCTTCCTCTGGTACTCAAGGAGATCAAGGAAGGTGGCAATGCTAGAGGAAGGTTAGCAAAGGGGTGGATAGACAGAGGAGTGAAAGTTCTTTTCAGCAATAAAAGCAGGTCTCTAAACTTGGGTTCTTTTCTAAAGGACTGATTCACATGCCTGTCTTCCATTTCACAAGTCACAAATCACTCCTCTGGAGTCAAGAGGAGCTTCAGCACCAGGAACCTGATGAGTGCAGTGAATGAGACCTTTGTCAGGAAGTGCCCCTTTCCTACAGCACGGGAAGTACAGGACAGCCTATAACCAGGACAGCAAACATCCCTCATGCCACTTAACCGTGGAGAGGTGGGAGAGCTTCTCTGAAGGAGCTTGACTTGAGCTTCCCCCTTCTCTTCTATAGGCTGTGACCAAGTAGTAACTGCTATACCAAATCACATCTATGGTCCAGCCAGGCCAGCATGCTCCCTCCGACTGCTCAAAGAAAAAGCTCCAAAAGAACATCGTCTTGTACTGCCCGCAGAAACTACTGCTGCAGGCAATAAAAATTACTCTGTCTGTAGACTTACCAGCTTATTCACACGCAGCTTTGATGAATTGAATTTAAAAACATCAATCTTTTTGTCCAATGGCTTAATCGTAAACTGAAAGGAAAAAATAAAGAGGGAGACAGTTATCAGAGAGTGGTACATTTAATAAAAATGCAGCTATAAAAGTCTTACTGAAAGCTTTGGCTCAGAGGAGGTCAGCAGTGTCAGACAAACAAGGCTGCGAGCCGTCCCCATGGCTTTTAGCCAAGCAAGAGAACTAGTATCAAAAGCAACCAAGGAGACAACTGTTCCTCCAGTCAGAAGAATGTGAGCGCCACAGAAGCAATGTGAATGCTGTCTACCTACAGACCGCAATGCCAGACAGCCAGTGTCCTCTGCAGAGCACCTTGCAGAGGGCAGAGAGAGCTCAGCACCTCCCAAGGGAAGACAGAACCATAGAATCATAGGCTCATTTAGGTTGGAAAAGACCTTTAAGATCATTGAGTCCAACCATTAACCCAGCACTGCCAAGTCCACCACTAAACCATGTCCCTAAGTGCCACATCTACACATCTCTTAAATACCTCCAGGGATGGTGACTCCACCACTTCCCTGGGCAGCCTGTCCCAATGTTTGACAATCCTTTTGGCGAAGAAATTTTTCCTAATATCCAATGTAAACCTCCCTGGCACAACCTGAGGCCATTTCATCTCATCCTGTTGCTTGTTACCTGGGAGAAGAGACTGACGCCCACCTCACTACAACCTCCTTTCAAGCTCCCCTGGCAGGTGTGGAGAACAGAGAACCTACAGCAGAAACTCACACTTGTGAACAGAGGAAGAACCAGCTCAGCTGCCTGGTGGATGGGCAGAAGGGTTGCATTAGGAACACAGGAGCTGCTGCCCTTCCCATTGACACCTCCACTCGCAAGGGCTCCCCAAAAGGATTCTCCATACATTTTGTTCGCCAGAAATCAGCCGTGTCACAAGACTGCTCCGCGATTCGAAACAACTCCTTTGCTCTAGCTTGTATTTATACTCCATGTGCCAACCAAACAGCTCTAACCATAGCCTGGGTTTACGCTCTCCAAAGAGCTTTTCCACAGTGGGTCTTCTCAAGAGAATACAGGTGGTATTGCCAAACTACGGAGCTATGGTAATACAGTCCCTGGACAAACAGAAGACTCTGAACTAACAAAAGGGTATTGGAAGAGATGGAGTGCTCTGCAACACCGCATTTTTTAGAAGGCATGCATATATTCCATCACTCCCCCACACGCTACAAAAATAACCAGCTGAAGAGATAGTGCTCGAGCAGGCAGTCTGTGTCCATTAAAGTAGGTCTATTTGTCAATACATTGTACTGCCTGAAAAGGGCTCAGCAGAACTCGCCCTGGCAGTGTTTTGTTTTGTCAGTTTAAGAACCAATCTTTTAAGGCTTTCACACAGGCAGACGTGCGTGAACGTCCCTGGACTCTGGCTCCAGCAGAACCCCCACCAGACGTTGAAAGCAACAGCAGAAATATGTCAGGAGAGGAATTTTGCTCCACGTAAACAGTCAATCTTTGTTACGACGGATTAAACCCCTCTGTTGTGTTGACGTAGCTGTCATACCCAGCTATTAAGCCTGTTTACTATCACGTCAGGGCTACTTGTGGTCCTCTCGTTACACAGATAATTGACCTGATGGAAGGTGGCAGTCCTTTCCCCCAAGAGAAAGCTGTATTACAGTCTTGTGTCAAGGCCTGGTTACAGAGGCTTCAGTCCCCAGATTTCTGAGACAACGCCTGACCAGCTTCCACCGCACTCATCTGTCACGGGCAGGAAAGCCCTCGAAAGTCGCTAAGTGCTGGGCTGTTTTTTAGAGCTGCAAAGCTCTTTATTTTTAAGGACTAGAACAAGTGAAGAGAATTCCAACACAGCCTTACTACTTATAAAACTTCACAAGACATGCAATAAATGCAGCTGATGAGAAACCTTTAGCTTTTACCCTGATCAATAGCATGTTTAGATTAGAAAACAGTTTTTAATTAAGAAGTTAATTTTCTTCCTTACCATGAAGGCAGGTGGTTTCTTTGAGCAGCTCTCTCAGACTGAATATTGAGCCAATCAGTTCCCCCTCCACAGCCAATTTTACTGCTGTTCTCAACTAGGTTTGGTGGCCAACAATTCAGAAGATTCGTATTTATGCTCTGGATTTAATAAATATCTGTCAAATAGTGGGCTTAAATTACTCATCTTCCTAAAGAGATTCAAGCTGTTATGTCAAGCCCAGCAGCCTGAAAACTCAAGATGATGTAATGATACGGCAAGAGCTCTTCTCACCAGGCATATACCTCACTGTATTTCATAATACAGTACATATACACAGTAATATGTACCGCAATATCTACAGCAAAGCTGAGATCTCAGCTGCTGAACTCTGATATTTGGGCTAAGCATATCAACAGCAATTTTGGGTTTTTTGAAAAAATTACACAGAGTTTGAACGTATTCTAAAACCAAAGAGTAGAATAGCTCCCAGTTGACCCCTTGTACGCCCACTCCTGGAAAGTTTCAGAAAGGCTAGGAATTGAAGTTTCAATTGCAGAAGATGAGCTGCCTTTAGCTAAGCTGGTGATAGCAAGCGCAGCAGAAGCCAAGAGAAATCATTTTAAACTGCAATTCTGTTCTTACTGCCCTCAGGGAAGAGGGCAGATGTATCCATACCTCTTTATCACTGTATGAGATATTTCGGATCTCGTTCCACGGGAAGGAGATTTTAGGAGTCAACCTGTTGTCTGGATCATAAATGTGGAGACCCAAGGCATCAACTCCAAGGAGCAGTTCAGTGCCTTTTTTATTCTACAGGAGAAAAGAAAAGCACAGAAAACCCTTTTATTCCACTCAGAGGGTCTGACATGAACCATTGCTGGTTTCACCAACCAGCCCTGAGCAGTGACCCACCAGCACTGCATGTTAGAAGAGCTTCTCCCTCCCCGGCAGCCAGCAATGAAACACACTGCAGCAGGACTCTCACCAACACACTGCAGCCACCTCACAGGTCTGCTGGCTCTCGAAGGCTCCACTCATCCAATCTCACAGCAACACAAAAGATGAGGACTAACACAAGAGCTATGCCGGCAAGAAAACACGACCCACAATCTGCACTCACCCTAATCGCAAAATAGTTCACTCCATACATCTCCAGGTCCTGAGCTATCTTCAGATACTCCATTTCAGCTTCATCTCTGTCAGACAAAAAAAGGCCAGTGTTACAATGTTTGGTAGAATCAGGGAGAGGGGAATGGTTGCTCTTTCTGATCCTAAGTACTCACAAGGCTTTGAAGCCTGGACTGTCTCTATCACACAGGTCAATCCTGTCTTTGCTGGCAGGATCAATAAAGTCCAACAGCAAATCCCACTCTGCAGCTTGCCAGCATCTTAATGGCTGCTGATGCCTGCCTAGCATTTCAAGCCTTGCTTTCTCCATCTCCCAGTCCCTTAAGCATAAATAGGCAATCCCTGGCTGGGAGGCCCCTGTTTCAGATCCATCTGGCTTTAGACTTATCCCCCACAAGGAGCATTTTACCACCCAAGGCAGCGGTACACCTCCCCAGTCTGAATCTGCATTTCTTTTCCTGGCCCAAAAAGCACCCTGACCCTCTAGGCAGGCTGCCGGCCTCCCTGCCCTGCTGCAGGTGGTCCCTTACTGAGCATCAGTCCTAAAACCTCTCGAGGACCCTGTCAGTGACAAGGGGACAGGCAGGGCAGATGCAGAGCAATCAAAGCAAGCCCTTTGCCCGTCATGAGACTGCTGCAGAGGTGAGCTGGGATTAATCCTGCTGTCAGTAGAGCTCATCCATCACCTGTCCAAGCTCCCCAAACCCTTGTGACTCTTGCAGCGAGGGGACTGACCTTGACCCACCACTGCAGCACACACTCACCTTGCTCTGCCTCGATGTTCTGCATACCAGGCTGTTATCCTTTCCTCCCACATCTCTGGAGTCATTTGGTACAGGTTTATTACCTGAGATAGGTGGAGAGACAGAGACCAGGTCATACTGCTGCTCTTGTCACAGTCTCCTTAGCCAGCAAGCAAGCCAGGAACACCTGAGCCCCAAGCATCCCCTCCCCAGCACCACATCCAACCTCAAGACAGGTGACTCTCAGCAGGGCACGCTCAGCCCCACACCCTGCGATCACCCAGCGCTCACTCAGCCCTCCCAATCACACAGCACAGGCAAACTGTCCCCAGGCCACCCTGAGGAGATGCAGGTAGGATGAAACCATGAAAAGAAAGAATACACTTGCTTCTGTTTTTGTTAAAATGTCACACAGAGATTGAATTTTCCTCCCTCGATACACCTCTTCATACTGTCTGCCTTGGTAAGGAAGCCCAAGGAAAACAAAGCAGGGTGCATCGGCTCAGGCAGTCCCACAGAAACCCTGTCTGCAAAGGGCTCTCTTGCCCAAAATACCAGCAGGCTTGGAAACCTAATCCTCCACCCAGCCGAGCTCCTTACCCGCTTTGGAAGCAACTCCTCCTGCGCCAAGAAGCCTCGCTTGTGGACGTTGGGATCATAATCACCATACTGAAAAGAAGCACAGACACCATGGCCCACCCCATGTTAACAACAGGGGCAAGTAAAGTCTTCACCCTTACACCTCCTCCCCTTGGGGAGACAGCAAATGCAGGCTGCTTACAGCCTCCACATCACAACCTGTTAGAGCACTGAACATATGCTGCTCGGTAGATCTAACAACTGTATTTTCTTTGTTATTTGATTGCTAATAGAAACTAACATCCTCCTCCTGCTATGCCGCAGAAGTTGGAAGCAGAACAAAACTTCCCACCACCAGCTGACATCTACCACCAGTTGGGCTAGTTGATCACCGTAGGTCCCTTCCAACTGAATGATTCTATTCTGCTCTAATTAGCATGCCCAGCAAACACTTCCTCCGACACAGGGAAAGACTCACTCTATAGCTGAGATGTCCTTGCTGTCCCACCGACAGTGGGAAAGAGAGTCAAGATATAGACAGAGACCTGTCCCCTGATCGATACCAGTAATTCAGGTGAGGCAGATGGCTGTTTCTCTGTTGCTACTCACCACCCTAATGAACAAATACATAAAAAAATTACAGGAGTTTGACAGACTCACCTCAGACAGGTGTCAGCTTTTCTGCCGGAGGGTCTGTTGCGCAACTGGATCATGGAATCCAATTCAGATTTAAGTGCCTCCAGTAATTACTAGTATTTGTTTAGATTTACATCTTTTTGAGCAGCATACAATAAGCAGTTTTATTTCTCAGTCATTTTAACAGATTGAAAAGCTGAGTGTCCCTGCAGTGCATGTGAAAATGAATTTACCTCCTGTACAGCCTAAGAGGGCAGGAAACTGCCAGAAAACAGCACCTCAAATAACCTAGCAAGTTCAAGAGAGGAGGATGATGGATGTGAGGCACGTACATGAAACACTGCGATTTTCATTCACCTGGCAAACAGGACTTCTGCAGTGACATTACCCAATTACAAAAGACATGGCAACGTTTGCTCAAGTCACTCATTTTGCAAGGGAGGCAGCCCTTCCCTCCCTGCTTTTCTGAAGAACCTCAGCTCAGGAAGTACAAAACGGTGACAATTTTTAAAACCAAGACCAAAACACACATGGTGGTCATGTAGTAAGTCAGCAAGCTTTCCCTATCAGCTTCCTTTTAATGGCAGAACCATCACGTTGTACACCAAAACAAGAGCCCAGCATCAAGAGTCTATGCATACATCCTCTCCACAGCCCAGCAAGCAATGTTTCATAGATGACAAGCAGGGATTAAAGACGCAAATATTGATTTGGAGCCAATGCAGATGCAAAGGAAGCATGCAACAATCAACACTGACTCAGACTTCAATTAATATAACAAAACCACCATGGATTTCATTCTGGAGGGTGCTGAGCAGCAGCAACTGTCTGTCTTCCAAGGTCTACAGATTGGAGCTCCTCTGAAAGCAGCGCATTGCAGGTACACATCCCTTGAACCCACATCAAAAGGGAACAGTAATAAAAACATGGTACTGGCAAAGGAAACAACTCCAATAACCTTGGAAACGCAGAAAATAAATCATTTTTAGGTGATGAAAATAACAGCAAATAGGATTAACGTGATTATTTTCTGTTGTGATCTACCATGGATATCCAAGACTAAGTATGGATTATGTGATTTTTATGTGGTGAAAAATATCACCATGTCCCAAAGGAATATTTGTACCAAGAGGGAGTCTAGATGAGAACATTAATTATTCACAAGTAAAAAATCAACAAATGGCTTAAGTATTGCAGTATATGTTGGCTCAAACGATTTGGCAAACATACATTTAAAGACCTTTTCAATTAAATCATTACTTCAAAACTGTTGTGGAATTTCGGCTCCTGCTAATTGAACTATCTGATTAATATTCCTGGTTACACATGGAAGTTCTATTTTCCTCATTCATACACCTGGCTTACATCATGCTGGATAAACACAAGCATGTTCATCTTCAAACTATTAACACCAAGTATTGTTTGTTTTGAGGGAGGGAAAAAAAAGGAGGGAAAAAAAAAAAAAAAAAAAAAAAGAGCAGCCCTTTGCTAGTGCTAAAAGATCTGAAGTGCTGAGAAGGCTGCGGCACAGCAGCGATCTGCATTTAAGAAGCAAGAAATGGAAGAACCTCCTGGACATCATCATTTCCTGCCGGGATGCATTTTTCGGTAGATTCCACATCTCTCCTGGCTATTTAAAACCTGAACCACCTCCAACATCTGAAAGCAGCGTGGGTGGTTTAAATGCAGGGCTAGAGGGGAAAACACATAGTAATTCCCCAAACGAACACAATGATATAGAAATAAATAAGCTTTTATTTTTATGACCCACACGCTTGCTTTGTTATTGCAGGTAGGTGTGCAACAACAGTACAAACCAACCTGGCTGTCAATCAAATGGCTGTATCAGATGCAAACACACTGCTATGTCAGGCTATTATGCCCCTAATCATGCAAATCAGCATGTTATTAGCAAAATTACTGTGCTCAGTGGCCGCCTTCTTGTCCAGAAAGGACATCATTATCCTATTTAACTGTAAGGAATGACCTGCAACATCTTTCTTCCCAGTTCCATACCAAACATATGCTTTCAGCTTCCTCCTTTGCTGAAAAAAAACCCCAAACAAACAAAAAACCCACAAAAAAAGTAGAAGGGGAAACCCAGCCTGGAGCCTGGCTAGCCTGGAGGGGCAGCAAGGAGAAGTGACATCTGATGCAGACATGAAAGCACATTTAGCAAAGATCAGAAAAGGCATCCCTCTTCCACTTTCTCACAATCTCTGTGCGGAATCAAGACGTGCAAGGTTAACAGAACTGCTCTGACTCCAGACAACCTCCTCCAGACGACCGAGCATTGAGCATGCCGAGCGTGCTACTGAGCGCAAGGTCAGCAGCTGAGCCGCAAGAAGAGAAAGGGGACGGCACAACAGTCCTGTACCAAATTACACCCTGTTCCTGATCACGCGAGCAGAAGCTGTCAGGGCCAAGAGTTAACAGCGCTCAATATTTACCCAATGGTCTATTCATTTTGGCAACAGGAAAAGTCATCCTCTATGCATCCTCAGCTCAGCAGGTCAACAGAGAAAAAGCCAAGTAAGTGTTTACTCATGCACTCTAATAAGAGTGATGAATGTTTCACACGAATAGAAACGTTTCTAAAAGCAACTTGTCTTTCCCTGGCTGATGAGTCTCTTGAACAAAATACGGTTTCATCAATATTCTGGCTATGAGGAGAAAACATCTTTTTCTAGTAAATTCAAACATTCATCAAAGAACACCACTGCATGTCACCCAGGGCTGCATTCAGACAAACCGAGCACGGACTGAAGGGTTATGAGGAAGATTATACAGCACAATGGAGAAAGCCACAGTGAAACACAGGGGACTGGCATCCATTTCCAACCAGCCTGGATCAGGCCCTCTTCAGACAACAGAGCCAAATCCCCTCTCCTGCACTGTCAGATAAGGTGGTCTCAAACCAGAGAGCTACCCTGCTTCTCCTAAACTGCTCAACAGTTATGCCCCTCAAAGACAAGCAGATGGACCAAACCCAGGGCACGGCCACCTGCCTGCGCTCCTGAGACCCAAAACGCCTCCCTAAATCACATCCAGAGAGTCACAAGTGACTACAACCACGAAGCTACAGTGATAACGTAGCTGGGTTGTGATCAGACTCCAGTCACTCCTTTTCCAAAGACATTATCTTTACACACAAACTGGAGATTAGCTAGAAGACTTGTTAATTGAGCAGCAGTACATGTTGTGCATATACAGAGATAAATTACTTCCCTTCCTGCAAGAATGTCCCCACTTCTGAACCTTGTGCTGCTTCCTCTGTCCCAGGAGTCCCTCTGCTGTGGGCTGCTGCAAGCTGTCCAAGGCTGCAGGCTCCAGACTGGAAAATAGCGTTCTCTTAAATAAATCCACAGCAAAACACACTGACTCTGGGTCCAGAGCAGAATTCAGTCAAGGAACAAGGGGAACTTAGTGACCACTGACTTCTTCCTCTGTCTAGTGAGGCCAAACACCCAAGATAAAGGGAGAAGCGAGGAAGAGCCTTTTAACACTGCAATAACATTTAGGTGGCAAGCTGCAGCACTCAAAATAAAGCAGTTATCATGATGACAGGTATTCTGGGGAAGCAACAGAGCTGTGAGTCCCACAGCTGGCTTGCCTACAGCTGCAACGGCAAGAGCAGAGACAAGAGCCAAAAAATCACGGGCTCGGGGAATTCACCTGCTCCAGTAGTAAGCTACACTTGAGCAGGCACTGCAGCTCATAAGCTGAGCGCTTGCTAAACAGTCCTGGAAAAAGCAAGCAAAAATCTGTCAGGTCTGAGGGTAGTCAGGAACCAGTCATGCAGAAAAGGCAACAGTGTTGGTGTAATCCCCTAACTTCCCAACTTTTAACAACTTTCCCTGCCTTCCCCCTCCTCAGGAAGCAGGTATATCACAAAGCACCTCACTTCCCAGGAGCAACACTAACACATCACCAACGTCAGCAGCCCTTGGAGAATCCCCCTGTGCCTACCTTGGCTTGGACGGCATAAGAGGCCAGCAGGACAGAAGCTTCAGGAGGACAGTAGATCTTCTCATCCAAAATCTGCTTCTTCACCTGCACACAGAAGTAAAGGACACATAACATACATTTAGTAGAGCAGTGCAAAGCATGACTGTCACAACAGATGGTTACAGTTTGGTTTAGCTCGAGCTGTCAACCACACAGTTAACAATTTTCCTAACACTAATTACAATTCAGGCCCAGGATGTCTCTGGTGGCTCAGAAGGGAAGGGCTCAGGCTTTCACTGGCCGCCTTTTTCAGACAGGTTTGCAAGAAGAGCTAAATTTATATGTGGAAAATGACAGAACCTATATACCATCGCTAAAGGCAAAGAGGGGGAAAAAAAAATCTTGCATGTAAACACAACTATAAAACTCTTAAGGTACAAGCTATGGATGGATATGACATCTATACGCACCACTAAAAAAAAATGAAATTTGCAGCTGAGTCTCTGAGCACACAAAGGTTTTGCTCTGGGATATTCAGGCCTCATTATGAGTCAGTGCTCACCTGTGCTCGAGGCTAATTCCCTCCAATCCCACTGGCAGCAAGGAGAGCTGCGAGTCACCTCCGTGGCAGTGCTTTTAGCAGCAGGCAAAGCCCTGTGCACACTCCCAGAGGAACCAATGTGCAGTTCCCAAAAACAACAGCTTTACATTTCCTAGCTTCTGTGCATTAAAAAATTACACCTGTCATGTTTGATATTTTTTGGTTTTGCACACTTAATTTTCCTTAATAAAGATAGGGAAAAAAACATACTATTTCCTGGGAGACTTAAATGGATTGTCACAGAGATGCAGTAACATCAATTTGAATTTATAACATGCTTTGAGTCCTCAAAGTTGGTTACAACACAATCACAGAAGATATTCCACTGCATTAAGATAAAAACCAGCAGTTGCAAGCTTACGTGCGCTCCTGTTTCCCATATGCATTACAGGAGCCCAGGCTCCTCTCATCATCAGAAATCCTAGTAGCAAAGTCACGGTCTGCATTTATAAAAATGCAGCCTTAACTGCTTTTCCTCTCTGATTTTTCTTTTCAAAGATGCCAACAGCATTTTTCCTCATCAAGGATAAAACCCATGGCAAACCAGACATTTAAAAATAGCCCTACGGAGACACGAGCACACGAGACAGAACTTGGAAATTAACAGCAATACTTCACATTTAGAAGTCCTTTAGCTCTGAGGAACAAAGATGAACTTTGGAAGAGTGAGAAGTAGCAAGAACCTGGTGAGCTCACTTTCATATCCATTTGAAAGGGCACGGCACACTGAAGTCTACAGTGGTTATTTCAAAAGCATCCAAGTCCAGGTTGCCTCTACTTTGGTGTAACAAACTTAAGTGTATTTTTAAAATCTTTATAATGTATTTATTTTACAAACTTCAAATTAACAGCCACAGAGCAGCTGAACCATCCCAACAAGTGCCTAGGGGGTCTGACTAAGACTACTCTAGTCCCAGTAATCATAGTTGACACAACTCTTTATAGGACATAGTTTCAGAAAATTGATCTTGTCTGAAAAAGAGCTCCTGCAACAGAAGCTCTTTGTTACCAGCCACACAGCACTGCTACAACATCAGCTGAGCTGACTTCTCAGGATGCAAAATTTTGTAGCGTACTTTAAATAAAAAAGAAAAAAAATCTGAAGATGCATTCACCACAGTTTCCAAATGCTTTAACATAAGGGCACGAGTTACAGGGGCACATGGGACCGTTAGGTTTCCCTTTCTCCTGTGCTTCTGCCATCAGTCTCTGATGAAGCTCTGCTGCTGGGATTTTCTTCCGCTCCAGTTATTTGAAGGCTGATTTTTGAAGAGGTGAACCTTGCTGTACAGCCTGAACATGAAACAGGTTGGCTGCATTCTGTTCTTGAGGATGAAATTCCCCTGCTTCACATAACAATGCTATCATGTACAAAGGCAACTGCCATCCCTCAGCACAATTGATATCCACACCCTGCAGAGAGGTGGACTCCAAGGCTGTGTGTGTCATTCAAGCCCACATCTGACAGATTCATTTCCCCTAGCTACCACACACTAATATTACAAATCACCTAATCATTCCTGACAGCGAGTTTACGAGGTCTGCAAGTCTGGGCACCTGTGACTGCTTCATCCAGACAAACCATCTTTGACCTATTTTACGAAGTAGTTGTTGAAGACAACTCCCTTCGGAGAGATGTCAACATAACGATGAGGATCCACACTCTGCTGACAACTTTCTGACCCTGCAACCTTCTCACACTTCTGCTCATCCTAGCTCCTTCTCCCTCAGGCTGGAAAACACTGTATTGACATGGCTCCTACCTGCAGGAAGAACAAGTGCTGTGTGATTTCCTGGACCAGTTCCTCCTCTGCGTTCTCAGGATAAAATTTGGCCAGGAAGTGAAAGGTGACGGGCTCCTCTGTTGGAACATCGTGATCCAGAACCTGTGGGATACAAGAGCCATTCAGCTACTCTTTCCAGCTTCTTCAGCACTCTGTCTCTTGGAGCCAAGACACAGCTCCCTTCTGTTCAGATCAGCACATCTTTTGTCAAGCACTTTAGACACCTAGAACAGACGAACCAAGCTAAGTAGTTCAGAAACCACAGTTAAGAAAACAAACAAACATTTCTGACGCTCCTGAGAATGCAAGAAAACAAACAAGTCAGAAACAAACAGCATGCGAAATGAGACAGCAAAGGTTGATCCTGATCTGCTGTGCGCACATTGCCTCTGCTGAACCTCGCAGAGCGGTGCTATATCCTGCTACGCCACCATCCGAACCTTCTCGTTGTTGCCCCGCACTGCCTCTTCTTGTATTTGTTTCAGTGCTGTTCCTCGCTACCTTTCTATTGTGCTGGCACTGCCCAGTTCAGACTGATGTTAGTTTAAAACCTTGGCATAACACACGAGACACCCAGACCTCCCTCACAGTCTCAATTACTGTCTGGTTTTAGTGTAACATCCTTTGGATGCAAACAGAACCATGTTTATCACTTCTCCAACCCACCTCTCAGCAACCTGGAGGCTCGCCTATTTGGGAAGCCTTTCCTCCCTTAGCTCCATCTCCTTCTCACTCCTCTGGTTCTCCCCCTCCCCAGCTCTTCATACATCTCAAAAACAAAAGAAGCCAAGATGCAATTTGACTTTTCCACTAATGGTTTTGTCATTCAGTGGCACAGAAGAGAGGCTTTTAGGTTGCATTTATGTTATAGTCACTCTGAAGTCCAGCATCCCAGCATGGCCATCTCCCCGCATGCCTCAAGGGGATTCAGTGTGTACGGTCCAAGGTTCACAGCTCAGAAGGAGCTGGGGTTATCTCTGCCACCTCTCCTTACTTTAACTTACAGATGCCATGGGGATGAGATTTAAATACACTTCACCCAGTTCACTTTGGCACCACACATAACACAACCTTGAGCATTCAAGGAAATAGCAAAGTACATCGTCTTTTGTCATCCCACACGACCTCTCAAGGGAGGTTTGGTTCCAACCTTCTTGTCCATTTTGAGCCAGGCCACCGTATCCTTGATAGTGTACTGAAGCCCAAAGAACCAGGTTTCTCTGAGTCCTAGTGTCCTGCATACTAGATCGAACAGGTCCTTCCCTTTCCACTTCACCTGCAGGAAAGCAAAGAGAAAGCAGAGTTACAAAGATAGATTT
The DNA here is from genome assembly GCF_023638135.1 of Falco biarmicus. NCBI lineage: Eukaryota > Metazoa > Chordata > Aves > Falconiformes > Falconidae > Falco > Falco biarmicus. Next base: position 34,670,339 of record NC_079288.1, read on the forward strand.
CAGAACTTCATCTCCATTCAACCAAATCCACTCTTTTTTCACCTCACGAGGTCTTTGACAGTGTGGAGAAGGCATCTGGTACAGATAAGAAAACATCTTAATGAAGCATACTTTATATCCTTCCATCTGATCTCATCTGCAGATCACCAGCTCCAACCTCAGCAGGAAACAGAGATGTGATTTTTCCCCCCTTCCAAAAACGACACTGTAAAACCCTCTGTTTCTTCCTCTGGCAACCCACCAACATTCAACAGAGGACCTGAAGGGTCCATTCAGGTTCCTTTTGAGCAGCCATGCACTGCTATGAGCAGCCTGTTTCCAGCAAGAAATAAAAATCACTCTTAACTGCCCCTTAATAGCTTTAACGGCTCCACTTAATAGTCCCAGGAAGCCCTGCACAAGCTCCAGCGTCAGCAACAGGGTTTCACAGACAAGGGTGCAATGCACTCCCCAAAATCAGAAGTGAAACGATCTATGTGCAAAGTGTGTTCATCCAGAGCCACCGACCCTGCACATGTAAAAGGGAAAAAGATCAGAGAAAAAAAAAATTATCACTGAAGTCAACGGTTCTCTTGGAGCATGTTTTGATAGGGTCAACACTGCATTTTCTGCTGAAAATGTTGGTGACAAAAGTAGCTCAGGAGCTGAGAAAGTTGGTCCTGCTCAAAGACCATGTCCTTCGAGCAATCCTGCAGCTGCATCTATGTTGCTACTGAAGTTTGCTCATAAAAACAGAAGGCGTTGGGGAGGCAGAAAGGTGAAGAGGGACATAAAACAGATTAATCTAATATGCCAAAGCCACTTTGGTCTTCCATCTGCACAGTGGAAACAATTGCTGGACCGAGACATATGGCCATTACTCTAAAGCCCTAGGGCAAAAGGATCTCGGCACATTCTCTTGTCACTACAACTCAATCTTGGTGCCACCTGGACAGCATCAATATTAATGCTCAGGCTCGGCAGGGACTGCTGGGGCTGGTGTCGCGCCGCTCCCGCTGTCACCCACTGCCGCCTTGTGGGCAAAGCCGCCGAGGACAAGCTTATTGCCATTCTGCTGGCTTTGATTAAATGAGTATATCGTTATTTTCTCCCCCTCCCAGGGCACGCAAACACACACACTGGCAGTCCCAGAATAGAATAAAGTCAATGTTACCCTCCAAAAAACCAACACCCCCAGACGGCTCGCCACAGCCTCTCCGCAATTCCTATCAACCACCGTCAACACCTCGAGGTCAAAAACACCAGGAGGAGCAAGTTTTGCAGGGTTGTAATTATAAAACCCTAATTTCACACATTTAGCTAGCCTCCAGTCCCCATGATGAGCTCCAGCTCGGCACAGGATGGTTCAGATTGTAGAAGATCTTTTCCTGACTATTATTTTAAGAGGGAGGTTAATTCAAGGGTTCAGACAAAACAGAGCGAGACACATTTAAACAGCTATTTTGTACCATTTCTGTAGGCACATAAAAACAGGCTGCCATCAAAGGGCTATTTCTTAACTGGAATGAAACTGCTTTGCATAAAGTGTTATCGGCTTTTTTTCTTTTTTTTTTTTTTTTCTTTCTGCAAGGACCACATTACAGCCTATTGCTTCAGAGGAGTGATGGGTGCCTGCAGGCACACAGCCCTGCACCTAACCTTTCCCAGGACAGGCCCCTGCGTGTTGCTAACAGGAGCGTCTCCTCCCCAGACACTCCACATCCCATGGGATCAGTGTTGTGAACAAACCTGGAGCAAACCCACTGAGTCCCATCCCCCCCTGAGCCAGGGTTTCCACCCGCTGTGGCTCCCCACCAAACCATCCCTGCAGAATTTCACACGCAGGCACCCCGACTTTGCTCACCACCCTGCAGCAGCTGGCATGACCCAAAGATTTCTTCCCCATAAGCAAGCCAGCCGTTCGTTTCAAAAACCAGCAGTGAGCATTAAAGCAAGAGCTTTGTGTGTTTTCCCCCTTCCTTGCAATTTTAATCTGGTGACAGGAATATTTTAAGCGATTGCTTCTGCTGCTAGATTTTACACCGCTGCTTTGTCACTGCACGAGTACGTTATAGCAGAAATATATATTTACATTCCTGCCCGCACAGTGCTGAAATCTCCAACAGTAACACGCTCAGACAGCCTCCCTGACTGTGCTGAATTACCTTCATTAAATACATAAATGGAACAGCAGCCACGTTTATTTCAACATACATGATTTCATTCCACACCTCGGTACTTAAAATAACTATCTGCATTCAAGTGGCGTCTTTTGACAGCTGAGCTCAAACTGCTTTAGAGGCGTTCAGGACCTCAGCCCTCCTTACCCTTACTTGATAGGACTCGTATCATTAACTGCCACATTTCCTGGTTGTAAAACGCAAAAAAGCCTCCCCCAGGCACGAGGGTATGAGGAGAGCTGCTGTCCAAGGCTGGGCAGAGAGCCTGGGGGAGAGCCAGGATGGGCTAGCAGTTCCCCATCCCATCCTCTGCTAGTAACGCCATTCCCCTGCTCTGCACTAAAGTGACACCTGAAGCGCAAAGACGGTTTCACAAGCCATTACGAGCTCCTGAAAACAAAACAAAGAGGCTCAGAGCAGAAAAATTCCCTCTCAGCCATATGCCAGAGCGTCTGGCACAATGCTATAATAAAGCTCAATGTCCCAATAAAAAGCTACATCATGATAACCTGAACCTGACCCACAGGACAGAGCAAGATGCGTCACCTCAGCATCCTCGATCAGCTGCAGGCATCGCCTCTTACATTTGCAGCTTTGCGTTCTTCCATTAGTATGATCGCAACACAGGTTGTTAGATATATCCAGCGAGTCGTTGAAGGAATACGTGGACAAGCTGCTTTATAAACAGGGTAAGCGCTGCAAGGCTGTTACTCTGTGGAGCTGGAATTTATGTTCTTTACTAAATACAGAGTGTTTACAATTTATCAGCAGAGCATTTTAAGTAAACAGCACCAAACACTTAAAAGTCAGCAGCCAGTGGCTAGAATAGAGTGCTTCCAGTACCAGTTATTGGCATCATCTTTTTCTCCAGCAGAGACATTGCATTTGGCGTCGATTAACAGGGTTTGCATTATTTATTAACCTGCACCAAAAGTCATTTCCAGCTAGCAGGCAACTGGACAATTTATTTTGGTGCACAACCCTTCCATCAAGTTTCACAACTGCTCCTTAGCTAACAAGTCAATAAACCAGCTGCAAAAATGAGCAGAAGGGTTATCTGATTCCCTTGTTGTGGGGTGACAAGGAAGGAGTGCCAGCACTACGAAGTCGGCACTTTTGTAGCGAAGTGCTACAAAAAATGGGTGCCAGGCACAAGAGGGTGCAGCCACCCTGCAGAGGGTTGAGCAGGTGGTCTATGGAAAAAAAAATCAACCACTGGTATAGGCGGATGCTTTTCTTCCAACCATGTCAAATTGAGTTTACGCCAACTACATGGAAAAGGGAAGGAAAAAAAAAAAAAAAAAAAAAAGGACACTTTTTAAACCATTTAAGATCAAGGTTCCTCACGTGAGAAGCTCTCCTCAGACAACAGGGAGGTACCCAAACCGCTGGGGACAAAACCTGGCTCTGTCCGGGGGCGGCAGATGAAGATCTCACCTCCGTGTCGATACAAACACAAACCACCAGAGCTTCAGCTGTCCCTGGGGTCAGGCTGGGGAATAAGGGCACAAACAAGTGACTGGAGGGCATTAAGGCAGCGCTCAGCAGCTCAGCCCAGGCACACTGCTTCCCAGGGAAAATCCATTGCCAACAGTCCCTCTGCACCCCACGCAATGCAGCCGCTCTGCGGAAGGCACAGCACCAGGTTAATGCATGACCTGGAAGAAATGACTAACATCTATAGAATATTTCACTGCACCCATTTATCTTTAAATAATGCAGAAAATGGCTTTTCACCTCAGCAGATCATTTTATTAAGCGTTAGTTCTGTGCTAGAGATGAAAAGAGAGCACAGAGTCCCTGTTGTGGTGACAGTCTGAAAGACCACGAAGAAAAGGGGACCAAGCCCCAGGAAGATGTGCTCAGCTTCCATCGTGTGATGTTATTTCCATTTAGAAGCAAGGTTTAACAAGAGGATGTGACACCTCTTCAGTGGAACAGGGAGGAAGATGGCAGAAGGGAGGGGGCAGGGGCTGAGCAGAGCACCCTTCCACTAACCACCTGGGAAACAATAAATGGGTGGGCTGTATCTGTTCCCCATCCCACCAGGAGATGCCCAAACAAACGAGCCACAACAGTTTACGCCTGAAATGGAGATAACTTTTGAGACTGCAGACCACATTTATTTCTCTTTCTGAACTTGAATGATATTAGGATTGCCACAGACAACAATTTATTTGGATTTAAAGCCCATTTGCAGCAAATGGGGAATCAAATACGCAATATGCTTCCATTTTTTTAAAAAAAAAATCAAGTGATGTCAAATACTTTCAATTGCCACTTACTGAGCCACAAGACAGGGCTGTAAAAGTTATTTTTATTTACTAATGCTACACGACAACTCGATAATGAGCTTTTAATTAAAACCTATTCTGTTAACCACCGAGGAGGCCAAAAATGCACCCAGGCGTAAGGACACAGATGGTGCAGCCAAGCACATTTCGTGATGTCTGCCCAAGACAGAGACGGAGTGGGGTACACGGCAGAACAAGCTGCTGCGGCTCCGGCCAGCCGGCACTGAGGCAAGTGGGAGAGGCGGAGGGGACAACAACCGATGATGATGTCCCAAAGCCTCACCTAGCCCCACAAGTTGGGTTTGCACAATTTAAGAGTTACAGAGTCAAGCAGCAGCTCAACACAGGGGAAGAAGGTCCAAGAGGTTGAGAGAAGGATCTTGATCCTGCAGGGACCCCCCCCAGCCTTTGGGTGCCAAGGATGCATAGGAATATAACATCAGACAGAGCTGTCTCTGACAGCAGCCTGCACCCTCACCGCCGCGAGAAGGGCCCCACAGGGCAGCAAGCACCGCGTGGGAGCCAACTGTGGACTGACACAGGGTATTTCAGCACAAGCCTGACCTGCTCTGACGATCTTTTGCCTGCTGATGCACTCTGAAAACAGACAGCTTACCGCAGGGAAAGCCACGCTAGGCTTTAAGAAGCCAGTGTTGTCAGCCTTAGGAGAGAGGGTTAGCCTTGCAAGTTTACCTCTGAATGAAGCAAGGCTAAACCATGTATACTATCAAACGCCTCTCTTCCAGTCTTAAGGGCTGTTTGATTTTCTAACAGAGTGCTGCCTCCCAGCTTCAAGTAGATTGTTTCCAGGGCTGCTTCCCTGTTCAAGTATTTTTAATTTCAAAAAACCACCTACTTGAAAGACACTGTAGCAAAAAAAAAAAAAGAGGAAGAAAGAAGAGATATTAAACAGCATCAAAACCAGAGTCTGTACACCAAAAGAGCAAGACTTTCTGTCCCAAATGCCTTCACTCCTTCCCCTTTGCATCAACACACCTCCTCTGAATTAACCACAAAGACTGACGATTGACAGCAGTTCTGAACCATCTTTGGAGGGAACGAGATAACTCGGAGTTTCACAATCAGCTCAGAAGAGGCTGCAGTGGGACACAGGGGATCCAGAGAGCATTTCAGATGCAGGATGAGGCAGAGAGAAGCCAAAGAGGACCTGTCTTCATAGCAAGTCTCATGTGACTTGTGCACAGCTTAAGGGAATGCAGAACTGAACCACACCAAGCAAGACATCTCTAAAAAATTAATTCCCAAATGACACTGTTGTGAATCAACAGAATTTCTGACCTTTTTTGGCATAAACCCCTCCAAGCCACGAAGTGAGAAAATAGCCCTTACCTGCAGCTCATATTTAAAGAGGGGTCAGCAGCAACCAAACAGCACAAACTCCTGAGCACTCGCAGAGAGCCAACACAGGATTGGGGCAGATGGGTGTGCTGAGGAACCAGAACATTGACTTGACAGCTGGTATCCCAACAATTTACTGAAGATCATTTTGTAGCTGAGGGGGATTATTTCTCTCAAGCTTTTTAAAAATAGCTGTTACTGCCCACAGATCCGTCTTTTCCAGTTAACTTCCTGCCTGTTTGCAGAAGCTTAGCAGCAGTGAGAGAGGTCACTGCCCCTACTAGCATCACTGAGCTGCTGCTAGATATTTAACCAGGGATGGAAGGATTTTTATAAAACCCCTTCCAAGGATCCTGCAACACAGAAGGAAGCTGAGGGCGCTCTACTTCCTGGCTTCCTTCTCTTGCCTGTTTTATTTTGGTGCAGTGACTAGAGAGAGCTCAAAACTCGACCTCAATTTACTGTGCCAGCTCTTACTCAAAAACTTACTTGGTTCCAGATTTTCACCACCAAATCTTTGCTTGCTCCTGTTTCAGAGGATAAGCTTTTGCAGCTCAGCTACGTAACTCCCTAGGTTTGTTAACAAAGAGACCAATCCTTGGCCACACACTGCTGAAATTTGGTCTTGCCTACTTACAAGCGAACAGAAAAGCTTTACAACTAACCTCGTCCAACTGGCGCTTCACCGAGTGGGGCACTGGGCTAAAAAGATCCCTTCCAACCAAGGTTATCCTCTGGACAAAGAGGAACAGATTAAGCACTGAAGCAGTGACAGCGTGCACGTTTGGACCAGCAAATACATCAGTCCAAACCTGCCACTTCTTGCTGCTTGAACACTTAAGCTGTTTCTCTAGGTTGGCTGTAAAGCTTTTCCATTCATTTTTAACCTACGACCCACAGAAGCCGCTGGATAGCTAGCTGCATCCTTGGTGAAGTAATGATCCCTGCAGGAGTTTCAGGCCCAAGATCACAGGCGCGATTAAAAGGCTAAAGATAAAACACACACTTCAGAAAAGGTGCTGTGGCTCCAGAGGTGAAAAGCCACTAACCTGACTGACCACTGCAAGAGGAAGAAACGGGCAAAGACATGCACAAAACCAAAAGAAAGATTGATGGGTTTCTCCTATCAACCAGGGAACTTGGTTCTTGGAGGAAAAAAACTGCACATCAGTCCACGTGAGACCAACCTGACACCAGCCACGTTACACCACCACCGTCCTACTGGAGGGACAGGATGAACGATGCCTTGGAAGACAAAGACTCAAAAATACCACAGATTTTTATGATGTATGCCAGAGATAATGGATAACCAACTACCTCATCTAGAGAGGCACCACCAAAACCACATTACCTTGCCATGTCGACTACTTTAATTTGGTTCAGGGCCACTGTCAGCAAGCTGCACCATCAGGGTGGCAACAGCAGAGGAAACCATCAGGCCCAGCAGGCTCCTGGCACTGCACTCTGAACTGACATCAAGCCATTTGTACCACACCCTGGCAAGCTCTGCTCTACACTATGCCACTTAAAACAGCTTCCCAAATCGGTACTCGGGCAGTGCACTGCCTATCGCGGTGTTAATCGCAGGAGAACATCAACATTAAATGTCTTTCAGCAAGATTTCTCTTCTGCTGCTCTCCAAGCACAGAAAGCTGAGGGACCGCAGGAGCTATTTGAGGGTGATCTCAGAAAGGTGAGGCAGCTAGGGATTGGTTTAACATGGGGATTTTAAGAGCTATGCAAATGTCTATCCTTCCTCAAGATGCTATCAATTAATTAGGTAGCAGGCTCAAACAGCTGCGATGGAAGTAACATAAAGGAAGACACTCAATTTGTGCCTTCAAGATTTCCCCAAACAAATTATAAGTCTTTAAAGTGAAACCCCAACCGTGATTATTAAGTTTCATCACCAGGTTAGAAAGATTAAAATTTCATTTCTATGAATTATTTTAGATTTAGACTCGATTTAGAGACATCATTTGCAGAGTAAACAGATGCAAAGCGGGTTTAATCTCTTAAAATACACAGCTGGGAATTTCCACAGGGCAGACTGAAAAACTAACACAGAAAAATAAGATGTCCCCCTCACAGCTACGGCGGTGTTGGTGCGGTCAAAAGAAGAGGGACTGCTGGGACCAGAGCCAGGGCTCTACAGCTTGCACTGAGTGACATTCAGTCCAGCCCCAAGAGCCAGCCATCAAGCCACAGCAGGTTACGGATTCAGATCTCTTAGCTGCTCCACACACTCTCCCCAAGGGCTGGGGCAGACCTTGCTAGCCCCAGCTGCCCACCACGCTGCCCAGCCAGGCACTGCCAGGTCTTACATCCCATGGCCTCCACTATTTCCAGCTGTCTGGCCACCCTCGAGGTCTCAGGCCTCCGCTGCCACTGCCTCCAGGTGAGGACAGCACCTCTGTCCTGCGCAGCAGGGCTGGGAAGTCTAACTCATGACAACACAGATCACACCTCAAGAGCTCTGCAACAAAGTTTGGAGAAAAAAGATCAGTTATGTTAATCCCACACAGAAAAACTCATTGCTGAAGTGTGTTTACCAGCAATAGGATCAAAACCTGCCCGGGAAGCCACCAGTTAGGCTATGCTGAAGACCAGCACACATAGTATCAGCCTTCCCAGAACAGCCTCACACCCCTCAGATCACTCACTGGCTGGGCATCTGGCTCCTGGAGAAGGAAAAGCAGGGTGAAAGAAACACAGCAACGCTCAGAGCAAGGCTGGGAGCACACACCTAGGGCACAGAGATGAGCAGTGGCTATTTGCAATGGGGTGGAGGGAGGACAGAGACTTCTGGAAGTGGATGAGACCAAGGGCATGACAAGATGGCAGGGCAGGATGACAGAAATCAGCCCGCTCTGCCTGGACCGCAGCCTCTCCTTCGCAGGGACCCGCAGTGCCAGCACGCAGAGGATGCAGGAGGGAGCAGCAATTTCCCGCTGGCCCTCCCAACTCTGAATACCCAGCTCCCAGGGCTCAAGCAAAACAGTGCTCCCCGGACAACTGCCGAGCGGGCAGGGCTCCTGGGCAAGGCCATTTGGACTGGCAACCCAAGGTCAAGGCGTCAGCATGAATTAGGCAGCAAAATGCTCCTGCACTCCTTCCTCTGCCTGCTCAGCTGCTGTTTTCCATGGGGTTTCAAGCCCAAGGCAGGGAGCAGGCTCCAGCACACCAGGTACACACCAAAACCCAACCAGAGCTACAACCCTAGGACTGCTGGACTCACAGAGGAACTGATGAACCTGCAGCTCATTCCCTTGGTGGAGCCAGGAGGTGCCCACAGCTGGAGAGCAGCAATGGCAGAGAGGGAGGGGATGAGCACAGGCAAGAGAAGCCAAGAGGCAGCAGCAGTCCCCCCTGCCCAGCTCCGAGTGAGTGGCATGCCCCCAGGAGCAGGCTACTGATGAGATCTCCAACAAACCATCGGCTACCCATCCCTGTCAGCACCAGGTACCATTTACAGACTGCAAAAACACATCTCAGGAGCCTCCCCCAAACAGCACAACAGCAAGACTCCCAACTGCACCTCCTTCCACTAACCCTCTGGTGCGTGTTTGTGCAGCAGGGGTTTCCCCCTCCCCAGCCTCCTGCTCCGGTCAGCAGTCCTTCCCATCCAAAGAAACCCATCACATCAACGCCCACACAGATACTCCAGCAAACACAGTGCTGCTCACTCCTCTCTCATCTCAACCCTCCACAGCCCGAGCCCAGCAAAGCTTCGGGCAGGGGCCAGATCCCTCTAGAGAGCATGGTCCTCCCCAGACCATCGACCCTCCCACTCCTTTGACTTTCAGGCAAAGTGGCCAAGGCCACAAGCTCTGCTCCTGGCTCCAGGTCTCGCCATGGGCTGCCACAGCAAGGACAGAGACAAACCCTTCCCTGGGCCACCTTCCCATCCCCTCCGTCACATCAGCCCCAGCGACTCAAGGCCACAGGGTGTGTCTGATCCATCTGCAACGTCAGGAGCTGGGCTTGGTGCATTTCTGCAGAATCAGCAGCCAAGGAGTTTTCCCCAGAGCCATACAACTACAAGACAAAGACAGGGGCAGAGACACGGCCAGGGAGCTGGACTGCTTGAATAAAACTCACACCTCAACATGGACTGCCCTGTGCTCACGGGCACCAAGCATGGTGTGAAACAGCCCCATCACTCACAAGCATCCAACTATTTCCCTCCCCTCCACCTGAGCACTCTGTGCTGAAGGATGCCTGAACTCTCCCATGCATCAGCTCAGACGAGATACAGGAGACCCGAGCAGGACCATACACATTGCTCAGGAACTCCTTCCTGCACTTTCAGAAAGGCTGAAGAAGTCTATCTGCAGCAACAAGCTTTTTTGGCAGGAACCTCCCCAAAAAGTCATCTCAAGAGGCACAAGTTGCACAGTCAAATCCCACCCAAAAGCACTGCCTCACTGCTGCACAAATCCCCTAATCCCAACGTGAAGCAACAAATGGCTGCAACATTAAAAAAAAGAATTATTTACTTTTCATCATACGTTATTACTGGCAGCCTCAGAAAAACATGCAAGAACAGTGCCAGGATGCTTAAACTCTCCTAGCAGCATCACAGTGGGAAGCTCACAGGACTACTATCTCAAATAAATCCTTATTCCCTGGGAAAGGCAGAAAGTTCTTCAGAGCGGACAACAATTGTCAAAAGCAAGAAAATTTATGACAACAAACACCCCTCGGCTTACAGGAACTGGGATTCCATCAAGATAAGCATCAGACTAATGAAATATAAACTATTAAATAAGAAGGTTAAACTGGGTAGAAACGGATTTCGGTGTTTGCATGCCTGAGCCCTCTGGATTGGCTGCAAAGACACCGACAACAAACGAGACCCTGGGGCCTGACAGCAACTGCCCAGGGGAGGTTTAAGGGCCACCAAGGGCCAAAAAAAAGGAAAATATCAGGGAAAAAGCAGTCACACCCACAGCGGGCAGCTGGACACAACGCCCCCAGACTCCTCTTCATCCTCGGGACTGAGCTAATAACTCACGCAAACGTGAAAAATGTATTTGTGTGTGTTTGCTGAGCGCTTTGAGCCGGACCCTGGTGGGCTCAGGCCTGGCCACCTGGGCCACCGCCGGCCTCCTCACGGTAGCCACCGTGCAGCGGGCGCCTGCGGCTGCCTGAAGGCTGAATTGTAATGAGAATGAAGGCGAGTTACAAACAAGACACCAGAACCGCGCACACCCCTCTGTCCCGGCCGGCAGCCCCAGGGGGTCGCTCCCCCACCGCGTAGGGCCCACCCACCGCCCGGCCGGCCCCCACCCGCGCCCCCCGCCGCCGGGCCCCGGCCCCACCGCCAGGCCGGCCTCAGGCCGGCTGCCGGGCCAGGGGCAAACCCCGGGCGGGCGGGACAGACCGCGGAGGCGGGCGGGGGTGCGGCCCACCCCCCCGGGAGCCCCGGCCCAGCCCCGCCGCCGCCGCCCCGGCCGTCACCTCGCAGCTGAACTCCATCTCGGCGTCCATGGTGGCGATGCGCACCGTGAAGGTCTTGGGTTGCTTCCTCTTCAGCGAGCTGAAGCTCATGCGGGACGCGATGGCCCCGGCCATGGCGGGGTAGGCGGCTCAGCGCGGCGGTAGCGCCATGGCGGCGGGGAGGGCCCGGGCCCCGCCGCTCCGGGCCGCGCCGAGCTGCGCCCGCCCCCGGCGCCCCGCCATTGGTCCCGCACTGGCCTGCTCCCGCCCCCGCCAGGCGGGTTGCGCGGCGCGACAGCCAACGGGGAGGGCTGTAAAGGAGGAGAGGGAGCGGAAGCGGCTGTGATTGGGGAAAGTTGATGCCGCTCAAGGGAAGGGGGCGGTGCGAGAAGGGAACACCTCCCAGGGCGGGGGGATGAAGGAGAGGCGTGGGCCGGGCGGTGGCGCCACCTGGTGGCGGGCGGAGCGGGAAGCAACCTGCGCCGTGACGTGCTGCGAGGAGCCAGGCCCGTGCGTGGGAGCGGCGGGGCGGGGCGGGCGGGCACTAGGACCGGGGCAGCGGCCGAACGACCCGGGACTCCCCACGCTGCCGGCATCGGGCGGGACCGGGACAGCACCAGGATAACAGGGCGGGACCGGGACAGCACCGGGATAACGGGACTGGGACAGGACTGAGATAACGGGATAGAAATAACCGGGCAGGGGTGGGACAGCACCAGGATAACGGGATCGGCACCGACACAACCGGGAAAGTCTGGGACGGAACCGGGATACGGGACCGGGACCGGGGGGTCAGGACCAGCACCGGGATAACGGTATGGGACTGGGATCGGAACCGGGACCTAGACTGGGCAGTGGGATGGGACTGGGAGCCGAACTGGCGGAGATAACGGAACTGGGACCAGGGGATGGGACCGGCACGGGGCTGATGGGATGGAGGCTGGGGCCAGCGCCGGCGCGGGGGGGACGGCACTGGGATCAGCACAGAGTAATGGGCCGGGAACTGGGACCAGCTCGAGGTTCCTGGGCCGGCAACTGGGACCAGCTCGGGGCAATGGGCGGAGCCGGGCCCACCCCACCCCGGCCCGCGGCCCGGCGCCCCCGCAGCGGGAAGAACGGGGCCTCTGTTCCGCGGGGACAATAGGGACATTGACGGTGCCCTCGCCCCCGCAGGACCCCCATGGCAGAGGGAAGCGAGCCCCCCCGCCGGGCCCCCGCCGGCCCGGGCACCCAGGTGGGCGGGGGAGGGGGGCACGGGGGGGCTTGGGGGGGTGTGGGGAGCTGGGAAGGGACGTGGGGGACTCAAGGGTGACCCGGGGTGCTGGGGGGGGGTCATGGGGGGGGAGGGCAGGGGGTACCCAAGGGAGCTCGGATCCAAGGGTGACCTGGGGTGCTGGGGGGGCTCATGGGGAGGTATGGGGGGGGGGGGGGGGCAGGGGGGTACCCAAGGGACCGAGGGGGCTGGGGGGGGTCATGGCGAGCTGGAGGGGTATGGGGCACCTCAGGGGGCTCAGGGTGGCTGAGGGCCCATGGGAGGGCAGCGGGGACTGTGGGGAACCCAAGGGAGCTCAGGGGGCTGGGGGGGGGGACGGGACATGGGGGGCCCAAGGGAGCCCGGTGATCCATGGGGACCTATGGGGCACAAGGTGGGGGGGCATAGTGCCCCAGGGGATCCCTGGGGAGTTGGGGGGGGTCACAGTGGGGTGCACAGGTGGATTGGCATAAGGGGGCTGGTAGGGGCCTGGGAGAGCCGCTCGGAGCCCCCGCTCCAGGTGACTCCCCCACCCAGCCCTGCCGGCCAGTACCGCGGGTCCACACCTTCGGGAAGGGGGGGCAGGCGCTGCGCAGAGACCCCCGCGCCCCCCCTGCCATGCGCGGCTGGCTGTACAAACAGGTGGGGAGCAGAGGAGGTCGGGGGTGGGGAGTATGAGGGGGCTCCAAGGTGGGAGGGTATGGGATTGGGGAGGTCTGGGGTGGGGGGTGCTGGGGGGGGTCATGAGGTTTGGGGGACTGGAGAGGGTTGGGAGTCTGGAGGGGGTATGGGTGTTGGGGTGGGAAGAGTTCTTTGGGGGTATTATAGGTTTTGAGGGATCAAAGGGGGTGCTGGGGGCATGGGGGGTGGCAGGGGATGCTGGGGGTGGCAGGGGTGGTGGTGGTTGCTGGGGTGGCTATGAGGTTTGCGGGGCTCTGGGGGGGGGTTGGAGTTTGGGGGGTTGATGGGCTGGGAGGGCTCAGCCGCTGTTGCCCCACAGGACAGCTCGGGGCTGCGGCTCTGGAAGCGCCGCTGGTTTGTGCTGGTCGATCTCTGCCTGTACTACTACCGGGGTGAGGGGGGGGCAGGGGGGCGGGCAGGACACCCTGGGGGCTTGGGGACCTAGGGCATTGGGGGTCCCTGGGGGGGGCTCCCGGATCAAAGGTCCCTGGGGTGGTTGGAGGCCCCTGGGGGGGTCAGGGAACCTGGGGGGATCAGGGGTGGGGTCCCTGAGGGGAGTGGGGGGCCCTGGGGGGGTCAAGGAACCTGGGGGATTGGGGGTCCCTGGGGGATTGAAGGGGTCCCTGGTAGGGATCTGAGGTCTGGGGAGCCCCAGGAGGTTTGGGGACAGCCAGTGGGACTCAGAGGTTCCCTGCGTCCCCCCAGTGGTGCTGGGGTTCTTGGGGTGCCAATGGGGTCCCTGGGGGTGTTCTCACCCCCTGCCACCCCTCTGGCCCCCAGATAGCAGCGAGCAGCAAGTGCGGGGCGGCCTCCCCCTGCCCGGCTATGAGATCCGCATACTGCCTGCTGCCCCCCGCGCCCCCCGGTTCCTCTTCACGGTCAGCCTCCACCCCCTGGGTCACTGGATCCGGGGGTGTCCTGGGTGCGGGGACAGGGCCCAGGAGGCTCTGGGCCTCCTGGGCCCCCTCCAGCATGAACCCCCCCATCCCCAGGCCGAGCACCCCGGGATGCGGACGTACTGCCTGGGGGCTGAGACCCCCGAGGAGCTGAATGCCTGGGTCTGCGCCTTGCGTCGGGGTGCATCACCCCTGCCCCGGTGAGGGGGCATGGGGGGTCACAGGGAGCCTGGGTAGCAGGGGGTTTGGGAGGGTCCCAGGAGGCAGGAGGAGGCTGGGGGCTTTGAGGGGGTCAGGGAGGGTTGGGGGGGTCAAAGGCTTTGGGGGGGGGGGGGGGGGGCTGGGGGGCAGTTAACCCTTTAACCCCTGTTGTTTTCTTGCCCTCCCCCCAGCTCCCCCTGCGCTCCCTCCCTCCAGATGCCCCAGGAACCACAGAGTGGGGGTCCCCCATTGTCCCCTCGCCCCTGTGGCTGGTGTCCCCCATGGCCCCCAGCTGAGGAGGTGGTGGGCCCACCCATGCCCCCTACTCGCCACCCCCTAGTCCCTCCACTGCACCCCAGCAAGGTGAGTGTAGGTGGGGGGCACTCAGGGGTGACCCCTTTATTTCACCCTCCCCTCCATAGTGACCCCCAAACCAGCCTCCTGCCCCCTATCCCATAGCATCTGGGGCTGGGGGGGATGTTGGAGTAGGGACCTCTGACCCCCAGCCTAACCCCAGGTGTCCCCCAAGCTGCTCTGACACTCCTTGCCCTGGGGTTCCACGGGTGCTGGGTAGCCCCACAGGTGCCGGTGGGTGCCACAGTGGCCCCCAGAGCAGCAGCTGGGGGGGGCGGTCTGGCCAGGGTAGTACCTCCGTACCCCAAGGACCACCATAGGGGGATCCTGGGGGTCCCAGTACCCCCACAGCAGAGTACCGGGGGTGCCCCAAAGACCCAGGGCTGGGCAGGGCACTGCACTCCAGGGGACCCTAATACCTTCCCCTGGGGGGGCCTACCCCCTGCAGGGACCACAGTTCCCAGCCCCTCCAGTGACCTCCCCAGCACTAGGAACAAGGGAGCCATGGGGTGCCCTGACCCACAGCCAGCACTGCAGCCCCCCCAGGACAGAGTGGGGGGATATGGGGGGGTAGGTACCGGGGCAATTGTGGGGCAGGTCTGTGCGGTGGGAGGGGGTTATGGGGCAGGCTGGGGGCGGCAGGGTATAGGGGGAGCCGTGGGACAGACAGGAGCAGCGGGTGCCCTGTACCCTCACCGCAGGTGTCCCCACGCCCGGAGGAGGCCCCGGCACGGGGGGAGCCCCGCCCTATGCTGACCCCGCCTCCCCTGGGGAGGAGTCTGCGGGAGCTCCGCCCCCCTGGAGCAGCGACCATCCAGCAGCTGCCCCCTCTGGCCGGCGGGGGGCCAGATGCCGTGGAGCAAGTCATGGCGGCCAATCAGGCACTGGCTTTTCCACCTGGCTTTTCTGATTGGCTGCTGGCACTCGAGGACTCGGATGGGGCTCTGCCCTTCCCGGGCACCGCCTCCCCGCCGGCAGCCAATGAGACCTCGCCCTGCCCGAGGGCGGGAATGAGTGGGCATGGCTCGGAGCGAGAAGGTGTGGCCGGCCGTGGGGCGCCTCGGCCAATCAGAATCACCCTTCTCCAGGCCAGCTTCTGAGGGAAGGGAGGGGAGCTACGCCCCTGTGGGGCGTGGCCTGGTGGAGGGCGGGGTTTCTGTAACCCCGCCCCCTCTGAGCCCCGCCCCGCTGCGGGGGAAGATGGCGGCGGCGGTGCGGCGGTTGCTGGGGTGCGGCGGCGCCCCCGGTGGAGCGCGGTGAGTGGGGCCGGCCCGGGTCCCCCCTTCCGAGGCTTCGGGTCCCCTCAGCGGGCCGGGGGCTGCTGCCGGCGGGCGGCTCCCGGGCCCTGGCGCGGTGCCGGCCCCGCTGTTAATGCCTCACCGGGCAGCGCAGCCTGCTGGGCAAAGGTCCGGCCAGCAGCAGCCCCGCGGCGAGGAGGACTCCGCCCGCGCCCCGCTGCCCTGGGGGCGCCCGGCCCTCTGGAGGGCACTGGGCAGGCTGTGCCCTGCCATGGGGCAGCGGGTCTGCCCCACTGCGGCGGGGGTCCTGGCCAGAGCTCCTGCGGCTGAGGGGGCTCCCGGGAGAGTGCTCCCCTGCCCCCCCGGGCCAGCCTGAGGCCCCCAGAGCCTGGGATGGGGGAGAGCTGCCACCTTCGATGTTCTACGTATTCCCTATAAAAGTGGGCCGGGTGCCCCACCCCACCCCACCCCCCACCCCACCCCTTCTGGGATGAATGGAGTGAAGCCCTCCAGGATGGACGGTGCTCCCCAGCAGCTGGAGGATGCAGGCACCTCTTGCCTGAAGACCCTGGAGGAAAGGACCAGCACTGTGGCCTTCAGCTGCTGTTTTTGCCCCCCAGTCTGTCATTCCCAGGCCAGAGATGCTGGGGTTTCCTCCAGCATGGGTGTTCTGGCAGGTGCCCCCCCGGCGCTGACCCGCTGTCTCACAGGCAGTACTCGAGGGACGCCGAGGGCAGCTGGTTCCGCTCCCTCTTTGTGCACAAGGTGGATCCCCGCAAGGATGCCCATTCCAACCTCCTCTCCAAGAAGGAGACCAGCAACCTCTACAAGATCCAGTGTGAGTGGCCCCGCTGGGAGGATGGAGCTGGGGGTCAGAGCAGGTGGGGTGCACCCTGCTCTACTGGCCCCTCCTCACCCATGGGGACTTCCCCCTTGAGCTGCTCTGCCTTGGGCCACCCTCCCAGGGCCTCGGCTTCTGCCCTGGCAGACCCTCTCTCCTCTCCCTGCAGTTCACAACGTGAAGCCAGAGTGCCTGGATGCCTACAACAGCCTGACGTGAGCCCTGCTGCTGTTGGGGTGCTGCCTGGCATCCCAGCCAGCTGTTGGAGTGCCACTCTGGAGCAAGGGGGTTGGGAGGGTGGGCTTGTGTGGAGCTCCTCAGGATGCTGGGTGGGTCTGTGCCTCTGCTCTCCTTGCCTCAGTTTTTCTTTCTGTGAAATGGGTGCACCCCCCAGGGATGCTCCCTGTCCTGTTAGGGCAGACTGCTCCATGCCCAGACTCCTTGTACTGGCCTGGGAGGGCAAATGGGGGTATCTGGAGTGGTTTGGGGTGGCTGCTGCTGCCCCCCCCCCCCCCAGCTTCTCCCCCTTTGCCCCCCCAGAGAGGAGGTGCTGCCCAAGCTCCACTCAGATGCTGACTACCCCTGTGACCTGGTGGGCAACTGGAACACGTGGTATGGCGAGCAGGACCAGGCAGGTGCGGGCAGGCAGGCGGTGGCTCCTGGTAGCTCTGCTGCCCGAGGGGCTGTGAGCAAAGTCGAAGACCTCGGCTTGTGCCAGGGGCCGGCTGTCATGCAGGGGGAGAGGGATGTGAGCTGCTGGGTGGGCTTTTGGGGTGCTACCCCCATCTCCCCAGCACCACGCTCTCCTTCCAGTGCACCTCTGGCGCTTCTCAGGCGGGTACCCGGCCCTGATGGATTGCATGAACAAGCTCAAACAAAATAAGGTACCACCAGGATCATGGCGAGGCGCCTGAGCTCTGCCCCTCTCCTCTGCCTGACACCCCCCGGCCTGGGTTGTTGCCCCTACCCGAAACCCCCAGCTGGGGCTGTCCCCAGGAGTACCTGGACTTCCGCAAGGAGAGGAGCCGGATGCTGCTGTCCCGCAGGAATCAGCTGCTTCTGGAGTTCAGCTTCTGGAATGAGCCCCTGCCCCGCCAGGGACCCAACATCTATGAGCTGAGGACCTACAAGCTCAAGGTGAGCAGCTGCAGGGGACCAGCCCACACCATGGGGCAGCATTTGGGTTGATATACCCCTGGGATGGGGGTCCTGCCTTGTGTTTTGGGGGCCAGCTGCCCAAATTCCTTCCTCCTTGGTGAGGAGAGCCCAAGAGCAGGGATCTGGCTGCTCACACTGGGGTTTTTTTGTCTTCTATTTCCAGCCAGGGACCATGATTGAATGGGGCAACAACTGGTAAGTGACTGTTTTCCCAGCACAGAGGGAATCAAGGGGGGAAAAGGTCCCCGAGGAGTGGGGGCCCTGGGCAACTCCCTCCCAACCATGTTTCTCCCGCTGCGTGCCAGGGCTCGGGCCATTAAGTACCGACAGGAGAACCAGGAGGCGGTTGGTGGGTTCTTCTCCCAGATTGGGGAGCTGTATGTGGTGCACCATCTCTGGGGTAAGCGGGCTCCTCCCTGCCACCCTTGTCACCCCCTGGGCTGCCCCCACCATGGGCTCTGGGGGGGGTGTGGCCCTGAGTGCCAGCTCTGTCCCCTCCCCACAGCGTACAAGGACCTGCAGTCCCGGGAGGAAACAAGGAACGCGGCCTGGAGGAAGAGGGGCTGGGATGAGAACGTGTACTACACGGGTGAGCAGGCCCCCCCTGCCCACACTGGGGACCCCCCTTGCTCACAATGGGGACCCCCCTGCCCTTACCCCTCTCTTGCTCTGTTTTTCTAGTCCCACTGATCCGGACCATGGAGTCGCGGATAATGATTCCCCTGAAGATCTCACCCCTGCAGTGAGCGGGGGGATCTGCGCCAGGGTGTCTGCCTGCACCCAGGGGGGCTCGCTGCCTGCCTGCGGCCCTGCTCTGCTGGGGGTCTCTGCTCCCCAACAGCTCCTGGCTCTCCTTCTCCCCCCTCACCTCATTTTGGTGTGCCCTGTGGGGTGGGGAGGGTCCACGGGTGGGGAGGGGAAGGGCGGGAGGCCCCCACCCTGCAGCAGGTCCCCAGGTGTGGCTGGGGACAGCACTGCAGCGGGGCTGGGCAGGCTGCAGAGGTTGGGGGGTGTCTTAATTATTCCTGACGGGCCCAGTGAGTGCCTTTCCTGCCAATTAAATATTTAATATGCCAACACCTGGCCTCTCTGGGGGGTGTCTGGGGGCACTCAGGCCCCCCAGTGTGGGGAGCAGACCTGCCCCCAAACCTGGCCTCACCCAGGGAGATACCCTGCCCCATGCCATGGGTGCGCCCAGCACCACAAGACCCCCACCCATCGGTGCGATGCTACACCGAGGCTCCTCCCCTCCAAGTGCCCCCAGTGCCATTGGGGACCCCATACCTGGGGACCCCCCAGCCCAAGGGTCCCCTGTGCCTTCTGCAGGACGAGCCCCCCGAGCCCACGCGTGTCCTCACCGTGGGGGGACCCGCCCCATAAAGCGGGACTGGCCACGCCCCCTTGCCGAAGCCACGCCCCCCGGCGTGGATCGCTGACGGACCTCTGTGGTGGTGGCCGCTAGGGGGCGCCCTCAGCGGCTGCCGCTCTGCGCCGCGCTCGCTCGCTCCACCGGCGTCACTTCCGGGCGGCGCTGAGGCGGGCGGTGCGGTGAGCGGGGGGCGCCGGCCTGGGGGAATCCAGGCAGGGACAGCCGGGCCGGGGGGCGGCCTGGGGCCGAGCTGGGGTGGGGGGGGGACGTCCCTGGCCTGGGAGCCGAGGCTCCGGGCCCGGTGTGCGGGGGTCTGGGGGGGCTCTGGAGGAGCCGAGGCTCCGGGCCCGGTGTGCGGGGGCCTGGGGGCTCTGGAGGAGCCGAGGCTCCAGCCCGGTGTATGGGAGTCTGTGGTGGGGCTGAGCGCTGGAATTGGGGAAACTGGTGGAGAGAAGCCCCGGGACTGGGTCGGCGGGGAGGTGGTGCAGGGGCTCGCTGGGCTGGGAGAGTGCGGTGCCCTGGGCAGGAAGGAACTGGGGACTGGGGATAGCCCGACCCCAGGCAGCTTTGGCACCCACAGACGACGGCTTCATCTCCCTGTGGACAACAGCTTTGCCTCTTCTCCCCCAGTCTTTGACTGGCAGCACCATGTCGTCGGACTCCAGCAAGAAGAGGAAACCCAAAGTGATCCGCACGGATGGGGGCCCACAGGAGGGCAAGCGGGGCAAGGGTGATGCTGACCAGGTAGGGCCCCTGGCTGCCCACATACATAGGCAGAGCCTGCCTGCTGCAGCAGGGTCCTCATGACCTCCCTTACACGGGTCTGTTCTCATACCTGCTCTTTGCTGACCTTATTTTCCCTTTTGGGAAGTTGTGACATTATTCCTCCAGCTCCCAGGGCCTCTGAAACTCCCGCTCTGTACTTCTGAACCTGCTTCCATCTCCTTCAAGAAGCACAGCACTCAAGGAGTCAGATGCTCTTCAGGAGATATAGGGAGAGGGGAGCACCAGGCTGAAAAGTCCCTTGGGGGTTTGCATGTTGCCTTAAGACACTCCTGTGAGCAGCAGGGTAACTTGGGTTCAGCCAAAGTGGGGATAAGGATTGAGGAAGTAATCACCTTCCCAGTTTATTCTGTGTAGTCATGTGGGTACACCAGTGCAGGATGGGTACCACTGTGTAAAAGATGGCCTGAACTTCCCATGCATTTTAATGACTGTTTGTGTTTGGGATTGTTCATCAGGTTCTGTCTTGTGTATAAAGTCTCCTCAGGTGTAGGATTAATGGACAGAGCTGGGAACTGGCTTGCAAACAGAGCAGTTTGTTTCCCAGTGCCCTTTCCAGAGAAGCTGGAAGGAACAAGCCACAGAAGGTACTTTCTGCCTCTGCAGGATGTTAGGTACTACAGTGAGGAGTGCGAGGTGGATCTCCGTGACCCTATCAAAGACTACGAACTTTACAGAGAGACTTGCCAGGAGCTTCAGAGACTGATGGCAGAAATCCAGGAGCTGAAGAGCAGGGGCATCAAGGACAATGTAAGAAGCATCAGTGCTTGATTTAGTGTGTTCTGTCCTTATGTGTTTAATGCTTTCCCATTAATCTGAGAGGAGCAAGAGCCATGATGTCTTCTGGGGAGAGTCAGGAAAGTGGAACAGCCTCCCTTATATAAAATAAAATGCAATTTAGATGAGGCATTTGGTCTTTGACTGAGCAGCTGTTATGCAGACTGAGTTACTGATCTCCTAAAGCATCTGTGGGCACTTCTGGGAAATGTGCTGATGGATGGGGGGGCTCCTGGGGGAGGAATTGAGCTCCTGCTCACTGCAGGTGGGGGTGGCCAGACTCTCGCTGTCCCACAGGCTTGGCCAGGGAAGGCTTGCACTGCAGCTGCCCGTGATGTCCCCTGCACATCAGGGTGGGCGCTTCAGGCTCAAATGCCTCTGTTCCTGCTGCTGAGAAAAATCACTAAAGTGAGCCCAGAACCCCCCACCCCCCAGGTTATTTCCAGCTAGTGGCCTGTGAGTGTGGCAGTGGGAGGCTCCCTCAGAAGCCCTGGTGGCATAAATTGTGTCTCCTTAGAAGCATGGAGCCCCTTTGTGACGGGACTGGTAGGAGGTACCTGTAGCAAAAGGACTCTGTGGTGGCAGTTGTGTCTTTCTTTAAATGCCTGTTTCCTGCCACTCAGGCTTCAGAGATAGATGAGCGGCGGATTCAGAGCTGTGTCCACTTCATGACCCTGAAGAAGCTCAACCGGTTGGCTCATATTCGGCTGAAGAAAGGGAGAGATCAAACCCATGAGGTACAGAGGGGGCTGGGGGGTGATGAATACAGGTTGGGATTTAGTGGGATCACAAATGATGTCATTTCTGCCTGTTCTGTGATGGATGCTTGTGTGGGAGGAATTCAGCACCAGCCAGGTTGTGGTTTTTGAAGAGAGGGTTAACAGGAGACTACTGTGGAGCAGCAGCAGCTGTAATTATAATGAATAGTGAAGGAGCAATGTCTGCTTCTGTCTTGAATAAAGTGGGGATCCAGAAGGCTCCGTCTCAAGAGTCTGGTGTGCTGTAGGCCTGAGAAATGTGTATATGATTGGCCCCAAAGTTCCTTATGCTGAGTTCTGGAAGAGTTTTTCCACAGCTTGTGAATAACACTGTTTTGATTGTGCCACTGAGGAGACTGAGGCACAGGGACAGGAAGGGACTCAGTCTCTGTGCCCCAGCAGATCTGCCCTGTTTCGTGCCTTGTCCCTGAAATACGCTGGAAGAGAGCGGGATCAATTTGATGTCATGATCGTTTGGTTTCCCAGCACTTGAAAATGTCTTTCTTTCCCCAACAGAAAAATTGTTGCATGCCCTAAAGCCCACTGTCCCTAGCTGGTATGGTGGGAGGGGGTGTGTTGGTGACTCTTTGTGGGGTATATTTGCTGGGAGGAAGGCAACAGAGCCTGATCCCCTGCTCTGTGTTTCAGGCAAAGCAGAAGGTTGATGCATATCACCTGCAGCTCCAGAACTTGCTCTATGAGGTGATGCACCTGCAGAAAGAGATCACCAAATGCCTGGAGTTCAAGTGAGTTTAGCTGAGGAAGAGAGGGAGTGACAATGTATCTGGGATGGGGTGGAGGCCTCCAGTGTTTGGGATCTCTGCCACATTGCCTGAGCCCTCTGCGGAAGGAGATGCGTTATCCAGATGCCACCACACAGCAGAGACGGAGAGAGTATCCCGGAGTTCTTGTGCTGGGACACCAGGATAGAGGCTTGTATAGCAGAAAGGGAAGAAGGCATCTATTTTGGTAGGTGGACGGTGGAGGAGAGACCGAGTAAATGTCAAAGACATGGTCATGCTGGTCTTTTGAAGGACTCCTTGGCCTCTGTATATCAGGAGTTTTCTTCCGAAAGCTAAGCCTTCTGTCATGCCCATTGCACGGGCAGCACTCTGACCCGCTGCCAGGAGAGCTGTACTTAGACTGATGCCTCAAACAGCGCTTTAGTTAATTGTGCGGGGAAGGTGTCCCTGTGGAAGTAGGGACCTGGTTCGGGCCTTTCTCTCCTCTGCTGCAGTTTAGCTCACTGATACTGTGGTATTCACACAGCAGAGTGAAGCCAGCGCACAGGCATTGGCACTGAGCGCTGTCCGGTGAGACGCGGTTGAGTTTGGCTGTGCTGCAGCATTTCCCACCCTTCCCCAATCTGATCCTTGCAGGTCAAAACATGAAGAGATCGAACTGGTGAGCCTGGAAGAGTTTTACAAAGAGGCTCCCCCTGAAATCAGCCGGCCTGCCATCACCCTGTCTGAGCCTCACCAGCAGACCCTGGCCCGCCTGGACTGGGAGCTGGAGCAGCGCAAGAGGTGGGTCAGCAGCATCTCTGTTGGGTGTCAGCCTGCTGCAGGGTAGGGCTCTCGGTAAAACCCCGGAGCGAGCCACACAGCTGCTGTGTGAAGTGAAAGTGGGTAACAAAGGTTTTAATGCCCTCTTGAAATAGTGTAGAACACGTGACAGATTTGTTGTGTAACTGAACCCTCAGCATGGAGATTCATGCTTTGTGTGGAACTGGGCTTGGTGAGATCCTTTTTTCATAGATCAGGGAGTTTTCTTTCACACGCCTGATGAGAGGGCACTCCGGGGGATCCTGGGGAGCAGAGCAACATCCAAACCAGTCTGAGAGAAGCCCTGAGCCAGCCGCAGCCGCTGTGCAAGAGAGGCTGTCTGGGACCACACCTTGTGCTCTGGTTGAGGACAGCAAAGGTGTCTTGGTTCTCCTCATAAGCCCACGTGTTCTCTCAGCAAGGCAGTGAACATCAGTGCTGACGCTTAAGTATCAAGGGAGGAAAATGAATTTTGTAGTTTGATGTTTCCCCAGCGTCTGCTTGGAGGCTTTTGCATCAGGGAATGGGGACACTGCCTGCCATAGGGGTGATATTGAAGGATGGGTGGGTACACGCTTCCATCCAGAACCTGGTTCTGCACGATGTGCCATGCAGGGCAAAGCGATCCCTGTTTTGTCTGCCATGCTATGGTCCAAGGAGCAAAATTAAGCCAGCCTGGCACAGCCTGGTGATACTGCCATTCCTGCCTGTGCTCTTAACGCTTGCCACTGTGGGGAGCTGCCTGCACAGTGCTGATCTCCGCTGAGCTGGTGCTGGCAGCCAGCTCCTCATTGCAGGCTGTAACCACCGAGGTCCCTCAGCTGGTGCAGGCAGGCCAGGTGGCTTGGCTGCTCCATCGACTCTTACCCCATGCAAAAAGCAAACATGACACAGCGTTCCTGCGTTTTGGTAACAGCCAGCAGCTTTTGCAGCCAAGCAGCAGCTTGGAGTCTCTCTCCTCTGGAGACATTCAAAACCTGCCTGGACACAATTCTGTGCAACCTGCTCTAGGAACCTGCTTTAGCAGGGAGTTGGACTAGATGTTCTCCAGAGGTCCCTTCCAGTACTGACCATTCTGTGATTAAACCTCACTCTTGTGAGTTTACTAAGTGAGTAACTAAGAAGGAGTTGACGTGACATGAAGTGACTCTGGTGATAGGAAGTGGAAAAGCCTCTTCAGAAGCTTGGTAGTGTTGGCAGAGGTCTGTCAAGCATGGCTGCTGGTAGCAGAGGCTGGCATGGGAATGGATCTGCTGAGGGACGGTCTGGTTGCTGTCCCCTCTCAGAGCACAGCACAGGCATGAGCTTCCACTTTCTCTCCCTATTTGTTTTCCAGCTCTCATGGGTTCCTTTCTCCCTCCACTTGCCCTTGGCATTAAGAGCTCTTTGTTTGTTGCCATGTCTGAGCTCTCCTGGTTCCTGCAGTAACTTTTGTCAGGTCAGGAGAGCTGGGGCCCATGACCCAGGTGGATCTCAGCAGGCTTTGTAGCTGTAATGTGTGGCAGTGACTGAGTTTCCATCCCTAGGCTGGCAGAGAAGTACAAGGAATGCTTGACCAGCAAGGAGAAGATCCTGAAAGAGATCGAGGTGAAGAAGGAGTACCTGAGCAGCCTCCAGCCTCGACTTAACAGCATCATGCAGGTACTTAAGCTCTGCAGGAAGGGGAGGTAGCCTTCAGGGCCAAGCTGAGGTCATGCTCCAAGGGCTGTATTAGAGACATGCAACACCTGGGCTGATTCTGTTTTGGAGATGTTTTGCTCCCAGGCAGGGTGGACGAGGAGTAGATCTGCCTCGTGCCGAGATTCCTCCAGTCTGCTTGTTTATGCGGCAATTCCTGCAGAACTGCAGATGGAGAGTCATTAAATGGGCCTTTCCCTAGGGAGTGACATGCAGTTCCAGCTCCTTGTGATTATCTTGGGAGGGAAGAACAGGAGAATGAACTGGGTTATTCTGAGATCCAAAAGTTTTCCAGCAAAGGAGAGCTGCCAGCCTTCCCTGAGGGCTCGCAGTACCCGTGGCTGTGTTTAACCCTGCACCACAGCTGCTGTGCTGGTTTCTAGTCTCCCACTTTCTAACTTGGGATGAAGGAGGGGTGAGGAGGCTAAACTGTTCTGCTCCCACTGACGAAGGTTAGCCCGCTTGTTCCCCCAGGCCTCCCTGCCTGTCCAGGAGTATCTCTTCATGCCCTTTGACCAGGCGCACAAACAGTACGAGACAGCCCGACACCTCCCGCCGCCTCTCTATGTTCTCTTTGTTCAAGCCAGCGCCTACGGTCAGGCCTGTGGTGAGTACCGAGGGGGTGGCACAGTCCTCAGCGACACCATGAGGGGCTGTCACCAGCTGGGGCCGGTGGGCCATGCTCCCCCCACAGGATAGATTTCACTCCCACTTGCAGAAGACACTGCTTTGGGGGGGGGGGGGGTGTCTTTCCATCTCGTCTGCTCTGCTGCCAGATTCCGCTGAGCTCAGAGCACCAGCACGGCCCCACAGCTAGGCACAGTGAGGCAGCAGCATTTGAAACCTTGTTTGCTCAGCTCCCTTGCTGGAAGAACTGCTTGGGAAGCTCGCTTCCCACCTCTGCCCCCCCTTCTCAAGGTCGACAGGGACGTCCCTGCAGCCTGCAAGCTGGCACAGTGCTGACATGGCCTCCCAAGAGATGTCACCCCATGGGGTGGGTGCTCCTTTGTGCCACCCATGGCAGGGGGAGGTTGACTCCAGAGCAGGCAGTACCTCTGCCTGCTTTTGCAGAGGCACTTCCCCGCAGCTCACCTGAAAGCCTTCATCCCCTTAGGCAGCTTTGTGTTTTGCGGAGCTTTCTGAAGCCTCCCTGAGTTGGGAGGGATTTGTCAGCAGGGCTCAGGAATCCCCCTGGGCTGTCTGCATCTCCTGTGCGGAGAGGGCTGTAGTACAGCATGAGCTGCAGTGCCACTTGCTCTTGTGCTGCTCTGGGGGTGGGGCAGGCAGCAGAGGAGCGTGGAAGGACCTGTGGCACTTGGCCCCACCAAGTCCCTGCTAATGGGCATCTGCAGCCATGATGACACAGCTCCTTGCTCCCTGCTTGTGGCTTGTGCCAGCCAGACCCCCACCTCTCTTGGCTCTTGAGTAAGATTTGGCCTTTGTGGTTTTCAGGGACAGTCCCTCAAAACGCAGCATTTTCCCTCCTCTGACCCCATCCTACGCAGGAGATCTGGCCTTGTGGTGGCCCCGTGTAGCCCTCCGGGCAACTGCCTTTTCCCACTGACCCTTTGTGAGAGCTTCCTCTGCCATGGGGCTCTGCCTCATGCAGCCATTTAGCAGGAGCTTTTCAGGGCAGGGCTGCTTCTGCCAGCTGCCTTTCCCAAACAGAAGTGGGGTTCATAGCTTAGTTTTCATGTCTCCTCTATAGATAAGAAGCTTGTGGTGGCCATTGAAGGGAGCGTAGAGGAAGCCAAAGCTCTGTACAAGCCGCCTGAGGACTCGCAGGGTGAGTTGGGGTGATGTTGCCGCAGGCCAGCTGCCTGATGTTCTGTGCAGGCAGAGGGATTGGGCAGAGAAGCAAGTGGAGCAGGTGCTGAAATGGCACAGTGCCTGATGTCTGCACTGCTGGCCGAAGTCCCCAGCAGCTGTTCCCCTCTGTCCCCAGCTCCTCCTTCCTGAGAGATGTTCGCAGCCCCTCATCTGCTAGAGGGACCCCAGTACTGGGGACATGTTCCTGTGTGTCTGCATCCTGCTAGGGCCCTGCTTTTGGGGGGACAGTGATGTCTGGGGGAGCTGTGGTCTTGGAGAAAGGGCTGGTAGTCCTGCTGGTTGTGGGAAAACGGCTGAGCCCCAAGCAGTCCCTGCTTACACCCCTCTCTTTGTGCAGATGATGAAAGCGATTCTGACGCAGAGGAGGAGCAGACCACGGTAAGGGATAGCGCCGTCCCCTTCTGGATCTTCTCCCAACACCATGTCGTGGGCAAACCAACCTGTGCCTGGTAACTGGAAGGTGCCAAGGGAGCTGGACCTGAGTGGGGCTGGGAACTGGTTCCTACATGCTGTGGATGTGTGTGGTGGTGCACTGACATTAAATCCAGTAGTTTCTTGGGAGGAGAGAGGTGCCATTTCCAGTTTCTGTCCTGAACGCAGGAAAGCCAGGGTACAATTCTGCCCTGCTTGTGTCCCACCATGCTCATCCCACCCAGCACCGACAGCTGCCTCACAGCTCTCCAGCTGGAGCTGTTCCAGTTTGTATAAATAGTCTTGGGCCAGGGAGGCTGGTGTCCAGCCAGGAGGGATCCGTGTCTGTCCCCTGCCATCTGCTGAAAGCGTTGAGCTGAACTCTGCACCGGGATTTGTCCAGCACTCCCTTGGGGAGGCATTTAGGTCCTACAAATTGTACCTGCTGGATGCTGGGGAGAGGCTCTAGGTGGTGGCTGACCCCAGCATCAAAGCCTGAGGGAGGTCTGTGCCACCGCCCACCACCACCCAGCAGCAGCACCTGGTGTATCAGGGCTGTTGCTGTGGGGAAGAATAAAGGGAAGGGCCTCAGTTTCTGCCTCTCACAGTGGTGAAGCTTCTGGGGCCAGCAGGTCCTTGGCCTCATCTTGCAGTGTTGGGGACACTCCTAGGAGCTGAAGGAATGACCAGAGCTGCTTTGTCCTTGCCCTGCAGCAGGTCAAGGATTTCCTGCTTCTCTCCATCCCCAGGGCTGCTCTGTGGCTGTGGTACTGGGGGATTGGGGAACTAGGCTAGAAGGAAAAAGCAGTGGGAGAGGAGGGTTGGGGCTGAGGAGCAGGAGGAGGCTCTGATAGCTGTTTTGCCCTCCCCAGAAACGGCGCAGGCCCACCCTGGGTGTGCAGCTGGATGACAAGCGCAAGGAGATGCTTAAGCGGCACCCTTTGTCCGTCACTGTTGACATAAAGTGCAAGGGTAAGTGTGGTGTGGTGGCCCTTGGTGGAGAGCGCACAAGGATGTGTTACAGCAGATCAGGGAGCAACCCGGCAGCAGCTTGGGGTCCTCAGGGAGAGCTCAGGGTGTGGAGAGGCTTTCCTGCCCTTGGCCCTGCTGCCCTGGCAGGGATGAGCGTGGTCTTGCAGGGGAGACTGAATGAGGTGGTTTATCAGCTGTCTGCTGGAGCTCCTCTCACCCGTGCAGGTGAAATGACCTTGCTCTGAAGCTGCCTTCATCTAGTTGAGAGGTTTTCTTTTGTGGAGGGGCCTTAAGCCTGACAGATAAAGCCTGGCAAATGCTGATGGGACAGCATTAGAGGTTACAGTGCATCGGTTGCCAGTTAATTCCCATGTTGCTTCTCTGCTCCGCTTGCTGTTGTCCTAGCAGAGGAGCATGTATATCCCCCCTGCAGAGTGCAGACAGCGCTGTTACCCCTCCTTTGTTTGCACAGATGAGAATGTGCTTCACCTGACCTTTTACTACCTGATGAACCTCAATGTCATGACAGTGAAAGCCAAGGTGACCACCGCTGTTGAGATGACAACTGCCATCAGTGCTGGGTAAGGGGAGCCTCTGGGTGCTGAGTCCGGAGCTTACTGGGCAGCGACCCCTCCACTTGCCGCAAACACCCTGCCCTGGGGTCCTGCCGTGCTCAGTGACCCGTTGGCAGAGCGATGCAGTGCCAAGAGCAGCATGCAGTGGCAATGTCCCTCTGCTCAGCTGTAGCCCCTGTGGCCAGTGGGCCAAGGGCACTCCATGCCCAATTGCCTGTTCC
Organism: Falco biarmicus; assembly: GCF_023638135.1. Taxonomy (NCBI): domain Eukaryota; kingdom Metazoa; phylum Chordata; class Aves; order Falconiformes; family Falconidae; genus Falco; species Falco biarmicus. The sequence continues at coordinate 34,699,131 of NC_079288.1, forward strand.
CAGCAGGTGAGGTTTTAACCTCAGTCCCTCACCTTGCCTCACCTGGGCCACCATAAGAGCCTTTGTATGGAGCTGTGGTTTCAAAGTGCTGTCTTGGCTTCTCCTTTGATGGGTAAATGAGACCCTGAAGAGCACAGCTCCATCTCTGCCTCTGGGGAAGGTTTTCCCCTTGTGCATCCTCTGCTCGGTAGTATCCTTCCCTTTGGCTCCAGGGCCTTGCCAGGAGCCCTGCCGGCTCCTGCATGCCAAACAACACCCTCCTTCTCTCCCTCTGTCCTGACAAGCCAGGGGCAGGGAGGTTGGGAACCTTTTAAGGGAACAGTGCCAGACCTGTCAGGAGCTGGGGGAGAACCTCTCCTGCTTGTCACATTCGGTCACCCTCTTGCAGCTGAACTGCTTTCCTTCCTCCTGCAGCCTGTGCCTGGCAGCTCCCTTCACCTGCTTGCTCTGCAGGTCACCTTGTCCTGAGTGCTGGAGATGCAGCTACCTCTCCGTGGGCTCCCCAGAGACCACTGGAACCTGATTTGTGTGAGGAATAGCTGAAATGGCAGTGGTGGGAGCCTGCCTGGGGAGCTGCAATCAGCTGCCAGCTCTCCGGTGGCTGTCCCTGGGCCAGGAGGAGGTGCTTGAGGAAGAGGGAGGCAGGAGAGGCTAGTCTGGGCTTACCTGGAAGCAAGTGCTGCCTCCCAGCCTGTCCCATGTGAGGCTTCCCAATCCTCGTGGGGTTCCCTTTTCCCTGTAGGTATCCAGAATCCTTCATGACAGCAGCTAGAGTCTCTCCGCAGGGTTTCTGTGCAGGGTGCTCCCTCCTTTGCAGCTGCCCTTGGCTGTGTTACACCAAATCAGTCAAGCTGATTTTATTTATGCTTGCTTGGGCTTGCGAGTACAATCAGACCTGAAGAATTTTATTCTATAAAGCAGAATTCCTCTGCTTGAGCTTGTTGGGTGGCAGACAGCTATCGTGTCATGCCCTGCCTATGCTGGCAATGTTTTCTCTATACAAATCGGCAGGTTTTGAAGTTAACACACTGGAGTGAGCAGCTTCCTGGGAAATCAGGGAGCTGGTGCCCTGTGGTTTCTATCTTCTTCACAGACAGGGAGGAGATAGTCTCCTTTTGGAGTGGAATTAGGGGAGAGCCGTTCTGGGGTGAAACCCAACTCGTGGAGCTCACAATCTCTTTCTCTGGGCTTCAGAGCTTGTTAAGAGGCCACGAAGAGACACGGAGCCCAGGCTGCTGCTCATTAATCTCTTCCCTCCTCTTGTCAGTGACCTCCTCTCACCAGACTCCCTCCTCAACTGCCTCTATCCAGGAGACCACGGGAGGAAAACGCCTAATCCAGCCAACCAGTTCCAGTTTGATAAAGTGGGGTGAGTGGGGTGCTGACCCACACAGCTGGGGCAGCTTTGCCTAGGTGGTTGGCATGAGTGCCCTGCTCCTGGCACAGCACATCCCTCCCTGACATGCCAGGGAGGGCTCAGTGGCTCAGAAGCCAGTTGGCATCAGGTGGGCTCACCAGGCACAGCCTGCGGTGCAGGTGAAAGCAGCACCTGCTCCCTCCAGCTGGTTCACAGGCTGGACAGTGGGAGGGACAGGGTTGGAGGGAATGTTTTGGGGTGGCATAACCCTTCCTCACTGTCCCCGCAGCATCCTGACGTTGAGTGACTATGTGACAGAGCTGGGGCACCCCTACGTGTGGGTGCAGAAGCTGGGTGGCCTGCATTTCCCCAAGGATCAACCTCAGGCATGTCACACCTCCTCCCCCATCTCCTCCGGAAGGTTGAGCTGGGGTTTGGGGAGGCTTTGGGGACAGTTTTTGTGTCCTGTCCTGTTCCCTTGGACTCTGGAGTTCCTGCTGGCACCAGCCGCTCCCAAACCATGGTGCAGCCTTGGCTGGGAGAGGCTCAGCTGGGATGAATCTGTGCAGCGGGGCCACACCAACATATTTTGTCTGCTGCATATAACAGTCTAAGCCATGTTACACGCACTGAGCAGTGACACGAGTGTGTGCCTGTCCCCATGGCTGGGTGGGGTGGCTTCTGGACCCATGGGGTCCCCAGTGGGGGCCCACAGGTCGATGTGATGGTGACGGTCCCTCCTGCCTGCAGCACACAGTCACTGCAGACAACTCGCTGAGCGCCAGCCACATGGAGCTGACAGTGAAACTGCTGCGGACGAGGCTGCAGTCCCGCCTGGCTCTCCACAAGCAGTTTGCATCGCTCGGTGAGTGCCTGGCTCCCCACCTGTGCCTGGGGACAGGAGTGCAGTAGCAGGGTCCTCCTGCAGAGGAGAGCTGGCTGGTGTCGCCTTTAATAGTGTGACGGATTTGTAGTGCCACCCTCTGTGCTCCCAGTCGTTCTCTGTGTCCTCAGTGGTAGCGGGGCTGTGAGGGATGCCCTGTTTAGGGTGGGAGAGGAAGGCTGTGCCCCCTCTCAGTGCCCAGCACCCCTTTGGGACTGGCCATCGCTGCACTGGGAATCGATTTGGGACATGGCGGGAGGTGAACCACACACCCACGCATGTCGTGCACCCATTGAGCAGGCCAGGCGTGTACTGTGCCAAGGCTGTGAGCTCCAGTGGGATTGCAGCTGCAGCCCCCGCTGCTCCTCTCCAGGCACCAGGTGAAGGTGTTGGAAGAGTAGCAGTGTCCCCACGTCCTGGTTTTGGAACATGCCCCACACACAGGACAGTGACAGAGATCTGTCCCCAGCCCTCCCCTGCTCAGGTGGCCTTGTCCTTGGTTTCAGAGCACGGTGTCGTGCCAGTCTCCAGCGAGTGCCAGCATCTCTTCCCTACCAAGATCGTCTCGCGCCTGGTGAAGTGGGCTGCCATTCCCTTTGAAGATTATGCGGTAGGTGCCAAGTGCGAGGCCGTATCGATTCCAGCTCCCACGTGGTGCCAGTAGCTGCTCACTCTTGTCTCTCCTTGCAGGAACTGCCCTACACTAAAGATGTGATAGAGGCGGGCTTGGCTGAAGACACTCACCTCTACTACATGGCCCTGATAGAAAGGGGAACAGGTAGGCACGTTCCCTTCCCCTGGCAATTTCTAATTCCCACACTGGATGCCCCCAGGGCAGCTTTTGGGGGTCTTCATAGAAATCCCTTTGTTTGGAGGCCCCGTGGGCTGTGGGTGATGTTTCTTTTCTGCCCTGCTCAGCCAAGCTCCAGGCAGCTGTGGTCCTGAACCCTGGTTACTCCACGCTGTCACCCATCTTCAGCCTGTGCCTGAACTGGAAAGGAGAGCGAACCAGCAGCAATGATGACAACATTCGGGTAACCTGGGGTGATGGGAGAGGAGGCTGGAGAACCGCTGGCTCGCTGGGGGTGTTCCTAGCGGTTCTGTGTCCGTAATAAACGAGCTATCAGGGTGAGCTGGTGGCCAGGCCAGGCCCATGAGACCTGCTGGATGCAGCAGCAGGTCCTGGGAGGGCAGAGCAGAGCCTCAAGCCTGCGCTATACTGATTCCTCTGCCAGGCTATGGAGAGCGAGGTCAACGTGAACTACAAGGAGCTGTGGGGGCCCAAACCAGGCTACCAGCTCCTCACCAACCAGCTGCAGCGCCTGTGCATGGTGCTGGATGTCTACCTGGAGACGGAGCCCCACGACACTAGCGTGGAGGGGCCTAAGGAGTTTCCCCAGGAGAAGATGTGTCTGCGCTTGGTCAGGTGGGAGCCTGGCGCCCTGGAGGACCTGGGGGCAGTGAGGAGCTGGGTGGGGGTGAGAGTGCTGGCCAGGAGCCTGGTGGCACTGCTGTCCCCCAGAGCACAGCCTTGCCTGACGTGGTGCCAACCTTGAAGCATCTCCTTTAGCTGCCTGTGGGGATGTGCCCCCCTGCAGCTGGGCAGTGCCCCAGGACCAGACCCTTTCTGTGGGGTGCTGTGAGCTTCCTGATGCCTGTGGCCGAATCAGGTTCTCCTTCTCTTCCAGGGGACCCATGCGCCTGAAGCCATTCAAGTTCAACTACCCTCAGGGCTTCTTCAGCCATCGCTGAGTGTTCCCTGGGTGTCAGTCTGGGATGGGCCTCATCCTGTCCCCAGGAGGAACGTCCCCATCTCACCATTTCAGTTTCTTTTCTGACGTTGGGTTTCTTTTGAAGATTTTGTAACCAAAGGGTTTAAACGCTGAACTGAATGAAAAGTGTGTGTCTGCCTGGTCTGTAGGGAGGGCTGGGATGGGGGCACCTGCGGGGGCTGCAGCAAGCCCTGTCCCCTGTCTCTGGTAGCCATCTTGCTGCTGGTGTCCTCTTGCCTGGGCTGCTGCCTGCCTCTGGCCCTTGCTCCCTCGGGACTGTGGAACTGAGATGGCTAAAAACTGAGATGGCTAAAAATAGCCCCTTTTCAGAGCCCGCACTGCAGCCCTCGCCTGTCCTTGCCTGTGCTGGCTGCCAGCCCGCTCAGCACAAACCCTGCAATGAGGCAGCGGGGGCTTCGCTGTTTCCCTGGGCTCATGCTTGGGGCAGGGGGGGAGCAGAGTTGTGTCCTGTGAGAGGCAAGACCTCATGGCACCAGCAAGGGGTTGAGATTTGGGATGGGAATCCCAGCTCCCCCCGGTGGCTCCCATCTTATGTCCAGGCTGGCTGAGGTGGGGCTCTATCCCTGCTCCCAAGGTCATTGTCTCTCCACTTGGCCACCGTGGGAGGTTTCTCCACCAGGAAGGCTGACAGACCCTCTCAGTGCCCCCACGCAGCCCCTGCTCTCAGGGTAGTGCTGCACTGCAGCGCTCAGGTTAAACCAGGCCCTACCAGCCCCCTGGGAGCCCCGCTTTAAAAAGGGAAGGAAGAAGAAAAACTGCTGCAATCCTTGGCAGAGCAGAGCGGTGGGGCAGGCCCAGCAGGACACGGGGTCCTTTGTGCCCACAGTGGGGTGGGTTTGCCACAGGCAATGGCTGGGCTTTCCTCCCTGTAATGCAGCTAGGGTGCTGGAAAGCCCTGTGCCACCCTCCCCCAGCCCCCTCCCCAGCCCTGGACAGGAGGCCAGCAAAGCCAGAGCATCTCTGTAAGCACTTTATTTGGTTATTGCACAGAAAGCAAGTAACAGTGGGCTGAGGTTCCTAGTGCACCGTGTCTGTGAGCGTTCCTGCAGCACCCAGCCTCTTCCACCGAAGCCAGCCGCAGCCTGGGTCACCGCTCGGAGGGACAGTAGTCACCCTCAGGTCAGGGAAGGACCCCCAGCACCCACCAGCCCCCCTCCCAACCCCTCCCAAGCAGCTAGAGCTCTGCATTGCACTCATCCATCAATTGCACATACATTAAATAAATGCACTTATTGGAGAAGGAGCACTCAGATCCCCTGGGCTCTCTTCTCAGTTATAATTCAAGTGTTTAAATGTGGCGCTCGGCGTGTATCACATTCTGCTAGGGAAGCTATCGGCCAAACCGCCAGGGCAGGGCAGCGGGGGGCTGCGTCTCTCACACAGACATATTGCTAAGGGAAAGCCGGGCCCGGCCATCGGAGGGGAGCGGAGCAGCTTCCGCACCCAGAGGTGCTCTTTGGCGCCCAGGGCTCTGCTCACTTCTTCCCTGCGGTGGGTGCTGGCTCTGGGGCTTTGGCTTCCTTGCTGGAGGGGGCCTCAGCCTTGGAGGGGTCTTTACTGGCTTTGGGCTCTTCTTTGGGTTTCACTTTAGCTTTGGGATCCTCCACCTTCTCCTTCTTGGGCTCCTCTGCCTTCTCCTCAGTCTTTGGCTTCTCAGCCTCCTTCACAGCTGCTTTGCTGACCTCCTGCTGAGGTTTTGGTGGAGCCTCCTTCTCAGCTTTTCCTTCTTCCACAGGTTTAAGGCCTGGCTTAGTTTCCTTCACCTGTGGAGCTGGAGGCTCTGGCACAGCAGCCGCTTTCTCTTTGGGCTTCTCCTCCACCTTGGCTGAAACATCCTTCTTGGGAGCTTCTGCCTTCCTGCCCTCCTCAGGTGCAGGCTTGGAGGGAGGCTTCACCTCTTTGGGCTGCTCTTCCTTCGCAGGGGCTTTCGGCTCCTTTTGAGGGGAGGGAGTGGGCTCCTTGGCTGGGGCGGCTTCCTTCTGTGGAGACTTGACAACCTCCTTCACAGGAGATTTGACTTTGTCAGGGGACTTCACGGTCAGGGTCTTGCCCTCCTCCTTTGAGGGGCTTGGGGGCTTCTCTGGGGATTTAACAGCAGGGCTTTTGGCCTCCTCTTTTGAGGGGGTTGGGGGTTTTTCTGGGGATTTGACAGATGGGGTTTTGGCTTCCTCTTTTGAGGGGGGTGCAGGTTTCTCTGGGGACTTCACAGCTGGGGTTTTGGCCTCCTCTTTTGAGGGGGGTGAAGGTTTTTCTGGAGATTTGATGGCAGGGCTCTTGGCCTCCTCTTTTGAAGGGGTTGGTGACTTTTCAGGGGACTTGACAGCTGGAGTCTTGGCCTCCTCCTTTGAGGGGGTTGGGGTTTTCTCTGGGGACTTCATAGCTGGGGTTTTGGCCTCCTCTTTTGAGGGGGGTGCAGGTTTCTCTGGAGATTTGATGGCAGGGCTCTTGGCCTCCTCTTTTGAGGGGGGTGCAGGTTTCTCTGGGGACTTCACCGTTGGGGTCTTGGCCTCCTCTTTTGAGGGTGGTGCAGGTTTCTCTGGAGATTTGATGGCAGGGCTCTTGGCCTCCTCTTTTGAGGGGGGTGCAGGTTTCTCTGGGGACTTCACCGTTGGGGTCTTGGCCTCCTCTTTTGAGGGTGGTGCAGGTTTCTCTGGGGACTTCACCGTTGGGGTCTTGGCCTCCTCTTTTGAGGGGGGTGCAGGTTTCTCTGGGGACTTTACCGTTGGGATCTTGGCCTCCTCTTTTGAGGGGGGTGCAGGTTTCTCTGGGGACTTTACCGTTGGGATCTTGGCCTCCTCTTTTGAGGGTGGTGCAGGTTTCTCTGGGGACTTTACCGTTGGGGTCTTGGCCTCCTCTTTTGAGGGGGGTGCAGGTTTCTCTGGGGACTTCACCGCTGGGGTCTTGGCCTCCTCTTTTGAGGGGGTTGGTGGCTTTTCGGGTGACTTGACAGCTGGAGTCTTGGCCTCCTCCTTTGAAGGGGACTCAGGTTTCTCTGGGGACTTGGCCTCCTCTTTTTCAGGAGACTTGGCCTCCTCTTCACCCTCTGCTTCAGCTTTCTCCTCTTCTTCTTTCTCTGCCTCTTCAGCTTTCTCTTCTTCAGCCTCTTTCTCAGCCTCCTCTTCCTCTGTGACCTCCTCTGTCACCTGAATTTCCTCTGTCTGCTCCTCCACAATCACAGTCTCCTTCTCAGATTTTTCCACCACCTTGATCTTCTCTTCACTCTTCACCTTGATGTTGGCGGTGATGCTGGGAGCCTTGGGGGACACCTCAGGGAAGGAAAGCATCCCAAAGCCAGACTCAATTCGATATTCCTCCCCTTCCAAGAGCTTTCTGCCAGGAAGAGACAAGAGTAGGACAGTCAATGATTGCTTCTCACCCAGCTTTCAGCAGCTCACATCACCAGGAGCTGCCAGCCATGCCCTGCAGCTCCATCCCCCTCCTTGCCCTGCTTTCAATGTCCTAGTTGACCCTCCTGTTCCTACACTCTGGGCTGTGCAGGTTTTCTCACCCTTTCCTCCACAAGCCACATGCAGGGATGGGTCACCCAACTGGATGTTGCCCACCATGGTCTTGGAGGATGGATGGTGTCTTTCTCACCAGGAAAAGCCCAGGTGTTAGCGAGGGCCTTTAAGGAGTGTCCCCAGAGACACCAGCACTAGAGACTGACTGAGATTCCCCCACTTTCACCTTGCCCACCCCATACCTATAGGCAGCAATTTCAATGTCCAGGGCCATTTTGACGTTGAGTAAATCCTGGTACTCCCGGAGCTGAGCTGCCATCTCCCACTTGGTGTTCCTCAGCTCGTTGTCAAGCTGCTGGATAGTTTCCTGTGGGCAGACAGAGCAACTGGTGACATGGGGGAAGCCAGTCCCCAGGAGTAGGGGGACACAGAGCACCCCTAAACAGTCCCCTGGCCTCCAAGGAGGAACCACTCATCCAGCACCAGGTTGCCTTCACAGAGGTGTGTGCAGCCACCTCCTCCTGCAGACACAGAGGGAAGGGGATGCATCCAGGGGCTGTTTCAGTGTGTCCAGTTTCCTTGAGGGATTTAGCAGGAGCCCTGCACCACCCTGGGTGAGAGCTGCACCGCTGCCAGCTGAGCCCCCAGCCCCCTCCCAGAGCTCCCTCCAGCAGGGACAAGCTGTGGGAACATTTCCAGGACTTGAGTGAGCCTGGTGGCCACCAAACCCCAGAGCATGAGGCTGATGGATGGGGCATCACCCTGGGGACAGTGTTTCAGTCCATGGCCACCACCCAGTGCAGGTCTCTGTGCTGCACTTCCCAGCTCTGTGGCACAAGACATGGCCTGAACCCTGGTCATGGTTCAGTGGTGTTTGTGACCAACATTATTAGCAGCTCAAAGCCAGGCAGAGATGTGGGACAGGTCCATCATGGCTAAGGGACACAACAGCCCAGATGCATTCTCAGGCTCTGCGTACCTGGGGCTGGGGAAGGCTGGCTCTAGGCACAGCTCTTAGTATTTGCCACAGGTCATCACCATGTCTGAAGCCAAAGCACCAACGCTGCTCCTACCCAGCAGCTGGATGGTCCCTCACCACCAGAGATGCTGCCCACTGCACCACATTACCTGGTAGGACAGGACATCTGCATGATGGCGCTCCTCCGAGTCCTGTCTCTGCCTCTCCAGTGACTCCTGGGTCCCTTTGAGGGCTTCGAGCTCTGTGGTCTTGGACTGGAGCTGGCGGCGGTACTCCGAGATCTCCTCCTGAGCCAAGCGGATGGCATCTGTGTTCACCTTAGCAACCTCTGAGAGCTTGTCCAGCCTCACTGCAACAGGGGAAAGGAGAAGCTGCAGAAGAGGAGGCTGCAGTCCCCCTTTCTTGGGGAACCTTAAATCCTTTAATACCACACACCCCCTGCGTGCACGTTCTCTGCAGAGCCAGCCCTGGGGGGGGGGTCCCTGGGTGCGCTGGCTTTGCCAGCACTCGCTGCGTCTGTGCTCGCGCTGTACCAGGGAGCTGAAGGTGCCCGGGCAGGACGGGGTTCTGCCATCCTGGGCTTTATCCAGCGCAAACTCGGGCTGCAAACCTGCTTCTCCCTTTCGGCTCCTGCCACAGCCCCCGTGGCCCGAGGCTCTGCCTGCTCCCCCTGCCACGCCTGGCTGCGGCCGGGCGCGCTCTCCTGGGGCGATGCGGGGAAGGCGGAAGAGGGGGGGGGGGGTGTGCCTGCCGCAGAGCCCTGCAGCCACCCCAGGGGCCGGGGGGGGTGGCCAGGAGTGGGAAGGACAGCGGGGAAGGGGGGGGGAGCAGCGTGCCCATGGGTGCCGCGCCCGCCGCTGTCCAGGGTGCGGAACTGCCGCTGTCCAGGGTGCTGATCACATCCCCGCCGCTCGCCAGCGCACACATGGGTGCTGAGCCCCAGGGTGCCGATCCCCCCCCTCCCCCACCGGTACCGTAGTGCCCCACCCAACAGCGCAGCAGGGACACTCCCTGCCCCCCCCCCCATCCCCCCGCATCAGGGCTGCGGCACCCCCCCTCCCCGCGCTGCAATCCTCTCCCTGCCCCGCACCGCAAACGCTCCTGGCCCCGCTCCAGAGTGCGGGGCACGGACCGGTAGGACCCCCTGCAACATTAGCGGGGTCCGGCACCCCCAAAACTTACGGGGTGCTGGGGCAGTGACCATGTCTCCCTCCCTGCTATGTACTGCAGGGCACGGGCAGCGCACTCGCAGACACCGGGGGGCTGCTGGCAGGGGTGGGGTTACCCTAACGCCCTCCCGGAGCACGGTATGGGGGGAACCCCCGCATCCCCCAGGCGCCGTTGCCCTAACGCCTTCACAGAGCGCGGCAGCCCCCGGGGTCGGGGGTGCCGGGGGGTCCCCCCCCGCGAAGTGCGTGCACGGAGGGGGGACATACAGACACTCACCGCGGAACCACTCCTCGGCCTGCAGCGTGCTGCGGACCGCCGTGCCCTCCAGCTGAGCGCGCAGGTCGCGCAGCGCGGCGGTGACCCCGGGGCGCAGGGCGGAGGGGAGCTCGGCGGGGGGCTCGGGGCGGGCTCCGCGGAGCAGCGCCCCCACCTCGGCCCGGTGCTGCCTCCGCAGCGTCTCCGCCTCCTCCCGCAGGGCTCGGGCTCGCTCCTCCAGCGGACCCCGCGCTCTCTCCTCCTGCGCCGAGCGCTGGGCCAGCCCGCGGGCCGCAGCCTCCAGCTCGGCTCGCTGCCGGGCCTCCTCCTCCAGCCGCCCCCGCAGCGCCGCCACGTCCTCGGCCAGGCGCGCCCGCTCCAGCCGCAGCTGCCCCTTCTCGGCGCCCAGCCGCAGCACGGTGCCCCGCATGTCGCGCAGCTCCCGCGCATACAGCTCGCCCATGGCCGAGCGCCCTGCCTGCTGCTGCCGCAGCGCCGCCGCCTCAGCCGCCAGCGCCCGGTTCTGCTGCTCCAGCGCCCGCACCCGCTCGATGTAACCGGCGAAGCGATCGTTCAGCACCTGCAGCAGCTCCTTCTCATTCCGCGCCCGCGGTTCCCCGTTCAGCGAGTCCAGGCTCTCGGTAGAGGAAGCGGCCGCGCTGCCGCCGCCGCCCCCCCCGCCTCGAGCCCTCCCCACCACCGGTCCCGGCCACGAGTAGAAGCCGCTGGAGGCGGCGGAGCGCGGGGGTGCGCGGCCCAGCTCCTTGCGGAGCCCCCCCGGGGGGGCCAGCAGCGTCTCCAACATCAGGCTCATGGCGACCCCCACCCTCGCTGCGGCACCAGTGCCGCCGCCGCCCGCTTTATAGGGCTCGGGGCGGCCGCTCCGCCCCGCCGCCGGCATCGGGGGTGGGCACCGGCACAGGTCCCGCCCCGCACCGCAGCCCCGCGGGTGCGGGGGGACTCCGCGGCCGCGCCCTGGGTGGGGAGCGGGGACCAGTGATGGAGGACGGGGGCTGCCCGAGAGGGGAGCGGGGGCGCCCTGGGAGAGAATGGGAGCCTCCCGTGTAGAGTGGGACCCCTGGGAATAGAGAGTGGGACCTCCAAGAACAGAGAGCAGAACCCCCGGGAACAGAGAGCAGGGCCTCCAAGAACAGAGAGTGGGACCCCTGTGTAATAAGTAACTAAAGGTAATTTGCTGATCAAATGGGCTTTTAACAAAAGGAATGATCTTGCTGCAACAGATTTGATAACGTTCTGTCTGGCGAGAAAAGAGTTAACTGTTAACCATGAGGTTGCGAGATGTACCTTCTCAAGGCCAATGTTAAACCATAATCTCATGTTACTATGACAACCTTTGTCTTAGTCTAGACCTTAGTGTAAAAATAGATTAGTTTTGTAATATACAGCTTCTTGCTATGGGACTGAGAGCATAACTGTTTGCTTAAAAGGGCTGTGATACTTGTTGGAATTAGCGAGCCTGGATGGAGCTGTGACTCCCCGGCCGCCCAGCGCTGTTTTTGCTTTCCTGCCTTAAATAAATACTTAGTGAATTTATTTCGGACTCTAGTTATTTCAATTCAACTATAACACCTGGGAACAGAGAGTAGGATCCCAAGGAATAGAGAGCGTGACCCCCAAGAACAGAGAGTGGGACTCCCGGGAATAGACAATGGGAGCCCCGGGAATAGAGAGCGGGATGCCCAAGGACAGAGAGCAGGACCCCCAAGAACAGGGAGTGGGAGCCCTGGGAACAGAGAGTGGGATGCCCAAGAACATAGAGTAGGACCCCAGTAACAGGGTGAGGGCCCCATAGGAAGGGAGTGAGGAGCCCCCGAAGGGAGCACGGATCCCGCCGGTAAGAGAGCAGGACCCCGGGGAAGCAGCCGGCTCCCCGGGCAGAGCAGGGCCCCGCCCCGGGGCAAAGGAGAGCCGGGGGGACCGGGACCCTTGGGGGACACAGGCAACCCCCTCCCACGGGCGGGACGGCAGGGTGGGGACCCTGGGGAGGCTCAGCGCCCAGACCCCCCCGCTTCCTTATTCCCCCCCCGGGGCTCAGCACTGCCTGGGGCCGGGGGCTTCTGCAGCCCGCTGGGGGGCCCGGGGCTGGCAGCAGGGTCCCGCGGGACCCCCGCCGCGGGCCGGCAGGGGGCGCCCCATCCCGGCTCCTCCACCCAGCCAATCGGCTCAGCCGCAGCTCAGCCAATCAGCGCGCAGAGAGCTCAACCAGTCAGCAGGTATCTACAGCCCAGCCAACCACCAGCCGAGGATATGTAGTCTAGCCAATCAGCAGCTGGGGCCATATATTGTAGCTAATCAGCTGCCGCAGCGCCATAGGCCGGCAGGGGACCCTGGGAGAGTCGGAGCGGCAATGGCCACGGCCCACCGGTGCATGCCGGGACGGTGGGGGTCCGCCTGCGGCGGGGTGTGTACCCCCCGCCCGGGCAGGGGGGCACCCGGTGCCGCCACCGCCTCCCGCGGGCAGCACCGTCCCGCCGGAGGCCCCCATCCCTGGAACAGCTCGGGGGGGGGGCACGGCAGTCCCGGGGACAGGCAGCCAGGGTGTGGGGGACACGGGGACCGGCCCCCAGGGGACAACCCCGCGCCCGCCTTGCGTCTGCCGGGCACCGCTGGGGGGGCCTGAACCGCTGACAGTGACCCCCCACCTGATCATCCACCACCGGCCCAGGGCTACGGGCAGGCCCGCGGGTGCTAGATGGGACCTTGTGGGCTCCTCTCACCCCGTGCCCCCCGCCCCCCCCAGAAGCGGGGAGGGGCGCGGGGCGCGGGGTGTGTGCCCCGGTCCTCATCTCGCTGCCCGGCATGCCCTGGCTCCGCCCCCCAGCCCCGCCCATCACCCCCGCCCCCGGAAGCGCTCGCCCGCGCGTCGCTCACTTCCGCTGGGCCGGTGGCAGCGGGCGGCGGCGGCAGCAGGTATGGGCCGGGAGGGCTGAGCCGGAGCCGCTCCCGGCGGTTCCGCGGCATGGCCCCTGCCGCAGCGGGGATTGCTGCCGGCTTCTAGCTGTGCGCACCGCGGGCTGGGCCCCCCTCCGCCGGTGGGCTTCGCTCCGGGCCATCTCCCGGGGCCCGGGCCTTCCTGCCCCCCTGCTCCGGCCTGGCGTCCCCGGCCTCGCCCTCTGCCCGGGCCCGGCGGCACGCAGGGTCCCCTGCAGCCAGGAGTCCGGCTCCCGCCTCCCCCGCGCTCAGCCCAGCCGCATCCCGCCGCGCCGTGCCGCCGCGGGTGGTCGCTGGGCCTGCGCCTCCCCCCGGGCCCTCCCGGAGCTCCGCGGCCCAGCTCGGCCCTCCGGATCCGTCCAGGGTGGTGTGGGGGGGTCAGCCCCGGGGCCTGCTCCCCTCCACCGGCTGTGTCTCCCAGCAGAACCCAAGGCACTGTGTCCTCGCCCGCAGTCGGAGCCACCGGCGGGTAGGATGCCTGGGAAGTGCGGGTGTCCCTGCCCACAGGGGCTGCCCGGCGCAGGACTTGCCCCTTCATCTGCCTCCTGATCTCGGTGGGTCCTGCTGGTGCAGCCCTGTGTCCTGGCTGGTATGGCATGGCATGGACCTACACATCTCCGGGGCAGGAGGCAAGGGACTCGAGAGCCAAAGGGCATGCGGAGCTCACCAGCGCACTGGACCCGCTTCCCTCCCTACTGCTGCTTTTGGGTGTAATGTGCCCTGGGCTGTGTGGTGGGGCAGTGGGGTTGGGGTGGCTTTGGGGGCTGGAAGCTGTTGCTGCCATCAGTGCCCCCTTCTCGGGGCTGCGGGGGCCTGGCCTCTGCGCAGGCAGTGCCGTGGCTCAGTGCACAACAAGGCACCGTGCAGATCTGTGGGAAGAGGTCAGTACGGAGCTGAGCCATGAAATAAGCTGGGAACTGGGTATGGATTGGATAGAGAGGCACCTGGTCTGATATCATGTGCTTGCTGCCTCCTCTGTGGAGTTTTTTTTGGAGAAAACATCAAGCCTGATAAAAAGGAATCGGTGAAACAGCTTATTCCTAAAGGAGTTGTTACAGGTTTTCTCCTTCTTCTCCGCAGGTGCCTCATATGGTGTGGAGTTTGGCAGAGTTATGAAACTTGTCAGGGCTACAGTCCCAGAGTAGCAGTGCAGCCTCACGTAGGGTTTTGCCATTTGCTCTTGCCTGGGGTGTGGGATGTTAAAGGGGTGCCTTGGATAAGCAGTTGGTTCGATCTGGTTTGCTGCCCCCAGATGTGGCCAGGGGAACCGTGGGCTGCTTCCTGCTTGACTCAGGCTGCTGGACTGAATGGACCTGACAGTTTGGGACCCTGTGGGGTTTTCCAGAGGTGTTGGCCCACACTCTGATCAAACCAGGCTAGGAATTCCGTGGCAGGAGGTGTGTGGCCTCAGAGCCCTGCAAAGCCTGGCTTTCCCAGGAGAAGAACGTCTCCTGTGCCGCAGGAAGCTGTCACTGGGGCAGATGCTGCCTTCCAGCACTTCCAGAACAAGGTCCTCAGCATCTCTGAGGGTGCTCAGCTGGTGCTGTAGGAGGAGGGACATGGAGGTGTTATCCCTACTCAAGGTGATCTCTGGGCTTATGCTGCTCAAAATCCTCCCCAGCTTTCCAGAGCACAATGCTTTGGGCCCCGCAGTGCTGGATCCCCACGTGCTGTGTTGCCCAACAGTGTATGGTGCAGGGACACCTTGGGACTTTTCTTTGTCTGTTTGTGGGTTTTATTTCCCAGTTATTGGTTGATGGGACGTATCAGCCATGATTCGCTTTTTCTGCATACAGCTGCTCTTGTGGCCCTTCTGCCATCTGGGTTAATTAAGGGCCAGGTGCCAGCGCTTCGGGGTTTTGGATCACTCAAGTGGTGCCTCAGCAATTGAATTGATCTGCCACCATTTTGGGCACCTTGCTAATACCGCAGTGAGTTTGGCAAGGCTTTTACCCACGAGTTATTAAAAGGGGGCACCTTAACCTGTTGGTTGATGTGAGATGGACCCCCTTGGAAAGCGCATGTGTTGGTCAGTAACAGCTTTGCGAGAGGATGTGCTGGCTGCCAGCCCACTGGCTTCACAGGCTGTTGTCTGCGCTCGCTGCTGCTGTTAATTGGTGGCTCCTGTTCTAGAAGGTGCAGGATAATTTGTGGTGCTCGCTGGCTTCAGGCATTTCCTTTGCAGGGGACACTGCGGAGTATATTTACAACTCAGGGTAAAAGCTACAGGGTCTTGCCAGCCCTCGAGGTTTGGTGGCACGGCACAGGGCACCTGTGCCATGCTGTGGCAGTGCAGGTGGGTTGTTTCATGGCTGGGCACAGCCTGGCTGCAGGTGGGGACAGCCCAGGTCCCTTTACGGGGCATGAAGGTTTGAGCCAAGCTTGGGATGCAACAGCAGGCTTGCAGCCCCATGTTGCTGCGTGCTGCGGGGCTGAGTGTGAGCTAAGACTGGCCCCGGTTAGGCCAGTCCTTAGGAAAAATATGTTCCTAGGGAGTGTGTACGGGCTTGATGTGAGCCCTTGGGGCTTTGTGCTGGCTGCAGGGAGAGGCGTGGGGCAGAGGTAGGGTTGAGCACAGGGGTGGGAGCTGTGCCCACAGCTACGCACCATCAGCCGGACGGTATACACCATGTAACTTCACTGCTGTGAATAAAGAGGTAAAAAAGAATTGGGTTCAGCATGAGTCTCTTCCAGCTGCTGGCTCTCGTATCCTCAGCCGCTTGTTCTCCTCCATGCTTGGGTTTTTATCTTCCCCGGCTGATGTCTGTGCCTGGTCCAGGGGGTTCGTTCATTGAGGCCAGGGACATGCAGTGCTGCTCAGAGGTGTGGGGAGCCATCACCACCTCGTGCCTGCCTGGCCTTTTGCTTTAGCTTGAAGATGCTTCATATCAGCAGAGGATAGTTGTGTGAAGTCCCAATGGCCTCAGTTATCTGTCTCAATGTTTAGGGTTTTTTCAGTCTGTCTTAATTTTCTTTAATTGTGCTGACTTGCTGGGTTTTACTGATCCACCTCAAGTGCTTTATTTGCAGCTGTGAGAGTGTGCATTGCTTGCTTGTAGAAGTTTTCTTTCCCTATTAACCTTCAGCTGACCCGCTGTTTCCTAGAAGCTTGCCCTTTGAGTTCCTGCTCCTCTTTGCTTCTCCCTCCACATCAGGCACCATCGTATATCCCCTGGTGCACAAGGGATGCATGTCTGTGCAGGGCTGGAGCGGATGCGTTTCCCTGTGTATGCTTCCTTCCTTTCCGCCTGCCTTGTCAGATCCTCCTGAAGACACATGTCAGGCTGGGAAGATTAAAATTTACTGTCAGCCAGTAAACTCCTGTTCTGGGTTGTGACAGAGTCTATAGAAAGATCAGTGGAGCTATGGTGAGCCCTCTTGCTGTAATAGCCAGGGAGCTGGGGTGTCTTGGGCATGGTTTAAATGCTCAAGTGATGCTTAGATGGCTCATTCCTTTGGAAGAGCGGCAGCAGCAGCACGTTCCCCACATCCCTTCCCAAGGCAACAGGTCTCTATTGCTGGAATGGCTCAGTCAGCAGCAACTCAGCCCCCTAGGATGGAGGAATTAGCCTAAAACAGGGCAGTAAAAGTAGCTGGGGGTCACTAATGAGTTTTCTTCTTCCACTCTCTGTAAGAGAAAACAAGTGGCACCAGTGACAGCTTATTTGGCTTCAGTGTCATCCCTGGGAGCCTGCTGGCAGCACCCACCTTGACGAGAAGCACCATGCCACATTTGTTGCGGTATCTCAGGTTTAGGAGCATGTTATTCACCCAGGATGGTTGAATTCTGGAGCCTGCTGGTATGGCAGCTGGGAGGAAGGGGCTGGATGAGTTCTGGCATGTTCCTGACCTGAGGGCCTGAGATCAAGGAGGGGGCTTGCACCATGTTGTGCCTGTGTGGGTGCATCGCCTGGCAGCTCTGAATTGCAGGTCCTGGGGGGAACATGCTGTCCTGTGTTCAGCCATGTGAGTTCAGCTGCAGGAGCGCCGGGTTCTCCTTCAGCCTCAAAGTGCTTCATGAGCAGCAGAAAATCAGATGCTCTAAACCATGGTGCTTCTTCCAGCTGGGCCGTGGGCTCCTTGGTGCTGCATCGCAGGAGCAAAATAACTTGTTAAAGCTGTATCCATTGAGGAAGGTGTATGTAGCAGCACTTAGCAGGATCCTTCTGCTGCGTGTTGCGTGAATGTGGATGATGTTTTCCACCTTGAGGCAGGTAGAAGGGAAGTGTAGGAGGTAGAGCGGCGTGGCCGCTGTTGCGCTGAGGGTCTTGGAAGAGCAGCATTGCTCTGGGTCTTCTGGAGCTCTTGAATTTAGTTGTCGTGGGTGAATAAGATTGGGGATAAAATTCTTTGGAGAGCCCCTTTCCTCCCAGCAGCTGGCACAGAGGGCTGAGTGGTGCTGAGCTCCCCACACCTTCCTCTTCGTATCACTGAGCCTGGCTGGTGCAGCCTGCAAGGTGGGAGATACAGGAGGGATTGTGGATGGCACACGTTCCGGTTTCACCGTTAGCAGGGGCTTCAGAGAGGAGGTCTCCCACTCTCCTTGGTTGTGGGGACCAGCTGGGAGCAGAGGACTTTGCAGTAGGGCAGGGGTTTGATGGTGTGGGAAACCTTGTGCCCTGGGATGGTAGGTCCAGGGTTCCAGGGAGGGCACGGGTTTGTGCTGCTGCAAAGGCTTGTCCTCAAAACGGACCCAAGGAGCCTGCACTAGGTGTGGGTGAGCTCTGGGTGCTCCCTGCCGACACCCAGCCGCTGTTTTGCTACCAGATGCTTACAAACACTTTGAAGTCCTTGAATCCAGTTTGCAAGACTGGCTTAAAATAAGTCTGTCAAGAAGTTGAGGTAAAATTTGAGCCACCACAAGGTCAGGGACTTTTTGTCTTCCTTGATTTGTCACTGCAAGTCTTGCATCTTGCTTTTTCTGAGTGCTGTTGCTGCTTCTGGCTGTCAGGAGCTGCCACTCTGCTTAGTCCCTCACCAGGAGATCAGCTAGTGCTGATCGTCTCCCTGCCTGCAGATGAACTCCCGCTGCCCGTTTTCGATCTCTGGGTGCAGGGTGTTCAGCAAGGGTTGAGAACTTGCAACTCACTGTGATGACTCTAAACAATCAGATCTGTCCAAATGAGATGACTGAGGCTGCTGGCTCTGCGTCTGACATCCCTCCTGCTCCCGTGTGCCAGGTAACTGGCTTATTTTCTTTTAGGCTCCAGCCTGGGAGAGGGGTCCCTGCCCCGTCCTCCCCCTTGCCCAGTTCAAGCTGGGCAAAGACATGTTTAGAAAGACATGGGGTAATGCAAGAGCTGCTCTGCAGTCCCTGAACCGTTTCTTTTGCCCTCCTTAAAACCAGAGCCAGACAGCAGCGTTGGACCCTGCCCAAGGGCTGAGCTTGGGGAAATTCACCTTCAGCAGGGCTTTGCCAGCAGCAGTTGCATCCCTGGGCTGGCAGGCAGCCCTGCCTCGTCACCCTCGGTTAGCCTGGGGACACACACAGGGTGCAGAGCACCCAGCTTTGGCAGGTGTTTGGAGTCTTGCTTGGCCTCTCATCACCCTGCCTGAGGTGCTGGGTGGCTGCAAGTCTGGTCCTGCTGCTGGGGAGCTTGAGGTGTTGGTGTGGGGAGCAAGGGGTGTCTTAATTTTCGAGCTCAGGCAGGAGGAGGAGGCAGCAGTTTGCTTTTTGGAAGCAGCTGTCAGCACTGCAGGGCTGAAAGAAGTGGGGGAGATGGGTGGCCGTCTCTGTCTCTGAAATTAGTGGGGGTTTGGATGGTTAAAACACACGCAGCGCTACCAGAGGGCTCTGGGAAACTGGGAAGCTTCAGGAAGGCAGCAGGCGTGATTCATGTCTCCCAGCCGGCTGCAGAAATTCCCTGGTAGGCTTCAAGTTTGCTTTCCAGGCACTTCTGCAGAGCAGGGCTGATCGCGAGCCAGGTCGGTGAAATCTGAGGGACTGCAGTAAATCCTCCTTCCTCCCTCTCTTGCAGGACAGGATCCGCAGTGAGGCGCAGAGAGCTGCTGCGGCGCAGCCTGGGAGCTCCTGCTGTTCGCTGGAGAGCCATCGACCTAGGGGGGAAAAAAAGGCTCTGCATAAATCCCAGGTAACCGAAGCAGGGAGCAGTGTTGTGTCTTATGTGAGGCTGCCCGGGAGGCAGTTTTCTCACGGGGCAGCCTTGGCAGGGCGGGGGTAGCACAGTGGCAGACGTGCCCCCTCTCTAACAGCATCGGGAGTGTGCTGCCAGTACCCGAAGTGAGCCCCGAACCGATGCAAACTTTCTCTCAAGAGTCTGCCAAGCTGGCTCTGGCTGTATGCGCTGCCTAGGAGGCTCGGCCCCCAGATTTTAACCAGATTTTCTTTTTATCCCTGTTGGGGATCCCTATCCAGCTTGAACAGAAAACAGAGGACACTGTTCCTCTGGCTGCATCTTGTGTGCTCACAGGGGATTGCTGCGTTTGGCTTTCAAGATGCTCATTTACATTTAAAACCATTTGCAAGCTCTTTTTTTTTTTCCACTTGGCTTTGAGTTCTGTGCTCCTGCCCCTTCAAAACAGCAAGGCCACTGCAGGCTTTCAAGGACGATCCTCTGGTTTCTTTGCTGTTGAAGGAAAGATGGGTGAAACAGTTGGAAAAGACAAATCCCTGCTGACCTTTAAGAAGGGGCTATCTGCTGCCTGCACACCAGGCTTCCTCAGCCTGCCAAGCCATAAATCTGCCCTAAACTGCCTGAATTATGTAATACAGCCTCGAGTGCTGGGCGGCAACCTCAAACCCTTTGAATTTAAAGCAACACTGCTGGAGCAGGGGTGGTTTCTGGAAGAGGCTCCTTTTGATCTTGCTTGGTCGGGTGCTGGGAGATCTGTGCCCCTTGGCTGTGCTGTCCCCTCACACCAGCGCTGGTCTGAGCCTTGGGTTTTGCTCGATTCCTCTCCCCATCCCAGGGCTGTTACCTGCATAGGTGTGAGGGAAGACGAGGGGTGAATTTTCCTTAGAAAAGCATTTTCTTGAACAAGGAGATGCAAACCCTGGGGAGATCACTGGGCCCTTGCTGTGGGGACAAGGGCTGCCCAGCTCAGCATGGGATGTGATGAGCAAAGTGGCTGCTGCTGCTGGTGAGAGAAGCAAGTTGGGGCTGTAGCCTGAGCAGGGGTGAATGCTGGCATCTTCAGCAACTGCTTTCCTCCTCCACATCCTCTTTAGCAAACCAGCTGATTCCCCACTCATCAGCAGAGCCCGTGGTGCGCCAGTGTGGCTGCAAGGCGCTTGCCCTCCCCTGGGGAACGGGCTCCTCTGGCAGTGCAGGAGCTGAGGGCTTCTCTGGGCACTTCATCTCCTTGTGACTCTTCCTATGAGATCCCAAGCTCTTTCCCTGCCCTGGCTTTTCCTTCCTGGAGCTTTCCATAGTAACCCCAGCAAGGAAATTATCAACCCTCAAACTTTCTGGTCTGCCTCTCCTCGCAGGGACGTGCTGCTAGCTGGAGACCACTATGACGGACTCCAAGTACTTCACTACCACAAAGAAAGGTAAGAGTGGGAGCAGGAGGGTCACACAATTTTTCCCAAAATAATCAGGCTCTTTCGGCACCTGTATAAGCCAGCTGGGGAGGGTTATCCCTGAGGTGGGAAGCTGGTGGAGGTTCCAGCTCTTGTGGGGATGCCCTAAGCCCATGTGGTATGCTGTGGCTGACACCCTCCTTGCTCTCATGGAGCTGGGGCAGCTCCTGGGCTGCTGTGGGGTCAGAGCACCTTATCACCATCCCCCTGAAGCCAGACAAGGCTGTTGGCAGCTAGGTTATTTGCTTTAGCAGCTCAGGAGCAGCTGTGGGACATGGCCGCCTGCCCCGAGCTCCCCTGGGCTGGGACAGAAGCACTCAGGGTGTTTGATTTAAGCACTTTCCAGACCAAGGAATTAATGTGGAGGAAAGCTATGTGGCATCTTCTCTTCAATCTGCCTGCCCAGGAGTGAATAGAGCTCAGTGTGGCTTCATGAGGGCAGGAGACCATGCTGGGTCTGAAGCCACTGGTTGCCCCCAGCAAGGTGCTGGGCTGGAGGACTGCTACCACATACAGAGCAGGATTTGGGATCCACCATCCCCTGCATGGGCTTGAGGAGCAGTTCCCAAAATCCACCTGCATTTGCTGCTGCAGGTGCCTGCCATCATCCAGGCTGTGGTGGGCTCCCTGGGTAGGGGAGGGCCTCCCAACCACTGTGTGCAGGGCTGGGGCTTCACTGTGTGCTGCAATAGCTGCTCCACAGCTGAAAATACCCACTGACTAAACCTCATGTCCTGTGCTTGAGGTGTGGAGTGCTTGTGCTCATCACTTCTGCACTCTCTCCCATCCTTAAAGCCCTGTGGGGCTGGAGGAGTCACAGGGATGCACTAGCGTGCTCATCTCCATTTCCACGGATGAGTGCTGAGCCCCAGAGCAGCCCTGGCCCTCGGTGAGACATTTGGGAAGTTAAATCCCCTTTCCCACCTCGGAGCACCTGGGGTGGCAAAGGAGCCCCAGCACGCAGCAGGTGGGAGCTGTGCTGTCCCTCCCCTGGGAGCAGCACCCAGCAGAGGGGTGGGTGCCCATCCCCTAACCCCTGAACTCCTCTTTTTCCCCTTCCTTCAGGGGAGATATTTGAGCTGAAAGCTGAACTGAACAGCGACAAGAAGGAGAAGAAGAAGGAGGCTGTGAAGAAGGTGATAGCGTCTATGACCGTCGGCAAAGATGTCAGGTGTGTGGCAGCGCTGTGCCAGGGATGCCCAGACCAAACTGTGGCAGGATGGTGTCCAGATGGCTCATGGGCTCCTGTTTTCCCCTGCTGCTTCTGAGGGGGTTTTGTGCTGGCTTTCGTCTTGGGCAAGGACCGAGCGAGCTCCTGGCCACTGCTATACCTTCTGCTACGGGAGGGAAATGTTTGTGTAAGCGTGGCCGTCTGGCAGGCAGGGGCTTGCCTGGCTTTGGTAGTAATCTGGCTAAAAGAGGATTGGTCTGGCTGCCAGATAAGTTTGTTGGGGATTATTGCCGCTTCCTTCACGTGTTGCTAAAACCAAGCAGAACCCCCCTCTGAGCCTTTACGGCAGAGGGTCAGTGTCTCTGCCTCGGTGTCGATAAGCCTTTTGCAGCCGCTCCAGTCCCAAAGGTCAGGCGGCTGCTTTTCCTTCTTCCCCTTTATCTGCCTGACCCAGCAGCACGTGGCCCTTCCGTCCCCTCCTCCCTGCAAAGACCTGTCCCTGCACACCCTGGGCATTACACGCATCAGCGCTTTGTGCTTTTCACGGTGCGTTTGATGGTAGATAAAGGAAAAAAATAACTCTGGGCTCTGGGTTTGGAGAATCGGTGCATCCCTGGCTCCCAGAGCACTTGCAGCAGGTCACGCTCTGTCCTGGGGCTGCTGTGGAGAACATGACACCAGCAATGGCAGGGACTTGCCTGACGCTGTTACCTGCATAGGGGTGAGGGAAGACTAGGGGTGAATTTTCCCTAGAAAAGCGTTTTTTTTGGACAAGCAGATGCAAACCCTGGGGAGATCACCGAGCCCTTGCTGCGGCGACAAGGTCTGCCCAGCTCCACATGGATGGTCAGCACTCAGCAGGAGCTACACCGATTGGAAAAGAAATAGCGGCTGTGGCAGCCCATTTTGTTTCCGTGTGTGCGTATTCTAGGCTGCAGGAGAGCACTTTACTAAGCTCGCCCCTCCCTGGGAGGTGCCAGGGACCGGCTGAGGTGGGTGGCAGCAGTGCTGGTAGCAGGAGCTCTGCAAGGGAACCAGCGAAGTGCAGCGCCCCAGACTTAAGGGTTTGGTCCTGTTTGATGGCTGGGTTTGCAGTGGCAGAGAAGCTTCCAGGAGCCAAGGGACATCTGTCAGGGTGGAATAACTCCTGTGTTAGCCCTCTGATCTCAATTGGCTCTCCTAAGGTGGCTTAGTAGTCTAATTGGTCTGTATCTTAATAGTCTAATTGGTTTGTGTTTATTGTCTGCAGTGACACAGTGTCTCTGGCATCCCCAGCTCTAGGGTGGTTGGGGAAGGGGAAGCCCCCCACTCCACGCAGGCAGCTCCGCTCCTTCCTAGCAGAGCATCTTTCTGCTGCAGAGCTCACCTGGTGGAGTGGGGCTGTTCCTTAGTCCTGGGTGTTTACTGCTCTAAGGTGATGCTAGGATGTGGGACAAGCACTTTGCAGCAGGACAGCCTTAATGTTTGTAAAAGCAGAGGATGGTTTTGGTAGGGCTGTGTGGGAGGGTTTTGCAGAAGGCGAGGGGGGAATGGCTCATCTTCCACGTCCTCTCACAGGTGTTGGAGGCTTTTGTGCTGTCCTGTGATGGCTGGGGGATGTTGCACCTTCTCCCAGGGCAGTGGGCGCACACTGGAGCTGGGATACAGCAGAGCTGTGTGGGAGAACTCAATTTCAGTCCATCAGGGGCCATTTTGAGCTACTCTTGATACAGATCTGTAAATAAAAACCTGTTGGGGATGGGTGATTTAGCCACATCTGCTGCAGGCTAGGCTCAGGTCATGGGAGAGCAGCCTGGGGTCATCTGGCTTCAGGAGTGGGTTGAGCCACAGGAAGGGGATGGCCACGCACCTAGGGAAGTCCCATAGGCAGCAGCATCTCCTTTCTCCGGCTCAGCAGTGTGGCCATGTCCTGCCTTCATGGAGGCACTCTGTGTTTCAGTGCTCTCTTCCCGGACGTGGTGAACTGCATGCAGACGGATAACCTGGAGCTGAAGAAGCTGGTCTACCTTTACCTGATGAACTATGCCAAAAGCCAGCCAGACATGGCTATCATGGCAGTCAACACCTTCGTGAAGGTGAGAGGAGAGGGCTGCATGCCTGAGAGCCACGCGCTGCAGCAGGTCGGTTCAGCCCACCACATGCATCCCCACTTTTATCCATGGCCACCACACTAACCTGCTGTGTACCCCACTCCAAAGAAGGGAGCGTGGGCAGGTTTCCAAGGCCTCTCCCTTCAGGAGTAGGGGCTCCCCTACTCCTCTAGATAACTGAGCAAATTTGTCCAGTAATGCAGAAGAAAAACATTTTCTTGGCAGCTGTACTGTGCCACTTGCTCTGTCAGTGGCAGCTTTGCTTGTGGGCAGCTCCTGTGATCGAACTGCTGTCATGTGAGCTTATGTGCTGAAGTCTCTGCAGCTGAGAAAGCCCTCGTGATCTTCCAGTTGGAGTTGGGAATTGAAGACCGTGTTTGTTAGGAGCCCAGATATTGCCAAATCATACTGTGAAAAGGCTTGGTAGGCATTAGAGGGAACTTGGCATTTTTGGGGAAAAAAAAATAATCCCACACAATAAACGTGATAGATGCGTTTCCCAGGTCAGGTGGCCATTCTGCAGGGTAGCAGCTGACTTCAGATACTTGCTGTAAGTGATGAAGATATCAGATTGCTGGAGGTGTGCTTGCAGTGAGAACTGATGGTGTTAAAACCCTCTGGGTGCCAGATTGCAGAACGAGAGATCAGACCTCTCTCTTGCGTGACTTGTTCTTGAGAGCTGAGTGTTAAACCCTCTAGACTTCAGGTACTCAAATAAGAACGGCGGTCCTGAAGCCAACCACTAGTGCCTGATTCAAGGAGCGGTGGCCCAGGATATCTCACCTCCCCCTCTCATCCCTATAGGACTGTGAGGACCCAAACCCACTGATCCGGGCTTTGGCTGTGCGGACCATGGGCTGCATCCGTGTGGACAAGATAACAGAGTATCTCTGTGAGCCCCTGCGGAAGTGCCTGAAGGACGAGGACCCTTACGTGCGCAAGACAGCAGCTGTCTGTGTGGCAAAGCTCCATGACATCAATGCCCAGCTGGTGGAGGACCAGGGCTTCCTGGACACCCTTAAAGACCTCATCTCAGACTCCAACCCCATGGTGATTATTTTTTGCCTTCTTCATCCAAATGGCAGTAAATGCTCTCTCTTCATCTTTCCTTCATCTTCATATGCTGACTCCCTCCCTCCCATGTTCCCCTTCATTCTCTTTTTGGTGCTTAATATACCACTTCTGGGGACAGCTGTTTCTCAGGGCTGCAGGCTGTGTCCTTGGAACCCTGTCTCCTGGATGGAAGGTTTCTGCAATTCCTTGGCAGTGTGTTATTATTCTGTTCCCAGTGGGGAGGAGGTTGCCCCAGCCAGCTCAGAGCAGAGGGTGGTGGTAGAGGGGAGCTGAAGCTTGGCTCTGGTACCACCTAGCTGGCGGCTTTTGCCTCTGGTGAGGGTTTCCTAGCAGCTGGGCTTTGGCCAGTGTTAGTTTCCGTGCCTTTCCCCAGGCATGAGAAACTTCAAAGCTTGCTTTCCCCAGGGTTTCTCTTCCCCCAGCCTTTGCTGCTCTTCAGATCCTGCCACAGGCAGAGCAGCGAGCCTGGGAGGTTCCACAGAAAGTGATGGGGCTCCTCAGAGCTGTCTGGGGAAGGGGAGCGAGAGCAGGCTCCTCTGTGCTGGGCATGGGGCCAAGGCTGACTCCTGCTGAACATGTGCAAACTGTTAGAGATGTGGTGTGGGTGGTGGGACCGTGCTGGTGGTGATTGCTCATCTCCTGAGGATCAGCTGGTGGGGAGGAGAAGCTGGTACCCAGATGTCGCTGGGATGCGAGGTGCTGATACCGATCCTTGGCAGCTCATCCACTTGCACCAGCTTTCCCCCAGGCTGTTGAACCATGTTTGGTGTCACCTAATGTGTCCTGTCTCCTCTGGCAGGTAGTGGCCAATGCAGTAGCGGCGCTCTCAGAAATAGCGGAGTCTCACCCGAGCAGTAACCTCCTGGACCTCAACCCCCAGTCCATCAACAAGCTGCTCACGGCCTTGAACGAGTGTACTGAGTGGGGCCAGATCTTCATCCTCGACTGTCTGGCGAACTACATGCCCAAGGATGACCGGGAAGCCCAGAGGTGAGGGAGGCTGGGGGTGCTGCTGGGGCAGCGCTGCCTTCAGGGCACCACGAAGTGTCCGGAGTGGGGCTCAGAGTGGGAGGGGAACAGGGAGGTATCAACTGAAGGGCCTGACGCTGCCCCTTCTCATCTAAGAAGCATTTCTGTCCTCCTGATGCTTGGAATCCTACTGCAGGAGGTGCGGGACAGTGGGCATCTGCTGGCCATGGTGCCTTGGGTGCAACTGTCCGGAGATCAATGTGGTCTTGTAGCAAGCCCTGTCCCCATGCTGGCACAGGGACTGTGCTTCCCAAGCTGCTTCAAAATGTGGTCTTACCACACAGCAAGGGCCGACAGGTGCTAGGGAGCCCTGAAAGGGTGTCACTGTGATAGGGTTTTGCAGGGCTTGGGAAATAACCTTCATCCGGGCGTTTAAGAGCCAATTCAGCATTTCTTGGGAAGGCCTCAAGTGTTGCTCAGCTGTCCTGGTGCAATCTTTGCCAGTGTCTTGTTCTTCTTTGTCAGTACTGGCAGCGATGTTTAAGCAGGAAGACATTCTGAAATAATCTATCTCTTTTACCCCTGACACCTCCAGCATTTGTGAGCGAGTGACGCCCCGGCTGTCCCATGCCAACTCAGCGGTGGTGCTCTCAGCTGTGAAGGTGCTGATGAAGTTCATGGAAATGCTGTCGAAGGACCTGGATTATTATGGCACGTTGCTAAAGAAGCTGGCCCCACCCCTGGTCACCCTGCTCTCCGCAGAGCCTGAGCTGCAGTATGTGGCTCTCCGCAACATCAACCTCATCGTGCAGAAAAGGTGGGTGCCCTGGGGGGGTAGGAGTGACAGCCTGGCTCGGGCTTTCCCTCTTCTCTGCAGCTGCTTCCCGACGCTTCCAACCCTCTGACGGCGGCAGTGTCAGGGCTTTGCTGACACAACCTGTCATATGGGGTTTTTCTTTTCTATTATTTAAAATCCAAGGGCTGAGCGCAGTGTGTCAGGTGAGGCAATAAGCAGGGAGCTAAGCTGGGATCTTCAGGAGAGGTTTATTTTAATTTATTTATTTGGGGAGAGCAAAAGATGGAAAGGCCAAAAGCTGAGGCTTTTGCTTTAGTCATTGAATGTCTAGAGAGGAATTTTTGTGATATCAGCTTGTTTCTATGCAGTCGTCCTCTTTGAATAAGTGCTGAGAGTCCTTTTGTCCCTTTGCTGATCTAAAATTGCTGGTGGGCAGGAGGTGTCCGAGGCCCCACATGTGTGCCCCGAGCAGAACTGGCCAGCTGGAGAGCCATGCTTTGCATTGACAGCCTCAGTCAGATGATTTGTTGTCCTACCAGTTATCGCCGTGGTTGTCTATTAAAAATAGCAGCAATTTCTGGGAGAAGTGGAAAGCAATTAGTGTCCCTGGGAGCGGGAATGTGGAAGGCAGGTCAGCTTCTTGGAGTTGGAGCTGGACCTGGCCGATCTCTTTCCCAGCTTAGAGAGAGGATGATCTCATGAGAAAGGTCCAGCCTAGCCCTGGGGTCTGGGTTTGCGTCGCTGCTCCCCCCCAGACATCCCTTCCAGCCCTGGCGAGATGAACGTTTCCTGTTGCCTTGTGTCAGGTCCTTGTTTGTGGCAAGGTTGCGCTCTGTCCTCTGCGCTGGTACCAGAAAGGGGAGCCAGGGGACGGAGTCCTGGGGGGATAATGACGATGTCTCAGATTCCTTGACATTGACCAGGCCCCCAGAACTTTGTGCTGGTGGCCAAGGAGCCTCATCCTCCTGGCCCAGAGCTGCTCGCTCTCCAGCTCTGGGTTTCCCTAGCTTATGTCCTCAGTGTCCTCAAGCCTTCACCACCCCATCTTCAGCCTCAGTCAGGGGGTGATGGTTCATGCTTGTAGCTGGCTAATGGAGTAATCAATTTTCATGGACTTGGGCGTTAGCCAGCTGCAGGGTCAGGCGAATGAATCCCCATCTGTCTCCTGACTGGCACGCAGCTTTCTGGGGAGGACAACTCCCTTTCTGCGCTGCTTTGCCTGCTGGTTGTTGCCTGGGTCAGAGCCTGGAGGTGGGGGCAGAGCTCGGATCTTGCTTCTGCCACTAGAGGAATCATCCGATAGCAGTACCGGGTGTTCAGAAAGCTCTGGAGAAAACCATGGTTTCTGGAAGATTTCTGACATCTCTCATTGTGGTCAAAGTGAAGGAGCATGCGCCTGCCTTAATCACTGCCTCTTGTTGTCCTCCAGGCCTGAGATCCTGAAGCACGAGATGAAGGTGTTCTTTGTGAAGTACAATGACCCCATCTACGTTAAACTGGAGAAACTGGACATCATGATCCGCCTGGCTTCCCAGGCCAACATTGCGCAGGTCAGGGTCTGCCTGACTGCTGGGTGGGCTGTGCAGGGAGCTCCAGCCTCCCAGGGAGGGGATTTGTCTGAGAAATTGTAGACCCAGCTTTGCAGGTTGTGGAGGGAGCAGCTGTACCACGCAGTCTGCTTCTGCTGGGTCACTACCAAGCTTTTCTGGTGGCTTTTCTTGCTGCTGGGCTCTTAGTGTCTTGTCCCCTCTGGCAGGTGCTGGCCGAGCTGAAGGAGTATGCCACGGAGGTGGACGTGGACTTCGTAAGGAAGGCGGTTCGAGCCATTGGCCGCTGTGCCATCAAGGTGGAGGTGAGTGCTGGGTCACTTCGGGTCCTGATGGCAGCTGTGGTTAGGCAAGGCATCGCTCCCCAGCACGTTGGATGGGTTGGAGTTCGTCTCACCCCAGGAGTTGCCCTAATGAGCTGGAGCCTGCCTGGGGATGAACATTTGTTCCACAGGGCACAGACAAGGTGCAAGGAGGGTATTTCATCCCTTTACCCTTTGCCACCGGAGCTGTTTTAAGATCCCAGCCTGCCTCGTGCTGTGTTGCAGACCCAGCTGCCTGCAGCTGTGCCTGGTGTGTTAATGCAGTGGATGATACAAGTGGCTTGTCTGGGGACTGCAGCAGGGCCTGGCAGGGAGCTAATCTCTTTTTGAGGGGCTGAGAGGCTTTGCTTCCCCTTGGGGGTTATTTGAAGAAGAGGATTAGTAAAAACCTTGCTGGAACGGTGGCTCTGCGTGGCCCAGGTGCAGGCAGGCTCACAGGCAAGGTCGTGTAGCTTTGAGCCAGCTGATCCTGCACCGGGTTTACTGCAGAGCATCCTCAGTCACGTGAGACAAACAGCTCGACGCCAGTGAGCTGGGCGCTGATGAGAGGCAGGAGATGTGCTGGAGCTGGCTCAGGCTTTCATCCCACTGGGAAGCTGAGCTGGCCTGGCTCTGCCATGAGTGATCCATCTCCTCCACAGTGAAGCCAGGGGGATTTATTACCACGGCACTAGCTCTGGTTTGCTCTCTCTGTTCACACTGAGCCGTGTGGCTGTACAGACCCAAACTAAGGCGAGGTGCAAGATGCTGGTGCCCTGGCAAGCCAAGGTGTGGGCTCACTGCTGTGCTTCTGCATCCTGTGGCCTGAAGTGCATGATGTGGGGGCAGGGGAGGCTCCGGGAACATGCGAGGGGATGAGGAGGAGCCAGACCTGGATGGGAAGGGGAGACTATGCTTGTGCATCCCCCATTCTGGTCTGGGTTGGGTTTGGGAGAGGCATGGAGGGGATAAGGCAGCAAGGAAGGGATGTCGGAAGGGTGGCAGAGGCTTTGGGACAGGGATGTAAGAACATGCCACCTGACTGAGCGACTCCCTCTGACAGCAATCGGCTGAGCGCTGTGTCAGCACCCTGCTCGACCTTATCCAGACCAAAGTCAACTACGTGGTGCAGGAAGCCATTGTTGTCATCAAGGACATCTTCCGCAAGTACCCCAACAAGTGTGTGGCTGCTGCCTGCGAGCCTCGGGTGGATGCTCCCGGTCCTAGATGAGCTCTTTCTGCCCCTCTGTGCTTGGGGGGGGGGACCCTACAAGGACCCAGGGATGGGCTGCTGCTCCCTCCTGGTGGGATGATCAGTGGTGAAGCCACCTGCGGCCTCCCTGCAGTGAAGATGGCTTTGGTTTTTTTGCCAGTCGGGGTTGCGATTGCTAGTCAGTGCTGCCCTAAGAGTTAAGCTGAGAGCAGGAAAGCCACCCCCAGCCCCGTGACGGCAGTCCCAGAGACCCAAATGGACAGGAGCTGGCAGGGACTTTGAGGTCCCTTGTGTCAACGTAAACTGTCTCTGGCTCTTAATTCAGCGCTGTTGATGCTGGAGCAAGGGCAGCAGGAGGGGAGGGGTGTGTTCCAGCTGAGCCAGGATGAATAGTAACACTGTAGTCAGGAAGTAGTGTACTAATACTGGTAATAAATATTAATGAACTGAATTAGTAATGGACAGGAACTCTGCTAGTGACTCAGGGCTGCTGCAGAGAGAAGGGAGACCAGATGAGTGGGGCTGAGAAGCTAAATCAGCAGCAGGGCTTGTGAGCAGGGGAGCGTGCTCTGAGACCAGAGAGGGATCAGTGTGGGCGGTGTCACGCTGTGCCACAGCCCTGGGGAGAAGGGACAGCCCCATACAGGTGGCAGGGGCTCTTGCCGGTGCCCTTGGCAATGTCCTTGTTCTGCTGAGGGTGATGGGATGTGGTTTGAAGTCAGAGCAGAGCTAGGACTTGGGTTTCTTGCTTCTGGTGAACGTATGTCCTCTCCTTGGGAAGGTATGAGAGCGTGATTGCCACCCTCTGCGAGAACCTCGACTCTCTGGATGAGCCTGAGGCCAGGGCTGCCATGATCTGGATTGTAGGAGAGTACGCTGAGCGGATCGACAACGCCGATGAGCTGCTGGAGAGCTTCCTGGAGGGCTTCCACGATGAAAGCACCCAGGTGCGGTGGGATGGGGCAGAGCCCCTCATGCAGTGGTGGTCTGGCCGCCAATAGAATCAACTGGTTGAGGGGTGACACTGGATGCTGTGACAAAGCTTGTGCTCATTAGAATTTAACAAAGGAATTTTCTCTAGCAGGGTCGTGAAGGTGTATTTCTTGTAGGCGTTTGGGGTAGCAGTGTCCCACAGCAGCTTTGGGTGTAGAACGTGGCCCTTGAAATGCCACCAGGTGGTGACCCAGTCGTCTTCCCTCCTTAGCAGCTGGGAAGGGTGCAGTGGTCACCTGGTCATTCCTCTGTGCCAGGACAGGATCAGCCCGTTGGAGCTGCAAAATGGAGTCAGACAGCTGAAATGAGCAGGGGGAACCATGCCTGACCCTTTTGCCAGGGCAGCTGAGGCCAGTGGTTTTGCCTGTGAAATTTTTTGAGGCTTCAGTCTATAGAAGCTTCCTACAACCCCCTGTGCAAAACACTGTGAAACTAAGTCATAGTGGCCAGGGGAAAGTCTACAAATGCAAAATAGCAAAGCCAGCCATCCTGGCTGCCTTGTCTCAGGTCTAAAGGGACTGTCAGAGGTGAATTGCTGCTGCTTATCCTCATAAAAGTCAGAGGATGCTCTGGCCTTTGCTTTTGTGGGACCATGTAACCTGGTCTCAAGATCTTGCCCAGTAACCTCTGTGTCAACCTGTGGCTCTGACGGGCTGAGGGTGTGATAATCAGCTTGAAATGGGCTGCAGACCTGGCTGGGAGCCATGCCAAGTGCCCTGACGCTGTCACTGCCGCTTAAGCTGTCACCACGTGTTTGGTTCCTTGCGAGGCAGGTTGGGGTTACTTCCTGACAGTGCCTATGGGGGAAATTCTTGTGTTCTTGCACAAAAATGGTGTGATCTATCTGTCTGTCTCTCCCTGACCCTGTTTGTCTGCTCGCAGGTTCAGCTGCAGCTGCTGACGGCCATTGTGAAGCTGTTTCTGAAGAAGCCCACTGAGACACAGGAGCTGGTGCAGCAGGTGCTGAGCCTGGCCACGCAGGTGGGTAATGGCTCTTGCATGAGGCAAGAGCTTCCCGTGGGCTTCACCGCAGTGGGAATGGCTTGACGATGCAGTGCCCGTGACAGGAGGCAGAATAATGGAGCTTCATTCTGGAAAAACTGATAGTTAAAAAGTCCTGGAGAGCGAGTACACTGTCTCCCATAGCACAGGAGGCATCTTGTGCTGTTTCCTTGCTAAGGCTGGTGTAGCAAAGTGGTGTAGCCTCTGTACAGCAGAGGTGTGACACAAATAGCTTTTAACTTTTATCCCCGTGATCGCTCTAATACCACAGCAAGATTGAGATGGGGCCAAGATGCTCGGAGTTGCTCTGTAGTAGCTGTGGCTTCCCCTGCCTGATGGCTTTGGCACTAACCCCTGTGCTTCCTGAAGGACTCTGACAACCCCGACCTGCGGGACCGTGGCTACATCTATTGGCGCCTGCTTTCCACCGACCCTGTGGCCGCCAAGGAGGTGGTGCTGGCAGAGAAACCCCTCATCTCTGAGGAGACTGATCTGATCGAGCCGACGCTCCTGGATGAGCTGATTTGCTACATTGGGACACTGGCCTCTGTCTATCACAAACCTCCCAGCGCCTTCGTGGAGGGGAGCAGAGGGGTCGTGCACAAGAGCTTGCCCCCACGAACGGGCTCGTGAGTATCTCTGCCTCCCCAGGGTGACTCTCCACCCTGTGCTGGGACTTCCAGGGCTGGATCCGTGTGTTGGGCAGGTTGGATGCTGAGCCAAGCGGCTGTGGGGCTGCCACAGCGACACACAGCACCGTGCAGAACTGGCTGTGCTTGGAGCTGAGCTGAGGGCCCCCCTTACAGGGGAGCCTCCCCTTGGGAGCAGTAGGGCTGTATGGATTCAATACTGTCCTTACAAGGCTGAGGGAGTGATCTCGATGAGAATGTGTTGGAAGTGTTGGCAGTCGTGCTGGGACAGGGTGTCTCTGAACACTCACTGCAAAGCCCAGCTGGGTGAACTCATGTCTCCAGTGGGACTTCTTGGCTCCTGCAACTCCTCCTCAGCATCTCATGTCTTTCCCTTGCCATTCCCTCTAGGAGCGAAAGTGCCGAGAGCCCCGACGCAGCCCCCTCAGGGGGGCAGGCGGCAGAGCAGCCGGCTGTCATCCCCACTCAGGGTGACCTGCTGGGTGACCTCCTGAACCTGGACCTGGGCCCCCCCGTGGGTGGGCCTCCCATCGCCACCTCCTCTGTGCAGATGGGTGCTGTGGACCTCCTCGGGGGTGGCTTGGACAGCCTGGTACGTCACAGCCCTGCGTGCTCCTTCCCCGATGCCCAGCTAGCCTGGTGGCATCGCGCTGGGTTTGATGCTGGCTCCTGTCGGGAGCTCCTGGGGATGGTACGAGCTCATCTGCCCAGAAATGTCTGGGCTAGTCCTTTCCTTCTACAAGCTTGTGCAGACAGAGGGGCACTGCACCCCAATTTATTGTGTCCGGATCAGATGGCTGGAGCAGGGCAGGGGGTTAGTGCTCCTGAGTACGTGAGGTCTGTGTAGGTGTTCCTACTCTGTGCTGTGCTACAGGGGTGACTGCTCCTCCTGGCCCTCCTCTGAACCCCACAGCTGCGTGAAGCAGGGATGTGCCCAAAGCTGCTGCAGGGCTGGGCTGAGATGTCCCTGCTCCCGGGCTGCAGGGTGGCTTAACGGGTGTCTCCTGCACCGGGAGATCTGGAGGTAACAGCTTGTCTTCCTGGGAATGCAAACCAAACAGTGGTTTGGCTGCAGCGTGAGGGGGGGTGGAAACCTCTGCCTGGTGGGGACCGCCTGCCCTACAGGTGCTGGTGATGGTCCCAATCCCCAAAGGAAACTAATTTGGAGTCTTCTGCGCTGCTCATAAAATCCAGCAGATACCCCCTAAGGGGAGGCAGTGTCACTGTCCCTTCGCTGCTGCCCCTCTCGGTCCGTAAGCCTCCAAGTGCCACCCTGGCTCTTTATGGGCTTGCAGGATTTGGTAACGGGCTGGTGCTGAGTGCGGGGATGAGACACCCAGGTCGTGCTCAGTCCCCTGGCTCCAGACAGCTGTGGACAGGCAGGTGGACTTGCTGGCAGTGCAGCAGGACTAACCTCTCTTCCCTCCTTCCCTTCTCTTCTCTGTTTTTTGTCTCTCTCCTGGCTTGTCTCTGCATGTGGCTGGCTCTTCTCTCCACCTTACCTGCTTCTGCTTGGAGATGGGGGACGAGTCGGAAGGGGTATGGATCAGCCCTTTTCTTAGCCCTCTCGACCATGTGTAGCCCCAGCGCCCGTGCCAGCCCCTGGCTGCCCCTGCTCCCCCTGTGCAGCCTGAGCCCTCCTGTTGGGTGCCCCAGTGACACCTCGCTTCCCTCTGGGGGCGACCAGGCCCCGAAACAGCTCGTGGCACATCAGGTCTGGGACTGCTGGGGCATCCCTACCGACCCTGGGCCCTCACTAGCCCACACTGATGCTCTTGGAGAGTGCCCTTGATGGGGCGTTTTGGTGGGACCCCCCGTGGCCCTGGGCGTGCTGGCCCCTGCCCCTGCTGATGCACCTTTCTTCTCTTGCAGCTGCGAAGCGATGTGGGAGGCAGCCCTGCTGTGAGTGTGCCCTCACACCCAAACCCCTTTCTCACCCTCTGCATCTTCCTCCTCCTCTTCCTCCTCTTCTCTGCCCTTTGGTGCCCTCCCATAACCTGCTCCCTTGTCGCCTGCAGATGGGCAGTGGCAGCGGCTTTGCACCAGCACCCAGCACCGCGATGCCCGCAAACCTGGGGGCACCCCTCGGCAGTGGCCTGGGAGACCTCTTCGACCTCACCAGTGGCGTGGGGACCCTGTCAGGATCCTATGTGGCACCCAAAACGGTGAGTGGGGCAGCCAAGCCTCAGCAGCTGGCACAGCACAGGGCTGCAGCATTAAGGGGGGCAGAGACCTGTGTCTACTTCTTGTGGCAGGGCTTCCCCGGGGGGGGGTGGGACAGGAGCCCCTTTTTCCTGTCGTGGTAGCACACTGGGTGAGGGTGGTGGCCTGCAGATGGAGAGGATGCTGTAGCAAGTTTCTTGCCTCCTTAACGCAGGTCTGGCTCCCTGCGATGAAGGCCAAGGGGCTGGAGATCTCTGGCACCTTCAGCCGGCAGGTGGGCTCCATCTCCATGGACCTGGTGCTAACGAACAAAGCCCTGCAGGTCATGTCTGACTTTGCCATCCAGTTCAACCGCAACAGGTGAGGTTCCTCCTGGGCTGCATCAGCAGTGGCCAGTGGAGATGCTGTGTGACGTTCTCGAGCACGTTCCCTGGCATGGTTGCATGCTGAAAAGGGTGGGAGGAAGGGGCCACAGGGCTGCAAGATCTGGGGACAGCCTCCCATGATGACCTTTCTCTCTCTGATGGCTGTGGTGGTGATGATCATCAAACCAAAGCCTCTAAGAAGTTGACTGAAGAGGCTGTTGCTCTGGGGTCTAACCCCCATCCCGTTTTTCTGTCCTCCTGGTGAACTGGCCCTTCCTCCCTTCCCTCAAGGGGCACAACAAGGGGTAGCCCTGAGGGACTGGTGGGTGTGAGT
Source organism: Falco biarmicus (assembly GCF_023638135.1). Classification (NCBI taxonomy): domain Eukaryota; kingdom Metazoa; phylum Chordata; class Aves; order Falconiformes; family Falconidae; genus Falco; species Falco biarmicus. The sequence goes on from NC_079288.1 coordinate 34,734,193, forward strand.
CTGTGTAGGAGGAAGGGCTGAGATTTTGGGGCTGCCTGGTGTTGTCCTGGTGGGCGGGCAGGGCAGGAGCCAGCCTGGTCCTGGACTGTGCAGGGGCAGCAAGGTGAGCAGGGGTGTTCCTGGGGTTCAGGTAGAGGAAGGCAGGGAGTCCCAAGGTGGCCCGCAGCCGACGGGCAGTGCCTTCTGCCATCATTTGCTGCCCCCCACCTTGACCCCCTCCCCTCCTCGGGTATCCCCGCAGCTTCGGCCTGGCCCCAGCAGCTCCTCTCCAGGTCCACGCACCTCTTGCCCCGAACCAGTCCGTGGAGATCTCCCTTCCGCTGAACACTGTTGGCTCTGTCATGAAGATGGACCCCCTGAACAACCTCCAGGTGGGGAATGCTAGGGGATCCCCCCTCCTGGGAGCTGGGGACTGGGCAGGGGGTGCCAGGGGGCGAGCGCTTGCCCTCAGGAGGGAGGCATGACAGCAGGAACCGGGCAAGAAGAAATGCTCAGCTCGCTGTCCTTGCTGTCAGAGCTCAGTCTGACTCCAGCTTGATATCCTGCTCCACGCAGACTGCTGCTTCTGTGGAGGAAGATCCTTGCCGACAGCAGCAGAGCCGAGCTTTGGCGGAGCATCTGCTTGCACTGTCCTAGCGCAGGGGAGATGGTGGAGGCAGGGCTGTAGCTCCAGGGAGGCAGCTGGGAGGGAGGGCTGAGGGGGTGCAACCTCAGCAGTTCCCCATCTCCCCTGTATGCTGGGGACAGCAGCATGCCCAAGAGCGTGCCGGCATGCAGGGCGTGGACGCTGGCCTCTCCAGCTCCTTCGGGCAGCTGCCAGTCTCTTGCCTCTGATGCTTGCTGGGGTGGCACCTGGCTCAAGAGGGATCGCTGGTGTAAGATGGAGTGGGATGCTGGCTTTGGGAGCCACCTCCCTGCTGTAGGTTGGAGGAGGTGTTGATGTCCCCGTGCCCTTCTGTCCCAGGTCGCAGTGAAAAACAACATTGATGTCTTCTACTTCAGCACCCTGTACCCGCTGCACATCCTCTTCGTGGAGGATGGGAAGATGGGTGAGTTGGAGCGTGGGTAGCTGGGGCTCCTGCAAGGTGCGCTTCTGCCACCGGTCTCTAGGTGCCATCCCAGCCCCTGATGAAATCTCCTGATCACGTTCCCAGCCCTGGGCAGGGAGTGGGGAACCAGATGTCCCTGGCAGTCTGGAGCAGACAGGGACACTGGCCATGCCAGCATGACCACGCTGTGGCTACCTGAGATGGCCTGAGCCGCCTTCAAACTCCTAGCTGCCAGGGAGAGTTCTCGCTTTGCTCACTCCTTAGTTTGTCTTCCCTGGCACACACCAGCCTCTTCCCCAAGCCACCGTAGCTTGCTAGCCCCCCAAAGCAGGTCACTTTCCTGCAGCTGCATAAGGCTGGTCTTGGGAAGCTGCTGGAGGGGGGTGGCAGTGTCACAGATCCCTTCAGCCACCAGTGACATGGCAGCATGGCCCTTGTGTTCTACCGCCTTTGGGGGCAGGCGACCTTGTAGCTTCATCACTGTGTTGATTTTGTTCCTCACTGTAGAACGGCAGATGTTCCTGGCCACTTGGAAAGACATTCCCAATGAGAATGAGGCCCAGTTCCAGATCAAAGACTGTTCTCTCAACGCAGGTGGGTCCAAACCCTTCAGAAGGACCTGGCTCCGCTTGTGGCCGGGTGCCGGTGACCAGCTCATCCCAGTTATCCCAACCCAGGCTGCGGGGAGATGAGAGCTTTCCCCTGTGCCCACCCGTAGCTCCAGGAAGGAGCTGCTGGTTTGTTTGCTGTTGACTAGTTGTTGAAAATTGACAGCCTCAGAGATGCTCTGCCCGGTGGGGATGTCCCCGCTGCCAGGGACAGTTGCTGTACCCACCCTGGGATCAGTCTCAGTGCAGAGAAGCTGAAGCGGATCGTGCAGCCCTGACACTGCCTGGCCTCCCAGCCAGCCCACAGGCAGGGCAGCGGTCCAGTGCTCATGAGCAGAGCAGAGAGCTGTGGGCAGGAGCCAGGGCCAGGTTCCTTGGCACCTCCTTGCTCCCTCAGCCCCTTCTCCGGGAGATCTGGTGCCAAGCAGGACACGCAGACGCTGAGTGGGGGACAGCTAACTCCTTTCAGCCCCGCTGGCAGCAGTGAGCTGACCTTTGTGGAGCAAAGTGGGGCGGTTCCACTTGTGAATTGAGCTCTGGATTGTGGCCTGCCCTCCCCAGGGAGGACCTGGGAGCCCGGCTGAATAGGGCCCTTCTTGCTGTGTGAGGACGGCGGGTTTTGGATGTGCTGCATCCTGGGGAGAGGGGAGGGGAGGTGGAGGTGGGGCAGGAGCAGGTCCGAAGGGATCTGGCTGTCAGCCCGGTGCCCTGCCCCGAGCAGCCTCCGCCGCAGCTCTCTCCTCCTGTGCAGATGCCGTTAGCAGCAAACTCCAAGGCAGCAACATCTTCACCATCGCCAAGAGGAACGTGGAGGGCCAGGACATGCTCTATCAGTCCCTGAAGCTCACTAATGGCATCTGGGTGTTGGCAGAGCTCAGGATCCAGCCCAGTAATCCCAGTTTCACGGTACGCCCCTTCCCCTGCCTCCCTCCAAAACAGCCCCAGGGTGGCTCTGAGCCGAGGCCGCTGCCTTCCCTGCTCTCTGCTTGGAGCCTGGGCTGGGCAAGGCAGTCCTGTGGCACATCTGCAGCTGTGGCACCCCCCCAGCGACTCTTGGTGCCAGCCCCCCCTCCCTGTGCCAGTCCCAGTGTCCCTCATGTGGAGAAGGGGAGACACGGGCTGTGCTGGCCAGCTGGGCTCTGCAGCAACAGGGGCTCTGCTGGGCTCCCTCCGAGCAGCGGGGAGGCACTGTGGTGGCCCCCAAGGGAAGCAGAGAGGTCCCAGCCCACCCGCACATCTCTGTTAAAATAAAAACCCCAACCCCATCCCCCTCTTGGGGCATCCCTGGCTCTGCCTGCGTGCTGGGCAGCCTGACTGCAGCTACAGTCTTGGGGCAGAGGTCTGTCTGCATGTCAGGCGTGAGCCATCCCGATGTCCTGCTTTCCCCAGCCCGTCCCCGTCCCCTTCCCCACCTTCCTCGCAGCCTCTTTTCTTTGGGTTGGGATGAGCTGTGTCGCCTTGACTCACCTCTCTGTGTATCTCCGTACCTGCTGCCTGCCTGCCCTCGCCGGCCTGCCCGCTGTTGCAGGATTTGGAGGTTAGCAGACTGGTTTTTCCCTCGGCTTTGGGCTGTCTCTGGCTGCTGCCTGGTTATATTTCTCCCCTGATATTTTTACCTGCCTGCTGGCTGCCCTGCCAGCCCTGCGTGTCTTTTAGTGCTTCTTGTCTCTCCCTCCCGGCAGGGGTGGCACGAGGCCGGTGCCCAGAGCAGAGCTTTGTTGGAGGTGAACATTCCAGAGGGTCAGGGTGTTCCCACCACCCTCCTGGGCTCACTTGGGATGAGGATAGCTGCAGATCCCTATCCCTGAGGATTCCCTGCTGGGCACCCGCTTGCGCTGAGCTCTTCCCCACTAGCCTGAGGAGCAAATTGATTTCAGAATCATTTAATATTAAATCTCTGAGCAAATAAAGGGGCTGATACCACTTAAAGGAAGATGCCTTTGGGGGAACCGTTCACTCTTGAGCTACAGGCAATGAATCAAACCCCAAGAGATGAAGTGTGTGTGTGCCTCTGCCTGCCCCCTTGCCCTGCCTGCCTGTGCTGCATGTGGATGTCTCTGCTCCTCCACCCCGGGCTAGGGGAGCACCAGCAGCCCGGGGAGGGGTGTTTAGGGGGCTCGGTGCCTTTTAATATCTTCTATCTGGCCAAAATAAGGAGCTGGGGCCACCCATTCCCCATGGTGGGGGTGGGGGGGATGCTGCAGCATGCAGGGCTTTGTGCTTTGGGGCTGGTGACTCACCAGCATGGGACCAGTTGCCATGACCCCCTCTCCTCTCTTCTCACAGTTGTCCCTGAAATGCCGAGCACCGGAGGTGTCCCAGTACATCTACCAAGCCTACGAAACCATCCTGAAGAACTAAGGTGCTGCTGCAGTCCATCCTCCTCCTCTTCTCCTTTCCCGCCCAAGGAAGCAGGGGCAGGACCCGTGTGCATGTCTCCTTTCCTTCCTGCCAAGGAACCAGCCCCTGGGAATGTCCCTCCAGCCCCGGGGCCCTGGAAACCAGTGCTCCCATCTCTGGTAGGGCTGGGGTGAGCAGAGGAGGGCAGCGGTGTCCCGGCCAGTCCCTGCATCCCTGTAGAAATCAAATCTGTGTGTGAGTGATGCAGTGTCCTCCTTGCTGATGTTGCCCCATCAAGAGCCCTGTTTCACCCTCTGGGTCCCTGTGACTGCGTGCTTTTTTTTTTTTTTTTTTTTTTTTTAAAAAAAAAAAACAAACAACTGAGCCACCATATGTGGGGAGTTGCCTCCCTCCCCCTGTGTGCCCCCTACCCTGCAACAATCCACCTCCCTGCTGGTGCTGGGTCTCGTGTCTGCCCATGGTGGTGTCTGGTGAAGGGTTCTGCACTCCTCAGCCCTGGGAATAGCACCCTGGGGCTCACTCTGAGTCTCCTTGGTGTCAGTTGGGGCCTGAAGTGCCATGGGGGTGGGTGGCTTTTGCTGTGGATCGCCCTGGAGCCCTGGGCTTGCAGGGCTTGGTGCACCCAGGAGCAGGGAGGAAACAGCTCTGGCTTCCTCCTTCCCCTGTGGCAGTTCCTGCCTCTCCCCAGTTTCAGGTTCAGGAGAGCCCGTGGGTGAGCCCCCAGCCCTTTGAGAGGGTCTCCTCCCCATGGGAGCTGTTTCCAAAGGTCCCAGAAGGGCTCAAGACTCTCAAGTTTGAGGCTGTACTGTCAAGTGCAGTAAAAAAAAGGGCTTTTCCAGTCCCATCCAGCCCCTGCATTGGGGCTGGGAGGGCTCTGAGCATCAACTCATGCTGGCCCCCTCCCCAGCCCCCCGGCTCCCTCTGCTCTCTGCTGTCACCCATGGGTGCAGGAGAGGATGTTTCACCGTCCCCGCTGGTGACACTACTCCTTTCCCTCCCTCCCCCTGAAATAAAGCCATGGGTCACCCCTATCTAGAAGCATTTGGTGCAGGAAATATCTAATATATGAAATTAAATATATTGTATGTTCGCTTGTTTTAAGCAAACGTTGATAAAGGTGACATCTGCCCATGGAGCTGCTGTTGGGGGGAAAATGGGGGGGGGTACCCCAAGCTCAGGCCATGGCCTATTGCTCTCTAGGGAAGCAGGATGCTGTGAGCTTCCTCTTAGCAGTGCCCTGCCCTCATAGAGAGGGCCTCTCTGGGCTGGTGAGGTTGCCTGTACTGGTGTGTGGTGCCCTGTGCTGGGGGGGGGGTGGGGGGTGTAGAGCCCCCCTCCCAGCTCCTGAGCCCCTCCTGGGGTCAGGGACAAGTGCAGGCAGCTGGGGACTGCAGGGGACATCTCTCTTTAGAGACCCCAAAGTCACAGCAGGATGGCCAGCACCAGCAGGTCGAGACCCCATGGTGACCCACACCCGTGGCCACCTTGGGCAGGGGCAGGAGCACGGCTGTGTCACCCCAGGGTGAGCAGCCCTCTTCCCACAGGGCAACTTTGGCTCCAGGCAGCCCCAAGGGCTTTGGGGACCTGGAGGGGTCCCCAGATGCAGCCGAGGAGTCCCAAGACTGCAGTGGGGGTGCAGAACATTGGGGTTTACCCTCACTCCAGCTTTTCCCTCCACTGCTCCCAACTATCCTGGGACCCAACCTCTCCCAGAGCCCACCTTCCTTGGGCTCAGGGTGTCCTGCATCCCCCCAGCTCCTCACCCCTGGCTCCCCCTTGGCAGCTCCAGCACCCCCCACCCCAGGGGGTCTTACACCCCCAGGACAGATGACTGGGACACAGTGGGTTCAGCTCTGTTGGTCTTTACTGGCTTGGGGGGGACATGCGGGACTGGTGGGGTGGGGGCCACAGTGGCCTGGGCAGGGGACTCGCACACAGCCCTGTCCCACGTTAGGGACATCAACACAAGCTACGGACAGTGGTGCTGCTGGCCAGGGGCTGCCGGCTGCTGGAGAGAAAAGAGTGACCCCCCCCTGCCCTGAAATACAGGTTGTGACATCAAGCTGCATGTCCCCGAGTCATCTCAGTTGTGGAGAGAGGAGGAAGAGAAGAAAAAGAAGAGAAGGTAAGGAGATGGCTAGAGAAAGTGGCCAAGAAAAGAAGAGAAGGACAAGAAGGCCAAGAAGAGAAGGTGGCTGAGAAGATGAAGACAAAGCCAAGAAGGCCAAGAAGAGGAAAAGGTGGCCAAGAAGAGAAGGCAGCCAAGAAGAGGAGAAAAGAGGAGGAAACCAAGGAGAGGAGAAGAATGAGGAGAGGCAAAAAGAAGAGACAAAGATCAGAAAGAGCTGGCTGCTCTCCAGCCCTGTTCCCAGGCACCCAGGACGCAGCTCTCCGCTCTGGCCACCACCACCGTGGCCACACCACGGCCACCTCCTGTGGAGCTGCTCCCCATGGGGCTGGGGCACGTCCCTTTGTGCCTGGCCCGGGGCTCCATGCAGGACCCCATGCCACCTGGCCACCAGCCACCGTGGGAAGGGTCAGCGGCCATCGCTGCGCCGGGGCCTCTGTGCAGGTGCCATCGCCAGCAGCAGCTCCGCACCCCAGGAGGGTGCTGGGGGCTTCTCCCCATCCTGCCTGCCGCCCGTGGCCACCGAGCTGGGCACCTCACGGCCAGGCATCCTCGTCCAGCCCCTCGCGCTCCCGCGGGGCCCAGGCGGGCTCCAGGAAGGAGGAGAGGACACTTTGCAGAGCCCCCCAGGGCTTGGGGCTGCCAGGGGGGGGCTGCGGGGGGGCCACCCCATAGCCCCGTGGGGTGGGGATCCTGGAGGGCTTCTTGTGGGGCTGCGTGTCCAGCCGGGGCTTGGCCCAGGGGCGCAGGGACGGCGTGGGCGACGGCTCGGGAACCTGTGGGGGGGCGTCCACCATGGCGGGGGGCTCCTCTGTCTCTGTCAGCTCATCCTCCCCCGGCGCCCAGTCGGTGTCAGACTCGGGGCCCCCCCGGGTCTCCCGGGTGTCCCAGGAGGCCGGGAAGCAGCTGCTCTCGTCGGAGGAGCTGGAGAGGGTCGGCCGGCGTCCCGCACCCGCCATTTCGGGGGCCACCGGCGGCAGGGGGCCGACGCCGTTGCCGCTCCGGCGGCCGTCCTCGGCGGGCGGCCCGTGCTTGCCGAAGACATTGAGGGAGGACGAGGAGGAGCTGGAGGAGCAGTAGGCCGAGTCGGCGGCCGTGCCGGGGGGCGGCTGTGGGGGCGCGGGGGGGGGTCTCCCCGTCCCCCAGCTCCTCCATCAGCCGCGTGTTGGCCAGGAATTCCTCCTCCAGCCGGCGGAAGAGCTGCTGCTCCTGGCTGGGCTCCAGCCACAGCGGGGCCCGCAGCCGCCGCACCAGCTCCTCCAGCTCCCGCTGCAAGGCCTCCCCGGCCCCGCCGCCATGGGGGGGCTCCCCGGGACCCCCGCCCCGCCGCCCCCCGGCACCTTCCTCCAGGGAGGAGCGGCGCGGGGTGGGCGCGGGGCTGCGGGCGGCCGGGCGGGAGGGGGTCCGGCTGCAGGCAGGGCTGCTGGCCCGGGGGGGGGTCTCTGCCCGTGCCCAGGAGTGCTGCCCGTCCTGCCGCCGGCTGATGAGCAGCAGGGGCTGGGGGCCAGGGCGGCCATGGCTGCGGGCACGTGGCGCAGCACGGCCGGGCCCGTTGGACACCCACGAGCGGCCGCGCTCCTCTGGAGCTGGGTGGCCGGCCGGGACCCCCCGGCTGGGCTCTCGGCGGCGGGGGGGACCCCCGTCCCGCAGGCCTGGGGGGCCGCTCTGTGCAGAGGAGGCCGAGGAGTCGCTGTCGCCTGAGCAGCGGCGGGAGCGGGTGGGAGCGGGGTCACGGTGCCTGGGGAGGCATGGAGAGGAGGGTCAGGGGGGCTGGGGGGCTGTGCACCCCACTGCACCCCCCATTGCCCCCCCTTGCATCCCCCGTTGCCCCCCTCCATTGCACACCTCTATTGAACCCCCTATTCCCCCATTACCTGCCCACTGAACATCCTATTCTGCCCATCACTTCCCCCGTTGAACCCCCTATTCCACCCATTGCCCCCCCACTGCACTCCCCCACTGAACCCCCTATTCCCCTCACTGCCCCCATTGCACACCCCATTGAAGACCCTACTCTCCCCATCATCCCCCGCACTACCCCCCAGTTGAACTCCCTATTCCACCATTGCCTGCCCATTGCTCCCTTCATCACCCATTGCCCCCTCATTGCACACCCCCACGGAACCCCCTATTCCCCCATTGCACACCCCCACAGAACCCCCTACTCCCCACTGCCCCCCCTTGCACATCTCCATTGAACCCCCTGTTCCCCCATTGCCCCCATTGCACACGCCCCCGCCCCTTCCCGCCCTCCCAGCGCCGCCAGGGGGCAGCCCGCCAGGCCTGCCAATCACCGCCGGGGGCGTGGCTACGACAGACCCCGCCCCTCCAGACGCTGCGCGCACTGCGCCTGCGCGTTGGGGCGGCGGGAAGAGGCCGGGAGCCTGGTGGGGGGCGGGGGGGGCTGTGGGGACCCCACGGCTGCGACCCCCAGAGCAGGGGTGGCGTGGGGCAGCGATGTGCTGGGGCTCTACCAGGGCTGCCTCCAGCACCGGGGCAGGAGGAGTTTGCCCCACGGGCCTGGGGCTGAGGCCTGCTGTGGAGTTGGGCCTTGCCGTGGGGCTGAGGCCTTGCCATGAGGCTGGGCCCTGGCTGTGGGGCTGAGGTGGGGCCTTGCTGTGGGACTGGGCCCTGTCCGAGGGACTGAGCTCCGGCCTTGCTGTGGGACTGGGCCTGTCTATGGGGCTGGGGAGGGACTGAGCTCTCCGGCCTTGCTGTGGGACTGGGCCCTGTCTATGGGGCTGGGGCCTGGGAGGTGGTGGGGGTTTCCCAGCTGGGCTGGGGGCCTGGGAGGTGGCGGGGTTTCCCAGCTGGGCTGGGCATCCTTCCACTGGCACAGGGTCACAGTAGGCTGTTGTCCCCCCCGCCCCTCCCACGCAGCACCCATGGGTGCCTTACCTGAGCGTGCTGGCTGCCCGTGGCTCAGCAGGGCTCCTTGAACGGCCGGGCAGGGGAGCCAGCCCACCCCGTGGGGGCAATCCCTCCTGCTTGCTGCTGGATGGTTGCTTCGGGATGCCTGTGTCCCCGACACCCTTCGGCTGGTAGCTGACCCGCTCCGTCCTGGCATGACTGCTGTCCCCCCCGCCTGAGGGGGGGGACAGCTGCACGGGGGCGGCGGGGGGTGCTGGGGCTGGCGGCGCGGGACACAGGGGAGAAGCTGCCGGTGACGTTTTTTTGTGGGGGAGAAGCCCGGGGCACGGGGCTGGGGTAGGCGGTGAGCTGGAAATGGAGATACCAGGTGGTTTTGGGGGGAGTCCCCTTGCCACCCACCCCACCTTCATGCAGCACTGGCACCCAGCTTTTCCCAACAGGGTTTCCCAAGCTGTGGATTCATCGCCTTGTCAATTAATTGGCCGGAACCCTGCCTTTCCTCACTCCCCTTTCAGCCGGATCAGCACCCAGAGCAGCACAGCCCCAGGGAAAGGAGCTCCACAGCTGAAAAAAGCTGGGAGTGGTGAAATGTGGTGAGATGGGGTGGCACCAGCAGGGAGTGTGCGTTGGTGGGCTGGGAGGGGTGGGTGGGGGTCCCAGAGGCACTCACTGAGGGAGGAGCAGCGGCACGGGTCATGCTTGTCCAGGGTAAGTGGTTCCAGTGTGTCCCAGCCGCCACCAACACGCACCATCACATGGCTTCTCAGCACCTGTGGACAGCCCAGTGCCCCGTCACCCTGCTTGTCCCCCAGGACGTGGCCAAAAAGCCACCCCACTCCTGGGTGGGGGCTACGTGTGCTGGCTGTGAATGGCCCCCCAGGTCCCCGGCGTGGGGCAGCTTGTGGGGAGTAAATTCAGCTCAGGGCCCACCCCCCACCACAGGGTGGATGGGCCCCCCACTGTGCGGAGGAGGGGGGGAAGGAGGGGGGGGTGTCCCGATGTAGGGGGGGGGATGATGCGGTGAGAGACGGGGTGGCTCTTACTCGGACGAAGATGAGTGTGCTGGAGTCGCCCACTTTGTATTTACCCTCGGAGACCTTGACCATGGGGAACTGGGAGGGGCAGGAGCAGCATCCCAGGATCTCCCGCACCTGTGGCAGAGAGGGGAGGGTCAGTGGGGCGTGGGACCCCCAGCTGTAGGGCAGCCCCCTATAGCTAGGTGCAGGCAGAGGGGCTGTATAGAGCCCACAGAGAGAGGAGCTGGCTTGGTCCTGGCCTCTTGGCTGGACCCCTGCGGTGGGGATGCTGTGCCCCCCGAGTCTGGCAGCTCCCCTCCTGCCTGTGCTTGCTTGAGGGGGCAGGCCGTGGGCAGCACGCTGCCTGTACCTGCCGGGAAGCAGCTGGGTGGGTTCCTGGGGAGCCCCGGGCGGTGGGGAGCACCCCCAGCACTCACCCACTGTGGGAGAGGGGCCTGGGGGGCTTCCCACAGCCGGCCACCCCCGAGCAGGCTGAGAACAGGCACAACTCATCTCCCGCCAGCCTCGCTCGCTCTCTGGAGCCCACCCGCTGTGGGACCCCCAGGTGTGGGCAACTCAGAGCCACCCCAAAACTGGGAAGGAGGAGGACACCCCCCCTCCAGCCCTGCTAATCCCAGACCCAGGGGGGATCCCCCCCATCAAGCACCCCGCTGTGGGGCAGGCGCCTCCAGCACCCCACATCCACCAGCAGGAAAGGGTTTACCCCCCCCCCCCCCCCCTCACAACATTTAACATTTGGCACCAATGAAAAGCCCAAGGGAGGATCTGGGGGGGCCGGCCAGGGGACCCCCCAGCTGAGGGGCTGCCGGGCAGCACTGTGCCCCGCTGCCTGCCCGCCAGCTGCCCGCTCTATCTGGGGCGGGCTGCCCTGCCCGCGGCCTGGCCGGGCTGACGTCAGGGATTAGGCAGGGAGCCACGGGGGGACGTGGGGACGCGGCCGCATCCTGCCCTGGCCCGGGGTGGGACGCAGCGCTGCCTCCCTCACCCCTAAATTTTGGGTTTTCCTTAGATTCCTCTTTTTTTTTTTTTTTTTTTTTTTCTCCCCAGTTCTGCCTTTCTGTCCATCGCAGGGGTCCAGCCAGGGCAGGATCCGGCCACTCTGGTTCGCATCCAGGCCAGCAGCTGGGTGGCCAGGTCAGCCCCAGCCAGGGGGAAGCTGGAGGGCCGCAGTGAGGGGGGGTCTTGACCCCGCTGCCATCCGGTGCAGGGGGGACTTGGGGACCAGTCGGGCCAGATCCTGCACCGTCAGGCTCCTCCCCGGCTCCAGCACTGCCCATAAAAGCCGATGGCAAGGAATTACGCAGCCCAGAAAAATGCAGCCGGGGCTGGCAGCGCCCAGCCATGGGGGGTCTGGGGGGGCAACGGGGGGGGGGGGGGGGGGGGCGGGGGGGCTTTGCAGCGATGCAGGGGCGGGGGAGGGTGCAGGATGCTCCCTCCCCTGCCCTGAGTATGGTGGCTGCGGGACTTAATGAGGAATCGGGGTTTCAATTAAAAAAATGGCTTTGAGCTTAGGGAGTCAGGGGAGGGCAGACCCCCCCGTGTCCCCCCCATCCCTGTATTAATCCGCTGCCTCGCGCGCGGGACGGATCCTGCACCCAGCCCAGCTTTAATCCCTCCTGAGCCTCCGGCCCTGGGGGGGCAGGCCCTGCACCCCGGCCTTGTCGGGGGACACTACCCGCCCCCCACCATCTCAGCACCCCGAATTGTGGCTGTGAGCAGCCAGGGTGTCCTCATGTCCATCTGCCCATCCTTGGGGACACCAGTGCCAAGGTACTGGGAGGAGGACCAGGACTGGGCAGGAGCAGGTTCCTGGGGGTGGGGACCACTGCGGGGAGGAAGTGTTGGAGGGGGGTGGGGGGGTGGGGTTGGGGGGGGGAGGGGAGGTGACACCCGTCTTCCCACTGTGCTTATGGCCACAGCCACCTCCACGGGGCACAGGTCCGGCAGGGCTAGCTGAGGACCTCCCACGGGCCACCGAGAGCCTGGGTGGGTGGGACAGAGAGGACCTCCCGTGGGCCATAAAGCAGCCATTGGGCAGACAGAGAGGACCTCCTTGGGGGGCCATAGAGCAGCGGGTTGGGTGGCCGGTGAGGCCCTCGCCCAAGCATGGGGCTCCCGGGGGAGCGCGTCTCACCAGCTCATCCAGGTTCTTCAGGTCACAGAGGGCAATAGGCCCGGGCCCTGCTGGGGTAGGTGGGCACCTGGGGGTCCCGGCTCTCCTGGTGGCGTGCCCAGCACGCCATAGGCCATTTGGTCCCTCATCTCCTCCTCGATCTCCTCCTCCATCTGTATCAGCATGGGGGCCAGCATGCCGAACTTGGAGCCCCTCCTGGCCACCTCCAACAAGCAGAGGACAAAGTTCTTCTCGTTCTTCTTCAGCACCAAGTCATTGGTCTCAAACATGAGGACGTCCTGGATGCCAAGGTCCTGCCGGCACCACTGGATCGAAGTTAGAGACGTTATCCCGGGCGATGAAGGAGCCAGGCACCACATTCTTGGCTTGGAAGACAACCTCGTTCTGAGGGACACGCATGTGGGGCGGCCACCTCGGGGTGCGCTGCTGGAAGTCCAGGGCAATGCGGTTGACGTTGTTGGCGTGTCGGCAGAGGTGGCAGCCCGTCTCCAGGCTCTCCAGGAAGGTGTCCACCTGGATGTCCAGGTCGTAGAGGGTGTTAAACCACTCGGCCAGGTCCTCCTTCATGGCCTCCAGGGTACTCCTCACTGGAGCGGAAGGGACGGATGCTCTTGGAGGGCGGCCGACTGGATGTGGCTTGGGTCAGCCATGGTGGGGGCCTGTTGAGGGGGCAATGAGGGGCATTACAGGCAGACGTGGGTGGGTGGGCAGCAGCCCACAGCCCCCCCACAGCTCCCCCTGACAAAGCAGTTTGCTGCCCAGTGTCAGTCCCCCCTCCGGTGACCCCTCCGTGCCTCAGTTTCCCCCATCCCTTACCCCTGGGCAGAAGGGTCCTGTTCCCCCCTGCCGAAACCTGCCTGTCCCCTGCCAGGACCTGCGGCACTGGCACTCCATGTCCCCCCGTGTCCCCCCCGCCCCGTGTCCCCTCTGCCACCTCTTCATTAATGAGTCACTTGTCACCAATGCCCGCCTCCCAGGCCCCTGCTGTGGGACTGCAGCAGGGAGGCCCCCCCCCCCCCAAGCTGCCCAGTCATGGTGGCATGGTGGGTGTCACCACCCTGGGTGTCACCACCGTGGGAGGTGACACCCCGAGATGCGGTGTCCCCACGGGTGGCCCATGCCGGGGACAGGGACCCTCCCCACCGCTACCAACCCTGAGGGACTGCCCCTGGGGGGCACTGAGCCCCAGTGGTCAGTGATGGGGGGGGGGGGCTGGCACATGGGGGTCCCCTCCTGCCCCTGGGGGGGGAAACAAGAGCTGGGGAGGAGCCCAGTGCCCCCCACTGCTGCCCCCCAGCCCCACACCCCGGGGGGGTCCCTTCCCTTGGGGGTGTCCCTGCTGCTGGGGGGGGCACGGTGGGGTGCTCCACCCAAGGGCGGGGGGTGTCTCCTGTGCTTGGGGTGGTGTCAGCCGGGGGGGCGGGGGTGTCCCCTTCCCGCAGGGGGGGTGGCTCTTTTGGGAGGGGGGGGATCTATACCTGGGGGGCCTCTTCCTGTGGAGGCTGGGCGGGGGGGGGGCGTCTCTTTCTTGGAGGGGTGTCTCTGCTGGGAGGGGGTATCTATGCCCGGGGGGGCCCTTCCCCTGTGTGTGGGGTGTCCCTTTCTGGGGGTGTCCCCTGCGCGGGGGGCCGTGCCTCGGGCGGGCGGGCTGCCGGGGCGGGGGGAGCGGGGCAGCACCTGCGAGGCAGATGCCGACTTGTGCGGGGAACTCGCGGGGGAGGGACACGGGGGGGGACACACACGGAGGGGGGGGGGGCACGGGGACAGGAACAACCGCCCCCCTCCCCCCAACCCCCCCCCGCACTCACCGCCGGCTCCGCGCTCCGCTACCGCCGGGCCGGGCCGCGCCGCCCGCCCGCTCCCCGCGCCGGGCCGGGCCGCGGCTGTGAGCGCCGGGGGGGCCCCGCCGCCCACCGGCCCCGCGCAGCCCCCGCCGCCATCCGCCGCCGAGGGGCCGCGGCGGGGCGGAGCGGAGCCGGGAGCGGAGCCGGGAGCGGAGCCGGGAGCGGAGCCGGGAGCGGAGCCGGAGCCCAGCGCCCGCAGCCCTGCGCCGCCGCCGCGCCCCGGCCGGGAAGTTGGAGGCGGCCCAGAAAGGGCCGGGACGGGAGCGGCGGGCGGGGGCGGGGGGGACACACAGCGACCGCCCCCCCGCCCGGGTGTGATTTGACACGGCGAGCGGGGTCACACACACACGCCACGGGCCCCCCCAACCCCTGCGGTGGGGGGCGCCCCCCAGCAGCGGGGCGGGACCGACGTGTTCTGCCCCCCCCGGCACCCCCCCAGGATCGGGCCCTTCCCCAGCAGCGGACGGGACGGATGGGGTCTGCCCCCCCCCCCCCCCCGCGCGGTGTAGGGCAGGGCTATCCACCCCAGCCGCTCCAGCCCCCCCTCCTCTTCCTCGGGTGGGGGTCGCGGGGTCACCCCCGGGTAGGGATGCTCTCAAGAGAGGCCAGAAGTGGTACGGTTATAAACATCGGGAATTTTATTTTAAAAAATCCATCACAACCGTTAACATCGTTACAGTTCGCCGCCGCCGGGGGGGTGCGCACAGCATGCTCACGACAAGGGGGTCGCATGGGTTTAGTTTGCGTTAAACAACCATTTTCAAAGGGGGGGGGCTGGGAAGGGGGGAAGAAAAGATAACTCAGCACGCTACCGTTGAACTTGGTTTTAATGTTTCTCCACAAACGGTGAAAAATACTAAAGTACAGACAAGGAATAATCATAATGTTGTGGGCCAACATTATAAATATGGAATTATAAATTTAAAACATTTTCTGGTTTAAAAAATAAATCTGGTAGTAAATGCAGCTCTGCAGGGTCCGTCTCTAGTAGGGCCGGTCTCTGCGCTCCTGGCGGTGCTCACCCCTGTGCCCAGAGTGAGAGGCTGCATCAGTCACAGTGCCCCAGAATCTTTCCCCGGGCTGGGGGGGCTCCTTGCCCCACCAGCCGCTCGCCCCACCAGCCACTCACCCTGTTGCCCACTCGCCCCACCAGCCGCTCACCCCACCACCCACCCAACCCCAACCTGGTCTCCCAGAGGGAGTGGGCCCCTGGTGCCACCCTGTCCGCCTTCCCCACTGACCGACGAGGTGCCTGTCTCACACGTCAGGGTGCGGGGCCTCGCCCCCCCCAGCCGCTCTCTGTCCACCCCCGTACGTACTTGTCCATCTTTCCCGGCCCTCCGCGCCGTCCACCTCTGCCTCCGCCTCCCATCTGCTCCATCAGGGGTCCTGGGGGGCCGCCGGGCCCACCGCCTCCTCGCCGGCCACCTCCTCCATAGCCACCTCGATCCATACCCCGGCCTCCTCTGAATCCACCTCTGTCTCCACCGCGGCCACCTCTGAACATGCCACCAGGTCCCCCTCGGTCCATGAGGCCACCTCCTCGCGCGCCTCTCATCCCCCCAGGGCCGCCTCTACCACGGTCTCCGCCTGGGAGAGAGAGAAGACTCTCAGAGCAAGGCGAGGGGCGAGCCAGCCCGCATCGGGCATCACTCCGGCCTGTCAAATCCTGCCCCGGGAACCCGGCACTGGGAACGGGAGCAGGTCCAGGAGCTGCCGGGGACCCTGCTGGGAGCCAGGGCTGCAGGGCAGCGCCATGCGCACACCTCGCCCAGCCTCTCGCAGAGACGGGGCTCGTTAAGAGGGCACTGCCTGGTGAGGTGGAAGTGGTGCTTTGGGGAACCCAGGCGCTGAAGGCACCCCCAGGGAAGAGCCTTGGCTGTTCCGCAGGCGCTGGGAAGCGTGGGAGGATGGGAGGGCAGAGCGGTCCCAGCCTCCATTTTGCAGCTCAAGGAGCGATGAAGCCCCAGTAGCTCCTGGGGCTGGAAAGAGCCGCTCCCCGAGGAGCCCGAAACCAGGCCGGGGGCAGCCCGCTGGAAACCTGGCACCTCCAGGCCTGCCGGGAACCCTTCCGCACACGTACCTGGAGGGGGGAACGGGGGCGGCAGAAACCCTTCTGGTTTAGGAGCCTTGCACTGGTTGCACTCTGTTCTCCAGGCAAAGTTCTGGTTTCCACATCCCCTGGGTAAAAACACCAGTTAGCAGAGACCAGGGAGGCAGTCCTGGCCCAGTAACGCTTGGAAGCGTGTCCTGGCCGCTAGCAGGAGAGCACGAGGAGACACAAAAGCTGGCCGGCAGGACCTGCAGGAGGCCTACTGGCCTGGCATCCCCAGGCTGCGGTGGGGTGGCCAGCCTCCTCTGCTCGCTCAGCCACAGCCCCCAGGCCCCGACGCCAGCCCTCCCTTCCCGCTCCGGACAGGACAAAGGAACCTCCTTGGAAGGCCCAGCAAGTTATTCTGGGAAAGGCTCACTTGTCCTGGCCAGCACCTCGGACAAAAGGGCCCTTTCAGCGCTCTGAGATAAGAGACGGCTGTCGTCACCACGTGGGAGCAACCACCGAGGTGCCAGGCTCACGTGGAGCTGCCGTGCCGCGTGGGGACGCAGGCAGCACGGGATACTCACGGATTGGGACACTGCCAGTCACCAGCTCGGTGCTGGACGCTCCCGCTGGAGGCGTTTCCTCTGGATCCTCGTGGTCCTCTCGAGGAGAAGCCACCTCTGTCTCCACCTCTGCCCCCCATCCGGCCCATGGGGCCGCTCGGGCCGCCAGGCCCCCCTGGGCCGCCGGGCCCCCCCGGACCTGCAAGGAAGGCTCCATTAATCCCAGTAAGGCACCGGCTGCCACTGGAGGACAGGGTGCAGCACCTCCGGCCATGCCCTTTGGGGGCCAGGGGGCTGGACGTTACCTCCACGGAGGGGGGGAGGCATGCCCCGCTGCTCACGGGGGGGGATCCCGCCCCGCATGCTGTTCATCGGGCCCTTCTTCCGCGCCAGGGTGACTTTGAGCTTGCTCCCCTGGAAATCCTTCCCTAGGAGGAACACAAAGGCAAGAGCATCACTTTGGGCTGTGAACATCCACTCCTCACCAGACCCTGGTGTCACACACAACCGCACCGGGTTGTTCCTCACAGGGAAAATTTTACCCGTGTCTACGACAGCAGAAGGGCAAAATTCCACCCGCGGGACTGAGATACTAGCTACAGGAGGCAGCAGGTGACAGAAGCCTGGGCAACGGAGGGCAACCATAACCCCAGCACACCTCTCTGTTCCAGTTAAAACCAGGCACTTCTTTGGCAAAAGCCTGACCACCGACAGCTAGCTGCTTTAAAGGACTACGACCCTCCATGCACAGAGGACAGAAATGCTGACTTCAGTTGGACAAGAATTCAGTTCTGAAATCGGGAACGAAGCGCTTCCAGCCCAAAACACATCCCGCACGCTCACCATCAAACCATTCGACAGCTGTTTTGGCGGTAGACAGGTCATCGTAAGATACTGTGGCATCTCCTTTTGGTTTGCCGGTTTCTTTATCGATGTAGAGGTTTATCATGGGCTGCCCCGTCCTCTTGTTCATCTAGCGGGACAGCAAAACGTCACCTCAAGTCACACCTCCCCATACGCTGAGCAGGGATTCAGTCTTCTCTGTTCTGCTTTTGACTTGAGACAACCCAGCTCATTCTGGTGACTCCGTGGCAGAGGAAAGGGCCCCTCTGGCCTACCATGGGTAGCAGCTGCTGCCCAGACAACCCCGCAAAAGAAGGAGCCGGCCCTGAACAGCACTGCCGGACCAGGCAGGCCTCTGCCACGCACAGCTGGCAGCGCAAGAACCGAGCTGCAGCCTCCCCACATCCTCCTCCACTCTCCCCACCACACGAAGCCCTCACGCTGTCACATGCTCCACCAGCAGATTCACAGAGGCACATGGCTGTAAGTGTCAGTGCTTCCACAAGCCTAATCACGCTGCTGAGGGACAAATCCTGCAAGGGTTCTTTGGGAGAACATGAGCCAACAGGTTAATGCCAGGCTGCAGCCATCATAGCGCCCAACCAGCCCGAGACCTGCCAGCTCCTGGAAATGACGGGCTAAAGGGAGATGAGCAACGTGGAGGCAGGGAGGAGGTGGGCCACCCCTTTCCCCCACAGCCCACCAGCCCCAGGCCAACCTCTGCACACGCGCTCCCCTCACCTTGACAACACCGCACTGTTTGAAGAAGTCTGCCAGATCCTCCAGGGTCACATTATCATTGAGTCCCTGCACATAAACTGAACTGTTGTCTGAGTCCTCGTCTGGGTCCATAGGTGGGCCTAGGAGATAATTCAGGGTGTCATTGCAGGGAGAGGAGAGGCAGCGACCCAGCATAACGGAGTGCTTTTCATCACGTCATCCCCGCAGCCAGCTGCGGCTTCACTCTCAATGAGCGTATTTATGAAGTGACACAAAACCCCAGGCACTGAGAGAGGCGACTCTACGCCACCTTCCCCATGTGGGCAGGCAGGACTGTGCTGCAGCCCGCTGCTGAGCTGGCCTGCCAGCTGCCTCCTTGGCCAGACACCCACACCCAGCCAGCGCGAGGAGAACCGCCTGGTTAAACCGCTTGGTTATAATGGGAGACATCTGAGATGCAAGGAAAAGCTTCACGTCCTTTGGGCTCCCACACACGGACATCCACCCCCACCCCCACCTCGCTTTCCACAGCACCGTGCCGATCCTGGAAGGCTGACGCATAACTTCCAGACACGCCTGTGCGACAGGAAGGAAAAAGCTGCACGGTGACAGGCCAGGGGTGGCACAAGAGGAGGCCACTGGACAAGCATGTACAAGCTCCGGGCTAAGGCTGCCCGAAAACGGCTTTCTGCTGAACCAAACAGCTACAAAGCAGCTCCCTCAAAAGCCCCCCTAGTTCCTGTGGAGGAGGGTAAGCATCTCACAAACACGTGCGGTTTTCCACCAGTCCAGCTGTTCTGATGCACTGGGAATCAGAAAATAAACGAAATGGCCAGGAAGAGCCTGCAAATGGCAGAGCATCCTCGTGCTCCCACAGACAGGCGCGCTATGGGGCGACGCTTCCCGCAGCTGCAGAGAGCATGGAACGAGCGCAGAAGTCTCCATGTCATGAGCTCAGGAGAGAGTCCCGGGCAGTTATTGGCAATTACCTAAATCAAGGTCCGGTCCTTCTTCCATATGTCCTGCCAGTCAGGAAAGAATCATAAGAAGCTGTGTTAGTGCACGCCTTGCGGGCTGCAGAACCGACACACACAATACTATCTACTTATAACCACCATTCGATGGCGCTGGTTAAACTCCAATTGACCTGCATTGCAAAAACATCAGCAATGCACCTTTACTTGGTGATCGGTTTGCTAATTTTTAGCAGCTTTTCAAACCATTAACCACTATCACACTTTTTTTTTTTTTTTTAAAATGCTTTACCAGGCCAATCAGTTTTACGTTCATTAATAAAAAGTTACTTTACAAAAAAAAATTATTAAATCCAAACCATTTATTTTCCCCAAATTACAGAAGTTGTTGCTCAATTCTTCCAAGTTACCCTGTGTCCTGTAACCGCATACCCCTAGGCATTGCCGGCAGTACCCATTACAGTCTTGCTGTATATGTCATTTTAACCACTTAAAACTAATAAAAATTATACTTTGTTCTAAAAACTGACTGCAATTTTTTTTTTTTTTTAACACTATCCATTGTAATGCTCAAAAACTTACCACCAGGCTTATTGAAGCCACCTCGCTCTCCAGCGCTGCTGGGGGGATAAACGAAGAAATGAAGGCCTTTCCCTTTACAAAGCCAGTACCGCTCTGAGCCTCTGCGGCTCACTGGGAAGAAGGGCACTGGCTAAACATCTCCAAACAATGCATCTGTCTCTCTCTCTCTCATCTCGGCACTATGCCTTTCTTCAGGGCAGCTCGCTCAAATTTCCTTTACATATACGCAACCTTGCTTGTCTGGTTTTAGACACCACTTTGCTGTCGGTACCCTTGCATTACTTGTATGGGTATTATCAGTGCAATACTTGGCAAAAAATCTTTTCGAGCATTCTAAATTGGGCTTTTGCTTCAGAGAAATCATGGGGTCATTCACTGGTCAACTCCCTCCCCTCTGTGTGTACATAAAGGTGCACCCTCAGCCTCTCGCAGCACGAGAGCGAAACGAGCCCGCGGGTCCCTGACATTAACAGTTAAAAAGGTAGGAGACAACCATACGCGATACCTACAACACAGTTCAGATGACATTTCCGCTAAAAACCTCGGTATAAAGCCATACATTCAGGTCACTACTGAATTTAACAAGTCTCTGTGGAGGGAGAACTTACAGAATACAGCGGGGGCTCGAAGGCCTGGGGTGCAGCTTTGTGGACACAGACCAGAACGGCAGATTTCAGCACGCGCCAATGCAAACTGACGGCCGCAGCTTTCGTTGAAAGCTTTGGCTGAAGCGTTCAGCTAAGGCTGCTTTCAAGCGCTGGTTAATTAGGAAAATGCCACCTGAAAAGGATTTTGATGTTTCTTGCTCTTTTTGGAGAGACAAAAAGCTGTTTGGAAGGAAACGAGCAGAGGAGGGAGAGCACCGCCTATTTTCTAGCAAGTATTGCACCTCTAATACTGGAAAAAAAAAAGTCGTCAATACACAGTTTCAAGCTGTTGCATGCAGCTTTGCCTCCTTTTGTTAAAGTACACACCATTTACGTAATGTCTCTCTTTTTAAACATATACGTTTACACTTTTTAACGTTACACAATTCTAAAGTAGTATACCTCCTCTGGTTTTATTACCAAACAACAAGTACGCAGTTACCAAAGTTACAGAAGGATTCCATTTATACAATGAATACATTTGGTTAAAAATATTCTATGTATATTTTTCCTCTCCATATGGACACCGTGTCTAGTCCCACTTTTCATTATGCTGCCGGCTGAGTACTGAGTACGGGTACTTTTTAAGTATTGAAGTGTATACAAGGCTCTCACTTTGTAACCTGTAGCATATAAATGCGACAAAGCATGTTAAAAAGTTTCCATGTTTAACAGCCAATGAAAATATAAAATAACTGAGTCAATGAAAAAGGGCACGTTAATAACATCGAGCTCCTTACCTGCCGGAGACACTGAAATCCATCACCACAGCATGATAAGAAGGGCCGAGTTCCCCTACCTGCCCCTGGGCGTTCATAGGAAGGCCACCTTTTCCATGGACAGCAGAAAGTCTACGTCCATAGAGCAGGGGACCCCTTGTAATGGTCTAGTCAGGTGGAAATCACTACGTACGCAATTTAAGCTCGGATTAGGATGTGAAATCAAGAGATGGGTGACAAATCTTTTGCATGAGAAGCTCTGAAGGGGCTAGAAATTTTAAGATGTGATGATAGACATTTCAAGTGTCTACATCTACTTTAAACCATTAGAGATAAATACATCATGGGTGAAATCTTTATGCAGAACCTTGGAACTCTGTTCCACTCGAGCCAATTCAAACCACATGTATTCCAACACAAGCCAGTCTTTTTCTTCTCTTTCCATACACCGGTAGTTGTATTTCTCCGATAAAGATTTCATGCCACTTCATTTCGACAGAGCTATGCAGAATGGGACTATTGATTGCCCAACTCCGGTTGCCACCAGGCTGTAAAACACCTTAAGAAGTTGCCTGTCGATGAGAAGCTACAGTTCCGGCTGCCCTGCCAAGTACCAGGGCCATCCCACGCCACATCTCCAGGGCGCACCTAGGGACACTTCTGCATAGCTCTGAACGACTGTGTGAAGGGATGGAACACACACAAAGCTACATCTTCCTTCTCTTTAGGAGCCTCTGGGGTTAGTCCTCCTTCCTCACCTCTATCAAAACAAACACCACAGATGGGGAGACACACCGCTGATCTGAAGGCACAGGTTTACCAAACCAGATTTTGCCATCAGTTAAAATGGCCAAACTGATTTAGACCACCTGAAAGCTCCAAGGGGGAGCAGTCCTGGGAGCCAAGCCAGATCTCTTTACGTTCTTGGGCTCTTTTCTTCATGCTCCAACCAAGCTCTAAGTGTTCTGTCCACTCAAGAGTCATGGCTTCGACAGCAGCAATCTGCCCCAGGCATACACTTACAGACGTAGCTCCGCGTGCTAGCGCT
Source organism: Falco biarmicus (assembly GCF_023638135.1). Classification (NCBI taxonomy): domain Eukaryota; kingdom Metazoa; phylum Chordata; class Aves; order Falconiformes; family Falconidae; genus Falco; species Falco biarmicus. The sequence continues at coordinate 34,756,359 of NC_079288.1, forward strand.
AAGGTGAAGAGGCTGACACGAGGCTTCTGCCTTGTACATACCTGAACTGTCAAGATCCCCACTACCGAGGCACAGGGAGTGACTCCTGGACCTGGCGGAAGGTTTGTGTGTGTTCGATCCAGAGTTACTGTTAAACCCCACAGAGGATTTCACCTCGGCGCGACCGCGAAGGGAGCTGAAAGTTCCAGGTTTAGCAATACCCTAATTCCCCCCGGGGCCCAACCAGCTGCAGGACAGAAAAAAAAAAGATAGATCCTGCTCCTATTTCCCCTAGGATAGTATTTCCATGGATTAGAAGAAATGCTGCTACAGAGATGTCCTCCATGGAAGTACAGTTGGGAATGTCAACCTTTCAGTCCCTTCTTTCAATTTCAAATCCTATGGGTAAACCAGAATTAGATAAAAGGAGAAAAGATTTGCTCTTACCCCATTCCACCGCGTCCTCCTCCCCGCCCACCTCTGCTCATGCCTCCGCGATCATATCCCCCTCTTCCCCTGCCCCGGTTATCAGGGCCGCTCATATTCCGGTTCTCTCCTGGGCCTGAAAAGCCTCCGGAATCCTGTCCGTATACGTTCATGCTGCTAGGATGGTCCTGGCGGAACGAACCTAAGGAAGTTTGTAACAAACATGTTAGGGAGCTGCAGACAAGAGTGGGTCGAAGCTGCCTGTCCCTTTTCTAAGCCCTTTTACCTGCCTTAGCACCAGAACATAACCGTGACCATCATTTGCTATGGCACTTACAGAAAGAGCACTAACTTAAGGAGAGATGCGCCGCTTTCCATGTGCGGAATCAAGTTTCATGTCAGGCCCGACCAGTCCGACCTCTGCAGAACTGCCGCCTGGCCAGACAGAACTGTTCACAGCAAGTCTTGCCCACTCCAGCCACACTGTGCTTCTGTGGTTCCCAACTGCCCCTTCACCTTTGCCACACCGAGGAGAGTATCACAAGTTGCCGCTGCACCAGGCAAGGTGCCTTCCAGTGAGAAAGGGCAAAACCCAGCTGCAGCACACTCCCCCCTCAACAGAGCTGCAAGCTCTAGACCCAAAGTAATGCCAAACCTCCTTCAGAGACCGCCCAGCCTGCAAGGGCAAGGGAGACCAACCCTTTCGTCCACAACCACCCAGCTCTGCTAAGCACACTCACTCTGTTGGCCATAACTGCTGCTCTGCTGGCTGTACTGGCTGGGGGCCTGGCTGTAGGATCCGGTCTGGG